>NW_026622763.1:36798798-37490048 GCF_023065955.2 Ursus arctos | reverse complement strand
AGGCCAGCCCAGATCTTCCATGTGATTGGATTGCAGGTACATGGTTTATCCTCACCAGCTACAAGGATGATTTGGAGAGTTCACAGGATACTATGAGTTTAAACAGTGACATTGTTCATGATTCCTTTGTTTGTATATTTCTGCAGTTGTCCTCCATAGACCCTCGGTTCCTCACAGTTTCGCTGCTCATTTGAATCAGCTCACAGTTGTTTCCCTGAGCAATTATTAGATCATATTTCATAGAACCTTTTATTTTTAAGAGACTTTAGAGATCGTTCGGTACAAGCTATTTTTTAGAGAAAGAAAATTATCTGCAAGATTAAATTAATTTCCCATCTTGTACAGCAAAGTACAGACAGATTTGGGTTGATTCCAAATCCACTCCAGGCTAGGAAAAAGCAGGGCAAGATATGGCTATTGTCCTCATCTACTTAAAATACAGTAGACAAGATATTCACATCTAAAAAAGACAAGATATTCACATCTAGAAAACTAATCAACAATTAATAGTAGTTAAAGATGAATGAAATAGGGACTTCTTACCCTGAAAGCTGAAAGGCAGAATTTACCTCCTTCACTCCTTGGAGTATTACTGGATGAATCCCTGGTTTTATTTGGCAAAAATAGATTGGTCAGTGTTTGGAAGCTAAAATAGCTTTCAAGTGTAACTCTGCCACGAAGTAATGGGAGCAAGTCGAAATCTTTACAAGTACAGTGCTTATCACTCCTGGTGTATTTAGTGCTCTTGACAGTTAAATTTTTCGGCAGGTGGCATATTTGCTGTATACATACCCTACTGCACTGTCATCCATTATAAAGCTACAGTATCTTGTCTTCATACTAAATTAAGCTTCATTATAATTTGTGTCTTAATAACATGCACTTCACTGTAATATGTAAAATGCTTGGCTTTCATGAACAACTCTATGGAAAAGCTGTACAGTATCTCATTTGCATTTAGAAATTACATTACAATATACTAAGCTGCAGAAAATCTAATCTAACAATTTAAAATAATAATTTCTAGTGCTTTACAAGGAGGCTACAAGTCAGATTACAATAACACATTGTACTATTTCTCTGTTGAGTAAAACAGAATTGGTTCATCATTTTTTTACCTCAAAAGTACCCAAGAAAGATTTAATTCTTTAATAATGAGAATGGCATTATATTGAAAGGAGAAGACCATTTAGATTGCTCATGGGTAAGTAAAATTTGTCTTACTTAATCATAAATTAGTCATTTTAAAAAATATAATCATATCATTAATATGCTAAGTTTAGGGGAAAGGTTCTATGAGACTCAAAAGACCTGATAGCAATCCCATTGTACAGACAATATATCTTATTTTCAAAATGTTTATCTTGTTAATTATGAAGTAATACATAATTCAAAAATTAATCTTCAAAAATCACAGAAAACATATAAAATAAATTTTTATAGTGACATCTAAATATACTTACTCTAAAACGTTTTGTTATATTTTTGATGTTTAGGAACCTATAAAGATCATATAATATTGAAAACTTGATGGATTTGAGGGCAGGGTTTTTAATGTTGACACATACATATTAGAAGATTTCTAAAAAATATGAAATTTATTGAAATAAATACTTGAGCACCCATGATATAACTTATTCTTGAGTATGTCGGAAAACACAATCTTCTTGCCACCAAGTATTTCATGACATATATTGGGAGTAGTAGTTTTATGTATTAATTTTAATACGAGAATAAAGTTAGTGGCATAAAAGAATAAAAACCTCAGCACTTAAGGAAAGAAGCCATATTTAATAGAGAATCAGAAAGTGCTCGATAAAGTTTTATTTTAGATGAGGATGAAGTTAAATTCAATGAAACCCAACAAGCATTTATTATTATCAACTATGATATGACCTCTGCTCTGAAGGACCTTGCAATCTCGTTGCAATAAGAAGACATTGGAAGGGGCGGCTAATTCTACTGAGCTGTTAGGGAAAGCCTCATGAAAGAAATAACATTTGACAAAGTTTTTAACTAAGCAAGAGATAAGTGGGTGGAGGAGGAGCCATCCTGAGATGAATGAAGAGCATAAGAAAAGAAAAAGTTTTAGGGTGTGAAAGGGCAGGTATCTTCTGGAGAAATGGCTAATCGTGGAAAGGCGGAGCCTTGTGATGGCTGATGAAACAAAATAGGAACAGAGCTTGAGGTCCCTTGTAAGATTTACCAGAAGAGTGACAACAAATGGCCAAATTTCTTTTCTTTTTCCACTCACTTTTTCTCTTTTCCTCTCTATTTTTTCTTTCTGTTTCTGGAAGATAACCCTAGCAGTTTTGTAAGAGTGGGAGAGTAGAGAGAAATAAGGAAATTTTGCTTCAGATTGAGGCAAAGCCAGCTTCTCAAGATAAGCTGAGAATTACCATAATTTCTGAAATAATATGTCTCTGACCGTATTTGTGTTTAAGAATTTCTAGTGCATTTCTTACTTTATTTCCATTTTAGAAGACTACAATGTGAAGTAGAGATAGTAAGTGAGAAATTTAGACAACAATCTTTGTAGCTAAGAAAATCAACTTTTCCATTCCCAAATTATGCAAATTTATTATAGTAGGCTGGGTTATTGCTCAGCCTTCTCTCTGCTTTATTCCATAAACAAAACTTTATTGAGTAAGAACTAAGTAGGTTCCTTTTATAAGACTTGAGTCTTGGGCTCCTCCTGCATGATACTAAACAAATCAGATGACAAGTATCAAGTGCTATCAGTTTTCTTTATATCAATAAGAAAAACCGTAGCAAATGAAATTAATTTTATCCAAGTTTATATCTTTAAAAAACTGTTTATTTTTTGTTTTTGTTTGGTTGTTTCTTTTGCAAATAAGCTTTTCTTTACTTCGATTCTAAAATCAGTAAAATGTGCCAATTTTTAAAAACGTTTAAAAGAATGATATTTACTCTAAATATACTTCATATTTGTGCCAGAGACAAATATTTAGAATTTGAAGCAATGTCTTTTTATCACTCAGAAAATCTGTGAAACACATCTTAATTATGGAACTAGATAAAGTTCTAGAGTGATTCTAGAACAATAATATTGGGAGATAATTATGTTTTTGCTACTTATTATTTTGTATTATTCAATTCAGTGTCCCTTCTCTGGGTAGTCTGCAAGAGTATGATACTGGGAGGGTGTAGCCAAGGAACTAATGTAAAAGAAAAAAATGAAAGAGATAAAAGAAAAATATATACATTACCAACAATGTCAATTTATTTCTTATTTCTAAATACTATAATGCCAAGTGAACTTTGACTTTAAGCCTAAAATCTAATGAAGACTGAAATTGAATAAATAATTATGTCAGCAAACAAGGTAGATGGTCTGACAAAGGATGGAATAAACTAAAGTCTCTAATGCTCAAAATATTTAGATGTTTAGAAGAATGTTTTATCTATATTTTATGCAACTAGGATGAGGTTGGCATGACATTTTTGTACATTGCTTTAAATAAAAACTGGACTCTGACTATATCCTAGAAATTTAATTGATTATTTTTCTAAAAATCCAAAATGGAGTTAAAAAAACAAACAAACAAGCAAACAAAAAAACCCAAAACTCCATTGTCTTAACCAAACAGTCTTTCTGATATCATACAACCTGGTTGATCAGCATAGTCTCCATAACGTCAACTTCCAATAAAGTTGAAAGTTCACATTCAGTTCCACATATTTTGCTTTATGATAAAAGGTATGTAACACAGTAGGAGGTAACCCTCCTATAGAGAGAGGTTTGGAGGCTAGACTCAACACCAAATATAAGGGCCATGTTTTAAAACTGAGTTTGCCCTGAGAAAGGTGCCACATAAGAAGTGTATAAGTTCATTACTTTAGTCTCCACTCCTCGTTTTTCCTAGAAAGCTTTCATTGCGCAGAGCAAAACATAATGTCATGCTTCAAAAGATCAATATATCCTCTAAGTCTAGTATGGCAAGCTTTCATTGGAACAGGACAAATTCCATCCTTAATCTGTGGCTCCTTCTCATTTCAGTTAAGTCTCAATGTCTCTTGGCAGTTCTAGATTTCATTCCTTGGCTACCTCAGTGTAATTCTTGAAGTTTCTTTCCCAGGTTTTCTGTGCTTTCCTTAGGACAATAACTGCCTTCCACAATGAAAGGGGGTGGAATCTACTGATCTCAGTCATAGGTTGGTCATGGGACCTGGTCAAGAAAGAAGGAGTAGGGGAAAATGATGCATCTAAGACAATTTCGAGAGATTGAAAAGATAGTGGTGCTACTACAGAATTAGGAAATCGGGAAGAGGGCAAGTCTGAGGAAAATAGTAAATAATAAAGTGAGATTCGTTCTTACTTTGAAATGTATACCTAGATGATTTGCCAAACTCATGAGAACAGTTTTGGCACAGTGGTGAGAAGAAATCCACATTTCAGGAGTGTAAAAATCAGCAGATAGTGACATATTAACCATCATAAATGTTTCACAATAAAGGAAAAACCAAAGATAAGGATACCTCTTGAGAAGGAAAGGGAAGGCATTTTCCTGGGAAGAGAAATCATGCCTTGGGTCAAAGGCTGTAGGGAAATGAAGGATGATGAAATTCAAAGGAAAAGAAGCATCGCTTTCTTGAATAAAGAAAGAGAGTATAAGCAAAGAAAAACAGCTGAGGTGCTGAAATGGAGGGGGTGCTCAAAGCAGATAAACTCTACCTTCTCATGATATAATAGTCAACGCAATCTGCACAAAGTAAGTCAGTTTTCTCTTGACCAACGTGGAGATTGTTTCACAGAGTTACAATTGGGAAAAGTAATGAAATTCCCACCCCCTATACGACACACACACACACACACACACACACACACAGGCACACAGCGAAAAGAAGGAAAGAAAAAAAGTGAAAAGAATCTTGAGAAGTAGTGAAAGCCTGACTGTGGTTTAGTAGAATTATTTTACATTTATACTTGCAAAATACCCTAACTATTAGAGTGGGATTACATTTTCTAATTGGTTCCTCCATTTATGGATGTTTCTCCTTATAATAAAATTTTAAACACTGTGTCAGGATAAATGTTTCAGAAGCTATCCTGGGTCATCTCTGTGAAAATTTTCCTTATCATAGACTGAAATGTTCTTCTCTGTAGCTCTAGTGTTAATTTATCAGAAGAAAACCTACCCTCTCATTATGCCTGCTTGTCAAAAGCTAGCACATCCTTCTTTGCTTTCAAGACTGCAGACTATACATTTTTTAAAAATAATAATTTCTAATATTATTGAATTTCTTTCATCGAAGAAAAAAGTACACATTATTTTCACTCAGGGAACTATCCATATATTTAGAAATAACTCATAACTCAAATAATGATATGTACGATTACAAATAAAGATTTATTGCATGACTTATTTTTTGTTTTGTGCATATTTATATGAAAACTATTTTGTTTTGATTGAACTCTACACTGTCAATTAAATGAATCAATAGTAGCATTTCTGAAGATAGAGTGTCATGAGGATAACATGAAGGCAAAGAATCGGGAATAGGAATTAAAAAGACCATAAAAGAAATATTGATATATTTTTATTTTTTGGAATTTTTGTTCTGGATATTGTGATAAAATAGATTGCATATTAATCTCCAATGAGTAAATTTCTCCCTGAGGTGTGGTTGGAATGCTTTAGATTACAAGTGGGTATTTCTTTCCTCATTGCATTTTTCCAGAACATAAGAAAATGATTGGAACATTACTTTTTATGGTTGATAGCCTGGCTTTATCAGCTTTTTTTTCAATGTTGTAGAATTAGTCCATATGTTTATGACCATTTCCTTTATTGTAAGTATCTATACTAATTAAAAAGAAAATATTCTTCATTAAGTTATAGTCCTCACACCATGTCTAGAAAAGGTTAACTTACTTAAACAATATGATAATGTTATTCTTCATAGATTGCTTTCTTTATTGACCACCATGTAGATCCATTAGTTATTGATATACATGATCAAATGTGGGAACATTCTAATATGTTACAGAACTGCTTTTCTTTGAGATTTAATGTAACTCAGAAAATAACCCTCAGAGAATGTGAGTAAAAGTATGAATTACGTCAATTATGCTTCTGTAGCAAAAATTTTAAGAAAAAGAGTTTGTTTATAAAATTCTTATGTAATATTAGCTTTGAAATCATTGTAACTGGCTTAGAAATTTTGGCAAAACTACTAAGCTCCCTACTGGTTGAGTCAATAAAATAGTTCATACCCAGTATTCAGTCCATTTTCTACATTAAAGTTAGTCTAAATATTAATGAAAATTGCAACAGAGAGAAATGCATTAGTTTCTGACAAGATTATAGACTGCAAAAGGAAATTTACAATCCCTTGTCATAGCCAGGGCCAATTCAGAATCCAGATACCCTCTGTCTTGTCAAGGGTTTTACCTTAGGCCATTTATACCCTTCCCACCTGCCACATTTGCGGTAGGAATTTTCAGAACAGATTTATTAATCCTTCAAAAGCTTCCACACTGGTATAGTCTACACTGATTACCTAAAACATTCAGAACACTTTGAAGGAATTAACCATTACTGGAGCGAATTTTCCCTCTTTTCTTTTTCCCCTTCCTAACAGGGAGAGGGAGTAAATGGAGAACCCAATCTTCTATGCTTCCCTTTTCTAAAAAAAGAAAAAAAAAATCAAACCAGTGTACCCAGAAAATTTAAGCTGATTCCAGAAAAATAATATTAGGATGGTGATTTATTTTCTGTTTCAGAAATACAAACCTAATCTGAAGTTTTCTCTTCTTTAGAGTACTGGGAATTTAATGCATATTTAAACGTCTGATTAACTCTAAACAACATGCTATAGAAATTCCAACCATTCATTTGATTTACATTCTCCCACATTTTCTTCTCTTTCTCTGTATTTCTTCTTCACTTATCAATGGTCTTTTTGAATATATCTAGTTCAAAATAAAAATTCTTAAGTTCCACATAGCAATTGCAACTTTAGTTTCTCTTTAATTTTTGAGATGTAAAAATAAATAAATAAATAAATAAATAAATAAATAAATAAATAAACTTTTGAGATGTAAAATGAAATTTTCATGAATTCTACCAATTGTGGATTGATATTGCTTAAAATGACCTAACACACACTTACAGTGTGGTAAGGATTGCTCTAAATTCTTCGTATAAATAACTGCTATAATTCTAAGAACAGCCCTATGCAGTATTGTTCGTATCATTATTCCATTTTTACAGATGGGATATTGTGGCACAGAGAGTTTATGTGATGACTTGCTCGAGACCAAAGAGTTAGTTGATAGTAAAGATACAAACTTTAAATTGTGTAGCTTCTACTTTTCACACTCTTAGCTGTGGGCACTGGTGGATTATCATAAAGTAGGAGTTTCTAGGGCCAGAGCCAAAAACCTATTCCCAAATCAGACCAATCATTTTGTCTTTTTATAAAATTCATCCTTGTGCATAGTGGTTATAGAATACAATTTTAATAAGGCTTTTAGAGAAAGATCATCGACTTTGAAGTCAGGTAAAATTACCTTAAAGCCTTATTTTTATAGCTAGCTTGTTGTGTGGCTGGTTTGGATTATTTTACTTAATTTCTCTGATCTCACTTCTTCAAGAATATGAGGATTAAAGTAGTTACCTATATAAAGGGACTAGCACAAAGCCTGGTTTACTGTCGGTTTCCTTTCTTTTTACTACAAGAAAAAAATAATCTATTTTCTTTTATCTTCTGCTATTCCATGTAGGTGAAGCTTGAAGGAGTAAACAATTCACACCCTTCAGTCTAGGCTGCAATGGAACTGGGCATTTTATGTAGTGATTTGCAATACTGAAGCATTTAAACATGCTATTTTTCTATTAATTAATTAGCTTGTGCCGTAATAGAAATCTTCAACCCCCACTGCGCCACTGTGCTTTACTCTGCCTTTGACGAATGAGCATCTTGTTTAACAGATTTCACTAGAACCACACAAGAAAGGAGAAACGCTCTCCACCATTTCACAAACAACCACTGCTTGCCAAATCATATTTTGTGTTAAGTTTGCTCTTCCCTTACGGGGAATGTAAGTAGCTGGGGATCAAGTTCCATGTGCTTTGCGAAATGCCTAAATAAACTCATTTAAAACTGGAGATTATGTCTATTGATAAAACACTGTCGTGAATATTTCATTGAACACTGGGCTACTTTTTTTTTTTTTTTTGCCTTTTCAGATATATCATAATGAAACCTCCAGAACTTTTGAGAAAGAAGAGAAGTCCTATTGCACACTGGGAGTATATATTTTGAGTATTAATATATGTGATCTTTTTGAAGGAGTATATCTGCTGTTTATCGGGACTTTGTTTCATGTGTCAGTTTGAGGTACTAAGGCCACATATAGTACAATATGCTGAATGTTATTAACAATAAGCCTCAATATAAGAAAGGTACTCTCTGTCTTGTTAATAGGACAAAAGATTCAGGTAAAACTGAACTTACAGTAAAAGTAGATAAATGGAAAGAGTAATCAGTTATAAGGTTGATTTTTATTTAAAACTTTTTGAAGTATTTGTCAAAAATGAGATGTATCTGGAATGGAAATGTTGTTCTGCTAACCATTTGTATATTGGCCCGAAGTTATTCAACTATGTGTATGCACTTTGAAAGTATTTGAATTGCGTGTTAAATTCAGGTTAGTTATGTGTTAATAACATAAATGATTATGGGCAAGAGCTGTTAGGGAGACCCAGGAAGAGGGCAGATGTTACACTTGCCTCATGAAATGTTTTCATTGTTTCACTTTCTATCACATGTAACTTTCAAAACAAGTCCAACATCATTGAAAGGATTCAAACAACATATACAATTACTAAGAAAAAACTGAGCATGTGCAAATTAAAATAGACCTAGAGAATCTTTCCTTTTCTGATAAATTTACATACTAATTCAATACTTAAGGCTGATGCCGGGATAGATTTTAAGAGTTGAATGGCACTATCAGTTATTTACTATAACCATGTTTGGATTTGCTTTGTGTAAAACAAATTCCCCAAATAGCTCCTTTGAAATTTAAAGTTCACTACCATTTATGATATATGAAAACGAGTTATTTTTAGCCAGTATCTTTCCCCCCCATATTTTATTTTACATTTCATTCACTCGGTTTCACTGTCTGGGTGATGATCATCTATGTAATATATGTTAGGAATTTTCACTTGAAGGACCATGTATCTTTAAATGTCTTCTTTTTATTCATCCTAGTTCTAACACATGTAATTTCCCCTTTAATTTGACATCATTTAACGGCACATTACACGTCAATGATGTGATCTGTGAATATTTACAATGTTCATGTCATTTTTATTTTCTAATCCAATTTAAGTAGCTCTGCTTTTTATGACATCATGAATTCTTCAGTCTTTTTGGTCTTTTTGGGACTAATTATTCCATTAGTTCCCTTGAAGTAGCTCTGTGTTGTCAGTCATTTCTTCCCTTTTGATCATAAGACCTTTGCTGCCCTCCCTTGCATGTACGATCAGTCTTAGGTTTTTGCAACCAAGCTAAGAGGCAAGCGCAGTCCTCATTCTTGCAAACTGCTAGTAACGATCGTTTCTGCTCTCAAGACAGTCTGCAGGTAAATCTTTCTATTGTTAAACCATGGCTTCTAAAGTTCCTATTACTGAAAACAAATTTGGATATGTTTAATAATGATACTTATAGTAATAATGAATGTTTTATATACAGTACTTTCACATGCGAAAACAGAGACATGAGAAAAACAATAACAGTAAGAAAAATACCCAGATAAAAAACAGACTAAATTTCACCTGTCGCAATATTACATGGTACATAGTCTATGTTTATTGTTGAATGCTGGTTTTGGCATAATTACAAAATGTCTTAGATTCAACTTTTGAAAAAATCTAGTCTTCCCTGGTATTTTCCATATCCATTTGCCTGCTAACTTATATGAAAGTTTATAGATGTGATTAATTTTAAGCAGCATAAAGGCAAAAGAAAATTTGGAATGATTAAAGCATGACTTTGTCTTTAACCCTCTTGTTTACTGGGAACTTTTAACATTTCCTCTGTGATACTGAGGAGCTCTGCTGTCTGTTGCTGCCCTCTGTAGTGATGAAGAAGAGAGCACAAGATCGGCTTTGTTAAATGCAATAGAACTTGACTATAAAAATTTTCTCCAGAATGCAAATGCAGCCTATTTGAGAATCGTATACTCTCTGAAAATAAGAAGCCAATAGGACTATTTTTGCATCTGACGTGCTCTTCTGCAAGCAATAGACACTGAGAAATATAACCAGACTGCCTTTTTAGGTATCATTTTTATAAATTGCAATATGACTAATTTAGTCATATAGAAAGTACCACCAAGAATATGTAGATATAAACTAAAATTAAAATACTCTATTTAAAAGTAGATTTATGATTTAAGGTTTCAGATAGGATAACAAGGGCTAAGAATGGTTCAGAATTTCTGCCTTTATAAGCCAAACAATCTTAAACCATTTAAGCCTCCATGAGGCTGTATTTTTTTTTTTCGTCGTTGCTGTTTTCCAAATGGGAATAATTATAGGAAAGCTAAACTCTTATAAGGAATGTAGTATAAACTATCAAGTCCTACCCAAATAACAAGCATTTTTATTTCCTTATCTCAATTTAGTCTGATTTAACTATGAAATAGTTAAAATCTGTTCCTCCCTTCTCATTCTACTCTTGAACATTGATCCCACTGCCCCTTCTTCTGGGAATAAGGTTCAAGAGGCTTAGTCCAAATGACAGGCAGTTGTTGAACTCAGGAGCAACTTACTAGGATATGGGTAGTGTCTAGGGAGAGAGACAACACAAATGTGCCCTCTTGAAAAGAAGGCTGGGAGGCTAGACAGGGCGTAGGGACTTAGCTAAGTGGGCTGAGGCTTGGAACAAGGAATTCTTGGCAGAAAAACTGAAACCTAAGCCCTCTTAGAACAATAAGGCTATCTTTGCTGGAGTTAGGGTCAGACCAGAGACTATGGTGGCCCTCCGGAGGCACAGCTAATTTCAGGCATCATCTGAAATTGTACTCTTTTTAAGACCCTTGTTTATATGATAAAGTCAACAGATGTGAGTTGGAGTACCAGCTCTACCATTTACGGACTGGGAGGGTGTACCATAGCCAAGTTCTTCAATTTCTCTGAGCCTCAGTTTCCTCATTTGTAAAGTTGGGGATAACCATGGAATAATATTGATGAAGGCTGATCTAATGTCTAATATTCAAAACAGAAGGTATTTAGTAAAAGTTAACTGATTCCAAATCTGGTCAGGATGAGAGCGGGAATTAGATAAGTTAACCTGTAGGTAATACCAATGACTTTATTTAAAAAGAGCCATGAAACCTTTTTCCGAAGTTCAGAAATTACATGACATAGATGATCGCTTATTCTATATATTTCTATATATCTCAGTGTGGGAAGTTGATACGTAGTTAGGGATCAGCTCATGTACCATGGGTTCTATGAGTCCATTGTCGTGTTCATTCTTACATTGACTTATACTTTGACTTTTCAAGGACCCCATTCCTGAAGTGTAAGTTCTGCTGAAGTCTGAGTGAGACTCCAGGACATGTGTCTACAGTTTGTGGAGGTAGTTCAAATGATTAAGTCTTCAATATTAAGAACCAATTTGCCTAAAGGATATGTGGTATAATTAATTTTGACTGTTTTTTTTTTTTTTTCATCTAGTGACATTGCCATTGGGATTTTTTACAAAGATCATATTTAACCCTTTCAATGTCTGTTGGGGGAACAGCTGTAAAAAAATAAATGGTTATATAATGGACCATGAATCCTTTTTCTTTCTTTTAGCTTAAAAAAGAAGTGGACAGCTCTATTTAATTTTAACACAGTCAAGACATTAGGGGTTGGATGAAGAAAGGTTGGGGTTTGGGAGGTGACTGAAAAAGCCTCTATCTATGGGCCTTTTAACATTGTCTCCATTTTCTTTTGAGAACAAGAGAAAACATTAAACATTTAAATATGTAGACTTTCGTAAGTAGAAATAAGAAGGAATCATTTTTTTCTTAACACTGTTAAAAATGAACTTTGGATCTGAAGAAAAGTAAATATGTGGGTCCTAGAGCCAGAATATCTGGATTTGAATTCCAAATTTGTTACCTTAGCTGTGCAAACTTAGGTAAATTCTTATGCATGTTTGTGCTTTAGCTTTCTCTACTTTAAATGGGACTAATTATAGTACTCACAACACTTTTTCATGAGGAGTATACAAATTAATACTTGCAAAGCATTCATCTATATTTCTAGGTTTGCATGGAATCTTTATAGTACGATGTAAATCCAAGGTTTAGAGACAGTTACAGTTTAAACATAAAAATAGTTGCCCGGTTATAGAGAATTGTTGAATCACTATATTGTACACCTGAAGTGAATATAACACTATACATTAATTATATTGTAATGAAGATTATAATAAAATCATTTTATTATTATTTTATAATTATATAAATATGAATATATAGATATTATATTATTATTATATGATTATATAATAATCATCATATTAATGTATATTATTTATATTTTATTAAATCAGTTTTCCTTGAAATAATTATGAGGCTATATGTTATGCCAAGTCCACAGCATGGTAATGCTGACTAGAAATCTCTGAAGTTTCTCAAGAATACATTGAGTCACAGAATATGGGCAACATTCTCCATTGCTTTGAGTTCAGAGTTGCTCTTTGTCAGATTGTTCTTCAGACAAAGCATTCAGCAGTTTGATGAAGCGCATCTCCATTTTCTTAGGTGCATTTTGTAAAATATGTGTTTCAAAGTCTTGTGCACGTTACATTATTGGTGACTGGTTGCTTGTAAAAAGTTAAGGTGGTTGTTGGTAGTCGGCCGCTTTGGTGATGCCTCCTATTTTTTAGTGCCCTCTTTTGTAGTGTGCAATTTAATCAATGTTTTAACTGTGAGTCAAAAGTACATATTTTATGAATTCTCCTTAAAGGTTTACGATTTTTTCTTTTACTACTAATATACAAAATGACCATTTTATGTCTCTAATGATTGTGTCTCAATAGCCCAATACAATTACTAATAGAGAACTACATGGTCTGAAATGAGCTCTAATATAATTATTTCTGTCCCTGGGTTGTGGGTAATTCAATCTTCAGCACTGATGTACTCAGTTAAACATGGTGGATTTACATACCTACAGTCATAGGTACGTATCTAAAGAGGCCAACTAGTATCATGAATAATAATCATTTCATTTTGCTATTTATCTAGTGAAAATCTGGATTCTGAAAGCCTTATATGATTTTTCTCAGGTGCTCAATATTAATGAAGGAGAAGAAATTTATATGAATTACTTAACGCTTATCGGTAATTGAAACAGAGTCTGCCAAAAGTAGAAATGGAACTTCAAATTTGTGTTTTAAAATTTATTTTTTTCCAAATGAATTTATGAAAAACTATTTCTCAAAAAATTTTCACAGACAGCTAATGTTTGTTATTTATTGTACTGAAATTTGTAATTTATTACATGTTCTTGATACATGTACAAAAATACAAGTGCAAAAATAAATACTACATAAATGACTGAAGAAGAATAATGATGATAGCTTTGACCTTGTTAAAGTAGTTATTCTGTATTTCCAGTTTAAGTAGACTTCTACTCATTTTTATACTACTCTATAATTTCAAGAATTTAGCATATTTAATTGGCTCTGATGCTAAGGAAAATTTTGGATTGACTGCTATGTTTATACATGTGTTTAACACCAAGGTTGCCAAACTACAAGGGCTACAGCAAACAGAATGAATCATGAAGACTATTAATTGAGCTTTTGCTACCAAAAAGCATCTATTCAGTAAGTATAGCCGAAAGTACTTATAGATCCAACTGGCTTAGAATATTTTTTCCACTTTCGGCTATGGTGCCTGAAATGTCTATAATTAGAGATATTCCTCTGGGTTCAGGCATTATCACAATTGTTATCTGGAAGTTTAAACTGTTATTGCACATTGGCCCAGGGACACATATGATCTTGCCCAATATGCAGCTTAAACACTATTTTTTAAAAAGATTTTATTTATTTATTTGAGAGAGAGAGAGCATGAGCACATGAGCAGTGAAGAGAAGGAGAGGGAGAAGCAGGCTCCCCACTGAGCAGGGAGCCTGATAGAGGGCTCAATCCCAGGACCCAGGGATCATGACCTGAGCCAAAGGGAAATGCTTAACCCACTGAGCCACACAGGCATCCCCTTAAACACTACTTTAAAAGGAAAAAAAAAAAGTAAATTGGAATGGAAAAATCTCTACTCATAGATTATTCTGCAAAGAGTAATTTTGAATGGCATAAACAATGTAAGATTTATTTCTGATATAAAAAGTTATCATGATTCTAATTTGCTTGCTGTTGAGCCCATGTGTTCATCCATTGTGAAAAAAAAGATATTTTAACCTGAAATTAAAAAATATGACTTCTTTGGACTTGGTGAGATTCTCTCATTCTTTTGTTTATTTTTTTTTTTAAGATTTTATTTATTTACTTGAGAGAGAAAGAAAAAATGAGGGAAAGCAGGAGTAGTGGGGAGGGGCAGAGGGAGAGGGAGAAGCACACTCCCCTCTGAGCAGGGAGCCTGAGGCAAGGCTTGATCCCAAGACACTGGGATCATGACCTGAGCCAAAGGCAAACACTTCACAGACTGAGCCACCCAGGCACCCGAGATTCCCTCATTCTTACACAGCATTCTTCATTTCAATTTTATTCCTATAATCTTCTCACATTATTATTTTTTTGCCTGATCTTTGAAAGCTTTGTGTTTAAGAAAGTGACAACTTCGAGTCCCAAATTGATAATCCGTGACCAGAGACAGAATGAACCATAAATACATTATTTTATGTTTTTTATTTTTCCCCAATAGACATTGATATGGGAAACAAAGGCAGAAGAAAAATTATTAAATTTCCTTACTACCTACAGTCCATTGACAAGTCCTTGAAACAAGCACAGTGACATTCCTCTAGGGACTCAGCTGCCTTGATGTTGACACTTTGCTAAGGGCAAAAGGCAATCTTAGCCTGAAAACCCCTCCCGTCTCCGATCCTGTAAGCCTACTTTGACATATAAAAATTCCTTTGGAAACTTCCTTTATCTCTAAACCTCCAAGACACATGTTGGCAATCATCTCCTAAGCATATGGCCCAGCTATATACATAGAAAGGGTCTCATGACTAAGGTTTTATTAGACAATAATAAATGATCTTTTCCCAACAACAACTAGCCCCCTCAAGGTCCTGGAAACCTTGCTTCCAAATTCCTTAGAGACTTACGCGATCCCTAACCTCCTCCCAACTTGAAAGTATATAATGGGCCACTCCTCATGATCCCATTGCAGCTTTCTGCCCATGAGTCCTGTTCCCATGCTTTAATAAAATCACCTTTTTTTTCACCAAAGACGTCTCAAGAATTCTTTCTTGGTTGTCGACTTCGAACCCTAACATCGTCTTTCCTACATCAGACATAATTGATGTACTCTAGTTTGGGTTCCTTGTGATCAATGACTCATATATAGGAAATGGTGTGACCAATAGAAATAGAGTTCATTATGAAATTAGGCTGCTCATTTTTTAAAATTTTAAATTCATCTTCAAAATGATGCTTAACTTAAATACTCAGTGGTACAGCATTCTTAGTTTTGTGTCACTCATTCTTTTAATTAAGTGATTTACCAAATATAATATTACATATCTTTTGGCCACTGGCTATGTACAAGTTTATTAGGGTTGTTGTAGAGATAGGATGACTCAGAGTTAAATAAAATATGGCTTCTGGCCTTTAAAAGTTTTTCAGTTTAAAGGAAGATCCAGTTTGCACACAATTAGCAGTGAAGAATAATTGAAATATAAAGAATGGGGTTCTTCAGTAAGAAGGTTAAGGCCACATTTCAAATTGAAACCCTAGAATACTAGTTGTAATATAGTCTTTCGAATTGTTTTCTGGAAAGTAGTATGTAAATGTAATAGAGGAGACCATTTCTAAAATTAAAAAAAATATATATATAAAAAGTTACCATTCTTATAAAAATAAATATTTTTTTCCAAAAAAAAAAAAAAAAAACCACACTGTAACCCTACACTGTAAAGAACTATAAATTCATTAACACTTGTTCCTCCACGTAGACATACATATTTTTTCTTTAAGGGTCATACTAAAAAACTGTTTTGTAACCTATGCTTCAACTTAATATATTATAAACTGCTTTCTATGGTTATAGATTATCTTGCATAACATTTGCATATTCATCATTTGTTTATTCATCTAATTAAAAAAATACTGAGAATTTACTATATCCTAGTCACAGTCATTGTCCAAGGATACAATTATATATTTAAAAGTTTGGTTGCTGATGATGCCAAATCACACTAGAATTTAGTGCAAAGAATGGGTTAAATAGAAGATAAGGAAAAAATAAATATTTCCTCTTTATTTAGTCATTGTTGAGGATGTTAACTAAGTATTTGGATAACAGATGTGTTCAGTGAACTGCAAGACAAAGTTTCTGAGAATTACTTAAATTTGTTCTACTTACAAAACAGATGTGTCTATTTATTATAAACATAGACAAAGATTATATGATAGACTTGAAGGTATGATAGGGAACTATACATTTATAGGTTCAAGTCCTGGCTCCATCACCCCAAAGCTGTATGATCTTGGGTAAGTCAATTACTAAAAATTGGCTGAAGGTTTTCCATTCATTACTGGCCTGGCCCTAGAATTCTAATTCAAAGGACTCCCAAGTAGGTAAAGAAAATTATACTTTTCTGTCTTCATATGATTCTGATCAACTAAAACAGGAAAACATAAAAGGAATGCAGGTAGAACTCACAGAGGACTATACGATTTCTTACTAAAGTTGTACGTGTTCAATCTACAATAGTTAGAGTTTTTAAAAACATCTGTCTGTTACTCATCCATCTGTCTGTCCAACCAACCAACCATCCATCCATCCATCCATCCATCCATCCATCCATCCATCCATCCATTTTAGGGGCCCAAGGCCGGCTGGCCCAAGATGGGCCACTTTGGCCTAAAGATTATCTCAAATTAAAAACCCAGCAGATGCAAGAAAAGCTCTCTGCCTCCCCTGAACTACCTATATTTACATTGGAAAGGAAAGCCTAAACCAAGAAGAAAGCTATTAACAATGACTCTTTTTACCTAAGAACTTTATCTGCATGTTAGGGTAATCTTTGTTTTTCCAAACATCTCCTTTCATCTTCTTGTGAATGGCCTTTCTCCCCTTTGTATCCTCAAACTCTACCCCTCTTCTTAGCTCAGACTAACTTCATGTTGCCTCACTGTCTTTGTAATTTCATGTCTGTGTGGATTCCCCATACATACGCCTATTAAATTTGATTTTCTCCTGTTAATCCATCTCATGTCAATTTGATTCTAAATCCAGCTAGAAGGACCATAGGCCAGAGGAACATCTTCCTCCTTAACACATCCACCCAACTGTCTGTCTGTCTATCTATCTATCTATCTATCTATCTATCTATCATCTATCTATTCGACATTACAATATTTTTCCTAGAAAAAGGGACTTTGAATACATTGCAGAGAGAAAGAAACAGAGAGAGAAAAGGTAATATTATTTTCATAAATATAAGAGCAAATATGTATTAAAATATGTGTCTATATATATTTATGTGTGTACTGGGTCCCAATTTTTTTCCAAATATTTTCCTGTGCAGTTCTTATTGACTTGGTTGTAACTCTTTTTTTTTCACAATCTAACCAAATATTAATGTACCAGAAAGCTCATTAACTGAGAGAAGGTATGCTCTCCAGTTGGGTGGGACTGGTCCATATGTATCAAGAAACTAAAGGGAAATAGAGAGCGCTCCATTTAAAATAGTGTTCAAAACAGAGAGTAATTAGGTTTCAAAGAAAATTCAGTTAAAGTTGTTCCATGACTACACTATTAGAATTAAGAGGCAACTTAGATTTCCCAAGTGATAACAGATAATTTGCCATTTAACCTGTAATGAGGTTTGAAAAAAGATACTCAACAAGATACCGGTTGTAACTAGAAAGGCATTTCTTAGAAGGTCCACCCAATGTGCATTTATTCCTTTATCCTTATAGAAGAGACAAATTGTCTGATGCATAGTACTCTCTGTAGTCATCATTAGTGCCCCCCAAAAGATTCCTATTGACCCTAACCATCTCTACTGACTATTTCCTCCTCACCAGCTTTTCCTAGTTTTCTGCTAAGCTATTCTGTCATAAGCCATCAGAGCCAGATGTGGTGGGATCATACAGAGAAATAGAAATCATAACATTCAATGTTGTAGTAATTACATTTTTACTTGGAATATCCAGAGAAATAGGATGCAATCTTTAAGTGCATATGCAAATCATGTGCAAATTATATGCTAATACATGTGTGGCCCACCTAACTATTACATATAACTGAATGCAGCCCTTGGGAAAATCTTATTGGAGATCATTGGTCTAATGAAAATTGCTGCTGCACGCTAATTATAGTGACATGTGTGCTGCTGTATTGCCCCTTAGTGGTGAGGGGGATGACAGAGGTTAGTTGAAGTTAGATGACTGACAGAATAATGTCTGTGATCATAGAAGTAAATAGCAAAATATCTCTATTCTCTAAAATCCAATTTTTATGGCTTTACATCTAAATTAAAATGTAATATTGGATAACTACTGACAATGTGTTCAGAAGAATAGGAGTCTGGAAGACAAAAGACACAAATTACCACTTGACTCAGCTTCATCTTTCTTTGCTACCATATTTTCATGAGCTTTTCATTTTTTTACTGGTTGACTAACTCATTGGAAATATACGGATTATAGAAATACACTCTACATTTAGGGAAGTAATTCGACATTTGCATTCCCCAAATAAGCCAAGTACTAAAAGGATTTAGTAATTTCTTTGAAACAGGTAAATCCATGCTCTGCTATGTTCAGGCTGTATGACCTTCAGCAAGTCTCTTAACATCTCTGAGTCTTCAGTTACTTAGCTATGAAAATATAATAATAAAGTACATACCTCCTTGGGTAAAGAATCACATGAAATACTATGTTGCAGAGCCTAGGGTATGAAAGGTAAGTGCGCATGAGCCTATCATTGTATTTAAAATAGGTGATTATTAAAATTATTTTTAGACCTAAATATCTTTTCTAGTCTAGCCCAATTTTTAATTTATGATATTTGCATTTCCTAATTAGAGAGATACTCAGTAGTTGAGAGATGGTCCATTCTTATTTAAGCTATAAACTAAGAGAAAAACAAAAAAAATTACTTTCAGTTATGATGTAGAATATTAAACAGGAGTCTAACGTGTGATTGTATGTAGGAGTTCTCATACCACCATTTGAGACTTACAACTAAGAGATGAAGAGGTTGAATTGTGGGGGGAGAATGAGAGAATTACCTTAATTATTCATTAACCTAATTAGCTTAATTAATTTAAGCAGTTTCCCTGCTTGAAAGAAGTACTTTCCTGAACTTGTTCAGAAATTACATCTACCTTCATTAAAGCCAAAATAGACATAAAATGTTTAGTGGTAGCTTATGAGAAAGTTCAGGAATCAAAGGATTTGCTGATCTTGTTCCTCAGGAAACAGTGCCTGGAAAGGATCCCTTGATTTCTAAGTTTTATTGATTCTTGTGAGGCCTCTTCATGTGTCTTGTTAAAAGATACTATTTTTCCATTTCTAGAACTATTCCAACTTGCAGAATTAAGCACGTTCAAGAGCTTCTTGAAGCTTTGGCTAAAACCAAGGATATTAAAACTGTGGGGGAAAATTCACTGGAATTCTAGCTGTAGAATAAGTAGCTATTTTTAAGTTTTAAAAATGGAGCACTGTGGGTCATGTTGCATGGAATAACTGTGCATTTAAATAACTCTGTATGCTTGCCTCACACTAGTTTGGGTAGTTGAATATCCCTTTGCCTGTTCTCATTTAGACATACAGTGGATAAGGAAATAGGAGAGATATTCAGCTCTTAATAAATATTAACAAGAAAGACTTTGGAACTAAACGTATGTTAGGTCTTGATCCATAGGAGAAGTTATTTTATATATAGTGTGTGTTTACTATTAGCAGTTAATGCTTTCAGGTTTATCTTCAGCAACGAACGATTTTCTTACCATACAAGCAGCTTTAAGAACAGTCCTTACTAGGTCCTTTTCTATTATGAGGATAATGACAGCAAATACATTTTTTTTTTTTTGGTGTGACCCTTTTACTGAATGTATTCTATTTGACATCTTAAAAATTAAATATAGGGTGTATCATGATGGACGCCAAGTTATGTCTTCAATCTAATGTCACATTTTCCCTCACAGAGATGACTTAATTACTAAAAATAAAGTCATTGTCCAGTGCTTAATGACTTCATTGTTTGGAAGCAAATGGATTTATCCCTTTTTGTCTCAATAAACTCTTTACTTCCTGTGTTAAGCAGAAGGAGGAAGTATGCTATGAAATAAAATTGAAGGTTTAAATATGTTTGATCACAGTTTTCTCCTACTATAAAACGTGTGAAGCCAACAGATTCAGCACTTTTAGCTTCAGGAAATGCTTGAGTCTCTGCACAGGCATGTAATTGAGTGTACCTGTGGTACAGGGCTATGTCTAATCAGTCGACTGTGTAGCTGGGTAGAGTCAAGTGCCATTCATCCGCCTCCCCTGAGATTTGTGGAAACAGGAAGGAGGAGCAGGCACAAGACAAAGATATATAAGCATGTTGACCACTGAAGTTCATGGGTAACAACTTAATTATCTAAGTTCAGCTATCACTCAGAAACAAACCTGTGCAATTTATGCACAGTTTATAACTCACAATAGAAATAGCATAATGCTAAGGACAGGGCTGCTAGAATTAGAATCTACATGAAGTGTGTTTAATTTAATTTTTCTAATTATATTTCTAATAGCTTAAATATCTGCACTGATAAAACGGTTAACCACCTGCATTTAAATGCCACCTGATGCGTTTATTTTGGAACAGTAACAGATTGGTATAATTTGAGCTCAAGTTCCTCTGAAAATTCTTCTATTAATGGGTCCTAAATTAATCTTTGTGCCTGATCTGCAAATGGTGCTATAAGGCGACAATCATTGTGAGAATTGCCATTACATGCTAATATCCTGAGGGCTTTTTTCTTTTCTTTTCTTTCCTTTTTTTTTTTTTTTTCAGTTCAAACTTGGATCAGTGGATAGTTAAATTAAAAATAGAAATTTGCACTGGCATTTCCATTTTCCTATAGAACTTCAATGTTGGAATAGTGCCTGATTTAAAAAAAAATCAATTCAGTGAAATGTTTGCATAGCACCATGTGAGGAAGGTTAGGTGAATATGCACTACACCTACTGCACCAAGTGAGCAAACATATGGAGAATGCGTCTATTTGCATATAGTTTCTATATGTTCCATCTATTTTGGGTTGATGATAGAATATACAATGTAACTTAAACCAATTCATTGCCCAAGAAGTACAAAGTCTAACCTTTCGAAAATCTGATGAGTGATATAGAGCCTTTCCTCCTTTCTCAAAAAAGAATTTTAAAAAATGGACAAAGAATGCATCAGCATTTCATCAAGGCAGTCAAATGAAAGTATTCTATTTCCTCATGTTTAGAAATGAACCTAGTTCTAGCAAAGCTCAGAGAAGTGAATAGATCAAATAGGCCATCTTGTCCATCCTTAGACACACAATTATATTTGGAAACGTTAAGTCTTAAGATACTGAAAGTAATGACTTTCAAAGCTCTGAATTTAATGATACCACTCTCATTGAACTGGTGCCTAGTCCATGCTGAAAATGCTCGTTTCCAAGGAAGCATGCGATAATGCAACCACGGGGAATAACCACGGGTGTTCCCACAGAAGTTCCGATGCTAACTCAAAGTTAGGTTTCAATTAACAGTGATGATAATAATACTGATGATTGTTACTATAAAATCTATTATAATCTTTTCAGTTGAATATGATACAGAATAAAGTTGAGCTGGGAATCATGAGCGTAGGTGTGGGCCCTAGCTAGCCCTAATGCAAATGTGTGATCTCGATTAAGTCATTTAACCAATACATTATAGTTTTTGCATCTGTGAAGTGTGTGGAAGTTAAACGGGATGATCTTGCAGGATAAATTTCCATATTGGACACAATGTTGTAAAGGGGACAAAGCATGAACTTTGGAGACCACAAGACCTGGGTTAATATGTAGACTGTACTCACTCATCTATGTGACTTTGTTCCAGACCAACCTTTCCCATCCTCACTTTTTTTCTGAATGCATTTGATATAACTAAACTGATCCAACATAGCCGAAGTCAAGATCAAAGGGTAATAGTCTTTGGCTCACGGTAGGTATTTAAATGTTTGTCTGGTTTCACGATGACTATTGCTTTACATGACCATGAATGTGGCAGAAGGGACAGAAGCCTCATCTGTAGCCAGTGATGATATGGTCAGTAAAATATGTACGGGTTTATAGTAGCAATTCCTTGCAGGACTGTCACAGCAGCCTTTGTCCCACATGTCACAGAGCGAATTGACTGTGTTCTTCTAAAACTGAAATCCTTAATTTGAAAGCTTGCCCTATGTGTCAGACAGGCTTGTGAGCTCATGAAGAAACTGCAGGAGGCTAAAGCAATGGCTTGTCTCTGGGAAGTTCATAGAGATTTTTGTTCTGCTTACAACTGTGCTCTCAAAAAGGACGGTACAGCAAGGTTGCAGGTTGGCCACGGTGAAGGGCCCTTCTTGTAGCGCCATGTGGAATTACAAGGTGGAACAAACACCACAGCTTATATGATAATCTCCTAGCAAATGTAAAATGCCTGAAAGTTCACTTTTCCTAGATAGTTTGAGTTCTTTCCTCTCTTTGGCAGAAAGAATTGATCTCACTATGACTTCTGAAATATATAATTATGGGAAACCATGTTTTGGATTGACAGCGGGGAGGGAAATGGCATGCATGACTCCTGTTTGGACAGGGGTGACTATTGGAGAGGAAGTCAACCTTGAATGGCACTGAGGAGCAGGATAATGAAGCATGAATTGACAGGTGATGGGATAGCTCTAAACCATTTGAAGGGCCTGTATAATAAAATGAGTGAAATAGGTTGACTCGATCAAGGGGCATTATGGGAAATTATGTCTTTACTGTACTATTTGTTTCTGTGATAAATGAAGAACTCTATTTCCTTGACTCAGGTTTAAGATCTTTTCTATGTATAATTTCTTCCAAATCTACTTTGGGGAAAAAAAAGAGATTCATTTGTAAAGTATTATTATATTTGTCTCCTGGTCCAAACTCTGTATGTCATTTTGTGCTACCCAAGATGAATATTGTGGTAATGATGGTCTTATTTTCTTTCCCCAGTAGGAAAGAAAAACAATTCCAAGTAATGGTCAGTTTTGAGACCATCAGAAATAGCCAGTATATGTCAAAAAGATATTTGCAAAAAATTACTTAGAAATTTCTTCAGTGATAAATGGATAGGGTAAAAAAAGTATGGCAATTTGGATTCAAGTCATCCTTGACATTAAAGAGAATGATGCTTCTTTACTCTTTCCAATATTTTTACTTTCAACCAGTGGCATATTCTGGCTCAGGATTTGCCAATGGAGTAGTGTATGCATCCTATTCCATACAAGGGTTACTAGTCTTCTGGAAGAAAAGTTACTTTTAATTTCTTTGAAGCCTGCTATCACTGGGTGGAGAACATGCAGCTATAAGACAGACAGATCTCGGAAGGGCTGAACTGTTGACACAGGACTACCTGAGTGGACCAGGGATAAGGGCTTGCTGCCAATTACTCTCCTCTCCCAGCTGGAATAAGGCCAGACCACCAAAGGACATGTGTCAGGAATCAGCTAATAGGTCTACTTGTTGAGATTTCAAGATCGACTGGTAACAACTTGTTCACAGGTACTTTGTCTGTGTGATAAGTGACCTATCTGCCCTATTTAATTGTGTGAAAATAAAGATGGTCATTCAAATCCAATTGATCTTTGAACACACTTTTAAAGCACTATGAAGATGAATGCTCCTGGGATTGAGAAGAGCTTAATCAAGAAAATAATGAAATTTATTGAAAATGTTGAAATCACTATGTCCTCCAAACCTGTTCATTGTTCTCATGATAAAATCTGAATCTTCATTGACTTTTCCTGTTTGTATCAGCCATGCCCCAACTGGTTCACAGTGGGCTGTAGCTTCTCCTTCACAAGTGTCTTCCAAACCTGGCTGCTTCTTGCTATTCCTACCACTACTGTCTTAGTTCAGAATCCTAGCAACTTCTTCAGGAATAGTCTCTTAATGTGTCTTACTGTTTTGATTTCTGTATGAAGGGCATCCTTCACTCTGCTTCTGGTTTTTTGTCCAAAGAAACTTACTGCCTGGACACAGCTCTCTTGGGTCCAGATCGGGGGGAGGAAGAGGGAAGTGAGGCCCAGAAACAACGATTATCATGGAGGAGTCAAGATGGAGATGAAGTAAGATGGTAAATGCTTCCCTTTGGTCTTCTTGAAAAACATCATATCTTTTAGCTAAGAAGGTGTGCAATTGCTTTTCTGAAAGTACACATTTTTTTAATTCATTGAGAGAAGAAATTTTCTAAGAATAATTCTTTTTTTAATAAAATAAAGACTTTTTTTTCCCCAAATTAAGTATCTTCTTTATCTTTTCTTCATACAGAGGGTCAACACGTATAATGGAGATATTGGAATCAGAAATTAGGTTTAAAGCTTGTCCACTTGAAGCACTTACCTAGCTACAGCACCTCAGTTTCTGAGCTCTAAGTATTACTGACCTCTCCAGGTGAATTTAATGCTCCATTCCAGTTCCACTGAATTTGTTTCTAATTCTGGATCAAGTCATGGGTTCTCCACCCTCCAACTTTCACACATGTTGTTTCCTGTGTCTGGAATGTTCTTCTATAATTTAACTTTAACCAGGTACTTCCCACCTCCACATACATACACATGTGTATACCTAATTTCTCACCATCCTTCTAGCCTTAGCTTAAATGACACCTCCTATAGGAAGCCTTCTTTGACTTTGAAGTTACACCTTCCATCCATTGACTCCCATGAGACCCTCCACTTCTTCCATAATAAAACATCTTACTGAGTGATGTATTTATGTATTCCCCAAAAGACCATCAGCTCTGAGGACAAAGCTCTGCCCCGTTTGTCCCCCACTCTATCCTTGGCCCCTAACCAAGCCCCTGGGAACGCGGAAGTCACACAGTGATATTTGTGGAATGACATCCCCAAATGTGTTTTGCTATTTAACAGAGTCGCATAACCCAGATCTTACCAGCTGTGCTGTAGAACAACAGAGTCTGGCACACAGTAGCTACTCATCAACATCTGATCAAAGAACAATGATACAAAAAAATGACAAAGCGGATGAGTGAGTGAAGTGGTAAGAACACAAAAGTCCCTCCGTCTAAAATATCTCTTCAGAAAACTTGCAGTCCTGAAGAATGTTGCTTGTTGAATAGCTATCAATCCCCCATCGCAGCAGCCAGGCCCCGGGAGAATGGGAGATAGAAAGTGACAGGAAGCTGAGCAGGCTCCAGTTTAAGGACAGGTCACTGGAACCCTAGGAAAGAGACCATGAAGACCCCAGGAAACTGACGAGGGGAGGAGAAAGAAGGAAGAGAAAGAAAAAGAGTGAAACCACCTGCTTCTATTCATTATTTGACTCCCAGTTGTGGCAAGTGAGAGAGGTTCTTTTTCTTTACTCCCCAGGGAAACATTTTGGAAGGCTTCTGTAGCGAGGACCACAGAGACAAAGGAGACACATGCAAGCTCAAGAAAATGAAATCAGTGTTTAATTACTAAATATTCTACCTCTAAAATTAAAGAAAAAAAGCTTAAATAATTCAGTTTGATTTGGTCTCATTAGTCTGATTTCCTAGTATTTAGCCTTAATTATGTGATACATAAGCCCTAATTATGTGGTACATATACAGTGCGCTCTCTAAAGTTAAAGATCAGAACGGATACTGACTTAAATGATAAAATATGTTAAATTATTAATGATAATTAATCTTACAAAATAGGCATAATTAGTTTAAGTACTTTAGATATTATTCTTAATAGCATTACAAATAATATGACACAGTTTGATCATTTTTAAAATAATTTATCGGGAAGCAAGGCTATGCACGCAGTGTTTTTTACTCAAGAAGGCCAAGGGATTGCTCAGTGCTGTCAAAATATCTAGCTGTCCTTCTTGAAAATGTGAGTTTGCTTTTAACCCATTAAGTGCTATGTCCTAAAAGAAATGGAAATATTGCTTCCAAATGACTTTTTTTTTTTTCATGGATATAACCATCTTTACAAATAAAAGTACCTATGCCATTAACAGTTTGGGAGGATATTCTTTGTTCAATGCATTCTGGGTATCGTGCCGTGAGTTGTCAGCACTGTTCAGTTTGTTTTAGTGTTTGACCTTTTAACTGCTAATTTTTTTGTCTTCTACTGAGATTAAAGTTTAGTTATTCAGTTTTGATGCCATAGATCAAAGCCTTTGTTTTAATTCTTTTTCCTGTTTTAATTCTTTTTCCTGTCCCTGAATAAATCTGCTGTTGTCATTTGATAGCTAACATGAAGTTAAATCTGAACAGTTCTAGAGGATATAAACGGAATACAGTTTGCCTTTAAAACAAAATTTTGAAATGAGTGTGTATTTATTGAATGGGGCAATGCATGCAATCAGGTAATTGTTCATCTCTGCTAAGTGAAGTTTAGTGATGAAGCGTAAGATGATAAACCACACATCAGAAATTGTATTACTTGCTCTCTAGATCTTACTACAGTGTTCCAAGCCCAGGCTTAAGAATAAACTTGCTGAATACTGTTGAGGAAAGTTCCTATAATCCAACTGCAGAACGTAGCCCAAGAGAATCACCAGAAACATGATTTCTTCCAATAAAATCCTGATGTGATTATCTTAACCCAATATATATAAATCTGTCTTGAACTTTGACATTATCAGATACCATGATAGTTAAAAATAGGTAAAGAATGTTTAGGAACATCTGTTCTAAAGTCATACAGGAAAAGTTTTTAATATTAGGGCTTTGTTCTGATGGCGTTCTTCTACGATGATCAAATCAAAACTGTATTCTTCCGAAACATCCCATTCACCATTTAATGTGTTCTTCGAAGCTTCCCTCACCAACATTGCGAGCATATTTCTTCCCAATATTCAGTCTCCCCAATTAGATGTGAGGCAGTGTTGATCTAATATTCATTCAAATTTGGCTGTATTGAATAAGCATTTGTTAAGGACAGAGATGAAGGCTGGTTTCTGAGTGGGAAGTCTGGCTAACGTGGGATGGGTCAAGGAAAGGAAATTGCAGCACTGTCATAATGATCTACTGAGAGGAGTCCAAGGATTGCAGCAGTCACTCCCATACATTTAAAATTTTTAAACCAACAATAGCAAGCTTTCTTCATGTGAGATCTTGCATAGAATCTCAGTATATAAAGCAGATAAAACTGATATGTTAGGAGTCAATGAGAAAAGTAAGAGTATTTCACTGAAAAAAAGAAATGTAAAATTTGGATATTACAAATGGCAACACCCCTGAACCTCAGCATTTAATTGATTTCTCATTTTGTGTTAGTTGCACTATTTCAAAAAATCCACCCAGGTAATTTGCAGTAGAGTATAACAGATTATATAGTCATTTTATACAGATGGCCTTGAATATTAGACTGCTCTTCGACTGATTATGGCTATGTCAACAAAAGAAACTTTCATTTGAGATGTGCAGAGAAGTAATTGTTGCAACTGTTGGTTCCTATGGTTTTGCTTAATCACATTTTATTGTGATCCATATGCTGATATGTTGTGAGTAATTTTATACAAGATATCCTTATGAAATTCTATTGCATATTTCATATTGCTTAGGACATACATTACGTCATATGATGTACTCTTTATGAGATCTCTGATGAGAAATTCCTGTTTGAACTTAGTATAAGCAAGAATGAAGGTTGTGAGCCTTAAAAAAAAAAAAAGTCTTATGAACATTGTGAACTGTGTAACTGCCAAGTCTTTTTTATTTTGGCTGCAAAAAACCTTAGAGCCATCAATCATGACCAAGTACTAGGGATGTGTGTGTCTTTATACCATAAACTTTTAGCCTCATTTCCAGTCTTTATTTTTTACTTGCTTGAGCTTCTTTTGTATAATTTTTCCAAATTTTTAAAGTTGCTACTGTATAAGTCACTTTAAATATTACCGGGGGAAAAAAAAACAGGTCGGGAAACATAAATAACGGAAACTTTAAAACAATCTTTCTCTCACTGACTTTCCCACTTGTGAAGAATGAAACCATGACTAATTCATTCTTTCATTTTCAGACCTAGGAGAGTGTCAGCATTTAAAAATTCTATATCTCCATTTATAAAATTCCTGTAATCACCTATTGATTACTAATAAAATATATGATAAAGCCTTTTAATGATGCGGTTCATTTTTTACTCTAAACTTATTTACCATCTCAAAAATTTGCAGATACCTAGTCACACTCTATGCTATTTAATAATTATACTACTGCATGCAATCATCCTTGCAGTGTTCTCTGTCCCCATCTTTCCCCCATCATGTTAGTTTTAACCCAAATTTCATTTTCTCTCTGAAGGCTTTTCTAACTTTGTAAGAAGTGTTAATCACTCTCTTCTTGAATTTTTAATATAAATAGCTTCAAGACTTTATGTATGTTCTTACCAAACTGTATCTTAATCATCTATTAATATAACTGTTTATCCTGAAATTCTGTGACCTCCTTATGGATAAATAAGCAATCTTTTCCATCTTTGTGTCAGATGTATCATGAATGTTCAATATTCTTAACTAAATGTATGCTGTTAAACTAATTAAAAACAATGATCGACAGTCCAATTTAGTCCAATTTTCATTCAGTAGCTTAAATTGTAAAAATAGCCCATATAACTGATGTGATTTTCAGTAACTTTGGCTAATTTCTAGTTTTGTTAGAGATGAATTTTTAAAAGTCTCTGTGGTTCTTTTCCTAAATTTAAAGATAACTGGTCAGATTAAAGTCTTTGATGTTTCTGAAACCTGTAAGAATGCTTATAACATTTTTAAGATTGAATAATTTGTCAACATGAAACTAAATATACACATACATATGTTTTGTGTGTTTCAGTAAATAATTAAACAGGAAAACAATATGCTCGACTGTACGATATTTGCAATTGTACAAATAGAGCTAAAAATTCGACATTACATGGGTGCTATACAAAGCACAAGATTGAAATATTTAGTAAATTTGTGTTTGTTACCTCTGTTCAAGCTTTTTAAATGGCAATGGAGATAAGTTGGCTTATCTAAAGATAAGTCTCAAATCTAAAGAAATGCTGTGTTTGAGGCTAGCCTCATAAAACTCAGGAATGCTTTCGGGCATATTTTAATACCTAGCGACTGTTTTCAATTAAAAATAAATTGCAAAGGGTTAAAGACTTGGAATGTCTGTTCGTAAGTTCCATGTCATGGCAACATTTATTTTTGATCAAATAGGACACCACTAAAGCTTTGAAATAGAAGACTTATTTTTTTTTTTATTCCTAATCATCCCATCATTCCTTTGACGTACATTTACTGATTTCTAAGTATTTTCCTTGCCTGGTTTCTTGGAATTAAACTAATGGAAGTTTCAAAACCAAATCCATCAAAAGAAACTCCTGGATTTTTTTTCATTTGTTTGCTTTTTTTTTTTTTTTTTTTTTTTTTTTTTTGCCGCTGGAAAAGCTACAGAACAACCACAGTTAGCTAATTACATACTGTTGAAGTTATAGCAATACATAGTTTTCAAATTGGAATACTTATGAGAGGTTTTTGCACTTAATGAGAGAATTTGTGATAAACGGATATTAAAACTGATTAGCTGCATGTCACCTTTATATTTATAATCATTTTTAACAGTATTTAATTGTTATGATACATGATAATAATCTTGATATGATAATACAGTCATGGAAAGTAATGATACTAATTTGATACCAGGCTGCTGCCTGCATTGTCCAGTTTAATAATTATAACATCAATTGTTAGTGTAAAGTAGACTCATTTTTCTTGGGTATTTTTATCCTGACTGTCTCTTTCCTGAGACTTCGACTTGCTTATCAAAGAGTTAATAAGATACCAAAGTCAAGATGTCTAAAGAAAACATTTAAAGTCAATTGTTATTTCCATTTCTCCTAATTTCTCATTTGTTAGATATCAGATGCATAGGTATTTAATGCAGTTTTGATTCTGAGGAAATGTTTAGTAGTTTCAATATTTTAATATTGTTTTCCTTTTCCTTTTCTTGCCTAATTTTAGTTTTTTAAGTTATTCATTTGATGAATTTCAGTGCCATGCTTTCTTTTCTGTCCTTAGGAAATGAATACATAGGTCCTTCCTGAATTTTTTCCATTACTCATTCTTTTAGAATTTATAATTCAAGGGAGGAGAGAGAGATAAGAGAGACGAGAGAAGACAGAGAAAGGGACAGAGACCACTTTCCAGATCCAGAGAGAAGGTTGAAGCTGTCCCAGAAAGGTGGGAGAGTCCAGTAATGGTTAGATCGCTATAGAAAGGACAGAGCAGAAGCATCAATCTACCCCAGGCTACTTGTGAGCCAATTCAAGACATTCAGGAAATCTTAGCGTGAATATACAACTTGCCAAGTTTCAATCAGTCTTTAATCAGCTTTTACTCTGCTAGGCAGGATAGATCACACCAACGTACCTATTATACCCTGCATTAGGTGATGAATTTCTTTTGAATCTCAAGCACTAAGTTCCATCAGAGTGGAAGGGAAGAAACCTTGCTTTCTGACTTTAATAATCAAGTAAGTTTTCAATAGAAAAGGTGGCATTTGAGTTAGACCTGACACACTTGTCACAAAGAAGGACAGAATAGCATGCTTTTTCTCCATGTCTTGAATACTCCATGTCAAGAGAGCAGAATGCATTGCTCAAGGAGAGGCACTAGGTAATTAGGTAGGGCTGGCTGACCAAGTTTGAAACCCATAATAAGGGTTTCAAAAGTTAGGAAATAATACTCATTTTACACAGAGAGAGATTTAAGTGATTGGAATTTAATCATATTAAATTTAGTGGCAATATTTTAGGTGGTTTATAGTGAGGGGAATCCGAGAGGCTAAAATAAGCCTAGTAGTTAAGTTGAGACCCTGTATATAGAAGTAAAAGTGAGAATCAACTGAAATGAAAAGAGTCATAAAACGTTCTTGAAGATGCTTATTTTTTTAATTTTTATTTATGTAACAGATCAATAAGTTCTTGTTTTCTGTTGGATATTGTTTCAAGTACTTATAAATATTAATTCATTTATTTTATAAGACTTATTCATAAATAGTTGGATAGAATGAGGAACAATTGTAAAAAGACCAAATGTGCACATGGTCAGAAGAATTAACACAATGCAAGCGTAATGGAAGTGTGATTTAAAACAAGTCGTGCCACTGGATGGCCTATAGTTTGTATGTTTAATGAGAAAAATCTATATGAAAGAATTTAATAAGCAGCAAAGACTTGAACAAATGCCCAAGATATTATTCTAATTACTCAAAATTGACCAGAAACATTAAAAAAATCATATTTGAATAGGGTTGGAGCCAGTCAGTAGATTATCAGAATAACAGGAGAACTAGTTAATATATAGCACTTACATCTAGGGAATGGTGGAAAAAAATGTTCGCATGATAACAGAGCTATATAGCCATTATCTGGAAACTGCTATGTGATTATTTTTCATGTACTTCTTAGCATTTTTTTTTGAGATGGAAAATCCATGGAATGCTCTATTTTCCTTTTTGCATTAAGAAGGCTTTCATAAGAAACTCATTGTGCCAGAGTGATAATTTTGCATAGTTTAATAGTTCCCATGAATCATGAAACTACTTTCAACCCACACATCGTTTGACCCTTGTCAGCTTTTACACACAATCCCAAAAGACAGAATTTGGATAAAATAAAGAAGTACAAAGTATAAAAATTATTCTGGATTAAAGACAAAGATGAAGGAAGTATTTTGATTGCTATATCTGTGTGCTTTATGATATGCAGAGCAAAATGATGCACCATGTTCGTGTGCCTTAAACAGGAGTGATAGAGTTAAGTCAGAAAATGAAATGAAATGCTGTGGATCCCACAAGGGAATGAATTGGTTTGATTTTACTATTTTTAAAAATGATAGCCATACTAACTTTTATTTGCACTACTGTTTCAGTTTTGTTTCAGTCAGTTTCAGTTTTGTTAGTTATATAATCCAGAAAAAAATATGTTGTGAACTTCTTGGAGAAAAATCTACTTTCTCCTTTGAAAATTTCATCTACCCTCATTTCAAGTAGTATTTGTAGGCTTCCTATTATCAAATGTTTATCTGTAGGACTAGCCATTCCCAGATTTCTAGATTAATACAGTTCATCTGCTTGAACCTTCTTGTCCAACTGTCACCCACATACTCAGTATCTCTCTCCTGGCTATTGAAATTAACCTCTGAATGGATCACCTGACAGCATTCTCTTCCCTGTCCAATCAGTGCTTCACACGGTTATCCAAGTGATGATACCATGATGCAAATCTGGTTGTATGCCACTTAAAATTTTGTACTTATTTCCTAATGCTTAAATCATCAATCTGAACTCATAGTTTTGCTGCTATACTACACAAAGTTCATGCCCCAAGTTTAACAAACTCTCTGAAATGCATTTGAAAATGTCAAGATAGGTCCAGGTAGGTCTTATACAAAACAGAGTGTGGGGTGAGGTCACCTGAGCCACCGGTGAAGTGAAAACTTAGAGACACGCATGCATGCATTCATTGTTTCATTCATCAGCGTGTGTTTAGTAGGCATTTACTAGGTGCGCCATGCTGTGCACCCAAAGACTGGTGTGGCATAGTCTTTACCCTTGAGCTGTTTTTGGTCTCCCACGAGAGGCATCTAAACCACCATTTGAAGTTATACATGTATTTGTGAATAGGTTAAGAGGGGACACCTGAGCAAAATCTTGAAAGCCAATGGAGTGTTATTCAAGAAAAGAAAGGAAACTGAGTTCTTTGCAATGGTGTAAACAGAGCTGTTCTCGGTAAATTGCAGAAATGAAGGACAGACACCAACTATATGTTTATACAATCTCATTAAATGTTTATTTGGGTGGATCAGATTCATTTAAAGTGGTTAGGATGCCATGAAATAAATATTCCAGTCATGGTCTTACAAACAACAACAAAACCAAAACAGATATGTATCATTCAGTATTTTAGGAATTCCAATGTAAATGATGCACTTTTTTCTTTATTTCTTTCTTTTTTTAAGATTTTATTATCTGAGATAGAGTGAGTGAGAGAAAGAGCACAAGTAGGGCAGAGAGGCAGAGGGAGAAGGAGAAGCAGACTCCCGACCAAGCAAGGAGCCTAATGTGCAACTTGATGTCAGGACCCGGAGATCATGACCCAAGCCAAAGGCAGACACCTAACCAACTGAGCCACCCAGGTGCCCAACACACTTTTTTTCTGATTTAAGGCACAAGGAGTTACACGATATATATAGTTCTTTATTTCTCTGTTTATGGCTATGATATTCCTTTGAAGTTGGGAAGCTGTATACTAAGTTATGGATATTGGCTTTGAATACTCCCTGGTTATCAATAATCACCACTACTCCTATTTCTGTCTATTATTTATGGACACAAGAGAGTCAATAAGGGCAAAGTGATGACAAAAGAGAATATGAAGAGAAGAAAGCTGTAAGTGACTTTAGGATCTACTAGGGCTTTGCTAAAACTGCTGAGCTCGATTGAAGATTTAAAAGCTCAAACTAATGTTAAAAAGGAGGCATTCTTCAACTTTCTAACCTCGAGTTCTGAATATAATTAAAGCTTTATGATTAAGCTTTGATGGAACAATTTCCAGGTTTTCTTTTCTACTTTTGCAAGTTTTTTTTTAACTGTAATTATTCTTCTATTTAGAGGTTTAATTGCTTAAATTTACCACTTGAGCAATTTTAGTCAACCAAAAGAGCTAGCGGATATCCAAATTTTCTGTTCCATTTTTCTTTTATCTTTTATTACCAATGTGTTTACTGTTAACTAAGGATTTAAATGTTCAGCTCTTTTTTGCTCTGTGTCAAAAACAAACTGGCGGCAAGTTAGAGTTGTAGTTACTTTGATGAGAAGCTAAGATCCCTAATGAATTCTAGAAACTAGGAAAGTTGGTTTGTGAGGGACGTGGATATGCGTGAGAGATGTACAGAATTAATCCAATGAGGAAATTTGATTCATGCCCCAAGGCCCACGATGCCTGTGAACCAATCATTACATAAAGACTTTTTTGTTGCCCCATGCTTTTGGCCTCTTAGTGAGGTTATTATTTTGGCAAATGATCTATCTTAATATTACACAAGGGAAGCTTTGTATGGGCAGTGCATCATCAGAGTTCTCTTGTTCTAGAATAATGTAAGGAAAAGAATGTGTGCAATATCAAACATGAGGGTCCAGAATAAAAATAGTATTCCTTTGTTACATAAATGTAAAAGTAATAGCAAAAAGCAATGACTAAAAAAGAACACTGGAATTATGGAAACTCAGCATCTTTGGAAGATTATCTTCAAATTACATGTTCACATCACCAGTGACAACATTAATATTAGTTAACATGCGTTAAGTGTTCTATATGTGCCAGTCATTGCATTACAAAATTGTTGGGGATTATCTCACCTATTCCATTCACGTACCAAAGTAATCAGTTGAGTTATTAATCACATAACCCAGATGAGAGAAGAGAGGCTCCCATATGTTAAAAGTTTACTCACAGTCACACTTTCTGACCCAGAATTTCGACTCAAGTCAACGGTTTTTGATGTGGTATTTACAGCCACCATATTTCCTTCCAATAATGATGTAAATTTTAATTTCTCAAGAAATGCTTAATGTTATGTAATAAAATGTTTTGTTTACTGTTACATTAAAGGAGATTTTTGGTATTAAAATGTGCATGTGAAGCCGAGGGAAATTTTGCAACTGTGTCTGCCTGTCTTCTGTATTCTTAATCTTTCTAAATTGTATTTGAATCATGGATTATTTTAGGGTTCATGTATTCCTAGGAAGTATACAGATATGCCTTAAAAGACTGATGACCTTCCAGAATTGTAACTTAAACTTCATGTACATGCAATTTGTTATACGTTTCAGCAATGTCCATATTACAATCCTCCCCACCAGTTTAGCAAGATGGAAACTCTACTCCAGGAGGATGCAGCAAAGATGAAGCTCCCTCTCCCTCAGCATTCAGTCTAGGTCTTAGGTTTCTCCCAGGAGTGCCAGGCTACGAGCATTTCTAACCGCCTTCTCAATCTTGATGTTGCAGAATCTCTATTCTAGGCAAAATCTGCAGAGAGGTTGGGGGCAACCTTTGTCCAATCAGCCCCCACTTGGAGGGCAGAAGCTCTACTCCAGGTGTGACAGGCTGAGAAAACTGAGTCCTTGTTGTCATCAGCACAGCTCAATCATAGGCCAGTGGTTTTCACACTGAGAAGGGTAAGCTCAAACCAGAGGCTAATACCCACAGTCAGTGCCCCACTGATAGAGCAGGATTCTCACTCTGAGAGAAGCAGGCTGCTGTTCCCACCCCAGCTCTAGAGCAATGATTCAGAGGAACTGGCCAGCGGAAGAGGCAAGATGTAAGAACAGAGAGCTCCAGGACTCTCCTTAAGAGGACTAACTCTGTTTGGAACAGAGTGAGGAAGTTCAAGCTTAATGATGCTGTGTCAAAGCAATGAAGATTTTGATGGAAGGTAATTAAGAGGAGGATGGTGGAGGTGTGTCTGGGTGGCTTGGTCAGCTGAGCATCCAACTCTTGATTTCAGCTCAGGTCATGGTCTCAGGTCCCTGGGATCAAGAGCTGGGGTCAGGCTCCATGCTCAGCATGGAGCCTGCTTGTCCCTCTCCCTCTGCTCCTCCCTCTGCTCTCTCTTTCATTCTCTCTCTCCCAAAAATAAACAAACAAATAAATAAATAAAATCTTTTTAAAAAGAGGAGGATGGTAGATTTATGACAGCAACAAGAACAATAGACTAGTTCGAAGTTTAGAAGTCAAAATACATGCATGACATTTATTTGGATTTTAGCATTTTCAATCTCACCACCTCTGCCAAGGATTAAAAGTTTATGGACCCATAATTCTAAACTCCACTTGATCTTTCAGTTGCTCTATCCACCATCCTTCCTCCAACACTTGCCAACGCTGTCATTTCTGCACACATTTTTGGTGTCTCTAGCTATTGTCCTCAAATTGAGCACATTCCTCATCAATTATTCCTATTGATATGTTAAAATAGAATTTAAGAACAGTCAATGCATTACAGAAAATACAGTCTCTTCTTCAGCATGTATTCACCAGTGATTTTGAACTCCTATAATTAGAATTACCAGTCCTTCCTTCTGGAATTCTTAATGCCTAATTCAGTTACTTCCCAAACCAACTGTGGGGCCACTTCTTTACATAACACCAAAGTTGGCAAATAGCCTTTAGCTTTAGCCTGAGAAACATCTCATGTGTATGTGAATCCATGTTCTTTAATTAATAGCAGTAAGTTAAATAGGTTTCTTTGTTTGTTTGTTTTCACAACTATGCTTTCCATTAACAAATAAATTGTGGAAGGCAATAGAATTTGTTTCAATTTAGTATCTTTCTTTTTTTTTAAGACATTGCGTAGTTCACAATTATTCTGACATAGAAGTTTACTGAATTTAAATTTATTTAATAAATAAATATACTTAAAATTTCAAACAGTAGCTAAAATATTCAGTTAGAATGGAGAGAAAGCTGATTACTATATAAAGAAGGAGTCAATGTAATACAATTAAGTGACGGTTTATTCTTTTTGTTTACTGCTCATCTTAGTATATTCTAAATGTACTACTAGTTTGGTTTCAGTTAATATGCATACTTGTGGCCTATAGAGGATCTTGTATTAAAATAAGAAAGCAGTTTTATAAGAATGGCACACTAAATCTTGAATATGATCTTTGAAAACACTTTCATATCTAAAATTCTATGAGTCTTTTTCAGCTGTTTCTGCTAATAGAAATATGATCTATGGTTTAGAAGAAATGTACCATCGTGAACTTCCCTGTAAATTTCCTTTAACGAAATTCTCTGTTCTTACTAGTAAAATAGGAGATTATATTTTTGGAACAAAAATTCACTCCGAAGATTAGATAAAATTTGTATATAAGTGTGCAATAAACTACTGTCTGAATACTTAATGTTAAAATAACTGATAATATATAAATGTTCTAATCTGCAAACTATAAATAATTTTCCAAGTCTGAAATCCTTTCTAGAAACTCGTTAGAAGCCAGAATCATATAAGAAGATAGATCCTTCTGGTCCCTTGTACCCACCCACCCCCTTCCTTTCTTTTTAATGCTGAAAATTTTTCTTAAATATTTTTGTAGGAAGATTTTAGCTTCCATTTCAACAGTTCATATTATGCCAGAAAATAGCTTTATAGGAGTTAGGGCTGGAAAAGACAATAGAAATTTTATGGCTCTAATACAACCATGGTGTTTTATAGCTAGGGAAACGGAGTTCTAAAAATTATGAGGAATTTCTAAGGCATTCACTGAAGTAGCACTAGAATCTGCATTTCTTTGGTACACTAGACTTTTCTCATAATCGCAAGAAGTCAAAACACTTGTGTTACAGTTCTGGTTGGAGAATTTTTGAGGGAAAGTGAAACTCAATTTAGTTTTTATTATTCTCTCTTCTCTATTTTTCTCTTTTTCTAAACTTCATAATCAATCTTTCTTCTGCCTGTCTCCCATAAACAAATTATCTATTTTCAGTAAAGCCACATTTGATGTCAGGACTTCCTCAACAGCCAGTTACAAATGTCCTTTGTAGTAGTTGGTAATTTAATTCACTGCTTTATCAGTCAAATCCAACAGCTACTGTTTGACAGGCAAGGGTTACCAACCTGGGTAGCTTTTGACATGGATTGTTTACTAGCCAGAATCACAAATCGATGACTCTGGAGCTGAATCCTGCTGCAGGTGTATATTTCTTTGGTTGTGTTGAGTTTTTAAAAATTGAATCTTAATGCCTTTATTGAGGACAGACTCACCGTGTGTCACGGTTCCTACCTGCCTAGTACTTTTGTGTGTGACACCTGATGTTCCGTTAACGTTATGATTATGGAGCTGAAACCAACATGAATATTGCTTTGTGTTTGTTTCCTTTTGTTATTGGAGAAGAGGAAGCATGGATGTTTTCTTCTCATAGAAATAACATTTGGAGAGCATGGCAACTGTCATCAGAGTAATAGAGCTATGGATGCTTCAAAGTCGAAACCTTGAGAACATTAAAAACATTTCTGACTATGCATAATATTTAGACACATTTCATACCTCTCATTCGCTAAATAGAAAGTTGCATACTCTCTAGTAATGTGATTAAATGGGTCAGTTTTTAAACGTTGTCTTACTTAATGCTGCTATCTTTTGAATTTTTTAAAAACAGCTAATTATAGAATTTCAAAAAATGGCATTTTAATATATATCTTTGAGTATTATGGTATTAATACTTTTGTAGTCATGATTTTAACTAGAAACACAGTAGTAATATTTTACTTAGTCTTTCATAATATTAATATTATACTATTAAAATGAAATGCTAATATTAAAAATATTGCCTTTTACCATAAATGCAAGGGCAAACACCAAATTGTAATGATTTTATAATCTAATTAAATGTCATTAATGAAAGCTTTAAAATATGTATAAATTGTAGTTTCATTTAGTAAATTGGAGAATGATCATATTTGACTACAATGGTTAAAAAGGCTAGACTTACAAATAATGCTAAAAGTGAGTTTTTCTGTAAGAAATTTGTCATGAAAATTAAATATTGCCTGCATAAGACAATAAGAAATATTATGTTGCAAATTTTGTTTCAAATATGCCTCCTCTGCAAATGTATTAAAAATTAAAATCAAAGAAATTATACTTTTTCTTTTCAACAAATATTAACAAATAATGATAAATCTGAATCTGAATGAGCACATCAAAACATCAGATAATAAAAAGGATTGGAATCTTGTTTGCAAACAATCTAAATTATGAAAATTAATGCTGCATGATCTAAATACATTTTAGTTCTTCATTGACTAAGAAAATGTGATCTTTCTTTTGGTATACATAAAATATATTATAGTTGTTCATACAGTTTTATGAAGAAGAATTTCCCATTTTAAAGTTATTAGCTGTTTTTAGCCATAATATTGACAAATGATGTTTATCACTTTTTCATTATAATATTCTCAATATTTCCCATAAGCATCTATTCAGTTTCATTTCATTATTTTAGTATTTGATAATTTGCTTACCCTTTCAAAGTGTGAAATATATAAATATGCCATTTTGTTTTTTCCAATAGAAGAGAGCTTTAATTTTTTTGTATTTTTCTTGAAAAAGCCCACTTCTATTGTGCGTTGGATCTAAACCAATGTTTTGATTAATATTAATACAGCCATGGATTTGTGTGTGTATGTGTGTGTATTTCAAAATTTGTATTCTACATCACAACACTAGGAAAAAAAAAATCTGTCCCTCTGCCGGACTAGTGTTAGTTTGATGATTATACTAATATTAACTGCTTCACTTGAGTAAGCAAAGAAGAAGTAAAATACCAGTCAGACCAGCTGTTAATTCACAGAGTGTTGTACTATGCTTATTAAAAATACCCAAAAGATGTACCTTTGTGGTTCAGTCTTTTGAATTAGAATCAGAATATTAATCATGCCTCAGGCCTAAATTAAACATTGGAAGGCCCCTTAAGAATTTTCACCAAATTTTCTTGGATTTTTCTTTATTGGGTCTTCCTGGACTCTGTTTAGCTCTGTAATTGCTTTGCTCCTTTGTTGATAGGTTAAAGCACAATGTGATTTTCTCCATGTCATAATATTTAAGAGGGCGGCTCAATGGTCTACTCCAGGTTGCAACGTGCAGCTGAGACACTGATTTATAACAGAAATAGTGTTTACAATGTCAAATAAAGTGTGAAGAGAGAACAATTATGTATCTCAAAGTCCATAGTTATAAAAGGATCTGAATCATTACTGTCTTCATATCATTTGTATCTAAAGGGGTTATCCTAAGCGATCATGCCAAATTTGGTTGAGTATGCCAATGGAAGAAAACATAAGGAAAACCCATCAAAGATGTTTAAAACATATTATTGTCTGATTTTAGAAAATCGTCATTATTACTAATGAATTACTGATTACTTATATATGGACACAATTTCAAGAGTAGAAGTGTGTGATTAACAGTATCATTTGTGCATATAGCTCTATTTATACGTGCCATATAAATTCCAAAAAAATTGGCATGGTCTTGAAATATTTTTTTAATGTTTAACACTTCTCTACTATTTCACTCTCAAGGTAAAGGGATGAAATGAAAGCATATATTAATTTGAGGGAGACTGCATTATTTTTAAAAATAAATAATGATAATAAAGGGCCACTGTTATTCATATATCACAAAATTTCTCTTCCCATTTCTCAATTGAATTTATGATAAATTACTAATATTTAAGTAAGAACTCCATTAATTATGAACTCCCCACAATTATCTGTGGAGAGAGAGAGAAAAAAAAAAAACACACGTCGGCCAAAATTGATATTTCAATTTATTAACCCATTTGTTTAAAGCAACATGCTCTGAGTTTTAAAGGTTTGTTTAATAATATTTTGGCAGAACTGATACTACATGTGCTTTATCTTAGTGATCTCTATATATTACATAACATAACAGAATAATAAATATAGCCGTGAATGATAAAAAGAAAGAAAAAAAAAACCTTATCAATTCCCAGTATTGTTAAGACAAAAACAAAAATAATTATATATTTTGGGGCAAAATGATAAGAACTGACTCACTGGTATGTTCACTAGTAACCACAAATACTCCAGGATGTATATTAACAAATAATGCTCCAATATTTTTGTTGCAGTATTTTAAAGCTAATTCCAAAAGCTTGTATTTCAGCACAAATCCTTCAATACGTATCCCTAACAATTGCAGCTTATTTAAACCAAACAAAATTAAAAAATATAATTCCTTAATATCATCTAATGTCTCCACTTTTTAAATGAGCTCTATTCTTTTTCAAACAGCTTTTGAATAAGGATATAAATAAAGTTTATATGTTATACTTGGTCAATTAAACCTCTAAAATCATTTAAAATATATAATGACTCATCCTTTTCTTCTTCCTTTTCTTCTTTTTTTAAATTAACATTTATTGATTTAAAATCCTGGATATTTGCCTGAAGAATTTCCCACATTCTGGATTTGGTTAATTCTCCCATATTTGCTATAAAGTTAGAGTCACATTTAGAAATTTGACTAGAGGGGCGCCTGGGTGGCATAGCGGTTAAGCGTCTGCCTTCGGCTCAGGGCGTGATCCCGGCATTATGGGATCGAGCCCCACATCAGGCTCTTCCGCTATGAGCCTGCTACTTCCTCTCCCACTCCCCCTGCTTCTGTTCCCTCTCTCGCTGGCTGTCTCTATATCTGTCAGATAAATAAATAAAATCTTAAAAAAAAAAAAAGAAATTTGACTAGGTTCAAGTTCAACTTTAAATTTCCTTCAAGAACTTTTTCTTTGCATTCATGGCTTGATCAACTGTGTGAATCAAGTGGCCTAGCTTTCTGCTTATCTTGGCTTTCAGCATGCCTTCATCAGTAGGCTTAATCATTTCCAGGTTTTGATTTATTTTTTTTAATTTTTTAATTTATTTTTCTTAAAGATTTTATGTATTTATTTGAGAGGGGGGCACAAATTGGGAACAGAGGCAGAGGGAGGGGGAGAAGCAGACTTCCCACTGAGCAGGGAGCCCACGCAGGCTTGATCCCAGGACCCTGGGATCATGATCTGAGCCGAAAGCAGACACTTAACCGACCGAACCACCCAGGCACCCCTCTAAGTTTTGATTTAAAGTGAGAGACCTATGTGTGTTCCTTTCACTTGAATATTAGTAGCCATTGTAGAGTTATTAATTGGTCTGACTTTAATTCTGTTGTGTCTTGGGGAATAGGGAAATCCAAGGAAAGGGAGAGAGACAGGGGAACAGCTAGTTGGTGGAGCAATCAGAACACACACAACGTTTTTCTTTGGAGTTAATCATGATATACGGGCTTGACTTGTGGTGCACAAAACAGTTACAATACTAATATCAAATATCACAGATCACTATAACAAATATAATAGCAATGAAAAAGTTTAAAATATTAGGAGGATTACCAAAATATGACACAGAGACGTGAAGTGAGCAAATGCTGTTGGAAATATGATGGTGATAGACTTCCTTGATGAAGGGTTGCCACAAACCTTCTATTTGTAAAAAACTCAATCTCTGTGACGTGACGTGTGTCTGTATGGTCAAATAATTTTGTTTAAAAGTTGTTTGAAAAAAAAATTTCCCTGTGGACGTTGTGCAACCACTTATGTATAGTTAGATTATCTTTTTTTCAGTTTGTTTACAAAATTTAGGAATAGTTTTCTATTTTTTATTATTATAATTTATGTGAAATACATCATATTTCTATTTTTAAAATGACGTACTTCCAGAAAAGACTAACTTCTGGACCACTCCCATCTCTATCCCTCCCTCTTTTTTTAGGTATCCATGCTTATTTGTTTTCTGTGCATAGGTATTAGAAAAATCGTGGTGAATTTAAAATATATTGGCCAAGAATTCCCCTAGAGTAACTACATAAGAAATATTAATAATAAAGAAGCAGAGTTAAATATCATCAGTCCAAAAAACTGTATCAGCAATATGACAAATTATATTTCCAAAGGTAACAGACAAATTAAAACAAGCAATAAACAAGAATATAACTCCAAGGCATATCTAGTATCTCAACAAGGCAGGTAAATAAAACAAATGAGAGAACTGATGGTATTATAATGCTACAGATTTTAATAGTACCCTTAAAATCTCAGAAAAGCAATAATTCAATATATTAAATATTAGTTGTTAATGTGAGAGAAGGGGAAAAAAAACCTTCATACTAATGTACAAGATAACTAACTCAAGACATTTAACTGTCCAGAAATCTTTGGAAAATGCTGTGTTTTAATTCATCAGGTATACAATTATCAAAAATGACAAGTTAGTAAAGAGTTGGCTGATGTTTGCTATGCCAAATATTGCTGCATGTTAAATGGAGAAAAAGCTTCTTGATCATAATCAGGGAAATAATTTCAGTATTATTGTTAAGAATGTTTATTGGGTCAAGAATTTTACAGGAGAATTAAATAGATTACTACAGAAGAGTTCTGTAAGCTTCTGAATATTACAATTCTAGGTCTCCACTAATTGAACCATTTAATTGGAAAACATCTTAGTTTGCAACCAGTTCTTTACTAGTTAAATGAATCAGAGAATTAAGTCAGCTATCTATTTGCCTTGAAAAAAAACATGTTTTCTTGAAAAGTTTCAATCATTTGAACTTTTTTGGTTGTTTTGTTTTCTCAGATTATCAACACGATTACCTAAAATCCTCCATTCTTTTGACTGAAGAAATATAGTAATTTCTAGTTTTGTTTATGATGTATGCAACAGGAGAGAAACATTTTTAATATTTTGTATCTGGTGAAGCCACAGAAAAACTTTGTAATTTGGATCAATGAAAATACATCAACAAACACAAGATTTGTATGAATAATCATGTATTCTGGTTAAGTTTTTCTATTTTTATTGCTGATCTGAAATCATGAAGACGACACTTCTCTGTATCTTCATGGCCATCGGGCAATTTGTTCCTTTAGCATTTCTTTCTCTATACCACACAAGAGTTACATAAGTTATTATTACCATCACTATTATTATTGTTATTTGTGATTAGGCTCTCTAATTTTGAAATGCATGACTGTCAGCCAAAACAACTCTTTGAATTGTTTCTAAATTTTACTGAACATTGGTTGTATGCATTCTTTATATTCATTCTCCTTTTGGCTCTGCCTAAAGTACCCAGATTATGGTTAATAACTATGATAGGCTTAGTAATGGCCCCCAAAGATATCCAGATATCTAATTAATTAGATATCCAATACATGGAACCTGAGAGTGTTACATTATATGGCAAAAAGAACTTTACAGATGTGATTAAATTAAGGATTTTGACATGGGGAAATTATGTGGGTCTTAAATGTTGTCACAAGTGTCCTTACAAGAAGGAGGCAGAGGGAGACTTGAGTATAGACAGAAGAGAGGAAGGTAATGAAGCAAGGTGCTCTGCTTCTGGCTTTGAAGATGGAGGAAGGGATCAAGAGCCAATACAAGGAATGCAACTCTAGAAGTTGAAAAAGGCAGGAGAACAGATTCTCCCAGAGCCTCTGGAGGGAGCCCAGGTCTCCTAACACCTTCATTTTGGTCTAATGAAATCAATTTCAGACTTATGGCCTTCAGAATTGTTAGGATGGATAAATGTATATGGTTTTATGTCACCAACTTCATTGTAATTTGTTATTGTAGCCATTAAAGTAGCATACAATGAGCCTATTGGTAAATCCCATGGATAATTGAGAATGTGTACTTGATTGAGTCTGAACTAATGAGATATAAAAGGACTTTAGCTAAAGCTTCTGGTGCAGGAAAATATATTCCTTTCTCTGTAGTTCTCTCTTTCCCATTGGCCAAGAATATGTTCTGTCTTTTGCATTTATTAACTTTCATCCTTCAACCTTGCTATAATCACTTAATAGTTCCAGGAGATTTTTAAAGTCAACTCTTTCATATTTCCTACATGCATAATCATGTCATCTTGAACAAAAACATTTTTACTTCTTCCCTCCAAATATGTGTACTTTTATTTCCTTTCTTATCTTATTGCATTAGCCAGCACTTCCAGTATGATGTTTAAGACAAGAATTTGAATTTCCAAATTCTCTTTATTGATGGAAGAAGAGCTCTTTCTCCAATCTTGGGAAATTGATCTTTATCTGTATATAAATCATAACATTTTCATGTGGGAGAGATGCTTCATAAGTGAATGTTGATTCTTCATAAAAATTCTAACACCACACTTCCCTGATCATAATGGAAATTAGATCCAAACATATCCAGACAGAGAGAAAAGAAGCCTGATCCACAATGAGGTAGCCTGCATATTAATATGTTGCAAGATCTTGAAATAAGAATCAGCATAAGTCTGGAGTACCTGAAGATAAGTTAATCTTAAGTATGCAAGAAAAGGAGATAAATAAAAAGAAATAAATATTAGATTGGAGTGAGAAGAATTTATTATGTTGAATTCAACTGGGCATCTGGCATTGACATTAAGTCTTTTACGTAGCTTAATTAAAGCCTGCATTTAACAGTGGTCTAAAATCAGTGAAGGTATAATTCTGGCATATTTTTGGCATGCTGTAGGCTCAGAAAAAAAGGGGTACTGGAGTGAATCTGTGATCTGTAACCCACTCGGATCTCTCCTCAAGCATTTCTCAGATGAGGCTCAGTGAATTCTCCCAGCATCCTTGCAAAGATAAGTGGTAGCTGTCTTCTATTGGCAGGGGATAACAGCAGAAGGCATCACAATGGAATGAGGTTCTTTGGCTTCTGTGGAAATAGTGGGATCACTGAGTGAGAGAGGCCAGATTATGGCTCTCAAGCATTAAAGAAAAGGTGCCTACAATACAATATAAACCACAGAGATGTAGAATAACAGATAAGGAACTTGGTATTACCTAATTAGTAGTGTTATAGACAAAATAAATAGGGAGCCTACTAAATTATTGCTTAATAAATACAAAGAGAAAAATTGTGTTTGACCAACAAAACCTGATATAAAATGACATGTGGGGATTGGTAGTTTCTTATTCAGTTCATTGTCCTAACTTTGTCTTTTCTAAATTTATTGATTGAAAATTAATCTCCATGAAGTGATCCATTCCCTTTTTACAATACAGTAAACATTTCTACCTACTGGTTCTTGCTCTTCTCTCCAGAGCCACACAGATGGAATCTCTATTCTACCAAGTAATTCTTCAAAAAACCTAACACAGTTTGATCTTCAAAGTTTTTTTTTAAGATTTTATTTATTTATTTGAAGGAGAGAGAGAGGGAGAGCACAGAGCATGAGAGGAGAAGTGGACTTCCCACTGGGCAGAGAGCCCAACGTGGGACTTGATCCCAGGACCCTGAGTTCATGACCTGAGCCAAAGGCAGCCGCTTAATTGACTGAGCCACTCAGGTGCCCCTTGAAGTTTTTTTTTTTTTTTTTTTAAGATTTATTTATTTATTTGAGAGACAGAGAGAGCACACAAGTGGGGGTAGAGGGGCAGAGGGAGAGAGAGAAAATCTCTAGCAGACTCCCTGTTGCGTGCAGAATTCAACTCAGGGCTCGATCCCAAGACTCGGAGATCATGACCTGAGCCAAAATCAAGAGTCAGATGCATAGCCAACTGAGCCATGCAGGGGCCCCTCTTCAAAGTTTTAAGTTTCCTTCATTATTCTGGTTGTCAGTTGTATTTTTGTTTGTTAATGACAATGTCTTGAATCTTCAATTGTGTGAGTTGAAGCCTAAAAGTTGGTCAGAATTATCACTGCCATGGTTCTGTTAATAGTGCTTCTAATAATGAAGCTAAGATTGAAATAGCTCTTTTGCCAGCTTCATTGCAAAGTTGAATATAATAAAATGTAATCTTAAAAGTTCTGGGAAAATGGAATAAACAGTTGTTTAAAAATGTATTTTTATTACAAGTCCTTTATAGAGTGCTCTTCTCAAACCCATACTACTTGTCCATTCATTAAAACATATCAGAAACTCCTTCCTGAAATGGGCTTCATACATTTTGCCTTGGATTTAATGAGTTCAGTGGTGTAAAATTGCCTTATATTCATGATTCATTTCAAGCTGAGGTACAGCCAGAGGAAACATGGTGAAAATTTAGGCCAGAGTGGACTTCATACTACAAGTGATATATTTTACCCACCAAAGATTGCTATTTCATATGACATGCTCAGTTTTCATGACACTCAAAATTCTGATTTTTCAAAGGACACTTATATGTGCTAACACAAATAAAATCAATGTTAATTTAAAAATGGATCTAGAACAAAATGCTCATAAGAGAGGTTGCCATAAATTTAGCCTACCTCGTTCTCCCACCACCTTGGTAGTAATCAACGTATGAACAGAATGCTTCGATTACACCTTTTAAGAAAACCAATCCAGTATACTCTTAGGTTGTTGGGGTTCTCGCCCCCCTTTTACGCTGCTATTAATAGACTTATTTTATTCAGTTACTATTTATACAAAGATATCAAAAATTTTACAGGTAATATCCCCAACCTGAAATCTGAGAAAACAAAAGAAAGTAGCTCATGTGTTTCTAATTAATATTTGGGAGGAAAGTTTTAATGAAATAATCCATAATCCCTCCTGGAATGTTTAATTTCCAAGCCTAAACCATTCCTAACATTTAAGTACATACTCTCTGAAAAACCTCTCCATACCAAACCAAACTAAATGAAACCAAAACAAAACAAAACACCGGAACCACTCTGAAGATAAGCACACTTAGTAAAAGAGAAACAGGCATATATGCCCGCTAGAGGTATTTTGCAAGTTAAATATCTATTTCAGTGCGTATTAGGGCTTTGCATAGAATTGCATGGGCCATAAGCAGCTAGGTTTCTTTAACTGGAGTCTTTGGAGTAGACATTTGGAGGCCAGTGAAATCCTTGAAACTGTATACACAGTTTTCAGGATAAACGTACAATGTGCATCTATCTAAAAAAAAACTCTCAGATTTGTCAGATTTCCAAAGTAGTGTAGAAAATGCACTCCCCAAAAGATTAAATAGCTTCGATAGATAAATAGGTTGTGTGATATATTCATAAACTGATAGTCTGTGCTTTTAAAATTAGGGTTTTTGAAGGAGACACTGGAGCTTTGAAGTGGGATATTCATGGGTAGCGGGAGAGCAAACTCTAGATGGTAGATACAGTTTAGATCTGGCTCTATCTGATCTGGCTAGAACACTATAGATATTAATTCTTTTAAAATATCTCCGGAAAGGCTAACACAGTAGGTGTGTTTAGAGCTCTTCAGAAGAACCAGATTGGGAGGCCTGGAGATTAATGATCTTTGTTGCATGAGGCCAGGTATAAACTCAGGGAGCCTCCTAGCCAGTCCTCCACATTATCATGGCAGTGGATTTATGACCTGACCTAAAGAGGCAACTTCTGTTGAAGAAAGACAGATCCTTCACATCTATGGGCCACAGTTCTTTAAGAAGTGAAATAAAATATTTTATTGTAGAAGAGTGTTTTTTTTTAATGTGGCTATATTTAACGTATAAAGAAACCAAGCTGGAAGCAAAACAAAACTGATAAACTGATGAAATTAATATCACCGGAGAGGAAATCTACAAATTTTCTAGTCAGTGGGACTTATCAAGAACCTGATTATTTGTGTCTAAATTTAATTTACATAGTTGTTAAGACAAAACTCACCTTTCTTTAAAATATACACATTATATTTTGGAAGGAGGATTCCATCCTGGGGGATATTTAAAAAGCATTTTGATCATTGTCCTGCAAAATCTCAAAATAATATGAAACTTCTTCCTCTGTGGTTAGAAATGAAAGTGCTCCAATGTGACCAGCTGGACTTAAAGTGTAGTTCTATTTTTTGCTAAGAAAATATTGGTATATTTTTTATTCTCGATAATCAGGCTATTGTTGGATATCCATGTCTCTCAAACTTTAGTTGCCACAGAATCACAGAGGAACCATGTTAAAATTCAAATTCTGATTCCGTGGTTCTGGACAGGGTCTTGAAATTCTGCATTTTTAGCAAGCTCACAGGAGGAGCCAATATTGCTGGTCTCTGGACCACACATTGAGGACCAAAGCTCTCTACGATATGCCTATTATGTGTCCTCAACACGCTATGCAATGAAAACATGTCCAATTTCCTATAAGAGGCTTATTTTTATAGAGACAGCGCCTACCCTAAATGACATTGAACTAAAAATAAATGTATGACATAGCTCTGTACTGAAAGAAATAGCAGTTGATAACTGAAGTTAACATTAAAATACCATGCGAAAAGTCAAAGGTTTAGGTTAGGACTTTTCAAAAATTGCTTTCACCTGATGATTCCAGAGCTGTATAAAGTGTCTTTGCCTCGTACCATTGCCATAAACGCTCTACTCCCTTTTAGTGGATATTTTTACATAGTTTATCAGGTTAGAAAATGGGGCAGTCTTATTGACAATTTCTCTATCATTTATTCAAATGGTGAGATAGCTTCTGGCAATAGTCTTTTTGAAGAGTGACTTAAAAGTACACACACACACACACACACACACACACACCCTGCATTCAAAATTCAGCGTTCATATGTAAAACCGGGTGGGATGTACCTAGCCAAAGCTGCAATCAGCACCTATTTCACCTGCGGAGAACTGGCAGGGTCTGGGACCACTGTGCGGCTTGCTTGCTAATGTACAGTACATTTCTTTTAAAACGGAGGTGCGTGTGTTTTTTGACTTTGGCAGAAAGGACAAAACAGGAGCATAATGAACTATAAATTTTAGTGTATTTATGAGTATTTATAGCTCACCCTAAGGTTTTGCTTTCTGTGTTTTTCATATTTCCTCTGAACTTGGCTCCGGCAGCAAGTTCAGTATGTTTGACCTTCTGACTGGAGCAGCAAATCGGGTCCACATTAGCTGGCAAATGTTTTATTTTGTGGAGAGACTTGCAGCATGCAGAAAGGCTAGGATGAGTCCTAATGAAACACGCGGACGGCACTACGTTTAGGCAGAAACTTGCACTTATTCTCCCTTCAGCTGCATTTTTAAAGACAGAATTGGTGACTGACGTTTGAAGTCACAATACTAATTTTTTAAAAGAAATGCAGCTGCCATCGTCTTTCCAATATGCATTATCATTTGTCCATAGGGGAGCTTTGGAATGTGACAATCCTTTTGAATGTGAAGGGACAGGTAACTATGCGAGCCTTCTGCCGATTCTTGGGACCCTTTACAAACTGCGTAGATTTAAATCTCTGGACCTAATTGACTTGTATCAGCGTGGGGAAGATTACCCAAGTTAACTGTGTTAGGCTTCCTACAAGAAGAGAATACGGTATTGATTGACAATGACGTCTCTGCCACTTCAATTGCGGCCTAGGACTTCACGTGAGATGTTTCTCTGCTATTCTAGCTTATTTTCCTGCCCGCCAGCACAGCATGGCCGCAGTGGGATAAGGGAGGGAAACTGTGTGTGTGGCCTCCCCAGCAGGAGGAAATCCTGCAGGCCCACTGGTGGGCGGAGGCCCGCTGAGAAAGGTGGCAGAGAAAGGTCCACTCTAGGGACCGAGGCTGTCACTCAAAGAGCCCCTACCAGGTGGCAAGGCTCAGGGGGAGGAGTGTCCATCAGAACAAAATACTCTTATTTTCATTCAATAGAATAAAAAAAAGTGTTTACAATTGTGTTCATCCAGATTAAGTATTTAAAGCCTCTCTTTCCTCCTTTTGCCATTTTTTCCTTAATCACCTCATTAATTTCCAGTTTGGCTTAAAATATTCAGCAGGCTGGAACTATACGGCTCATTTATTCTATGTTACTTTATTTACTTTTTCAAAGTAAAATGGATAAAATCAATTAATAAATTTAAGCCCATTTACTATGATTTCAAGAGCTGCTAAATAATATATCTTCCTTTCTTCACTAAAATGCTATAAAGTAATTCATCTGTGAAAATAAGGCATACTCTTTCTCAAGATTTTTAGGAAAGTGGCAGATCGTTATCATTCTGAGGTTTAAGTCCCGTTCGGCCCAGACCCAAGATATGGGCTACCTTGCCCACACAGAGATTCTAGCATATGCTATCGAAGCAATATTTCATCACTGGCTTGTGTTACTTGTAGTCAAAGCACAAAGAATTAATAGATCAATATTCTGATTCGCTTCTACCTGGACATAGTAGTGACTAGTGGCTCTCTTTCTAAAAATGATAGATTCCAAGGATGTGTTTGTTTGGGTTTTAAACTAAACATGTAGAAGGAAGGCCAAACCGCTCTTCAGCACAATTTGGAGAGCATATGGTTAATAATAGTACACAGACACACGATCTCTGCAATGTTGTCAACTATGTTGGAATGAGTAAAGTTACGTCCAGTGGGAAGATAGGGAAGGTATGGCTTCAAACATGAGAAGGCAAAGGAAAAAGAATATTGCCCAGAAAAGAGAGAGAGAGAGAGAGAGAGAGAGAAAAGGAAATTGTAAATGGTCTAGAGAATATCTGCAGACCTGCCTGAGGACAGTAAACTTCTAACTATAATAATCTGCCAGTTTAGGTGCAGGCTGTTCTCCCAGCTATTAAAAAGAAATAAATAAATAAAAATTGAAAAAAAGGAGTAAAACCACCAGAAAAAAGGCTTTCAGGAACACAGGTCCATCAGTATGTGTTATTAAAGGGAATTCACACAGGGCTGTCAGGGGCATTGCGTGGCATAAGCAAGGTGCTTGGACCAATTCATGGGGTGCAGTCAGTGCTCCATAAACATTAGATGTAATTGAGATACACACACACATGCACAAATGCATGCACAACATACACACGCCGTGAGATGTGTGTGTGTATCCCTAGCCCTAGCTCTCTACCTCTCTAGCTATCTCTATCTCTATCATCTGTATCTCTATCTCCATATACACCAACTACTTATGGAAGGAAAGGAAAAAGAAACAGACGGCTATGAAACAAGTGTGCACAACTTTCATAAGGCTAGCAATATTTACCCTTTCATTTTTAGTATGTAAATACAAAACCTATATGCTTATTGTAGAAAAATAGGAGCTGTTTTTGTCCCGCGCAGCTGTATTACAACTCCAGTTCACACGATATGCACTGACAAGGTTGACAGTTTTTAGATATATATCTTCAGACCTATATCTTTCTCTATATCTTCACTGATAAATTTAACCACATAAATGTAGTTGCTATAACAAACATCCAGTGAAAGATATTTTTTAAAAGTTTCTCTTAACAATCCGTGTTAATGACCTGATAACGTTTTGTTACGGCTTTCTGAAAATGTGTGAAGTGTTCTGACAGTATGTCAACAAAGCGTCAAACACGGAGAGAGAGAATCAGGAATTGGAATCATAGTGTCACCAAGTGTTAAAGCTGGACGGGACCTTCGAGCCCCTTCATGTTGGAAGTGATGGGGCCACAGCCCAGGAGGATTAAGTGATTTGTTCAAGGTCACTCACAGAGCGAGTGAGGACCCAGGAGGAGAACCTGGGTCCCCTGGCTCTCAGTTCTGTTCCCTGTTAGGTTTGCGATATAGCCTCTAACTATATTAATTGTTTTGTTTTGTACAGAACAAAACACAGATTGTACAAATGAAAGAGTCCGTGCTTTTTTGGAATCTCAGTCATTTTAAAGGTCATCACATCGCTCATTAGTCCAAGTTTGTAGCTAGCTACCCCTAGTCGTTTATTTAAGCATTTAGTCCACATGTAACTCCTGGAGATATTAGCTTCTCTGATAATGAGGAACAGTAGTTGTGGTTTTGAATAAATAGAGTCATCTTCTCATTGAGGAAGCATATTTTTTTCTTTCCTTTTTTTCCTTTCCTTCTTGCATTCTTACTTTTTTAATAGATATATATTTTCTCTTAGCCCCACTAGATCCTGACAGTCAAGTAAATAGAAATTATTATCGCATATGCACATGCATACACATCATGCATGGGACACCTGACAGATGACAAAGCACTTCCATATATGAATCCTTATCATAATCGCAAATTAGTTGAGTGTTCTCAAAAACCCGTTTTATAGGTGGGAAAACAGAGTCAAAGACTTGTGATTTTCCAAAGTAAAGGTCAAAACTAGGTCTTTTATCTTTGAAATATGTTCCCTTTATACACACACACACACACACACAATGGATCATAGATCTTTAGTGGATAATTAAGTTAAATGACACTATTGCAGAGTGTACTCTAATATTTTAGAGTTGATATAAAAGAGGATTAAATAAACTTTTCTACATAGTTCTCAGGGAGAAAGGCCAATATAGTATTAGAAAAGCTAAATTTAGACTAGTTTTTTGGTGCTTTAAAATTTAATCTTTAAAATTCTGAGCCTATGTTGAAAGGTAAGATTGATATTCCATATTTTAAAATTAATTTTATAGCTATATATATGTTCATATATTCAGAGAACATACTTTATTTATAATCTCAAAGATATCTATGTTTAATTTGGATAATCTTCAATTGGTTCCCATTACTTTCACTCTGTTTTGCTACTTTATCTTTCCTCCTTTAACCACTTAAAGAATTAACACCCCAGTCCTAGAGCTTATAAAGAGTATTGGACCAAGAGTCGCAAGACCTGCATTCTATTCCTGTCTTGTCCAATAACTAGCAATGTGCCTTTAGTGTAATCACTAAATGTCTGGGTCTTAGTTTAGTCTCTTAAAAGAAGAAGGTGTTAGATCAGATGATCAACAAGGTCCTTTGATTGTTTTAAATGTCTATGATTTATAATGTATCTCTCCCATATATTGATTTTATTAAATTAAGATTTTATGTTATTTGTGTTTTTTAAAGGAGACACATAAGAGAAAAATCTAAATATAAAAGCAGAACAATTCTATAACTGTTACACACATATGCCTGCATGAAAGCACAGTCATAATTTCTGGGGCTTCATTAACATGCCAGCAAAGTAACTACCTCTTTCAGTGGAAAACAATAAAAACAATGGGTTCATCTTTAGGATAAATTGGTGTTGAATGTAATTACTCAGTAGTAAATCTATTTAGTTAAGTAGTTCAAGCAGTTCAACTGCATTAGTTCAAATGGTATTCTGACTTGGTTGAGATGTGGACACTGAAACTAAAAGATATAAGACAAAAACCTTGGGGGGCCTGGGTGGTTCAGTCGGTTAAGCAGCGACTCTTGGTTTCAGCTCAGGTCATGAGATCAAGCCCCAGGTCAGGCTCTGCACTCAGCGGGAAGTCTGCTTGAGATTCTCACCCTCCCTTCTTCCTCTGCCCTTCCCTCCACTTGTGCTCTCTCTTTCAAATAAATAAATAAATAAATAAATAAATAAATAAATAAATCTTTAAAAAAATAAAAACACAGGACAAAACCTTGAGGCCATAAGCTATCTTTCAGTCTTAAGAATATGTGAATCCATTTTTGGTTATATTTTTGAACATGGTAACATGTTTAATAATACCATGATTAATCAGCAACTTCATATGTACATATAGTCTTATGTACATGTGTAATACTATGGACCCTCCCAAGAAATAATTATACTCCACCTACATGTTTTTAAGATCCTTCATAATATACACTTTAATATGATTTGAAATATGTTACAAGTTTACATTTTTAAGGTCGGTAGGGGTAGTATGCTTCTGACATCAATAGTATTTTCTTTCTGATATTTTCTTTGCTTGAACATTTAAAATTCTCTAGCATCGGGTAAACATGAAGATATATTTAGTTTGCCATAAATATTTCTGGAGTAAAATGCCTAATAAGTCCAAATCTGAATATTCAAAATGTCAGGGGCATTTCACGTGCACACATACTCGCAGAACCTGTTGGCTCTCCAGACAGCCTGGCGGGAGTTTACAGGGTCAGCACTATCCAGGCAACATTTTATTCTCTTCTGCTTGGGAGGAAGCTTCTAGTCAGTAGGTGCTGATAAAACCACATTTCTACTTTTGTTTAAGATGCAGAAATTCACTGTTTCCTGGGGCTGCTGGAACAGAGGACAAACAAATTTAGTGCCTAAAAACAATAGGTCGTAGTCTCACAGCTCTGGAGACCTGAAGTCTGGTATCAGTTTCACTGGGTCAAAACCAAGGTGTTGGCAAGTAAGTCCACACACCCTCTGCAGTCTCTAAGGGAGATTCTGTTCCCAGACTCCCAGGTTTTGGTAGCTGCTAGCATTTCTTGACTTGTGGCCACGTCACTCCCATCTCTGCCTCCATGGTCACATTGCCTCTTCCTCTGTGTGTGTTATGTCCTTCTGCATGTCTTTTCTGAGGACATCTGTGATGGAATTTAGGACCCAACCAGATAATCCAGGAGTGTCTCCTTATCTCAAGATCCTTAACTTGATCTCCAGTGCAAGAAGTTACCATATAAGTAATAGTCAAAGGTTCCAGGGATTAGAACTGTGACACATTTTGGGGAGTTACTATCAGCCTATTTCATCTATCCTGCATTCACTCAACAATGTGTAGTTAGTGTGCAATGAATGCTTAAACAGTGCACCTGAGAAAAAGATTCCCTGTCACTTATGAGGTACAGAAAATTCATGCATACTTGCAACATTTTAAGAATACTAGAAAGAAGATGGGAGATGAGATAAGGTGCAGTACTATTTAAGATCAGGAAAATGCACTGAAACTAACTGAAATGTATTATTTAAGATTTGAGTTTAATGTAAATATAGTGTGATTATTTGATTAGATCAAATGTTTTTTACACCCAAATTTTAAATAGATACATTTCTTTTATAATGCTCTGGCAAAAATGGCTTTTCTCTTGCTGTCTTCTATGCTTAGACATGCGTTTCTTTTCAGCTCCCTATTCCTCTCTTCTTGTCTTTTATGTCTCAGGTCAAATATAACAGCAGCGAAGAAGAGGCTGTATCACGTAACCTTGATACACTTTAAATAGCCCTAACCGCTACAGGACATTTTAATTATTTGTTGCTTGTTTTACTATTTCACCAATCTCTCCACAGGATGTCAGCTTTATTAAGGTCAAGATCTTTTCTGTCAAATCTCAGCCCCCAGAACTGCATGGACCTGGCATAACTGGTCTCAGTGGGTATTGCTCAATAAAGTAGAGAATCCTTAAAGATTTTATTCAGACGTCACTCTCTCCAGAAGGCTGTCCCTGCTAAGGACAAATTCCCCCCTCCTCTATGCTCTCATCTTACAGATCTTGTATATAAGCCTAACATTCATCAAGTTGCATTTTATTAATTTATTCATATATCTGTCTTCTAAGTAAGTTCCATGAAGGCAAGGATTTTATCCTAGCCCTCTTCCTATCTATAAATTAATATCCATGTTAGTTTCTTGTGCATAAAGGCACCCAGTGAATATTCTTCCAATGAATTTCTCTTTGAGAACACTCAAACTTTCATAAAAGCAGTTTGTTAAATCCATCCTTGACAGTTCTGTGTGTCAAGATGACTAAGCCATAGAACCTTACTAGTTCATCAAACACTAATCTCCATGCAGCTGCGGATGGGGTTAACATCTATAATCAGCTGACCTGAAGGAGAGGAGATTGTCTTCTATCATGTGGGCAGCCCTCATCTAGTAGCTAGAGGTCATTGAAAGCAAAATCTGAGATTTCTCAGACAAGAAATTCTGCCTCAGGATTGCAGCATTAACCCCTGCTGGAGTTTTCAGGCTGTTGGCCTGCCCCTGCCCTGCCAGGACCCATTTTCCAGGAACTCTAACTGATATACCACCCATCTTTCCATTTAGGCCTAATTTAGGGCAATGGTGAGAATGTAACCATGTCTCACCAAAGTAGCCTTGAACCAAGTTGGTAGGCTTTAGAAGTAAAGGCAACAGAAAATTGAAACAGACAATAATATGGCCATAAAGGAAAAGAAAATAAATAAACTCTGAAAAATTGAGCAAAGAGCTAAATGACCATTCAGAACAGTAAAAGATGACTTGAGATTATATTCCAATAGTAAAATATTCAATTATGTTCAATAACATTAACTTTAGAAATTAAGTTAGTTCAAATTAGGATTTTGGAGGGAAGATTTAAAGTATCAACTTCTTTGTGGTATACCATGAGAAAAGAGGGATATCTTTATAGTTAGTTGAAATACTTCACAACAGTTTGCAACTTCTCAACGAGTGGGGTAAGAAAAAAACGTCTTTTTTCACCGGGGTCCATAGTCTCTCATGGTTCATCTCCTGGGAAACAATCTGAGGGTTTCAGAGGGGAGGAGAGTGGGGGGAGGGGGTAACAAGGTGATGGGTACTGAGGAGGGCACATGCTGTGATGAGCACTGGGTGTTATACTTAACTAATGAATCATTGAACACTGCATCAAAAACTAATTATGTACTATACAGTGGCTAACTGAACATACTAAAAATAATAAATAAATAAATAAATAAATAAATAAATAAATAAATAAATAAATAAAAGAAAAGGCATTTTTCCCCCCTTTAGACTGCCACTTCCTCCCAGGAAAGGAGGCAGTGTCCATTAGAAATAGTTACTTTGAGGTTTTCTCTACTACTGACTGAGCAGTGAAATTCTGTGATGGGCTGCATTTCAAAACCCCTGCCATTGGCCTCCTCCTGAGGCCAGGAATAAAGATGGGAACTGACTATTTTCATCTCTTCACCTTTCCCATCCCACCCCCTCCTGTAGGACCTCTTCTTAATCAAAAGCAAATACAAAATTCTACCTACACTGGATACAACTACTTAAAAACACTGCTATCTTAACAGATCTCATTTAACAGATTTTGAAAAGAGATGCAAAGAAGCACATTTTGTGAGTTCTGGTATTGGTACTGTGAAATATATTTTCTTACTTCATTTCCTATGTTGTTTTCTACGTTTTGTGCAATAAAATAAGAGCACAAATAGAAGATTATGGCTACTGACATCTCTCCTGAGGTTTTGATATGCTAATTAAAAATGATTCAAGTAGGCTGGGTTTGATCAAAGTTGACTTTCTAGATGAAGAAAGAAGCAGCAGAACATATCCTGTTTTTGAGGGACTCAGAACTTCAAGGTGGCCTGGGAAAAACCAGGTGGAGATGACATCAGGGAGTAAAGGGAAAGAATGCAGGCTGCTGACTTAGAGTCTGACCTGATCTTTTCAGTTTCCAACACTTCTAAAACCCCACTTCTTCTGTAAATGGCCGCACTCCTGACCTCCTAATTTCTATAAGGAGCTCCACATTTTTCCAGTTTTATGTTCAAGCCCTCTTTTACTTTACTTCTTCTCAGTTGCTCCTTTACCCCAAATCCTTTCTGTTCACCATTTTTTTTCTAGTTTTGTTATTTATCATTTTTTCTGCATTGTTTTATTGCACTGCAATCACTCTAATTCATTTTCACAATCTTACAATGTTCTTTTCTCTAGACACCCAGACATGTAATCTCTCACTCCTGCAGCCTTTCATGAATTCACAGTAACCAGATTAATCTTTGTATAATACAACTATCAGGCTTCTCTTTGGCCTGAAAAATTCAGTGTGCCCATGGATGGTTTCAGGGGAGTGAAGATTCTTTCATTTGTCACACAGGTTTTTCCAACTAGGACCCTACCTGCCTTCTTTTATCCATCAACTTTTCATAGTAGCCAGGTTAATCTCCTGTCTTCCAAAATGATACCCAAAGTGAATTCTATCAAATTCTTTGCCTTTCTCAAAAATAGAGCCAGAGACTTCTTATTTAAGAATTGATGGACAAATTCCAACATAAAGCCTTCTCTTTACCCGCACTTCACCTGTGGTGGGTCTTTTCTGAGATACAGAATAATGTAGTAAAAAGAATCTTATAGATACAGATTGGAAGCCCACTCTGCCCCACTCTGCCATCTACTAGCTGTAGCAGGGTGGGCAAATGACTTCACCACTCTGCATCTGTTTTCTGAAATACAGAATGGGGATTAAAATGTTTATCTTAGTCGAATTATTTATTTCATTGTGTTTATTTTTATGTATGGCTTCTCTCCCTGCGTTACAATGTAAGTTTAAGAAGGTAGAAATGCTGTCTGCTTTGCTAGTTAATTTCTCCTCCCAGTACCCAGACTGATGTCTGGCACAGAGTAGGAAATCCACACTATTTGTTAGAAGAATAGATGGTGAGCATCTCGTAAAAGCTTCATAAATGATGGCCATCATCCTCATCATCATTTGTCATTCAGCATCTTTTTTAATGTTGCCCGGCATTGCTTTTTATTTTATAAATGAAGTCAGGATTATGTTATTTTTCCTTTATAGGTACTTAGTGACTACTTGGTGATTGGCCCTGTCCAAAAATGTACCGTAGCTAATACTACACTGGATTACATGAGGTTGACTATTTGAGGAAATGAGAGTCTGAGAATAGAATCAAAGCTGATTCAGTGGCATTTTTTCCCTAGAGACAACACATTCACTTCTTATTGCAAGTAATCCAACCAGAGATTATCATCCGCCTCTAGGCTCTTCATGCCACACATATTTACTTTTTAAGCAGCCATTTTTAATTATTTTCTATTCCCCTTCAAAGCTCATAAAATAATAATATGTCACATTTTAATAGGGCCTCAGAGAAAATGATTTCTGACCAACACATGAGACTTTTAAAAAGTCAGATCTGCAGGCATGTATGTGAGGAGGGATGATGTTATTAGTAGGATTCTATAGTGAGATTTCAATGGTGCTATGAGAACATTAATTCTAACAGCTAACCCCCGACTCAACCCAATGCACCTCCACAGGATACTTCAGTCATCTAATTGGTCAGTTAGTCTTACCTTATGCAAACATCTGTCTCTTGGGAGATATGATCTTCCTTTTTTTTTTTTAAGTAGACTCCGCATCCAGCATGGAGCCCAACATGGGGCCCAAACTCATGACCTTGAGACCAAGACCTGAGCTGAGACCAAGAGTCAGATGCTCAACCGACTGAGCCACCAGATGCCCTTTGAAAGAATTTTTCCATTCAATCTTTTTCCTATGCAAGATTTGGTAAAGAAGAAAGAAATCAGAGAGTGCAAAGCCAGCACTGTCTCATGGAATTTGCTACTTCTGCTTCGAGAAGCTCTGCAACCCACCAGAAACTTACCAAACCTTCCTAATCTCCTTGTTAAAACAGGCTACTCCTCAACGCAGAACTACAAAATAGGTGTCATTATCCCCAATGAACAGACCAAACTACTGAGGTTCAGCAAGCTTAAACAACTTGTTCAAAGTCCTGCTTCATAATCTGAAGGCCTTTACTTACTTATGAAAATCAGACACTTGAACAAGGATAATCAATTATTGGCTTTAAATAATTTATTTTTTGTACGTTTTCTTACCAGTACTGTAAAATCATCTGTGTTGCTGTGAATTAAAGAGGAACCTTTCAAATTCCTCTGTTGATTGTCTCTCTCCAAGTGCCGGCGACCATAAAGTAAAGGGAGAGGAAAAAGAAAAAAAATATTTGATTGGTAATCACAGTGATTCTGTCCTACCTATGTACTTACTTGATAATTTTGGCTGAATAAATTGTGAATAGTTCAGGGAAAAGAAAAGTATGTTCTATTAGCAGGAATTTTACATATAAATCTCTGGTAAGATAGTCTTGAATTCTGAATAATATCTTTTTGTTCCTTTTTTTATAAAAAAGGAAAATTAAAAGTATATGTTGTTCTTAAATCCCAAAATTATGGTTCTGAAATTTAAGCACCTATACTTTTTATGTGCCCTCTCTATTATTTTTTGTAACCATTACATAAATATAGATTCAGAATATTGTGATTGAAATTCCTAGAGGGGATTTTTGTGAAACTTAACAGCAAAATGTCGTTGACACTCGCTCTGTGTTACCCTAGGGCTATAGTTTTGATCACAGTCTGAGTGAGTTCATTTCCGTCAGCGCAATAAGTTTTATACTCTTGTCATAGGTAAATTGTACAATCCTTTGCCTTTTTCAAGTACAAATGAAGTAAGAATGGATTCAGTTATAATATTTTAACTAAGATGTAAAGAAAATAATAGTATCAAACAGATTTAACATCAGGCCCCTTCACTTCTGAATGCCTGATTAAATTTACTGTAAAGCTAATATAAATGTAAATACACGCACATTTATACACAATCATTTTTAACATCAAGCTCATCATGGTAAGCAGAAAATAGGAACTAATGAGGTAGGCATTTATCAATGACTCTGTAAGAATGCAGTGGCCACTTTGTTACTAAATCATGTAAGCAGGGCCGTCCATTATGTGTCATCCTTCACTTTTAAAACATTTTCAAGTGCCTTTTCCCCTTTGCACAGGTATTAGACACCAGTGACAGTTGCTTTGAATTTTTTAAAAAAGTACATTCTGATCATAGGTTCCCAAGAAGGTTAGATATAAATTAGTCATAAAGCCAATGAAACAGACAGGAAATGATTAGGCTGTATGATTATTTCTAAATGTACAGTGTTTTTAACACTACTAGTGTTTAATTAAGGAGAAAACGGAGGCCGTTTTATTTTACATGATTATTTAAGACCTCAAAAATTAATGTTCTTCTTACTCTGTGATGCTGCGGTTCTAAAGCAATGTGGAAGACAACAAAGTCCCATTTGATAGTCTAGCCTTTCAGCGAAGAGCTCTTCTTCCTGTCTTTGATGTAGGAATGGTTTATTTAATCAATTATTAATCAAAGTTATGGCATTCTTCTTATATATTTAGGTAAAACTAAAAGATGACTTTCCTGAGCCTTATTGCTTAAATAAAAGTTTAAATAGACTGAAAACCCTTGACTTTGACATGGAAGACATTGCAGGGATTTCAGTTTCAGAGAGCCACCGGTCTCCACTGGGTGCTTAGATGAAAGGAGGGGGTGGGGTAGTGTGCGTGTGTGCGCGTGTGCGGTGTGTGTGTGCATGTGTGTGTGTTCACTGCAATTTTATAGAAGTAGATGATGAGCCTGGGCCAAAGTATCCAGAACACTTTTGATAACCTTCCTTCTGATAACAAAAGCCAGTACAGATAATTTGATTAGTGTTTTCTTTGCACAGGTGTTAAAGTTGACAGGAAACAGCTGAAAGACACAGCATTGTGGTGCAAGCCGGGCAGCTGGACACTTTGTGCATGGAGAATCTTGAGCAGTTGGTAACATTTGGCAGCTTAACATAGAAAAAAAAAAATGACTGCTAGCAAAATCTCAACTGCTGCTAATTAGCAGCAATGAACTGTGGGTAGGACGGTGCATTTTAATGTGAGAAGATTTTTACAGTAACCACCACACGAAGGGGGGGGACATAGAAAGAAATGCTCCCTAGCTGACCCTCGTGGCAATCCAAGCTGCATATTGCAATAATCCTGTAAATTACTATGCTTTCTTATACAGTAACTTGGAGTTAATTAGTAATTTAACATTCTTCTACACTATTAAATGTCTTTCTTGCATTATATTATGTTGTTTCATGGGCTTACCTTAACACTAATGGGGTTTTGTTATATTTTCTCAAAACAGTAACAGTAAAATAAAACTGAGCTAGAAAATTAATTAGTTATCTTCTACCTTTGATTTACCTGTTATTAACAAATAAGTGGTGGTACACATTTTTAAAAGTAGTTTCGGAGGTTACGTTGAGATGAGTGTACTTCCAGGATATATTACAGAGGAAAAGTGAATAAAAATGAGTGGTGTACATGCTTCCAGAGACTATGGTATAGATGCGGAATGCAGTGCACACGCGTCTCGTATTTCTCTTCCAGTAGGGAGGGGTGAGAACTTGTGGCTGGAGGAAGGCAAGGGGGGAGAGAGGTAGAGGAGAAAAGCATATTTAACCACATTCACTAATTTTTAAGAGGATCATTGCAAGGAAAAAAAAAATCCATACTATTCACGTGTTTATGTCATAAACCTTTAATGTGCTAGAGTGAGGTAGTGGATTTTACCATATAGCCATATAGAGAAGAAAAACATGCACGTTTTTGTAGCTTTTTGGTTTGTAAATATTTGCCAAAGGAGTTTGTAGGATTCTGTAACTGGGGAAACTGCAACTCAAAAATTCAAATAACACAAATCAATGCATGCAAGGTTCACTGTCAAGTAGAAAACCCTGAGAGGAGGACTTGTGAAAATGAAATTCTTCTGTTTACTTGCACAGAATAAAGAAATTGAAATTATTAGTACTTTTAACAGTTCCTTAAGCAGCCATCTCTTTCTTCCCCTGCAAACCTGATTGAACGAAGCAGACAAATAAAGCAGTATTACACACATGCACTTTAAAATGGTTATTGTACACCTGAAACTGAAATTCTACTGCATTCTGTATATCAAAGATAAAGGAGGTGTTTTTATTTGGTGTCTCGATGATCAATGTGAACTGGAAGGAAGAACAATTTAGTAAAAGCAGGGCTTCAGAAGGAAAAAAAAAAAAAAGCTACGGATGTGTACGTGGAAAGGAATGAATTCAGTACAAAACATTTCCAAAAGATTTCGTCTCTTGGGGCTCCCTCTAAAAGAGTGTCTGCTACCATTTAAAACCCCATCCTTTGCAGCTGGATTTGAACATTCCATAAAAAATTCATCCGCGCTTTAAGAGATTTCTGCTTTTCTGTCCTCTCTATTGTTAGACAAATTGAAGTGTGCACTCGGAAGGAGAGTGGCAGTGAACTGCGAATTTATTTACTCATTCGATTCTAATATTGAGAGAATCTACTCGCTCCGTTCAAAGGGTAGAGCAACAATGCAAGTGACATCAGGTCACCCAGCACTTCATAGCTACCTGTGAGATAGAATTGTTCTCCTTGCAGATAGGAAGTGACTGAAACCTCTTTTTCTCATCAATGTCTATTATGATTGATGGCTCTATGGTCACATTGAATATGCCCTTTTTAAATAATTCACAATGTCATCACCATAGTACTAGTTTATAACTAGCCTGTTATTTTTACCTTTGTCCATTCACTATCAGAAGGTTAGATAAATTAAGTACTGTGTAGATTTTGGTAGCATTATAACCAACCAAAGTAGAGAGTTTATAGCCCAACAACAACAAAGCATCGGTTTTATTTTTTTTTACAACACTCTGAATGTCTCCCTCTCAATAAATCCTAAAAGGAAATTCTGATAAAGCAGAAGCACTTGTAGAATACTTTAACCTGAAACCACACTTTGGTATTAAGTCATCATAAGACTTTCAATATAAAAAGAGTCACGCTGCATTGACAGGGATGAAATTTTACCTAAATTCTACGCTTACTTTAAAATAAAATATTATATTTATCTAATGACTCCATAGCAATAAAATTTATAGCTCACTTTCAAATACCTAGTGCATGAATTGTTAAACCAGAATTTGTTCAAGAGCAGTAAGAGCTTATATTTTAAAATATAGTGCTTAATATTGGGCGTGTGCTATATGAGAAATAACATTTCAGTTTATTTTCTAACTTGATTAAAAATCTGTTTAATCCTTGAAATGTTGTTGATGACCTTCAGAAGTCCTTAATCTTAGAAGATACATTTAAAATTATTATTTAGCAGCTTTGTTGGATGGATCGGCACTAAATAGTCACTGAAATGAATAATCATGTCTCTTTGATAAATTAAATTTTTAAAAATTGTTTTACACGCTAATCATTGATATATTAATTATACAAATTCAAAATATCAATCAAAGGGTTATATATTGTGTTAAATAACCAGTTTCCTTAGATTTTTATTTCAATGTTGGGATCAACAGTAATTTAAAATATTTTATTTATGGACGTTTTCTCACAGAGTATGAATGCTTCAAATCTAATGTTAAGAACATCTCTTTTCATAAAACTTGGGCATCTTGTATATTTTCAATCTATAATAAAATGTATAACTTTTAGAGATACATTGTGTGCTTAATGGGAGTGTACCTTTATAAAAATTAACCTTGGTGTTTTTATTTTCAGTCTCCTAATTTTGGATTCTTATTTGTTGATTTTACTATCAAATTTTGTTTCTCAAGCTATCAATATCAGGTGGAATGAAGGAATATAAAACTTGTCTGGACTTAAAGTTTGTGATCAAAGTCTCAATATGTTACCATAATTAAATGAGGCAAAAGTGATAGCTAAGAATTGCCATGTGATCAAGAACACTATAATTGAAAGTACAGAGCTTCTGTGCATTTATTCACCCAATAAATATTTATTGGTCACTAGGAAATGGAGAGACCTGGTTCTGGTTCCTATGATACTTGCATTCTATCAGACAACAAACATTTTTTTTTTTTTTATAAATAAGGCAATCTCAAGTGACAAGTGCTTTGGAGAAAATAAATTAAGATAATGTGCTAGAGAAAGAGACTGGGGAAAACAGATCTTAAAGGCTCATTTAGAGTGGGAGGTCAGGGAAACCCTTCCCATGTGAGTGGTATGGTGTGGAGACAAATAATAAGCAGGCACCAGTCATGCAAAGATATGGGGCCAGAGTATTCTGGATCATCAATTCCCAACTCCTGCTATGGAAAAAAACATACCTGGGATTCCAAAATGACTGGAGTGTTGACGGAAAGGCAGATACAACACAAAGGCAGGGAGAGAGGCAACAGCTGGGGCAAATGGGCATTTAGACCTTGAGATGGATGATACTCTATACTGTGTATAGAGCTATGAAGCTGAAGAGTGACATCCTTTGGTTTACATCTTACAAAAAATGCCGGGCTGTAGAGTGGGGCAAATATTCGAAGCCTTGCTAGCATTTGCATCTCTATGCTGCTTAACTTCTGGAAGCTTCAGTTTCTTTGGCTCCAGTAGAGAGAGAGGCTCAATGAGAAAGATCAGTAAGAAAGTGCCTAACATAGTGCTTGGCAACTTGAAAAGGCTCAATTAATGGGACATCTTTTCTTTGCCCTTCCTTTTGAATGTAGAGTTTCAAAATTACTAAGCTTATCATTACTGATGTTTATTAATTCTCATTTTTATATTAATTCAATTTATGTTTGTGAACAAAATGAAGTAAAAAAAATGATCAACGATAGCTAGCTGTTTCATAGGAGAGGCCGCATAAGTAACTAGAAGTATTAGTAAAATAATTACATTTATTGAGACTTTAGGATGTACCAGACACTATTCTAAGCTTTTCACATACGTTAGCTGATGTAATGTTATAACAGAGCTATGAATTCATACTGTTAGGCTCCCATGTTACAAATGCAGAAAGAGAGGGCCACAAAGATTGTAAAACACTGAAAGGATCTAATATGGTTAACATATATTTCTCGATTTATAGGTTAATTGATACATATATAAAATGAAAATTCAGTTGACTCTTAGCATCATCATTTTATAAACTAAGTGGCTTAAGCTTTTAAAAATATGTATTAAAGATAATTAAATAAAAGTTTGCTTATTTGAAAAGAGAATAATCTCTTTTGTTAGTTTCAGACTCAGACCTTCCCTTTATTAATTTTTTAAAGATTTTATGTATTTATTTATTTATTTGAGAAGTGGGAAGAGATTACCAGAGGGAGAAGGATAAGCAGACTCAGGGCTGAGCGCTGGGCCCAACACAGGCCTTGATCCCATGACCTTGAGATCACAACCTGCGCTGAAACCCAGAGTCAGATGATTAACCAACTGAGCCACCCTGGCACCACAGACCTTCCCTTTAATAAAACTAAAAAGCAATTTTATTTCAAAATGATTTAAAAATATTTAAAAATAACTCATAGATTTTTCTTTTCTATATCAGTTTCTTCCTTACCCTTGACCTAAAGATAGCCTCAAAGAACATATGAAAAATAAAAAATATAAAATCTATTAAAAATTTGACAAGTATTTAATTAGAGAAAAATCTCCTTGCATTGAAATGTGAGTTTTAGAGTTATGAAATGAAAATGAGCACTTTAAATGTACTTCAGAACCTATTATCACAAACAAATACACAAATAAGCAAACAAAAAAGCCCTTCTAGTCAGAATGGTAGTGGAAAAGTTCAACTGTGATTTTTGTTTCATAAAACTTTAAAGAAGAGCTCGCTTCATGTGTATGGCAATTTAATGACTGGAAAAAGACATGGACAACTCAAGAGGAAGCTAAGAAATCAGATTTAACAAAGAAGGGATAAACTTTGAGAACCGTGGAAGCTTAAAACTTACCTTTAGTTTTCACTTAGGATGGAAGAAACCATGCAAGGGAAAGATTTATGTGATAGTGGAGGCATGATTTCACTTAGCGAATAAATTCTATTTTGTGAAAATAACTCTTTAAAATAGGATTATCTCTAGCTATCCTATTTACAATTTCATTGGCTTTCTATAGAAATAGCCACCCTCAGTATGCCATTTTGCAGGTTTTGCCTCACTTTAAAACACTCATTCATCAAAATAACCATAATAATAACTTTATTACATGTCAACTATGTTCAAGGTAATCTGCTACACGGCTTGAAATCTAAAAGACAACAGTAAACAATGCCCAGGCACAAGGTATTCAGTTGGGTGATTTGGAAGAAATAATACAATTGGATCAGAACTCCCACCAATATGGACCGGACTTGAACATGTTAAGCTTGGCAGTTCACATGATGATGTCATTAATTATTTCACTTCAGTGAGATTGAAGTTATAGTTGTTATTTTTCAGGAAAGATTCAGGGATGACTTTTTATTAATTAATGCAAACATTCAGTCTTCTCAATAACTTCTCCGGTGAGTGAATATTGTCTCCTAAGTCCATGAAGACTTCACATTCCAAGATGACTGATACCAATCTTAATTACTGAGAAGTATTAGCAGTCTCTGCTCAGCAGGGGGAAGATAACACCAACTGTTTCTACCCTAGGAAAAAAGCTCCTAGATAGTTCCCATAGGGTGAGACTTGATAAGTGATAAAAGAAAAAAAAAATACATCCAACCATCCATACGTGCAAATAATCCAAAGAAATGAACTACAAATATCTCAGTGCAAAGAAATTTATATCAGGAAACTTAAGGTATATGGAGTAACAGCAATCTGATCAATGGCTGTCATAAATCTGAAGGCATGAAGGTAGAAGTTGGCATAATAAGAAGAGTTGATTCTTCAAAGGGAAATCTTAAGAAGGTGAACGACAAAGTTCTAAGGATAGAGTTTGTGGAATGAGAAGTGGAATGAAGAATAACAACAAAAAAAGAGATGGGGAAATAGAGAATATTAGGAGTCCTGGGAACGCAGTATCATTGAAAAGAAGGGGGAAATATTTTTCATCTCTATTTTCTTTTTAAAAAAGTATGCACACTGGCCAAGAATGGTGAGAGCAGCTTCAGAAGAATTATTTCTTTAGGAGAAGGACAGGGAGACCTGGTTATGGGGGGATAGATATGAAGGTAGTAACATTTACTTTCAAAGTTTGACAACTGTTTCTTATGATCATGATGGCAAAAATGAAAACAAAGGCGTTTGTTAACTTTAAAAATATTAAGAATGTATAAAATTATAATCCAGTCAGTGTACTTGGTATTTTGAAATAGGCTTCTTATATGTGTTTATTAACACATTGTGTTACTCTTTCCTTACATAATTATCCTCTAAAACATAATATAGAATTACCTGTGACCAAAAATTTCAGGAAAATTTGAGAGGAATTTTCAGAGATAAATGTCACTGGTCTTGACACATGAAAATGTGTCACTTCAGAGAAGGTTTAAAGCCAATTCCAAATAGTTACCAAATCAAGCCACAACTGTAGATTCGAACTCCAAGAACAGTATCAGAGAATCATTTGATATATATATAATGACTAAAGTGTTGGCAATTTGAGTAATACCCTGCTATCTACTTTATGACAAAGCTACATATAACCAGGGTTCTAATTAAAGTGAAAAAAAATAAGTTTATGGTTTGGAACCCAATCAGTCTGGGAACAAAATATCAAAGCCATGAGCAAATGGGCTCACTGCATTAAGGAAAAATTTTTTTCTAAAACAAAAGACAACTGTCATTCTGTCATTTGGAACACTCTCTTAAGTATAGCATAGCATAGTATAGTGTATTATATTGTCATATACTATCACATTCTATAAGGGGACATTGGAGTTAACGAAGACTGAAACAATCATCTTTCCAAATCCTCATTTATCACACACTTTTCTAGGAATATAATAAATAAAACAAAGTCCTTGCTCACATAAAGCTTATAATATAGTTTTAAAAGATGAGAAAATTCAAAGAATTTAAGTTACTTTTCTAACCCTTTTTATCTCTCAAGTTCCCTTGGCTAAAAATGGAAAATTAAAATAAGAATTCAAGTCATCTGACCCCTAATTTACTAATATTTCTAATACTCTGGTCCTGGAAGTCAGAAGAATTATTCCAGTTTGCTCTTCATTGGCAAATACTTTAGAAATGGCATTTGCATATGACATATTCATTTCTTTATATCTTTAAAAAATGTTCAAACCAATAGTATCTATGGTTTGTTTGATCCTTTAATAGGAATGCAGTTCTCACATACTAACAACACCTTTTTCTTTCTTATATGAAGAAGGTAAGAAACAGGGACTTAAAAGATGGCTTCCTAGTATAAAGATGTCCCATTGAACAATGAAGCAAATGTATTATTCATATTGTGAAGTTATGTGCAGAGTAATTGAACTAAGCTTGTCTGTGACAGCTTTCCACATAAAACATCTAATTTAAATTTAAAAAATTCTCATTACTATTACACAAATTTCACCAATCTTACCACATTTGTGAGTGAATGAGGTGGTATTAAAAGTAGTATTCAAATTTTGTAAGTTATTTGTTCATATGCCTTGAGATTGGGTATTTAGCCCCCTACAAAATACTTCTTTTTCCAAAATATTTCCAAGTTTTGCCAATGTTTCTTTTACATACTCTGCTACAATTCTGCTATGACTAACTCATGCCTAACCTGTTTTACAGCATCCTGTCTGGTGCCCAAGCATGTCAGTTTCCTACTAGTAGTTGCCTCCACTCTATGGAGCATTGGAGTTATCACCAATTCACCACCAGCATAACCATCTCTACAAGATCTTGATATTATCCAACCTTCCCAAATGAGCACCACATTCATTCCTACTCCTCCTCTAGGAATGGTAATTTACGTTTGGTGGCTATACTGTTCTCTCACAATGCCAAAAGTGATTTGGCAATGGTGGCCAAGAGGTATACTCTCTTATTTGTTTGTAGTCTTTGAGGGTTGTCTGAAGTGGTACTGATAGGATCCCAGTATTACAGAGTTACAACTCTTAATATTCTTACAACACTCTACCATGTATTTGGTCCTATCTTAATGAAGTAATATTTATACTATGGAACTGTAACTCCCCTTTCAACATCTGGTTAAATAGGACAAACTTATACTTAGCTCCTTAGCAATGACTCAAACAAAACTGAAATTAAGGTTTTAAAGAATCTTAAAAATTAAATGTGAATGAAAGAATAACACCTTTAAAATAGAAAATGAAAGGCTGGGCATTGCTGACTACTCTTCAAGATGTCTTTTTAAATACCAGGACAAAGAGCAAAGGTCAATACTTGGGTATCTATCTTATAAATTCTTCACCCTGCATAAGTAATTCTCTAGTAACTTATAGATGGTCAACCCATTGATGAGATATTTAGCTATAAGAAAATACTGATTCTGCCAAAAGTTCAGACTTTCTAATGCAGAATCTGTACTTACATGAATTACTTCCCTAACATGTAAAGAAAAGGAACACTCACTGCATCTTTCCCCTTTTTGTTTTTAATGGATAGTATATTAGTGTTTTGCACCCTATTTGCAATAGAAAACATTTGAAGCCAAAATGTTGTCTTGTTATTTTTAGTATTAATATAAACAGACAAAACAACAAAAAGTAGGAACAATTAAAAAGAGGACCAACTTTATTATTGCTGTTGGCTGATGATCTTGTCTGATCAAAATACAGCAATAAGCCATGATCTAAGAACAGACTAGGATTACACAAGAGCTTTCTGGATGTGGCTGGAATGTGAGAATTCCACACTGATTGTACATGTGCTTTGAAGGATTGATCGTCTACAAAAACAAAATAGAAATAAATTACCCTTATCCATACGAAACACATTATGAGCAAGATTGGTTTTCCAAAATCCATGTTAGATGGGATTGTAGTGTCTGAATGGAAGTCTACTTTATGAAAATTATAATTATTTTGATTTTTATCCACAATCAGCTTGAAATGTTGCAAAACTCTGCAGGTGCTCGCTGTTATAACAAAACCATGGGAACAGATGGTGCAAGGTACCAGGCCAGCTCAAGGGATTAAATGTGAGGCTTTTGAAATTTAAAATTAAAGCTGGGTGATCTTGGGAAAACGTGCCTGCTAAATATGGCTGCTTAAAAAAATAAAAATAAAAAAAAAAGTTATCCAAATTCTCTTGACAAGCTTATTTACATTCAAATGACTGGGAAATATTAAGTAGTTATAAAGTACTCTTGGCGGGGGTATGCCCTACCTGACCAAATTAAAATATGAAATGCTCACTTCCATTATGGTGCTAAGGCTTTGCATGCAGAGAACCCCCTATTAGGTTTAGTTTCTAACAGGAGCCAAGTTATTTGGGCAAGGTGGTACATTTTAGGTGCTAAAATAAAGATAACCTAAACACTATCTCTTTTAAATGGGCAGAGTGAAGGGTCTTGGTTGAGTCACTGATAATGAAATTAGGGCTTTACATCAATTGCTATTGACAGAAGAAATGAGAAAGTAAAGTTTCAAAAGTTAAAATGGTTACAATTAGATTCATTTATCTTAAGAAATAAACCCATGCTAAAACATACATGAATAGAAATATTTTTAAAATTTCAAAGTTGTTATACTTATTTGGGTATTCCCAGTATATTCTTTATAATAAAGTAATGAATAATGCCTTATAATGCACATTAGCACATTTGAGCAACTGCTATGTAATATGAAACTTATGTATATTAACATTAATACTCCCAATTTTTTTTTGCAAGGCAAACACTATTATCTGTATTTGTAAATGTAGAAGCATTCTACACTGCTTGCCAGTAAGTTTTGAAAAATTGAGTGTAAGAATAGGTGAGTTTGGCCTCAAATACCATTTTCTTTTGTAGTTTCCCAAATATACTTGTAACTGTCATCTCATGAGGCCCCATCGAGAATACATTAGGTCAGTGCATATGTTATAATACCTGTTTTAAAGATGAAAACAACAGAATTTTTTAGAGGAACTGGGAATTACAGTATATCACAATGGTAGAGCCAGCCATAATGCATGGGTTTCTTGTGCTCTAGTTTAGTATTATTTCCACTGACTGATTTATCTGAGGATGTGGGTATATGCACTTTAGCTTTTGTCTTTTCCTCGGGAACATCTATCTTGTGGCTAAACATTATCATGTTTCTTCTTTTCTAGGTTATGGTGTTGTTCTTGATCATGGGTTAGAATTCTTTATATATTCTCTGAGAGATTTTAAGGTTTCTAAGAGGTTGAATGATGCAGACCTATACATGCAAGACATTGGTCTAGGCATTCGAGATGTAACGGGAAGTAAAACACAGACCCTGATACGAGGCTGGTCACAATCTGGTAAAATTGCATTCTATCTCAGATAATGCTGATGACTTAAATATTTGATCTCATCTAATCTCTTCAAAACTATGTTGTTAGTATCGTTATTCCTGTTTTAAATATGAAGAAATTAAAGACTCTGAAAGATTAAGTCGTTTGCCTGAAGCCACAAAGTTAAAACATGGGGATGCTGAAATTTATATACAGGTCTAATTGAATAAAGCCATAGAAAGGGAGAGAGAATATACACAATTGAAGTAAGTGAGAAAATAAGGTAGGGTGCTATAATTGGAATATAAGTAAGATAATAAATAAAAACATTCTGTTTGGGGGCAGTTCTCATTAGAGGTGGTAACATTTGGGCTACATTCTTCTTGAAGGAAGGGTTTGCACCCTGGCCTAGAGAATGAATGGATCTCAGGTGGGGGAATACTAGTGTCAATAAAGCCATGAAGTCATGAAATTTCATGCCACATTGAGAGAAAAGTGGGATATGTGTTTGCAAGTCTTCCTCATGGAAATAAATAATATTATGCATATATTTGGCAAATTTGAGGAAGGAGAGGTTCAAGGTCATCTATTTATCTTGGATTTTAGAAGGCTATTACAAATGTTTAGGCAAAAGATCACAGTGGAGCCACTGTACAAATTAACAATTTATCTTTGCATATATCTCGCTCAAGTACCCAACAAAATATTTCTAAAGCTACACCTTAGATTACACAGGAAGACTTGGATATATTTAGGAAAAAAATGCTTACTTTGTTTAAGATAATGTGTTATTCCTTCCTGAGGTTCTACAACGTTTTTCCTGGCTACTGTCTTCTTGGGCTCATTAACAATGAAAGCTCCACGGCTTCTTCATGAAGGACGCATTTTTTATTTCGAATTTAAAAGTCTTGTACATTGTACCTATATTTTGACTGGACAGAGAATTGACTAAAGGAAATCAATTGTGTTTTGTAAATCTTCAATGAAGGTCTATTCAGAGTAAAATATGAATTTACTCATTTTACTGTTTAGTGGATGAATTTTTCCCAGGGTCCTAGATATCAGACACCATTTTGTACCTGTTAATGGTGTTAAAATAGGAACACGTGTAGTGCAGATTTGGCATTCTCAACAGACCCAGAAATGGAACACTTGCACAGTTTTATGTCTCTTTACTTAGCCTCTGTTTGTCTGTAGGAATATTTCAATATTTCTAAAATTGTGGCTATATTTGCAGCAATACAAAGTATAGCTATACTAAATTGGTTGGTTATTCAGTTCAATATGCGAATAGCAGCAGATAAAACCAAACACACATATATAGAATAAATTTAAAAACTATAGAACAAAATTAAAAACTATAGAATAGAATCAAGTGCAATGCATTCTGTTACTTTTACTCACTTTCCTATAGAAATATTTTTACCTTTTACCGAATCACTCATAAAATATCCTGGACATACATCGGCATTTTAGCAACCATAATTCCTCATGGACTTTGTAAGGAGAAAAACATCTATTTCTCTTTATTCACTGAAATGCTAAAAAGCGTCAGCTCACAAGGACTTAGAGAATAATAGACTCAATGTGAAGCGGGGCAAAGATTGTGTTCAGATTGTGTTTCAAGAATTTCACTGGCATCCATTGTAATTATTACATCATGCACAAGTGTGGGACATACAGGTTTTCTGTATATTTAGAAAAGACCAAAGCTAATTACAGTTTTATAGGAACATTTGAGCACAAGGAGGAGGTGTGTACTTTTCACGCAGCCATAAACTTGGTGACCAGAGTTGTGCAAGGCTGCAGAGGCCACAACAGTTTCTTCAAAATTAAAGCCTCTTGCAAATCCAATCTTACTGGACTATGTTTGCTTGTACCTTTGTTAATGTGCTAGATAACCTATTAATTATAACCTTATTATTCATATGAAAAATATGCCCAGAGGACAATTTAATCATTTATTAAGGCACTTTATGTACTTTCCCTCACTTTCTTTCCCAAGAGTTTGTGTTCATTAACTAAATATGTTATAGTGGAAAGATTCTGGAAGGCACACTAAATTCATTGTACAGTTGGATCTCACGACCTTGGAAAAAGAGTGTTCAGGCTCCAGTAAACCAAGAAGCTGATCTGACGGTACCAGTTGCCAAAGGCGTGGGAAGACCTGATAGGGGCAGAAAAGCAGATTGATGGGGTTGTGTGCCATTGGCAGCCAATTTGGTAATAATAATTGACTGACTTTCTTATCTTCCTCCTTTCATACATCTGACCTATCTTGTGTTAGTAAAGATCTTAAAGACTTTAATTAGGTGTTATAGAGATGGGATGGAGCAAAAGTCTGCGAGGATCAGACCAAACCTTTCTGATTTGCACACTGGACATGTGATTGGGATGTTTTATTTGGCAGGTACAGGCTGGCAAGCAGAACAAATTTAAATTAACTAGAAAAGGGAAAAAGGTATATTCAGGGAGCAGTTTAAATTAAAAAAGAAAAAAAGAATTCAGAGCGAGGGCCTTTGTCTCTCTCCTCGCACTGTGTCACCGGAGCACATGTGGCTCTTTATATCAGCCTGCCCTATAACAAAGCCAGTGTTTATTCTGGCTGATACTTGGAAAAAATGTAAGCTGCAGAGTAAAAGCATCAGGGACCATGTGAAGACATTAATTATAAATGTATCGTTCTTAAAATGTTTTTGTTCAAAACTTTACTTTCTAGGAAGATTTTCTACTTATATAAAAAAATAACTTGTCATCCAAGATTCTTTTATTTTCCAAATAGAAAGACAATGCCTTCACTACAATATATGCAGAGACAAAAATCCCATCAATACTATAACCAGGTAAAATGTTACCCAGTGTAGGAATACTACAGCACATCAGAATTATAGTTTCTAACATTTTGATACATAGTAATGATTTTGGTGTGAAAGAATATATTACTCTAAGAAAGAAAAAATACATTACGTTGGTTGCATCCAAACTTTAAAGTGTTTCTTATTTTAAATTATCCATCTCTTTTCAATTTAGAAAGAGTTTGGTTGCATTCACTCCTATTTTTGTAATATCTTAGGATTTTAAAATATCACTCTGTTTTGAAATGTAAATTAGGACACGTTGGTAGGAAAGGAATGGATTATGAGTTTTTATGGGCCAAAACTCTAATATCCAACCATATGGTTCTAATCTGAATTGGAATATTTCTTTTTTAGTGGAAATAATTGGATTTACTCTGAGTCATTGAGACATTATCAATTTAGAATTTTCAGGGAACTTAGAAAGTATCTTCATCTAGATGGGGAAATAGAGAGTTAAGTCATTTCCCTCCTATCAAGCAGCTAATGAAAAGCATAGCTATAACATAGTCTATATAACACCTTTCTTCCACACATGTCCCCAAAATGCATGGAATACATTCCTCAACTTTAGAGGTGATTCATAGAATCAAAAGTTAGAGGAGAATAAAAGTTGTATGTCAAAGGAGCTATTTCAACCTGCAAATTAACTCAGAACAAATCGACATTAACTTTTCTTACCCCAGAGTAGAAAGAATCTTTTGCAGATTCTCTTCACTACACCATCCTAACAAATAAATCAGACTACTTTTCCTTTAAGCATCTAAATATTCACTGTGAAATAAAATAGGGTTTAAAAAGTCAAAGGACACTTGCAAATACTTATGTTTTGATATATATATTACAGAATTTACAGTCTTCATAATATGTTGTTTCAATTTCTATGGAAGTAGAATGGTCTTAAAATTATTTAAGTTATATACTAACAATGACTATCTGATAACACTTAGGAGGGTCTAAATACCATGTATTTTAATGTAAAAGTTTTAGGGTTAAAAAGACCCCCACATTTATTTTATCTTGATAACAATTGCCCACCTAGTAGATTATTGTGGTCACTTTGATGCCAGGCCAGCCATGTGCACTGTATTGGCCATCATCCATTACTCTTGGGACATAAAATCTTGGGAAAAGTTTTTGATAATAAACTTAAATATGAGAAAATCAAAACAAAATCAAATGGCGCATTTCAAAATCAAATCAAGGGGAGTTCCTCTTTTAAAAGAGAAGAAAAATAAAATCTCCTTCTCTTCTCAGAAATAACTTTAAAACAAAGAAGAAAACAAGAAGCAAAGTGTGTATTCTTCCTTGACAAAACTAAGAGGTGACTATAACCTCAAACAATAATTTGTGAAGAAGCACAGCTAAATAGAAGGAAAACCAAATGAGATATGTAAAGATGCTGACAGAAGAAGTTTATGGTTTCAAATCTCAAAGTGGCAGAGCAGAATTCACTAAAAAGAGAGGTTCATAATAAAGAGTCAATCAACAAATTGCAGCCTGGAATAATAGAATGGGTGTGTGTGAAAAGGAAGCACAGATATCAGGAATGAACTCCATGAAGGGTAAGAAAGAGAAACCCTGCATTAGGAAGAAAGAAGGTTAAACTGCCAGCATAACAGCTAAGAAAAAGTTAAAGTAGCTTGTGTCACAAGGGAACTTCCTACTATCCTGGAATATGTCCTTGGCTCCTTCTCTACATGAATCACCTCTAAACAATCTGTTCAGAAAGGACTCATTCAAAATTAATAATAATAATAATAAAGGAATGAATACAGTCTCTGTAGAATAACAATCAATAAGGAACTAGCACAATATTTATAAAGACACTGTAATGGAAAATATGAGAAAGAACTAGAGACAATGGTAAATGAAAGATACAAGTTAGGAAAACTGTTACCGAGCAGACAAAAATTGAAAGAAAAACTTTGCTCTGAGTTAAATTAAAACAAACAAACAAACAACTTAGTGAACTATTTGTCTTTATAAACTAAGAGCCCAAAGCAGATGTACAAAAGCTTAGAAGAGATATGATTTAAAACTAAAGCTCACCATGAGCTGGTAGTAATCAAGACAGTAGAGAAAGAGGAAAAAAAATGTGTGAAGAAAGGAAGTCCATAGAGAAAGCAGTTCAAAGGAAATTTTCATTTTTGAAAATAAAACAAAAACAATAAACAACAGTTAAGGCACAGTACAGAGGAGTTAAAAGAATTTTTAAATAAACTGCAAATGAACAAAGGTTTTTAACAGATTAGAGAAAGTGTATGTATATAGTCAGAAAAAATGGCTAACATATTTGATGTTCATGAGGATGAGAAACAGAAAGAGAAAAGAATAAAATGTTACCAAAAATTTGAGAAAATCTGAATCTATAAATTAAAATGGCATATCTTATCCTAGGAAATGCAAAACAATCAATACCCAGACATAGTCTAGTAATATTAATTAGTCTAAGCAGCAGCATTATCAATCTCTGGCATGTCACATGGAAATAAAAAGCAACCATCTCCTAAACAGCTTTTGAGACAATGAAGAAATCAATCCAATATTTTAAAAATGTCTAAAAATAATGATAACATAAACTTGCACATCAGAACTCTGTAGTCAATTAAAGCAACACTCAAAGGAAAATTAATGCTTTAAATATTTATATTAATATAAAAGTAAGAACAAAAACAAGGTAAGGCTCAATAAAGAAGTTAGAAGAATGAAACCAAAATAAACCTTAAGAATCATAGGAACAAATCAGTAAAGAGGAAAGCAGAGATTAATATTATATATAGATAAATTTAATAATGAATCTAATAACTTTTCCTCTCCAAAAGAACCAATGAAATATAAACATTTAGCTTACCTAATCAAAAATAAACTGACAAAAATACATGTACATAAAATTAGAGATGGCACTCAAGGAAAAAAGATAGAGGAAATTAATATAAATAAGCAATACTTAAGTGTAAATTCAGAAAAAATAAAAAAGAAAATCTAGACCACCATTGTAAAAATAGAGGTTGTAGTCAAAGAGCTACCCTCAAATGAGTACCAAGCCAATTTACTTTCACAGAGAAATTATACTAAACCATTAAAAGTCAAAACTCAGGTGAATCAGCTGTTTGAGGATATATGGGGGAAAAATTCATATTTTCACATTGCATTAATATAACTGACATAAATTACAAGCAAAAGAGCATACAAAACAATCATATAAAATATTGGTATTATAAAAACCCTGAATAAAGTACAGCAAATAGAATTTAATAGTAGAGTTAGGCCCCTACCTCAACATATACCACAAGATGGGTTACATTTTTCAAACAAACAAAAATCTATATAAGGACTCTAAGAAGACATGCTGGATTTTAAAAATAATCTCATGGTGTTTCTATTTATAAAACAAAACTCAGAAGACATAAAAAAATTGATAACTAGAAATACCTGAACAACTGAAATATTTTGCATGGCAAGATACATAATAAATAAAAGCAAATACAACATTGTAACTTAAACAATATACACATTTCCATTTTCTTAATATAAAAATAAAGTATATAAATAAAAAGATCAATAGCACAATAAAATATCTTATAACTAGTTAATGAAAAAAATACAAATGATCTTATAAAAAGTTGTTTAAAAATCACTTACAAGGAGATAAATCCAAAATAAAATTTTGAGAACCATTCTTCATCTACAGGTGGGCCAAGATCAAAAGGTCTGCTGTGAGAGATTACAATCTTCTTTAAAGAATACTACATTTTAAATTTTAAATGGACATACTCTGACCCAGTAATTCTACTAGAAGGAATTTATCCTAATATTGTTGTCACACATTTATAAACGATTTTTCTCCTTTGAGATTTATGCAATATTGTTTGTACCAGCTCAGGAAAGACTAAAGAAACTTTTTCTCATTTGTTTGTTGGGGTTGGTTTTTTTTGTTTTTTTGTTTTGTTTTGTTTTGTTTTGTTTTTTTCCCGTATTATTCTGAACATTCACGAATGATGGTTGTTTCTGAAAGGAAGTTGTGATACTGGGTACCTTAGATTGAGTTATCTTAGAAATAGATGTTGAGACAACAAAGAGCAAAAAGTGTTCTTGGGTGTCGGTATGTGTAAGGGAGTAAAGATCAGTGGGAAATTGCAGTCTAGTCACAGAAATGACAGAGGCTTACACTGATTCCACAGGAAACTCTGGAGCTCAGATGGCCCCTCAGATTTTCCTTGCTTGATGCAAGAGGATAGAGCTGGGTCTTTACAGCCTTGGCCTCAACAAAACAAATGCAGTGAATGACAAGGATAATTGAGAGATAATTGTCAGTCAGAGAAATATATAAAAATCACCACACATTTTTTTAAATTGGGTTATTTGGTTTTCTTTGGTGTTGAGTTGTATATGTCTATATAGTTTGCCTATTAACCCCTTATCAAGTATATCATTTGCAAATATCTTCTCCCATTTGGAGGGTTGCTTTTGTTTTGTGGGTGGTTTCCTTTACTATGAAAACATTTTTATTTTGGGGTAGACCCAATAGTTGAATTTTGCTTTTGTCTCCCTTGCCAAAAATGCAAGAATCAACAGGTATTGGCAAGGATGTGAAGAAATAGGAACCTTTGTGCACTGTTGGTAGAAATGTAAAATGGTACAACCATTGTGGAAAACAGTATGAAGTTTCCTCAAAAAAAAATTAAAAGTAGAATCACAATGTGACCCAGTAATTCTACTACTGAGTATTTACCCAATGAATACAAAAACATCAATTCAGAAAGATATATGCACACCTATGTTCCTTGCAGCATTCTTTATAATAGCCAAATTATGGAAGCAACCCAAGTGTCCATCAATAGTTGAATGGATAAAGAAGATGCTGTGTATATATTACCCAATCATAAAGAAAAAGAATGAAATCATGCCATGAGCAACAATATGGTTGGATCTAGAGGGTATAATGTTAAGTGAAATAGGTCAATAAGAAAAAGACAAATACTATGTGATTTCATTCATATGTGAATTTTAAGAAACAAAACAAATGAATGAGAAAAAAACTATAAGCAAAACAAACTCTTAAATACAGAGAACAAATATGGTTGCAGAGGGGCAGTGGGTGGGGGATGGGTGAAGTAAGTGAAGGGAAGTAAGAGTACACTTATCGTGAGGAGCCCTGAGCAATGTATGGAATTGTTGACTCATTGTATTGTACACCTGAAACTAATATAGCACTGTATGTTAATTATTTTTGAATTAAAAAATAAATAAATGAAAAATTTTAAAGAATCATCTGCAAAAGACCATTTCCCCCAAGCTGTTCCACAATTTTCTAGTCTATGGAAAATCATGGTGGGGAAGAAGATGGGGAGTTCTATTTAATAACAAGCAGAACATCATCTGAATGAAGTACTATGTTAACAGTGAACAATCTGCTTACTTCATGAACTGACAATTGCTGAGCTTCAGCCTACAAAGGGACATAATAACAAGGACAATCAATTCAACCATGCCTCATATCCCTGTCTTCTGTGGCCACTGGCCAAAATGCTATCCCCCTCCCCCACCATCAGTAATAATCTTTCCCATACTTCTTTGTGTTGCTTCTTTCTGAGTTTTCCACTGCCTACATTTCTCCCAAACCTTTCATCTCCAATTCCTCAATCTCCTGTTTCAGTCTATCTATACAAAAACTCCCACTCATCCTCAGTCTTCTTGGGTGCCTGGGTGACTCAGTTGGTTAAGTGTCTGCCTTTGGTCCTGGGACTGAGCCCCGCATCCAGCACCCTGCCCAGCAGGGAGTCTACTTCTCCCTCTCCCTATGACCCCCATCCCCCGACTCATGCTCTCACTTGCTCTCTCTGTCTCTCTCAAATGAATAAATAAAAATCTTTTTAAAAAGAAACATTTCTTCTACCTCCTTAAACTTAATAGGAATGCTTCACATTTTAAGCACCACACTGCCTCAGAAGCCTTTGTGTGTAGGTGCAGCTTTTTTTTTTTTCACATGTAACACATGGACATGAATACAATTATACAACCAGGTAGCCATCTGAAACAAAATAAATATCTCATTCTCCCCATTGTCTCTTTTGTGGAGGGGAACATCTGCAGCATTGCTTTTTCACCTGTGCAAAACCCTCCCTCCCATTTTGAGCTTCAAGTCATGTAGCTGTAACATGTACTTTCCCATTTGTACTCTTTCTTCAATATCCTAGATGATCTGAACATTAATATGTTGGATTTTATGTACACTAAGGCAAAAACACCCATTTCCAGAAAAGAGAGAAGGCAGAGAGGGCTACCTCCGTTCCTGACTTTATAGTTCTTGAGTTGAATTCCTTGAGAGGTCTAGCTATCTTGGCAGCCCTTAGATTCTGTTAAAAAGTGTTGGATTTCTTCCAGTTAATTATTTTTAGTTCTTGGGTGAAAAATACTTGTCATAGTGAAAAACACACCGGCTGCTTGGGAGTCAAAATAACTGAGTTTGTTCAACTTTTTACTTGAATCCTGTTGAGCAAATTTCTCTGTATTTAGGTCTCAGTTTTTCATCATTGGCCCCCTTAAGGACAGTATGGTGCAGTGGATAGAGCCCTGAATTTATGGTCAATGACCAGGTTCTTTCTCCTGCTGTTACTTAATTATCCATTTCATCTTAAGAAAGTCATTTAACCTCCAAAACCTTAATTTTCTCCTATTGGTGATGACTCAAGGGAGTCATCAAAGCAAGTAGTCAAAGGATTTAATGAAGAAAGAAAGAAGAAATAAAGAGAGAGAGAGAAGAAAGAAAGAAAGAAAGAAAGAAAGAAAGAAAGAAAGAAAGAAAGAAAGAAAGAAAGAAAGAAAGAAAAAGAGAAAAAGAAAGAGAGGGGGGAGGGAGGGAAGGAAGGAAGGAAGGAAGAAAGGAAGGAAGGAAGGAAGGAAGGAAGAAGGAAGGAAGGAAGGAAGGAAGGAAGGAAGGAAGGAAGGAAAGAAGGAAGGAAGGAAGGAAGGAAGGAAGGAAGGAAGGAAGGAAGGAAGGAAGGAAGAAAGGAGGAAAGAAAAAGAAAGGAAGAAAACTGATACTCAATTAGAACTTGACCATATGATTATGGACAATTATTTAGCCTTGTTAGATCTTATCTATTGGATAATCTGTTTTCACACTTCTTTTTCAAACCAGGGAAACCCTTTAAATGAAACCTGAGTGGGACCCCATTTCTAAAACTAACGTTTATCATTATAGGGTAGTGTCATAACATTCAAGTGTTATTGAATGATGTCAGAAATGATGTCACCTCCTGCATACATTAACAAATTAGCAATGGCAAATATTATTCCATAAGACCATATAGTTCAAACAGTACAATAGCATGTTTTTTTCAATTCTTTACACAGTAAATTCCCCTAGGCATAAACCGAATTCTTCTCTGTAATAAAGCTATAGCATATTAATAAATTATGATTTATTGAAGTATGCTTCCTGTGAAATAGTTTGTTCATTATTGTCTTAGTGAAAATATTCCATTCTTCCGACTTCCTATAGAAGTGTTAGGATAAAGAAACTATAATACATATGTGTATATATTTTTTAATCTCTGCAATGATATTAAATACATAGATATATAAGTAGATACAGATATATGCTACTGTTATAAGCATGAAAAAGTTGCTTTCTGTCTTCTTTCTGGAACCATGCATAATTTTTTACTCATGTCCTTTCAAGCTCCATTTAAAAATCTGTGTTGGTTATACAAATATGTATTTTAAAATATTAGCAACCTCTTTATCTTACCTGAATCTGTTGGAATTATTAATTGATCCACCAAAGCTTCCTTATTCACCAAACATACAGTTAACATTTAAGTCTTTTAACAGTAGTTTCTAGTTGCTTGTAGATGTTTTATTCAATAATAAGGATTATATTGTGTTTAATCCTATGAAAAGATACTGTAATTAATTGGCAAATTGCTGCGGCATTGGTAAGTATTTTAAACCTTAATTACTTCTTCCTTTTGCTTTCTGCTTCAGATCTTCAGTTAGGAAAGTCTGGCACACACACACTTAAATAAAAAAATGAAAGAGCATTTAGTCGAAGAACCAAAATGTTAATACTGAAGTTTCTTTATTTTACAGATATTCAAAGTCTAAATTGTCTGGTTCTTTCTAAAGTTCTAAATTAATGGCTAGGACAAAGAGAGGCTTAATTTGTGGGAAAGAAATCTCAGATGCAAAGAACTTACTTATTCTTTTAAGCTCCGAAGAAATGTAGTGCATTTATCAGCTTTGAGTGGATATCATTGTGTTTATAACAGAGTGGAGGCACCATGCAATTTTGCTCCTGAAATTGGTTTATATAGATGACTGGTTGCTGTGAAGTGTGTGTCAGAGTTCCATGCAGCTGTTATGAAGTAGTACAATTGTCATCGCTTCTTACATGGTTGTTGAGAAGAGCTTGAGAGCCCAGCTCAGTCAGCTGTTGAATAGATAACCCAACACAGTTAACGTGGCATACATTGTAAAGAATTACATGCCTGCTACAATGAGCTTTGGGCCTTTGGTCTAGATAATAATCCTGGTGGGTGTACCACGTGTAGTGGCTGTCTGATCACTCAGATATAACTGACGAAACATAAAGAAAAATGTCAGTCGACTGAAAGAAAAATGCCGCTTCAAGTTTGTTTAAGGTTCATGTAAACGGCTATGTGTATTTTTTAACCCCAAGTCTGCCAAGAACTTGACTGCCATGTTCAATGTCTCACGAGGAAATGCAGGATCTGGAGATGATGACCTACTTAAGGCTGCATTTAAATACGCTGGTGTGCATGGGAGCCCTGTCTATTGCTTTTGGTTACAGAGATGAGCATTTCTGTTTCATAGGAAATGAAACCTTTTTGAAAAACAACTACATGTACAACAAATAAATAAAGCAAAACTAGAAAAGATAATTATTGACAACTTTTGAGTAATGATGGCATTTCATTTGTTTTCCAAAAAACAATCAGAATGGCAATGTGGATATTTTGAGTGATTATTAATTAAAATGAAATTAAAAAGTGTGAAGAAATACCACTGTTTGCCATTTAAGCATAGACACAAACACTGGGATAATTAACATGTTAAAATAATGTTCTTGAAACCCAGAGGGGATGAAAACAACTGAAGTTATAGGATTTCGAACTTAATGCTTCTATTTTTTTCCATTCCCCAACTTGTGTTTCTGGACTCGGTTGTCGCAGCCCATATGGCATGTCTCAAACATGGCTGGAATTAGGACTGCTTTGATTCCTATGCTCATTGGGAGGATTTATGGATATAACATCTGCTTAAACTTGGAGATTTTTTTTCATATCTGGTAATTTATATCTTCAAAACTCATCATTTTTTCTCTTTAACATCCGTAAATATAACTGATTTATCAGCAGATAATTGCAAATAAAAAAAATAACATCCTGGTTTTCTTTAAATGACCCACATAATAGGAAATGGTTTTACAACATAAGCTAATTTCAGGTTCTTATTATTTGTAGCTAGATTCTACAAATATGTTTTTATAGTTTACTTTCAAACACACTTAGGGATACTTAAGTGTTAGTAGTATATTCTGAAAACAAGAAAATTCATTTAGTCATTTCCCCAGATCTCATATTGAAGCTGGAAAGAAATTTTCTATCTTTCAGCTCAACCTCTTACAAGAAGCATGAAACACAATTTGTATGACTCATTTTTTTATAATGATAGTATGAGAAATATTTCAAACAATATACCATATACCATTCAAAATTTGTTTGTTTTAACTTCTATTTTTATTACTTACCTTTCTGGGAGTTGTCTTCTGTTGAACACATTACTTAAATCTGTGTCTCTCAAAAAACTCTCTAGGCACAAAGTACATCAGTCTCTTGATACAAAATTGCAGTTTTAGGCTTAATAACCTGCATTGTTCTTCAAGATCCTTTATATACACATTAAAATCAGAGGATATTTTTATATAATATTAAAGCATATTATGAACTTGTAAGGAATATTTGTAGATCCATTAAAATCCAGTTTTCTGTGATGATCATTTTTACAGTGATATTTTGTCATTAGGCCACCCAAGAAAAACGAACAACTCACACCCAATTAATTATGACTTTTCCCATATATTCACCTCTCAATAAATAAACTCTTCAAATGCTATCTTTGTTTATTCCTGAAAGATCTTAAACTACGAGAACACCTGAACAATAAACAAATGATATTATTCTCTGTCCTACTCTTTGTGGTGTGGATTTAAAATTTCCAAAATAAAAATGTTTAAACACTTTGTATTAAAAAAAATGGAAATAAGGAAGACTTAACATGGCCACAATTGTTTTCCATTTCCTCCCATCAAAAGTGAATCCATTTCCCAAGCTCTTAAATCTAGACTGGTCTTTGAAGTAGCTTTGATCAGGGAATGAAACAGAAATGCCTTTATGAGACTTTTGAATATAAGCCTCTAAAGTTTCAAAGTTTCCACACTTTTGTTCTTGGGACACCACTGCCACTTCAGATGGAACCCGGTCTATCCTGCTAGAGAGGCTATATGGTGAAGATTCTAGGCATTGTATCTGACAGACCAAGTTACCACTAGACTCATGAGTGAGGCCATCTTGGAATGTCCATCTCTGGTCAGACCTCCAGGTGACTGCTTCCGCATGAGTAATACTAAGCAAGGGCAGAAAAATCACCCAGTGGATCCAGCCCAAACTATAGTCATGAATAGCTAAATGATCATTATTTTTAAGCCACTAAGGTTTGGTTGGTTTGTTATATGACAAGATAACTAAAACAGATGATGATTTTCAGATGATTTCTTTCTTTTTGTTTTTTAAAAAACTATTTATGTGTTTATGTTAGAAGAGAGAAAGAAAGAGAGAGCACAACTGAGCACAGTGGGGGAGGGGCAGAGGAAGAGAGTGGGAGAGAGAATCTCAAGTAGACTCCATGTCCAACGTGGAATCCCATGATGCAGGGCTCGATCCGATGACACAGATATCATGACCTGAACCAAAACCAAGAGTTGGTCACTTACCTGAGTGAGCCACACAGACACCCCAACTGATGATTTCTTTCTTTGAGAAACATTTTTGTATAAATGGCAGCACTATAATAGTAGCAATTTCAATCTCAAGATATTAAGTTCTTGTTCAACAACGCTCACTCTCAATGCAAGAACCTAAGAACAGTGTATACTATTTGTGGTTGAAGAAACAAACTCAGAAATATTTGTCTCTGTATTATCAGATAAACCATCTGAATAATGAAAATTTTATGCATACTTGAAAAATACTTGTTTTTGTTTTGTCTAAATGAAAACAAATGTGCTATCCCCCCCCGCCATATGAACTGGTTAGCTTTTTAATACATTGACTATGTTTCGTTACTTGGAGGAAGAAAATTCATCCTCCTCTTGATATAATGGGATTGCTGACTGTCTCAACTTGATGATCATTCCTACAGAAGACATATTTCTTGGATATATTAGAGCTAGTCAGCACCACCCAGTAAGGAAAAGATGGCATTTTTAATATTAATTCTTATTTTAAAAAGATATTAAAATGGCATAGTTTGGCTGACCCAGGAGCTAGCTAACAAATTGTTTCTGAAAATATGCCACTTGGTGGTAAATATACAGATTGACAGTGATTTTTATAGAGATATTTCATCTATTCAAGCCTGGCTGCATTTCTGAGCAGTAGGAGTAAGTTATAGTCTAAAAATATAATACATTTCTGTCCTTCCTTTGAGACAGATATATTGGACATTTATGAGTTTGAGTTACTAGTTTCTTTTCCTCACCCATCACTTCTTTGAAAACTGAAACAAATTAATGAGGAGATTTCTCTTTGAGAGTTACTGCCAAAATTTTATTTCAATGGGAAATGCCAGTAACATCCTGCCCAAGATCAACATATTCCTATGTGAGAGGCCAAGCTCATACTTTGAAGCCCATAGCTTGATAGGCATTACCTGATGTAAACCCACTTTTCACAGAATAAGCAAGTAAGAAGCAAATTTAGGGAACAAGTAGGCTCATTACTATTAGGGTCTCCCTGGTTCTAGACCCTTCAGATGACAAAAACAGAAATTATTCTGCATACTAACTCAGATTCATACACACACACACATGCACACAAACACACATTCCTATATGTAATTGTATGCATCTAGATTAAACTAAGAACGAGTTCATACTGAAGTCTCTAATTCTAATCCATGACCATGTAAATCAGTCTAGCCTTTTCCCCTTGCTTATCTGTACATACTACTCCAAAAATGAGAAAACTGGCTCCCACTACAGGCTACCCATTTATTTCATTATTCAATCCCAGTATACATATGTGGACATATCAGAATTGTTCATCCATAACTGTGGGAAACAATTTTATCAACTATGCTACAATGTTAATATGCAACCCTCCCGTTGTAAGTATTAGAAGTATTTTTTTCACCTACAGAATATCTGCAGAGATTTGTGGAAACCCTCAGCTACACAGAACTTCATAGAATATTTAGCATTGCTTGTCCTCACTCAAATATGACGTTAGTGCCTTTCATCAATAGAACAAGTAACTCTACAAATCTAAACAATTGCACCCTATTGACAACCACTGGCCTACTAGAAAGCCAATATTAATAAAATAAATAAAACTCCCTTTAAGAAAGCATAGGCAAATTTTGCACAATATAGTTGCTATAAATGTGTATAGACAGAATGTTTATATTCTGGCAATGTTCCATAGATTTCCCTTGGCGCAGTCTTCAGTGGTCCTAAGAACACCTAGAGTTAAAACACTGAGTCTGGTGTTTGGGTCTCAAACACATGGGAAAGAAAATCTGTAAAGAATGAAAAATATATTTTAAAAATATTTTTAAATGTTTTTTAGACTTTTTTTATTTGGGGAATAAAGAGCATACTACTAAGAGGGTATGAGGGTAAATTTTGGGGCTCAATTAAAAAAGAAGTACTTTCCACTTAAGGAGAATTTCCTTCTTCCTTATGGAAGCAAGTCTGCATTTGGAGCCTTGTGTGGTTTTCAGGTAACTTTACTCTAATTCACAGCTAAAGTCCCTGTCCTAATAAGAACTGATAGAAATGATTTTTGAAAACAACTACAAAAGCACTGGAATTGAGAAAGTTTGAATCATACTCAAAATTAAGGAGTTTATGGTGACATATAAGTATAATGCTGTTATTAGAGAACAATTTTACAAATTAGTAAGTAAAATATGAATATTTGGGTTTTTGATTTTTGGGTTTTTTGTTTGTTTTGGTCTCCTGATATCTTGCAGTAGGGCAACGTGTACAGTCATTTCAAAAGTCTTAGTGATTTTTGTTGAGTACATACTTATTTTATTTTTCCATTGTATTACTTATTTCCATTCTTATTCATTGGGTAATCTCAAAAAGTACATGACTTCTACTATTACACCTGTAAACTAAATATTCTCTAGTACAAATTGCAGATCTCATTCACTTTCTCCAATCTATAGACCCAATGGCATATAAACCCGAATATCCCAGACTTTCTCATCGTTTTCAAATGAACAAATCAGCTTCTTATTTTGAACCCCAGGACCTCATAAGATTCTTCTTCTAGAATTCAGCCATCCATATTTTCTGCCTGAGAGACTTCAGATAAACAACCAGAAGTCATCCTTGACATTTTTCTTTTCTTCACACTTTTTATTTAACAGATAACAATTCCAGTCAATTTTAGCTCTTAATATATCTCATATCTGTTTGCTCTTCTCTATCTCTACCACTATTGCTTTACTTTAAGCCTTCATCATCTATATCTGGAGTATTGACATAGATGCTTGGTAAGTTCCCCTCACTGTAGTCTCACTTACTTTAAATTCCAATTCATTTAACCTAATCTGATCTTTTAAAAATGAAAATCTGGTCATGTTTCTCTTATTCTTAACGTTTTTCATGATTACCCCATAGTTCAGTGATAACCGAGAATTCTACGGTTTGTTTCATTTCTGTAAATCTAGCCTCCACCCCCAGCTACCTCCTGAATAAAGAAACTAATTCCCTGTCTCTCAATTAGCCATGTGGTATAGTCATGGCTTTGGATATGCTCTACATTGTGCTTGGTATACTTTGTCTTTTCCTTGGTCTGTCTGGTGATCTTCTATTAATTTCTTTACTAACTAACATGGGGATAGTCATTATTCTCTGGTCGTTATATCAGTAATCCATGGTCATAGTAATGCTGTATAAAAAACAAACACAGTACCTCAGTGGCAGTGACAGCAAAGTAAGGCATTTAGATGGCTCTGCTGATCTTGGCTGGGTTTACTTGTATGTCTGAATGTCAGCTGATAGCTAGCTAATGTAGGCAGGCCTCGACTGGGAAGATTAGCACAGTTTAGCTCTGCAGGTGCTACTCATCCTGGATTAGCCTGGGCATGTTTTCACAACAACAATAGAGGTACAAGTAAGGGCAAATGAAAACACCCTAACTTTTTGAGATTTAGGTTCAGAAATGGCACACGGTTACCTTAACTCATTCAATTGGCCAAATGAGTTGCATGAAATAAGGAAGCATACTTCACATTCATGGGGAGAAATCTAGAAGCATGTAGATTCAGAGAAGGGCGAAAAATTGAAACCATTAATATAATGGTCCAACCATACCTCTTTAGAGCATTTTCATATTTTATTAAAATTATTTTTACACGCTTCTTATTGCATATTCTTTAACATAAAGGTCATGTCTTTTTAGCTCTCTATTTCACATATACCTAATAATTCTTAATAGGTAATTATTAAATAATAGGTCACCATAATTTAATGAAAACCAAATACATAAAAACATACAAAATATGTATTTTATGTTACTTATGACATTTAATGAAGAACATATGTAATATATAAATATGTGAATGTTTTTCTATTTGCTAAAATAAAATTTTAAAAAATACTAAAAATCCTATATCTAAAGAGTGATAGCATTTTTATAGAGCAATCATAAATATAAATATTAAATATATAACATTATAACAACTAAGTAATTTGTATGGCAACAGTTCATACGTCCCAGAGAGATGATTATAATTTTTTTATTTGGTTTAGTGGGAAACTATAGCTATAAATTTGTGTTCACAAAGCTTAATACTATGAAAAGCAGATAATTTGTTCATATATTTTCATTGCTTTTATATTAGTTGTGGTAATAATTTATCATAATTAATTAGTGTGCACATGACACTTTGTGCTTTCAGTGATCATTAATTAATTCATTATATGCATGAAAAGTGTAGGTCATTATAACATCCCCATTTTACAGAAACAAAATATTCTTTTTGATGATCAGAGTTTATAGAAGCTATTCTTACCATTTATTTCCTCAGTGATCAGAAAAAAATATAGTGACTAGGTATATTCTAGAACATTTTCTTAGCTTTGCTGTATACTGTAATGTATGAATAAAATAAGTCACTGCTAAAAGAATTTGTTATTCATTTTGTATGTAATTTGGTTTATAAAAAGGGCACATTATGAAAGAATATTAGAATACCTAGACTTTTTGCCCTGATTTCCTCTTGTCTCACTAGTCACCCTCCAGAACTTTCTGTAGATGAGTGTTTTTGTCTTCTTTTTAGAGTTAAATAAATGGACATACTTTGGAAATTTCCTCATAATTTCAAAGTCTCATTGGCTATGAAATTCAATAGGATTGTTTGATATTTCTTTAGATATATTTAGATCAATTAATAGAAGCTGCTTTGACTGCTGTTTCAAAGCTAGCCTTGGGAAGTTTGTGCCCAACTGGGAAATTTCCACAGTAATGGAGTATGAATTGTTAAGAAACTTTTAGAAAATGAATGTAATTTGCACAGCTAAAATGCCCATTTTTAAAAAACTTCTTTATGACATCTCTGCTACAGAAAGTAAAGGTTTTTTTTTTTTGCTTTGTTGTTTTGTTTTGCTTTGTTTTGTTTTGTTTGCAGTGCTCCAAACTGCAATCATCACGTAATAATGTCAAGTTGTGGTTATTAATATTTCTTTTCCTTTTTTTAACTTCTATATTGATTAGCTTTTTTCACTGGCTGTAAATATCTTTTGGCTTAAAAATAAGAATAATAAAATAATGTATTTTGTTACAAGATCTCATTATAATTGTTTAGAGTTGAAACTATAGAAGAATCACAATATGAAATATTAAAGAATAGTTTCCGATTTATGAGATTCACTCCTGATTAAAAATGACAACTAATAAGAGCTTATTACTTGGTTTCCTCATCCCTTCCCCCATTATACTTTATTGTTCTTTTTGTTGTATATTATGACCTTTAAACAAGTTTCCTCATATTGTTAATTTGTGGTCTTGTCCTTTAAATTAAGGCACTTCGATGAAATTTGTTTACTAAAATTTCAATAGCATGCTAATTGTTATGATCCATCATGTATTTTCAAAGTTTAGCTAAGATCCCAAGCTTGACCCGCATTTACTTATCCCTGAATCATTTAGGTGATCTTTGTGGACAGATATATTGAGCATTACTGATATGAGATCCTGGACCTTGAAAATGTTCATTTTGAGCCCTGAATTTCTCTAACCTGATGCTTTTAAATTTTAAACCCATCTAATTTCTCTTTCTGGTAGTTCATTATTACTGTATAGAAACTCAACAGATTTTTGTGCATTGATTTTGTATCCTGCAACTTTACTGAATTCGTTACTTTTAACAGTGTTTGACGGAGTTAGGTTTTTTTATTTGTGTATCATGGCATCTACAAATAGTGGCTAGTGCCAGTTTTACTTCTTCTTTTCCAATTGGGTACTTTTTTATTTCTTTTTCCTGCTTAATCACTCTTGCTAAGATTTCCAATACTATGTTGAATAAAAGTGGCAAGAGTCTTACTCCTGAATTAGAGCTTTTCACCATTGAATATGATGTTAGCTGTAGGGTTTGTCATATACCACCTTTATTATTTTAAGGTATGTTCCCTTTATTCCCACTTTATTGAGAGTCTACCGTAAGTGGATGTTGAATTTTGTCAAATGTTTTTCTCTGTATCTTTTGAGATGATCTTATGATTTTTATTCTTCATTTTATTAATGTGGTGTATCACATTGACTGATTTGCAGATGCTCAGCCAACCCTGTATTTCTGGAATAAATCCTTTGAGCATAGTGTATGATCCTTTTAGTGTATTGCTGAGTTTGGTTTGCTGATATTTTGTTGAGTATTTTTGTCTATTTTTATCAGGGATATTGGCTGTAATTTTCTTTTCTTGTGACATCTGTGTCAGATTTTGGTATCAGGATAATTCTGGCCTCATAAAATGAGTTTGAAGTGTTCCCCCCTCTTGTATTTTTTAAAAGACTTTGAGAAGGATAGTTATTAAATCTTCTTTGAATGTTTGGTAGAATTCTCCAGTAAAATGTGTGTTTCTGGACTTTTGCTTGTTGGGAGATTTTTAATTATTGATTAAATCTCCTTACTAATACTAGATCTGTTTAGATTTTCTATTTCATAATGATTCAGTATTTGTAGGTTGTATATTTCTAGAAACTTATACATTTCTTCCAGGTTGTTTAATTTGTTGTCATATAATTGTTCATAGTAGTGTTTTATGATACCTTATATTTCTATGCTGTTAGTTGTACCTTCTCTTTTATTTTTGATTTTATTTATTTGAGCCCTTTCTCTCTCTCTCACTCTTTTTTTTTCCCTGGTGAGTCTAGCTAAAGATTTGTCAATTGTTTATTTTTCCAAAGAACCAGCTCTTGGTTTCATTGATCTCTTCTATTGTCTTTTTGGTTTCTATTTCACTTATTTCTTCTCTAATCTTTGTTATTTCCTTTTACAAACTTTGTGTTTTGTGTGTTCTTTTTCCAGTTTCTTGAGATGTTAAGACAGATTGCTTATTTGAGACTTTTCTTGTTTCTTGATGTAGAAATTTATTGCTATGAACTTCCCTCTTAAAACTGCTTTTGCTGCATCCCATAAATTTTGGTATGTTTTACTTTCATTTTCATTTGTTTCAAGTTATTTTCTTTCTGATTTCTCTTTTGATTTTCTATTTGACCCATTGGTTGTTTAGTAGCATGTTGTTTAATCTCCACATATGTGTGAATTATCCAGTTTCCTTTTGTAATTAATACATAGTTTCATATCATTGTAGTTGAAAAGATGCTTAATATGATTTCAATCCTTTTAAACTTGTTAAGACTTCTTTTGTGACCTAACATATGATCTATATTGGAAAATGTTCCATATGCACTTGAGAAAAATATGTATTTTGTGGGGTTTTGTTGTGGTTTTCTGTAAATATTAATGAAGACCATTATCTCCAAATCTCCAAAATTAAAGATATGGAGAGGAGAGAGTTATCAAAAACCAAATACATCTCCCAAAAGCATTTGGAGGAAAAATATTATATTTGGAAGAAATAGATGAGAATGTGCATTCTGAAGGCCAGACATGTATACCTAACCCTCTAAAAGAAACAAAACAAAATCAAAAACCTGAAACCATGTAATTCCTCTGACTCTACTTTTTTTTTAAGATTTTATTTATTTATTTGTTTGACAGAGAGAGCGAGAGAGCACAAGCACAGGGAACAGCAGAGGGAGAGGGAGAAGCAGGCTCCCCACTGAGCAGGGAGCCCGATGCGGGGCTCGATCCCAGGACCCTGGGATCATGACCTGAGCTGAAGGCAGACACTTAACCATCTGAGCCACCCAGGTGCCTCTCTCTGACTCTACTCTTGAACTGAGAAACCCTTTTAGGTACATATCATGAAAAGCTAAAACCAAAGTTCAGGCAAGAGATGCAACTGGATAGTAGTAGAAAGGGAGAGACCACAAATTAAGGCTTGAGAATGAATGTGGGAGAATTTGCATAATGGCCCAGGGCAGAGGTCTGTGGGCTGTGCAGGGCTTTGTCTTAGAATATTTATGACTCTGTGTTGATAAGTAGGTTGGAGAGGACCCAAATGATAAGTGTTTTTCTTTTTTTAATCTTTAATTCATCTGACTTAATAGTGTTAATAAATGATAGGCTAATACTTTTCTCACCAAAAAGGCCCAGTAGAATTAACTATTATTTTTCTAAAGTTTTCTGTGTACTAAAGATTTTGTACCCATTAACTATTTAATTTTTAAAACAATCTTATGAAGTATGCATTATTATTATCATCATCCTTATTTTGCTTAGGAGAACACAGCTAATTAACTTGTCCACTGTTACCCAATTAACCCAAGATAGGGCTAAGATTTGAACCTAGAAAAATCTAGCTTCCAAACCCCTCTGCTCTTGGAAATGTCTTCCCTTCCCTCCTACATAACACATTCTTCAAACTGTTATTAAGTTTTAGGATTGATGACTATGTCTTTTTCACCACCCAAACCCCTTTTCTTTCTGTACAGTAGACACTAGCTGAGAGGTTAGGAGGAAGCATTCTAATTAAACTTATTCATATTAATGTAGAGAGTGTTAGTCACTAAACCTTCCCCAAGGTGTTTTCATTTTTAAAGAGGATACTTATTAAAACAAATTAATCTATCATTGGTGAAACACCTATTGTATAAAACCAGAAAACAAAATAGTTTAGGAATGTGAGATGAAAATATTTTTGAGCAGAGGGGCCACCCATGAAGCAAATAGATCTGCACCTTCTCTGAATAACTCCTTCCTTGTATAGTTGCTTTGATTCTGCCTGTTACAACCCAAATTTTTGTGTTTTGGCTTGTTGCTTTTTCACCGCTTTCTCAATAGCAATAAGAGTGGGGATTCTTGAGAAACAATGGAAAAAGTAGAGGCAATGAAGTGTGCAAAGAAAATAAAGTAGATGGAAAGATAAATAGCCTATTTGAGGAAAATGCATATACGGCCTATGGAGGACTGGGAGAAAATACATGTGCATTTATCAATTTATTAGAATTTATTGATATCAGTAATCCTTAACTATCTTACAGAACATAAGTTATTTTAGCACCTTCAATGATAACTCAGTGTACATTCTTTTTTTTCTTTTAAAGATTTTACTTATTTATTTGACAGAGAGCAAGAGAGCACAAACAGGGGGAACAGTAAAGGGACAGGGAGAAGCAAGGAGCCCAATGCAAGACTCGATCCCAGGACCCTGGGATGATGACCTGAGCTGAAAGCAGATACTTAAGCATCCGAATCACCAAGGCATCCCTCGGTGTACATTCTTAAAATCATAAACATGTATACCCTCTTTGAAATTCTCATTAAAACAATGAAATACAAGGTACAAACTCACTAATTTCAATGAACAACTAGGATAAATTATATTAAATTAAGCCAATCAATATCACTGCAAAGATAAACAAACACTTTAATCCTGAGATATTTTAGAGTCCAGCCTATTTTCAAGTGATTGCTTCTGCACGTATATTTCCTTCTACAGGTTTAAATATAATCCCTGAAATCTTCTTCGCTTATTTGTAATAAGCTTAGGGGGAAAAAAAAGTCCAAAACAGTCATCTCAATATAGATTTTACAGAGTCATCTTCTAGCAAAACTGTAGTTAAATAATTATATGGCAGACAATGATCCATTCTTTCTTTGCCTTCAAAAGTTCCAGGCAAGATCTTTCTAATCAATGGAAAGCTTTTAGCAGCATCAACTTTATTGACATTTGCCAAACATGAAAGATAAGATATAGGACCCAGATTAATAGAGAACTGATAAATATTTGTGCCTACTTCTATCAAATAATAGATCATCTTTTCATCTTTTTTGCATCTTTGTAGAGCAGACCTATCCTGAGAATGTCCTTCAGAGTGTGAAATTGCCCCATGGTGTTGTGGAACAAGGCGAGAATATTTTATGGATGTGGTCATCTATCCTGACTGTTCGCTTGCTCTGATAGACTCTGCTCAGCTGAGAAAAATCATCACCGTTATTTTATAGGAGACTGTATTTAACCTCGTGGATTTAAAATGTACATGCCACTCTCCTTTCTGTTTTAAGCAAAAAATCCAAATTTGAAAGTTTAAGTTGGACTGAGCAGATAGAAATTTAATTCTGAGAAGGAAGAATTTAGTTTTTCACACAAGTATTGTACCAGAACCTTGCTGTTATGAGAAGGCCAGCTACTCTGATACATCTCTTGTATGTAAGAAACCCACAAGTCACCCTTCTAAATTGTTCTTTTGTTTCTGTTTCTAAAATTCCAAACACTTGTATCATTGATTTAAGTGTCCCCTGAAATGTGTAATTGCAAAACATTCTGAAAATTAAAGTGCTAACATTCTTTTACCCATCCATTACTACTGAGGTGTTAAAATAATTTATTCCATTTTATTAATGATTGCTTGATGCATCAAAAGATAATTTGCCATGTAATTTTGTTAAACCTGAAACTGTAGCATATTTTCTTGATAATACCATTAATATATCAAGAGTAAATAAAATGTTTAGTGGTAGGCACATTAATTATCGCCTTCATCTATCGGTGTTTAAAACTTAGAAATAATTAAATGTGCTTTAATAAGATATGGTTCTGAGAAAGCTGGATCATTTATGAATCACTAGAGGTGCGTGGAGCTGCGTTTCCCTTGAGAGACAGAATTTATGCCTAACACCCCGCTGATTGTTCAGGAGGTAAAGAACCAATAGCTGCATGTACAGAGGTTTAATTTAAAGTGTGTTTCTCACTAGGCTGCTCACAACACTTAATTAAACTCTGCTGTTTTGGCAATGACAAATGCTATAGTGCAAAAGGAACCCGAGTCGCGGTGACTGAGAAGCTTTTGTAATTTCTTTCATGTGCACGGGCAGCCAGATCCAGGTCAGAAAGGAAAGTGAGAATAAAAGAAGACATATTTAAGGTGTTCGGACAAAGTTGCCACTCTCAAGCATCTATTGTAGGTACTCCAAAGTGCTGCATTATTTAAAGGACTTAAGCATGTGGAGTTCGTGAAAAATATGGCATGTGACCAGAGAAAACAATTTGAAGTCCATTGCTAAGTTGTTGGGGCTTCTGGAAAAAGCTGCTTTTTCATCGGCAACCATAAAACCTGAAATAATAATGGATGCAAATTTAGCTAAATATGTAGTGCTTTGATCGCTAGGCAAAGTTTTTATGATACATTTGATATGTCTTTTGCCTTGTAGGTACGTGTAAGTTCGTTTCTGAGCATATTTTCAAAATTAAGGAAGTCTCCTATATCGATCAAGGAAAGAAAGCCGAAATGGTTATATTTATGTAAAATTAATTACAAAGGGAAGCATGGACAACCAACTTGTAAAATTCTTCACGTTAAAATGATGCTTAGTTTGGAAAATAGTCTGAAAGTCCCTTCATATGAAACTATCATCTCGTTTGCCCTAGTTCATTTATATAGAGCTGTGCTTTTAATGAGGCATAGACCCATGACTCCATTTTTATATCATTTTCATCCCCAAATAAGATAAAAGGTAAAGAGAACAAAATGTTGAAAAAGAGAGCAAAAATTGTAGTGAATGTTTACTATGTGTCAAAAACCACCTAAGCGTTTTTACGTGTGCAAACTCTTCTCAGTTACCACGGCAATCTATGCATTCAGTGTAATCATTGTCTCTACTACTCAGAAGACTGTGGTGAAGAGGGGTTAAGAAGTTTATACAAGGTCACAATTAGTGACCATTTAGTGAGAGCGCAAGAATGCAGACCTAAAGTGATCTGTTTCCACAACCAATATCCCTAACCAGTACACCATAGGGACAAATTGAAATATTACAAATTATACAGGGAGAAGTCACATCAAATCAAAGCAAAAATAACATATACACGGTAGTTATTTCCCTGCTTATCATTATTTAAGGACTCTACTCTCCCTCTGAACATAAAATCCCTGGAATAAATTAGGTTTCCTCCAACTCCTATCTAAATACAGAAAGTGAGGTGCAGAGGGTTAAGGAAATGTACAATACTGCAGAAGTGATCAGTGGTGGACCAAAAATCAAGCTTCCTACTGCCAGCCTTGCTTTCCAGCATACCATGTTTCTTTGCTCTTGACTGTTAGCATACCTTATCTCAAAAGTAAATACTTGCCCTGGTTATTACAATTAAGGAAAGGTGAGATATAGTTAGTCTATTATTGTATTCCTTATTAATTAAAATGTGGCCATATTATTAAAACAATTATATCACATTTTTTATTTGATTGAATTTTGTGGACAAGAACTTACATCAACATAGTGTTCAAAGTAGTTCAAATATATTTCATTGAATGATTCATTGTTCTTCTCTTCAACTGGTGTCATAGTTTCATATAGATTCATTTTACATCATGGAATTATAGAAAGAATTTCAGAGTATGGAGAATATACCTTTTTTTCCCTGATGGATAAGCACTCATTCTTTACATGAAACCATCCGAGGTATAAAATCTCAACTTTGCATGACAACCTGTGATATTTATATTATTACAATAAACAATTTTCTGGCTTATTTCAGCTACTGGAATTTGCTTCATTAGTTAGAGAGTGGCCAGGTCTCAAGGTTGTGTATCATGAAATTTGCTATAAATGTAAAACAAATAAAATGTGTTTAAAAACAAATAGCATGAAAATATTATGGAAGGTAGGGAATGTAATTTATTAGCTTAGCTCATTTCAGTTTTAGATCTGAGGCTGTTATAGAATATGCTATCTTAAACTTTATAAAAGAAGTTTCTACAATGAAATCATATCAAACATTAAATTACTCATGTACATTAAGAAATTGTTGAGCTCTAGAGTAACGAACTCAATAAGAATTATATGTCCTCGGTTTTTAACAATCCATGAACAAGTATCCTTGCAAAAGAATAAAGCATAATTCTCTCTTCTATTGGAATATATAGCATATTCAACTTGACAGTTTCCAAGGCAGGATACACCAAAAGTACCATGTTTGAAAGATTGTGCCAGGATGTGTGAAATGATATCCACAGGACGGAAGTATTGCATAAAGCTTTCAATTGAAACTCAGGGTTTTGTCGGGTTTTCATTTTTTTTCTTTTCTTTTTTCTTTTCTTTCTTTCTCTCTTTTTTTCAATCCAAGGCAGAATAATTTTTATTTGTAGTGGCCTTATACTACTAATGTATTTCTGAGTCTGAATAATGGAAAGAGTGAGTAACACAGGCAGAAGAATTCTACCAGTGGTAGAATTGGAGTATTGGATTTGTAGAAAAGAGGCCTCATAGATTTTCCTATTTGTGTTTGAGGAAAAAAATCTGTCTGTAAACTCAGAAAGGCATAGCTCTCCATATGTTCTAAAATGGGCTATGTATTAAAAATGTAAACTACTGTTTTGGTCTTTGAGATGGAGAGTAAAATAACTTCTGAAGCCACAATGGGATCGACGTGTTTTTCTCATAAACATATTCATTGGAAGTGGACATTTGGCTTTTTGGAGGGCTAACAGGGCACACAGCGATAGATTTTATGTTCTCTACTTCTTCATATTTAGGCAACTCCACATTTAACAGAATACACACCTTCTTAATGTCCAAGTGAAGCATTTTGATCAAATGATTTCTGCTTCCACAAGAGACTTCTCAAAACTTTGTATCTTATCTGCATTGAAAATTTATTTTCTCCTTTGTAAAGACTATGTTTATTACTTAACTAAATATCTTTCATTTTGGCTTAATGACTACCTTCTTACAAATGCATTCTTTGGTTTTCCTATCAAAAGAATACTCTTTACTTTTTTAAAAAAAATTTTCTTATTGCCAACCTCAGTTTCCTTCATAGCATTTGTCAAATTTTGTAATTTCTTAATTTACATATTTATCCATCTATTTATTTCTTTATGTTTCTATCTCCTTTTCTAAGATCTTCCAAAAGATCATATGCAATATCTATGTTATTCTTGATTAAACCCTCAGCATCAGTACAAGTCCTTGTCATTTGAATTGCTCAGTAAGTTTTTCCTAAAAGGATTGATAAATAAATGAATAAATGTATGAAAAAGTTGTCCACTCTCCATATACCTACTGTGTTTCTTTCTCTATATTCTTACTTTGTATTTGCTGCCGCTCTGGAAGGGCCTCTGCTTCTTCACTCAGGAGATTTGCCCTGCTAGCTGAAAGTTCACTGTTGTACCATTTGGAGGCTCACATTCTCAAGTCTAAGACTGCAAACCACAGGTTTTCTGAAGCTTGATGGGTATTTCTCCACAAGAGGAAGCACACAGTCAAGGAAAGAGAGGATCTCACAGACGAGAACAGTCGCTGTGACAGAAAGCCAGGGTTCTCGTGTTCATTTTGCTTTCTCACTAGCTGTGCGATATTGGGCATATCATCCCAGCTTGTCTGAGATCCTGTTACCGTATGTAATATGTGGGGGTAATAAAATTTGACAGAATTGTGAAGAACTGGTTGAGGTCATATACTTGAGAAAGCTATCATAAGCTAAATAATTATATGAATTCAAGTGCTAGTAATAATAATGTATGGTATACTAGAATTATACGACAGTCAATGGTTCTTTTATACAAGCAACACTTTGGATTTTTTTTTTTTTTAATCTTCAGTGACAGTAAATTTTTTTGCTCGGACATTTCAAGCAATGGTTCTATCGTCTATACAATGTATTTGAACAAATACAGGAAAACACAATAGTGAAGTGTAGCGATGGTTACAGTTTATTATTCCAAGCGTCTGTTAAATAGACCTTTCTCTTTGGCTTTCCACATTTTCACTCCCTTAGATTTTTCTAAAAGCTGAACGGCTTCTGAGAAATGAAAGCAGCCCCCTCTCTTGTATTCTCCCTATGTCCTTTGCAATGCTTTAAATGAACTTAAGCTGTAAAGGGGCTTAGTAAATTTCACCTCTCGAGATACTCAACTCTCTGCTCACATCCCATCACCTAACATGTAGTGGTACAGAATGTACTTGAGTGGTTAAGGCTGAACTTCACGTCCCCAACATTTAGAGAAGCAATTCAAAGCAGATAGTGAGCAATTCAGCCGGGGCCTATTTACCCTAGTCATTTATTTTAAAACCCTAACACTAAAACCAGACCATTTTAAATGGTAGATAAAAGGCAGTGAAATTGATGAATGCCTTTTGGCAAGTACAGTTGAGTTTCCATGGGGTTTTATACATTATTGACACTGTCAGTGATTTCGGTGATTGTGGCTACAGCTGGGATGTTATTATTACCATGTTGCAGTACTTCTGTTGGGAGGCTATTCCGTGGTCACAGCTGGAAGTGTTAGTGGCATTTGATGTTCATGACCTGCAGTAATTGTACCATTTTATAAGAGGAGTTCACGAAATCCACAGTCAAGAATTAAGCTGTGCCCGACCAAGTGACTTACGCAAGTAGGCAAGAGAATGAACAGGAGTGGCCTCAGTCAGAATTCAATAGTTGCCACGAGAGACTGAGCAGGTCGTTGTGAGGGTAATGTTACCGCACAATGGCGCCAATCTACACAGAAGTCTGGGGGTTGCTGTGTTGGCACTGATACATTTCCTTCAAGGCTGTCTTTGGGGTGGGGATTTTTTATGCCTTTAAGGCCAAGTGAATTCTATTCCACAAATGCATTGTGTGATGAATAACCCTTTTACTTTCTCTAGATTTATTTTTTTTCAGATTAAAAAAGTACTACGTGTTTATTATGGATAATTTGAACAATACAACAAAGAATAAATTTGAAATCACACTTAGTCTTAGCACTCAGAGGCAGCCAATTTTAATATTCTGGGGGCATCTTTCCAAATATACATGCATAGATAATTTTAACAGAAATTGAATTAATGTTGTGTATACATATTTTCAAAATTCTGTCTTTTCACACTGACATTAATTAGGACTTAAATAATGAACTGATTCGTATAAAATTCTTTTAAATTTCTCAGATAAAGAAGAATAAATTGATTTATTACAAAAACAGTAATCAGGCTTTTGACAAAAACAGTCTGTAAAATGTGTTTTTTTGTTTTTTTTTTTTTTTTTTTTTTTTGGTGTATAGTTTAGGGTCAACCTTACAACAGAAAGAATCACACCTAGGGTAAGTCAAGCAGAGGCTTACCCTACGTAGCACAATGGGCATTGCGAGACAGCTTTGATATTTTTTGCCCCCGAATACTTTCCTTTGTTGACAATTTCCAGTTACCTAAATTCATTCTGAGGGATTTGTCTTTTGGAGGACAACTGTGTATGCAGACACCCTCTTTTGAAAAGCAACCATTCTTAGTGAGGTAAGGCAAGTAGATTATTAGCTACTGACATGGGCTAGTTTGCCAATGTCTTCTGAGGTTTTGGAAAGCAGAAAGCTGAGGAATAAGAACCCAGGAAGGTGATTTGTGACAAGGGAAATGAGGGATATAATTGATGCATACCGCTGCAATGTATATGTACATACAGCTTTGTTACCGCAGTCATAGGATAGTCAAGGTCACCATCTAAGTGCTAACCTTCATGTCTCTGTATACACGATGAGCACAACAAATTTAATATGGCCCGGATTAAATATGATGTGCCACGACCAAGTCAGAAGATTCATGTGCTGACTTCCATGTCACTGTTTGGATAATGCTTTTCTTCTCCCAGGAATTTAAGCATTATAGCTGAATCTCCCCTCCCTTTCACACATCCTATTTAAAATATACTGCCATGGGGTGCCAGGGTGGCTCAGTCAGTTAAGCGGTTAAGCGTCTGCCTTTGGCTCAGGTCTTGATCTCAGGGTCCTGGGATCCAGCCCATATCAGGCTCACTGCCCATCAGGGAGTCTGCTTCTCCCTCTCCCCATTTCCTCTCCCCTTCCCTCCACTCATTCTATCTCTCACTTTCCCTCAAATAAATGAATAAAATCTTAAAAAAAATACTGCCATGATTTATTAATTTTACCTAAGTGATATTCACCCATACTAACTACTAGGGCATTTTTGTTTTGTTTTGTTTTTTGTTGTTGTTATTTGTTTTTAACTACCAGGCCTTTTTCATACACTTATCTTCTGCCTGGCCTCTTAGGAAAGGCTCCTCATTAGTCTCCCTTGTTTCCATAATTCCTGGTCAAATATTTCTACACATTATAATTCATTAATATTCACAACAAATTGCTGAATGTAGCCTGCTGATCAAAGCTGTCAGTAGCACTCTATTGATAGTAATAATAATAATACTTTAAAAAATAATAATCATAATAATAATACTAAATGTCTTAAAAACTGAGATCTTCTAGAATATAACCCAAATCCCTCTTCCCAGATATAATCCCTCTAATTTCTCAATGGCATCCCATACCTCAGTTTACATGGTCTAATTTCTATTCTTTACAAACCTATCCTATACTTTCTCCTCTCTGCAATTTGGCACACATTGATCTTTCTTCCTTTTATCTCCTTTTACCATTATTATTTGTTAAAATCATTTCCATCATTAAAGGTGCAATTGAAATGATTTATTTTCCGGAGTAAAGATTCAGATTTCATCTGAATTTTGGTCTCCAAAGTTCAGACAGTAACATCACAGAAAAGATACTCAGTAGATGATAGAATAAATATGTTGAAATGAATTCATATCCTTGAAAAATATGACTGTTTCAAGACAAGGGTGGGAATCAGCAGATAGGATGGTTAATTTTCTGTGTCAATTTGACTGGAGTGAGGGGTACCCAGATGTTTTGTCAAACTTGATTCTGGATATGTCTGTGAGGGTGTTTTTGTATGAGATAAACATTTGACTCAGTAGACTGAGTAAAGCAGATTGCCCTCTCTAACATGAACGGCCCTCATCCAAACAGTTGAAAGCCTGAATAGAATAATAAGACTGATGTCCCCCCTGCCCAGAGTAAGAGGGAACTCCTTTTGCTTGATTGATTGCACTGAATATTAATCTTTTCACGCCTGTGGACTCAAACAGAAACAACAGCTCTTCTTGGATCTTGAGCCTGATGGCTTGAAGACTAGAAGTACACTTGGCTTTTCTGGGTCTCCGGCTTTCTGATTGCAGATTTTGGGACTTCTCAGAGTCCACGATCATGTGAGCCAATGTCTTATAGTACATCTCTCTTTTTACACACACATTCTGTTGTTTCTATTTTTCTGAAGAACTCTGACTAATATAGGAGATTTGCCTGAGAGAAGAGTAGTGAACTAAACCCTAAAAGCAGAAATAAATATGCTCTCTTTAAAGGGAATGAACAAGAAAGGAAATGCAAGGAGATACTTCCTCATTGAAATGATTCCTTTAAAGCAATTGCATGGATTTTTCACATTCTTTCACGCTCAGTCTGCCTGCACTGACCCTGGTCCACATTCTACATTCACGGTGTAGCCCTCGAGTCCTGAGAAACAGGGGTCCGTTGCAGCACATGCTGATCTGAAAGGCAAATAAGACATGTTCGGTGTTACTTAGGTCTACCCAAACTCTAATCTGACTCGTTTGTAATAACAGAAAAAGCACTAATGGAAATTAAGCAAAGAAAATCATCACTAAAAATGATATTAACTTCTTGATAAAAAGCATTCTAATCTTTGATCTGAGTTTGATTATTTTATTTTTTGTTTTCCTAGGTCAAATTATCTGGTTATTAATGAAAATATAAATTTTAATTTAAAAATCTTTTACATGATCCTTCTTTGGTACTAAGAGGGCTTATGCTCATTGTAAATTATCATTGTATAAAATAAGGCTCATGCAGGGTGACTGGGTGGCTCAGTTAGTTAAGTCCAACTCTTGATTTCAACTGAGGTCATGATGTCAAGGTTGTGAGATTGAGCCCCATGTCAGGTTCCATGCTGGATGTGGAGTCTGATTAAGATTTTCTCTCTCTCCCTCTGTCCCTTCACCGGTGCATGCTCTTTCTCTCTCTCTTTCTCTCAAATAAATAAATAAATAAATGAGCAAGATTTTTGGTGTATTAGTCACATTTACATATCTGAATTTTATGTGTATGAATTAATAAATCATGGACGTTTGACCCCAATGGTTATTATTGGATATTTTGCTGCCACTTTTAATTTTTAGTTTGAACTAATCAATATTTAATTTTATAAAAATTAGAATATAATGCAAAGCAAAAAGAAAATGCAAATCATTTATTATCCAATGACCACTGCATATATTTTTATATTTATCTTTTCAGACTTTTTTTTGTATATATGAATACTTATATGCATACATACATCTTTTATGAAAATGGAATCCCACCACACAAATGAATGCTTCTCTCTTCCTATTTATATACACATACACATGATTATTTATACACCCATATGCATATACATTAAAGTATGTGCAGACACATAACTAGCTATAAATGTAAACTTATAATTATGGTTATAGAATATACCTTGGGAAGAGGCATGTAAGTAGACAAATACTTTTAATGATTGCATATTAATCCATTAAAAAATGCTACTGTAATTTATATAATTATTTTCTTATTGTAGGCTAAGGTAGCCAGCACTGTAATTTATATCCTTGGTTATATATTTTCCCCACATGTCCTAAACTTGAATTGCCAGGATATGAAAGGATAAAACATTTTTAGAAATTTTAGTGACTTTTTTTTTTTGGGAAATAGAGAGAGCAGGGGGGAGGGGGAGAGGGAGTGAGATAATCTTAAGCAGGCTCCACACCCAGCGCAGACCCCAATGCAGGGCTCAATCTCATGACCCTGACATCATGACCTGAATTGAAATCAAGGGTCAGACACTTAACTGACTGAGCCACCCAGGTGCCCCACTTTTAGAAATTTTGATACTCATTTCTGTATTGCCCTTTAGAAAGTGCATCACAATTATCTATTTCTCTATTACTCTAGTCCACAATGGATAAAATATCTTTGGAAAAGAGCAATATCTCATTATTTCATAAATTTGCCATTCTTCAATTACTGATACCATTAAACAATTTTCTTATAAGTATTAAGAATTCACATTTATTATTTTAAACTGTCCATCATTTATTTATCTAAAAGCTATTTACTGAGTGTCTAACATATGCCAAGTAATACACTAGATCCTGTATATATAGAAAGAACAAAATAATTGATAAGCTCAAAATACCAACAGTTAAGACCAGAGAGAAACATACTTTAAAAGCTAGTGTGGATATGGCTGTTTGTGCATGGTGCTGACTGGAAACAGAGACCTGACTACATGTTTGAGTAACTTTTACTGACAAAAGAAATTTAGTATTAAATGAGTTTGGGACTTTTGAGACCTAAAATAAATTTTGAATCCCCAAGTTTCTATAGGCATAAAACAGAGTGAAAAATTGCTTAGTCCCCAGAAGACAATATTTACTAAAAGCTAACACAGATGTGGCTAAGTAATAGAAAAGTAAAGCCTCCAAAAGACCAAGTCAAAAGCAATGAGGAATGATAGACTATGCAACAAATGTCTGTAAGGGAAATCTGAGGATTTAATCAAGGAATATTTCCACCTCTCCAGAAAAATACAGTCCTTTGCTTTATCCATCTCATGGGATTTCAGTAGCTGTTAGCCATAAACTTTTTAGTCATTCTTCCTTAACCAAACGGATTTTTTTTTTGAGAGAGAGTCGAGGACAGAGGGAGAGGGAGAGAGAGAATTCTAAGCAGACTCCACACCCAGCATGGAGCCCAACATGTGGAGCTGATCTCATAACCTTGACCCCTGAGATCATGACCTGAGCTGAAATAAAAACTTGGGCATTTAACCAACTGAGCCACCCAGGTATCCCTCAAAATGGGATTTTTTGAAGTTATCCTGTGCTTTTCCACTAATGTATGTCATATATGTGGGAGTAAAAAGCTTATTTGTTATTTCAGAGTTTTCTGCATCAAGAAAAATGATATTAAGCCCTAAAGTAGAGATGATCTTGAAACTTTGAGTCTGGTGCTGTGATTCGATGAGAATTTTTAGGTGTTTCTTGGTAGGAAGCTAAAATACTTTGTGCAGAGAAAGAAGAGACATGAATATTTGTAATCAAGCATGGGGAACATGGTAGATTGAGTTAGTTTTCACATTTATAACTGTATAAGAGAAGTGTATGATATGGAGTTATCTTTATGAAAAGAGTGTACTTTCCAACTTGTTATCATGCTTGGTCATATAACTCACTTTTGCTAATGGAATAAGTGTGGAAATGACTACATGCAATTCATGGTACAATATTTAAGAGCCTTCTTTGGTTTCAATAAGCCGTTTGCTATTTTCTTTTCTGCTACATGAACAGCATGTCCAAGATTGGGCTGTTACTTCATAACAAAGAAGGTACATGAATGAGAGAACCAATCAGAGCAGACTCAAGCCAACCACCAACTCCCATGAAACATGAACAAGAAATATTGCAATCGGAAGCCACTGAAACTTGGAAGTTGTTTCCACAGCAAAGCTGGCCAATACCATGCACATATCAGTCTCATTCCAGATTTCAATGAGAATTTTTTCAGCATAGTAGTCATTCAAAATGTGGGCCCCACACCACACTGCGAGTATGCGTGACTAACAAACTGTTATAGATCTCATCAATGCAGTGTCAGGTGCCACGCACTCAGCCATTCTCGTGATCATAAAATGAGAATTCCATCCTCACCGATAAGGTGAATCGGATGTAATCAAAACAATAAAGCCGATCTTGAACTGAGGTGTAGTTGACTCCAACATCTATTCTCTAACATAGGAAGACACCAATATGTGAAACTGTTAATAAACAGGAAAACAGCATAGACAACAATACTTTTTAAGTAAAATTTCATCTCGTGGAAATTTTTTTGTTCTCAAATATTGATTTTGAAAGTGAGGTGTACCACATGTTAAAAATAAAGAACATTGACCAACCACAAAAAACACTCATTTCACTAGTACACCTGAAACTAATATAGCATTGTATATAAACTATACTCAAATAAATAAATAATAACCATAATTGTAATCATGACTGAACAGGAGCTGTGTGCATCAACATGAATCAATCTCCCAAACATAACATTTGATGAAGACTCTTGTATGATGGCATTCATTTAAACTTTAAAAATATGAGAAATGAAACACTCATTTCAGACCTTATTGTCTGGATTTAATAAAGGATGTAACAGGGGCACCTGGGTGGTTCAGTCAGCTGAGTCTGCCTTCAGCTCAGGTCATGATCCCAGGGTCTTGGGTTCGAGCCCCACATTGGGCTTCCTGCTCAGTGGAGTCTGCTTGTCCCTCTCCCTCTGCCCCTCACCCTGCTTGTGCTGTCTCTGTCTGTCTTTCCAAATAAATAAATAAATAAAATCTTTTTGAAAAATAAAAGATGTATCAGAAAAGTGGTATGTTGAATTCAATATTACCAAAGGAAATCAGAGGTAAAATTTCACATTAACTTGCTTCAATTGGTGATAGTTTGTACCAAACACTGCAGAAGAAGAGGACAATACAGTTAAATTGCACAATACTAAACAATTTTTTATTATGTAGTATAGAGGAGGCCAGAAATAAGGAATGCCAAAAAATGTGTTCTATAATTCTAGCAGTTATTCAAAACACTGTCCATTTAATAAAGGATATATTGTCAGGGATGCTTATACACAACAACATTGTAATTGTCCATTACTTGATTTAAAACTTTCTAAAGGTTCCAGAGTTGCTGTGTGGCTCAAAGTCAGTATTTGGTATACTAAAGCAAAGAAAATGAATATACAGGGAAGTAAGTACAAAAAGTAATAGAGAACAGTTTGCCAAAGCAAAGGAGAAAGCACATACTAGTATTTTTCCTATCGATAATCATAAATGTTATGTAATTTACAGTAAATTATATGGAAAGTGTTAAGAGCTTTACCTTGCCTTACAGATGGGGAAACCATTTGTGGAATTTAACTTAAGAGCCCTACTCTTTTTTTTTAATTGAGATATAATTTATATACTACAAAAATCACCTTTAAAGTATATAATTCTATATATCTCCAAAATATACAAAAATCACCACTATCTAATTCTAAAATATTTGCATCACCCCAAAAATAAACCTCATACCTATTACCAGTCATATTCAATTCCTCTCTATGTCCATCCTCTGGCAATCAGTAATCTACTTTCTATTTCTATACATCTGTCTATTCTGAATTGTAGACAAATGAAATTATGATATATATTGTCTTTTTTGTTTGGATCTTTCACTTTGCGGGTTTTCAAGTTTCATCCATATAATAGTACTTATTTCTTGTTTTGCTGCATAATATCCCATCGCATGAATATACCATGGTTTGTTATTCATCCGTTAATAGATGGCCATTTCGGTTATTTCCACTTTTTGGCTATTACTAATCATGTTGCTTTGAACATTTGTGTACAAGTTTTTGTGTGGATGTATATTTAAATATCTTAGGTATATACCAAGGAGCAAAATTGCTGAGTTATATGACAACTCTAACTTCTTGAGGAACTGCTAAACTATTTTCGAAAGTGGCTAAAACATTTTATATTCCCAACAGCAACATATGAGGGTTTCAGTTTCTCCACATCCTGGCTACACTTGCTAATGTCCATCTTTTTTATTCTAGCTAGCCCAGTGGGTGTGAAATGGAATCTCATTGTGGCGTTGCATTTTTAATTTCCCTAATGACTAATAATACTGAGCATCTCTCCATGTGCCTATTGACTGTATGTATATCTTTCTTAGAGAAATGTCCATTTATATCCTTTTCTCATTCTTTAACTGGGTTGTCTTCTGTTGTTGAGTTATAAGAGCTTATATATTCAGAATACAAGTCCCAAATATATAATTTGTAAATACTTTTTTTCCATTTTGGGGGGTAGATTTGCACATTCTTAATATCCTTTGATGCAAAAAAGTTTTACTTTTGATAAATTGCACTTACCTATTTCTTTTTTGTTATTACTTGTACTTTCAGTGGGACATCTAAGAAATCATTGCCTAATCAAAGATCACTAAGACTTATGCCTAATTTTTCTTCTAAAAGTTTTACAATTTAGCTCTTAGGTTTAGGTCTTTGATCCTTTTTAAGTTAATTTTGTATATAACAAAATTATGTGTGAAATCTTTGTCTGACTTCTTTCTTATATGGATATCAAGTTACTTTAGCATCATTTGTTGAGAAAGTTATTCTTTATACATTGAATCATACCCTGTTGAAAGTAAATTGACCATTATCACAGGTTTCTTTCTGAACTCTAAATTCAGTTTCATTGATCTATATATTGATTTTTATGCTAGTACAAGGCTGTATCAATTACTATAGTTTTGTATTCTAACCCGAATCATAAAGACAGAGAATCACAGCCTCTTAATCAATTCCCAAATTTGAGCCGGTTTACAGATCCAAAATCCTTTGAATGAAGGGAAGGTCAGGTCTCCTTAATGAAGGACCTCAGTATTCTATCAACAATTTATATGGTTAATCTTTCTCCCAGCCTTCCTCAAAGGGGACTACAGCCTTTTACCAGGGTAACTGTACAGTGTGGAAAAAAATAATCACACCTTTCAGAGATGATTGAACACTGGCTCTGAACTGATACTAATTCCAGGAGAACCATAACGTCACTGTGGCCCTCCAGTCTGAACTGGGGCTTATGGAGGTCAGGTCTGTCTCACAATGGGTTCAACCTGTGGTTATTTCTCTAGTTCCAGAATGTTTAATTGGAATAGACATACATAGCAGCTAGTAGAATCCTCACGTTGGTTCCCCAACCTTTGGAGTGAGGGCTATTATGGTGGGAAAGGCCATGTGGAAGCTGTTAGAAATACCTCTACCGAGGAAAATAGTGAACCAAAGGCAGTATCAATACCCACAGTGATTGCAGAGATCAGTTCCATCATCAAGGACTTAGAAGATATAAGGGTGATGATTCCCACTACACCCCCATTCAACTTGTCTATTTTGTGCAGAAGATGGATGAATCTTGGAAAATGACAGTGGACTATCATAAACTTAACTGGGTGCTGCCTTTAATTACAGTACTGTACCAGATGAGGTTTCATTGTTTGGGCAAATTAACATATTCTCTGATATCTGGTATGCAGCCATTGATCTGGCAAATGGCTTTTTATCCATACCTATCCATGAGGTCTACTGGAAATGTACCCTGGATTTTTGCAAGTTTGATTAATTTCCAGAGTTTTCCAAAAGCTAATTTTTGCCAGTGTTCTCACTGCTTTTATGGAAGAGAGGATTTCTCAGAGGTCCTTATCATGACATCCTTCTGAAGCTTGGGGCCTACCATTTCTAATATTGAAAAAAAAAATATATATATATATATAATAGAAATTATATATATAATAGAAATTATATATATAATAGAAATTATATATATAATAGAAATTATATATATAATAGAAATTATATATATATAATAGAAATTATATATATATAATAGAAATTATATATATAATAGAAATTATATATATAATAGAAATTATATATATAATAGAAATTATATATATAATATAATAAATAGAAATTATATATATATAATAGAAATTATATATATATAATAGAAATTATATATATAATAGAAATTATATATATATATAATAGAAATTAATTAACTTACAAAGATTGAGGAATTGGAAGCAGAGGAAGACAATGGAAACTATAGACACAAGGGAGAAGTAGCAAAGCATGTGTGAAAGCATGAGCTTTTTTATGAGACCTGCAACAGTGGAGTTGGTAAGATAGGATTCAACAAAGTTTTTATACTGTATTAAATAAATGCAGTTAATGGTCAATCTTCTGGTTTCTGACTGTGAAATATAGCATAACACTAACCTTAGAATTACACTTTATGTTATGGCAGAATGCTGTGTTCTTGACTCTATTAAAAAGTGGAAGGAGACGAAGAAGTCATTTGAAACTCAAATGTAAGCCTTTGTAAATTATGTAGAAAGCTGAGGTATGGGTGACTAAATACAAGAAAACTTTTGATAAAAGTTGCCTATTTAAGCATTCATAGAGAAATGTTTGGTATAAATACGTAAAGTTTATAGTCAAGAATATTTGCTTCATAGAATATTTCTGAGTAAAACAATTGTCAGGGGGGCCTGGGTGGCTCAGTTGTTAAGCGTCTGCCTTCAGCCCAGGGCATGATCCCAGGGTCCTGGGATCGAGCCCTGCATTGGGCTCCCTGCTCTGCTGGGAGCCTGCGTCTTCCTCTCCCACTCCCCCTGCTTGTGTTCCCTCTCTTCCTGGCTGTGTCTCTTTCTCTGTCAAATAAATAAATAAAATCTTTAAAAATAAAAAGGAATTGTCAGCATATAATCTTGGTAAGGATATTAATGGAAAATGTAATTCCTATGACAAAAAAATATAGATATCCATAGTTATATAATTCAAAATCAGTCTAATAAGATTTCTAATTTCATAGTTAGATATTAATTAAAGATTTTGCATAATAGAATTTAATAATTTATTTTTAAAATTATTTTGGAGATTTAATTTGATTTGGAAGCTTTGTGAGGGCACGCATTCTCTCTCAATATCTCCCTCTCTCTCTCACTCTCTTTCCTTCTCCCTGCTGTTATCTAAAGTATTATATTTAGTATGTAATTTGAATACAGTGATATTGAACCTAGTGATTCCATAAGGGATAGGTACCTGCAAAAATATGTCTTACTGAATTCTGATATTACTCTATTCAAGATTTTCTCTCTATTTTAATTTTTTTGTGGTAATAATACAGGAAAACATCTCTCGGATAGCCTGTTTTGTCTTCTAAGATTTTAGAAAGTAAATAATCTCACAAACAATTCTGTAGGAGACGTGTGACGCAAATTTATCACCTAATAAGAAGGTAGGCAAATAGCATGTTTTGAGTGCATGACAACACTACACCTTTCTTATTTTCTAATACTAAGGCTAAATCAAGGGGCTTTATCACATGCTCTTTTGTATACTCTCAGGACTGAATCTCCTCTTCTTCTCATCTCCTTCCACCTATGTCTATATTATTCAGAGATGTGCCCTTAATTTTAGCCAGTACTGTCAAACAGATACATTGCTTCAGCTGATAAGTACAGATAAAAAACATAGTTATTTGAGACAAGCATGAAATTTATTCTGGTGATTGTGTTTTCTCCTCCTTTTCTATTCTTCCTTCATGAGACTGATTTCTGTCTCCTCTCTCTCCTTTTTTCTGTCATCCTTCCTTTCCTTCCTCATCTTCCTCTTTCCTCCCTTCCTTTCTTCCTTCATTCCTCTTCTTCCACCTGTGGTCTGTGTGTGGCTGTGTGTGTGTTTGAATGTGTGTATATTAATATCCTCTCTGTCACCTTCTCATGTCCTTAGAGCATCCAGCGAAGTATCTGAAAGATGTTATATTTTTTTCTCCATTATTATCACAAAATGCTAAAATAGAGAGCAAACCAAGAAGACCTCCAGAACCTCAAAAGCGGTCTTTAAAGAATTTCTCTCTTGGAGCAGTAGAAATGAGTGAATGAAAACAGATTAGTTTCTTTCTCTTTTCTTTCCACTTTAATCTCAGTCAACCTTAAATACACACAGAGCTTAAATTTAGAAGCCCAGTGTCTCCATCCAATTAGTATTTTTGTGACAGAGCTTTGTCAGATGTCTCAAAGTCCCTTTATGATGATCTTAGGGTCATCTAAAAATCCAAAAGATTCTGATGTTGTGGTGTTTTAAGAAGTAATGAAAGGTGTCTTTGTGCAGATTGGAATGTGTGCACAGAAAGGAGAGGGGGTTAAGCACTTTGGAGCAGAACAAATGATGAGATTACCTGAACTCTGCTTCTCTTGAGTGGCTACAGGGGCAGTTGTTCTCAACAGAGCTCACAAAATAGATTACAGAATAAGAACATAGCTTTAAAAATTATTAAAAAGGTCCGTCCGAATCCCATAGTGCACTGTGTGCCTGAATGACTTCCACTTAGATCTTTAGCTCAAAAGACGCTGCTAATCTTTCAGTGAGAAATAAAACATGTTTAGAGAGCATAAATGTTTAAAATGCATCATGACTTACGATCAACATAAACAACTGATTAATTTGCCCTTATTGTTTTGCATTTTAAAATTGTAATAGTTATTTTATTTTAAACATTCTTCTAAATTTGGAGAAGGTAACCAAAACATTGACCTGGTCTGATAAAACCAATATAGATATTTTGTTATATTTGCTCCCCAAATTACATCTCATACATTTATATTTAACATTTTTCTTTATTGACTTTATCTATAATGTGTATAATAAATTAATTATTTATTTCAGGGCATGATGTATAAAGACAAAATAAATATCTTCTCCCTACCTCTGCTGCATTTCTCTAGTCCCACCACTGAGAGGAATCAATATAAAAATTTATATCTTGCTTATTCTCCAGCACCCTTCTTTATACAGCTATATTTTGTGTTTGTTTTCACTGATACAGAATCATACGGTACCCATCACTTTGATATTCTCTATTTTCACTTAATATAATATAAACAATTTTACAAGTCAGTATACATAACTCTAGCTCATGTTATAATTGCTTTATACATATGTGCATATATAGATATATACTTAAATAAACAGGAAGATGACATATCATACATCTTTGTTTTGAAGAAACTATTTTTCTTTTGCTCTTCACTTCCTTCTTATCTCCTCTGCATTTCTACTAACAGTTGCCCAACCGCAAGATAAATAGAAGTAAAGTGGTGATAACTCTTGACAATGGTGGTATCAAAATAATCCATGCTTGACTGGAATGCACAGCAGGCTTTAAGTGAATCATTCAATAATGTGGCTGTTGTGACACTTGGATGATATACTGGTAAAATAGGCTAACGCATGATGTGGCTATGGTATCAAGGATGGAGACTATGTAGGAGCTGTTTCTCAACAAGAGTTAGCTAGTTACTGTCACTGCCACTAGTAGAAAGTGATGCTGAGCTCTCAATATGCCGAGATTCCACAACAAAACTATCAAACTACAGTGTGGCACATTGATTATATTTAATCATTTCCACCTAGAAGAGGCAACAATTTCTCCTGACAGGGATTGACACTGTATATAAAGTATTAAAGTTCTGCCTCCATTGCCCTAGTACTTCTGACAGAACCATGATCCAGGAATCCCAAATTGATTATCTCATTTCCCAGAAACATCCAGTCAGATAAAACAGTAAAATTACTTGTTAAAAGCTCAACTAAAGGGTCAGGTTGGTGTCAACACTGTTGAGATTAGGGAACTTTGTTCCAGGAGTTGATACATGCATTAAGCCAAGAGCCTACATATTCTGTTGTATTCCTAATAGCTAGAATAGAGAAACCCAGGACATAAAGGATAGAGGTAAAGTTGGCCTCTCTCACCATCTAATGATTCATTAGTGACTAGTCCAGAATTTGTGGTTTTCATCTCTGAGATTTCAGACTCTGCTGGATTAGAGGTTCTGCTGCCCAGCTGGGGAAGACTTCTGCCAAGAAGCAACTATCACTTGGTTACTTTGAGAGCTCCTCCCTCCTATCCGGTAAAAGACTAGTCAATTACTAAACTCATGGGAATATCTGACCCTGAAAAACCATGAAAATCTAGGGCTGCTTCTATACAATGGGACATGGAGAAATATGTTTAGAGCTCTGGAATGCACTAGAACATCTCTTGGTGATTTGGTTCCCAGTTATATGTTATGAGGTCATTTGCTATAGTATTTTATTCCCAGTTTTATATATACATATATGATAAGTGGGCAATGGAGGCAAACATGACTTGAGAAAGGCAGAACAACTGAAGATTCAAACCTTGCTGGATAAAATCTGGATTGGATCATGCAACCAGTAAAGAAAGCTGCCTAACGCCTGGCCAAATGTGAAAAAATCTAGAATGGTTCAGAGGAAGAAGATCCTAAATGTATATTATGACTTTAGCACAAGTTACAATAGAAAGGACTGCAGTTTATTTTACAAACTATTTTTCCTTAAGTTTTTTTAAGGTATTGCAATTGACCACTACTTTGAATGGGGGCAGTGATGGATTGGACTTCATAAGTAGACTGCACCAGAGACCACTTATGTATCATTTCAGATTATCTCAACTTCGTTGCCTTCTTATTCCAGTGACCTTTGTAAAAATCAACTTAGTTTTTACAGGGATACAGCCAACTAACTTCATATGGAAGGTACTTATCAGTAACTTACCTCAGGCTTGGACCATGTGATTTCCACTTTCCTTCCTGTGGAGCACTCGTTGCTCATACATGTGCAACTATTAAGTAGAGGGGAATTCACAATCTGTGTAGTAAGCTTTGACTTATCAGGGCAGGATTCCCCCAGAGGGATGTTCTGAGTTGCATTTCAGGGCTCTCAGATCAGATTGTATCATCAAGCCACCATTTATCTGTAGCAATAAGCTATTCAATAAAATGTTGTTGTACTGACTTTACCTCCTTCTTACACTTTAGTGCCCATCTCTTTCTCCTAATCCCTAGATCAAATACCCTGCTAAATATTTGTAAAGTACTGTGGCACACAGGCTAGAACATCCCAGAGTGAAGGCAGAAAGGGATGAAAAACTGTTGAATTTTGAATATATTCTCAAAGTAGGAAGGTAAATACTGAAATTTGCTCTATCGAGGTAGTTTTGATGGAATGATGGTGAAATACCATGTTGGGATGGGTTTAGGAAAGAATGGGACAAACAGAATAGGGGACCTGCGATGTTGTGGCACTCCATCTAGCCAAACTTACGTCACCAGTTGTCTCGAGACTTTTTTATCCCTCAGAAGCCTGACTAAGGTCCACCCTAAAGCTTCAAGCACAGCTGGCCCCCAGTCTTGAGTGGTGTTGCTTTTTTCAGTGGATTTAATGTCAACTTACCAAAACAAACAACTGTTGCTGCTCAGCACTGAAGAAGGGTCCCAAGGCCTGTATTGTTACCCAGCCTAGCATTTGGTGCTTGCAGTCTCTTGACTGTTTGGGGACTTGAGGGCAGGGAAGGAATGCTGCTCAGCTTGGATCTCCCTTCACAGAAGGAAGAAATAAAGGAAAGGAGTTGCTGGGGAAGGAAAAAAAAGAAAGAAAGAAAGAAAGAAGAAAGAAAGAAAGAAAGAAAGAAAGAAAGAAAGAAAGAAAGAAAGAAAGAAAGAAAGAAAGAGAAAGAAAGAAAGAAAGAAAGAAAGAAAGAAAGAGAAAGAAAGAGAAAGAAAGAAAAAAAGAAAGAAAGAAAGAAAGAAAGAAAGAAAGAAAGAAAGAAAGAAAGAAAGGAAAGAAAGAAAGAAAGAAAGAAAGAAAGAAAGAAAGAAAGAGAGAGGAAGGAAGACTCATCTTGCCTGTACAACTCTAGATGGTTCTTCCATCCCTCTCCTTCCACTCACTGTCACTAAGGGGGTGCTGATCAGGGTCCACGCCAGTGGCCCAGGAGGAGGGTAGAAGAGACACAACAGAGCCTGTTCCTTTCACAGGCTCTGTGGGGGCAGGATGAGCCTGCTGGCTGACTTGTCTCTATTAAGGCTCTCATTCTTCCTTTGCGGCTCTGGTGGAGACAGTGGTCTCCTCTACCAGGCCTAGCACATGATGTGAAGAATAAGTAAATGCTCGGTTCTTACTGTTTAGATTTGATGTGAAATCACAGCTGCAGTGATATATATATATTTTTTCAGTGCTTGGTTTCTTTTAATCACATGCATGCTGTTTTATTATCTTGTTCCATATAAAATATACCTACTCAAAAACAACATGAGAGAAACAAACAAAACAAAAAAACAAACTCCAGAGAAGTTTCTGTGAAGTCCTTGGGGTTGTCTTTGAAGATGACCTTGAAAGGTCATTTTTCTCTCTTTCTACTTTTCTTCTCCTAGAACCACTGTTGAGCATTGTTTATCCTCACTCTGGGTGGGGTATTGGGGTATTGAGTAATCTTTAGTATTTCAATCCAAGTCTCTGATATATGTATATCTCTGATCTTTAATTTATGCCATGCTGTAGAACACTTAGAGTAGTCGTATATATTTGAATTTTTTAAAAAATTATCAGGCAAGAGAAAAAAATGCCAACATGTCATTTTTTTACTAGTTTATTTTTACTACTTTATCTTTATAATATATTGAGTTTTATCTACTTTGATGATCCTCACAATTGTCTTGGCTATTATTAAATCAGATCAAATACAGTTTCTCCCCAAACTCCATTATTTTCCTAGATCATCTATGATTTTTATTGCCTTGTTTTCCAGTTTTGGGCATGATGTAGTCGTCCATTTTATTCTTCCCCTTTATACCAGCATCACTTACTGATTAAACCATCTTTTTTTCCCATTGAGTACACAATTTTTTTTATATTTAAATCCAGTCATTATGGACTGGAAGTTTGTGTCCCTCAGAATTCATATTTAGAGGCCCTAATCCCCAGTGTGATGGTACTTGGAGGAGGGGACTTGGGGAAGTAATTAGGTTCAGATTAGGTCATGAAGATAGGAGACTCATTATAGGATTAGTGCCCTTTAAGAGGAGGAAGAAAGAGATCCCTCATTCTCTCTACTCACACATATGGAAGAAAGGCCATCTGAGCACACAGTGAGAAGGTGGTGATCTACAAGCTAGGAGAGCAAGTTCTTAGCAAGAAATGAATCTGCTTGCACCTTGATCTTGTGCTTCCCAGCCTTCAGAACTGTGAGAAATAAATTTCTGTTATTTAAGACACCCAGTCTATAGAATTTTGTTATAGCAGCCTGAGCTAAGACAGGAGCATATTTCTGGAATATCTGGGTTCTTTGGACTAACCAACTTGTCTGGTTATGGTAAAGCTAGGCTGCTAAAACAATACCTCCAACAAAATTATAGCAAAGAGAAAAATAAAAAAGAGACTTGTCTTCCTCCTACATAAAAATTCCCATATGAAGTGCTCTCTTCAGCAGCACATATACTAAAAATTCCCATATGAATAATCTGGTTCAGTATGGGAGATGGTCCTTCTAGTTATTCAAGATCACATCACTCCTTTGTCCACACATAAGCCAGATTGCTGCCCTGTCCAAGTCCAAGTTCTAGCTGATAGCAAGGGTTCTGAATATGGGGAAGTGTGCTGATTATACTACGTACCTTCTGGAGAAGTGGAACACTGAATTTTGCTAATGTTTCATTGGTAAGAACTTAGTTATAGTCATAGCTAAACTGAATTGCAAGGGAGTCTGTGAAAAGTAGTTTGGCTAGGAAGCATGTGTGTGCCTATATATTTATTATCACAAGAGAAGGAAAAAATGGATTTTTGTGGACAACTAGAACTTCCCACCATGTATCCTAGTGCCAATGTAATGCAGATTTGTTAATACATGTTTTATTGTCCTGTAAAGCAAGTACCTACCTCCATTCTTCCTTTTTTATTTTTATTTTTTTACTTTTTAAAAATAATTCTCATTGTATTCTATTTAAAACTTCTGTTGGCAATCTAATTACACTTATGTAAAATATATATTTTTAAATTTATAAGCACTGATATTTTCATATTAAGTTTCTCATAAGAACACAGCCATTGAAATAGTTTATCAAATGCTTATTTTTCAGTGAGATTTATAGTTTTATTTATATAGTAGCTGTCTCTTTATTAAATTTATTCTTAACTATTTTATAAATTCTGTCACTAATATTAGTGTTATGTTTGTTTCTATTTTCATTTCTAGTTTTTATAGCTAATTTTTTGTGTCAGTTCTTTAAATGTGTTCCCTACCCTCCACTTAACCAGGGTCATTTAAGTTCTACTATGCATTGGCTTTTTTTTTTTTTAAACAAAAGACTTCTAAAATGGAATTGTGATCAAGCCACTACTCTGTAAGAATAATCCAAGTTACATACCGTAGAATGGAAAGTCTTCGAGATATGTTCTGACAATATTTCCGGCCTTAAGTCTTCATCATATTCGCTCAGGTGCCTCTTGTTATAGCCTTACCAAACTACGTGGACTCTCCAAAACCACAGTAAATCTCCTTCCTTTGACTATGTGATTACTCTTGCCTGAAAACCCCTGCTATCCTAGATCATTTTGCAAATGCTCATTAGTTTTGCACGTCATAATAAATCGCTTGACTTCTGTAGGTATATAAACATCTGTGAATAGTAATCATTTTGTTTCTAAATTTCTAGTAGGTTCACTTCATTTCAATTTCGATTTTTCACATATGGAGACAAAACACTGCTAAATTACAATAACCCTGAATTTTTTCTTATTTTTATAGGGGATATATATATAGAAGTTTGTATCATATTTCTTCTTTATTCCTTCACAAGAAGGAAAAGGAGGAGGAGGAAGAAGAAAAGAGGAGGAGAAAAAGGATAACAACAACAGTAACTCAAATTTGACTTACCAGAGAATTTAAAATAATGCAGATTCATCACTTCAAGTGTTAGAAGAAATGCTGATAAGGCTAACACTGAACTGTCTAGAAGACCTCCTCTTAGTGAGTTGTTAAAATATGTCATTGTTTATTGTAAATATCTATCTCTTGGGTTTGAATAGAACATGTCCTTCATGCAGTTTAAATATTCTTTCCACTTTGCATCTGCTTTGTGAGAAGACAGACTTTAATCTATACATCTCCCAAATTATCACCAAACCTCAATTATTATCCAAATCATTAATATGCAGTTCCTTAAAAATCCAGATTTGTGAAAAAAAGTCTGTATTAAGACAAAACAGTTTTACAAAATGCTACATCCCCACTTACCCTCAGATCATACATTATTTATAGCCTGATTTTCACATGCTACTTATTATGATTGTTACACTGAATAAATAGAAGCATATTGGGTGGACAGCATAATGTGTTAAACTAAATGATTTCTAGTGAATTACCTTTGCTACCTTATCATGTTATATAACAACTGTTTTTAATATATATTTGATATCAAGAATGTAATCTTTCTCAGATTTCTTAATTTCTCTCTGACTCCATGTCCAATTTTGCAAAACAGGATGAGAATAGTACATAGCTTAGATGTTAGACAGTGGTGTACCAAGTGGGGGTGTGTTATATACTAAATGTTTGTGCCACCCCCCCATTAATGGTAAAGCCTTATCCCCAAATGTGATAGTAATAGGAGGTAAGGTCTATTGGAGGTAATTAGGTTTAGATGAGGTCATGAGGGTGGAGCCCCCATGATAGGATTAGTGTCTTTATAAGGAGATGAAGAAACATGAGAGTTTCTTTTTTTGCCATGAGAGAATACAGTCAGAAGGCAGACGTCTGCAAACCAGGAAGAGCATCCTTACCAAGAACCCAACCGTATTGGCACTCTGATCTTGGACTTCCCAGTTTCCAGAACTGAGAAGTAAATTTCTATTGTTTAAGCCACCTAGACTGGGATCTTTATTATGGCAGCCTGAGGTAAGACAGAGTAGTAGGGGAAGACAACTCTGAATAATGGGGTCAGTAATGGGGTTCATTGTGGTAAGAATATAAAAGAGATGTAACTGACAATGTTAGTCTGCTTTTTATTTTCACCATGTGATGAAATTTCTAAGAAATGTCAATGAGAATACTCTAAAAAAAAATCATTCCTGCCTGAGTGAACTATTGTCCACATCTCTTCACTACATCACTGGTTTCAAAGAAGATTAAATTAAATTCTTAGCATACTGCTTGGTGTTTGGTGGATAGTTTTTTAAAAAATACAACTGTGCCTGTATTCTGTTTATCATAGCATCCTTATTTACATAGAAGAAATAATAAAAATCCAAAGGCCTTCTTGCAAGTATTAAGAAATACTATGATTTTCAGATTGGAGAGTACGAAGAGGTTATTTCTGCACACAGTTTTGGCAAGGACTTGGATGCACGAATGTCTCCAAGAAGTGGAGGGTCAGAAGCACACAGCTTCTTACCAAGTCGGCAAGTAGCAGCTGTGACTGCTGGTGCCCCTAACTGTCCTGGGACATCGCCTCAGAGCTGACGCTGCTCTTATGTATCAGCTCTGAGACAAGTAATTACAGAAAACCGGTTAGGGTCAGGGATCTAGGATTGCAGTGTCTCAACACAGCCACTGCTTTTTATATTGCTAGAACCACAAACTAACAGGGCCCCAGGCCAGCAAATATAGGAAGAGAACAATGTCATTTTTGCCAGATTTTTTTTTGACCACTTAAAGATTGTCAAACAGCTTTTGAATGAAAAGTCTGAATATCGAGAATGCTCTATTTTAATGACCCATGAAGGTAGATTAACGAAAGTGATGATTAGTATCTCAGCACCTGCTGGGACAGTAAGATCTTACCATTGAATTCTGCAGTCATCTGCGTTGAACACATAGACTTCAAAGGACGAAAGTCACTGGCATCTTTGAGACTGACCAAAGATAATTAGTCCCTAAAAGCAACTAGATTTTCATATAAGATGCTGTATAAGAACTAGAAATTAAAAAAAAAAGAATTAGAAATAGATTCAGGGTAGAGAGAAAGTAGACCATTTTATTTTCTGTGGCTGGTCCGTGATCTTTCCACTGGTAACTGATTTCCTTCTGTTTCTTGATTGTTTCTTTATAAGAACAAAGGATACTCCCAATTCTAGCTTAAGGTAAACCAGGATTATTCTGAAACAAAAGTAAAGCAAAAAACAAAAAAACAAAACAAAAAACACCAAAAAACGAGTTTGAATTTGTTAATGTGAAAATAAGAAGAAAGTAAAAAAAATCTTACATTTTCTACCTCAAAATAAAGCTAGGAAGAATTCAGTCCTTATTTACTAGAATTTCCAAATATACTCCTGGCTAATGAATCTTACATTACTATTTAATCCAGAAAAAGAAGAAGAAGAAGAAGAAGAAGAAGAAGAAGAAGAAGAAGAAGAAGAAGAAGAAGAAGAAAAACAGAAAGACATAAGGGTGGGAGGGAAGAAGAGAGAAAGAAAGAGAAAGAAAAGAAAATGAAGTAAGATCTTATTTCTATCACTTAGATGTAAGTTTCCAAGTCATAAAAGCAACATACTATATAACAACTGACACATTTTCCCAGGCCTAGCCTGTGTTAAGACAGGAAAGAATCAACACAAAACTTGTTGGCTCAGGAATAGAATACAAATGATTTTCTTAGGTATAAGGAATATTTGAATTTATGTTCAAGATTACATGGACTTCTCCAGGGTTTTTACATTTATGGGGAGACACTAATAAGTTTAGAATGTGTTGTCTTTGTTCTTTTTCTTTTTTTTTTTTTAAGATTTTATTTATTTATTTGACAGAGATAGAGACAGCCAGCGAGAGAGGGAACACAAGTAGGGGGAGTGGGACAGGAAGCAGCAGGCTCATAGCGGAGGAGCCTGATGTGGGCTTGATCCCAGAGCTCTGGGATCACGCCCTGAGCCGAAGGCAGACGCTTAACCACTGTGCCACCCAGGCGCCCCGTCTTTGTTCTTTTTCTGATAGTCTTACTTGAGGTTGGAGTAGTGGAGTACTGGACTCACAATTTTTTTTTCATTCGTGGAAATGTAAAAGAGTAAATGCTAATATAATTTTTATGTCCAGTGCTCAATTTATTTATTAAGATGAAAAGAATTCAATAAATATGAATCTTTTAATATTTCCTGTATCTTTAACATTCCATCCATTCTCTTGGACAATTTATTTTACTTTATAAAAAAAAGTGAGCAAAAGTTTGAAGAAATGTGTGTTGTATTTTTGACTCATTTTACTTGTAGGTGTATTATGCTTGCTGAATAATTTAAAGGTAAAATTAAAACAAATAACTGTAAATGGTAAAGTACAATCAAATTGTGCTTAGTTTTGCTTTAAATAAAGTAAGAAATTGTGGACAAAAAAAGGCAAAATTCACCAGTAATATATTTTAAAAAGATTGCACATTAGGCATGATTAAATAGATTAAGATAAGTGATTATGAATTTTGACATTTTCCAATTTAGAGATACTTTATATGAGGGGCACCTGGGTGGCTCACTTAGGTAAGTGCCTGCCTTTGGCTCAGGTCATGATCCAGGGGTCCTGGGATGGAGCCCCACCTCCAGTTCCCTGCTGCACTGGAAGCCTGCTTCTCCCTCTCCACCCCCCTGCTCCTGCTCTGTCTCACTATCTCTCCCTCTCTCTCAAATAAATAAAATATTTAAAAAAATACTTTATATGAAACCCAAAGACATTACAAAAAGAAATCACTGCCCAATATCCCTGATAAACATTGATGCAAAACCATCAACAAAACATTAGGAAGCCAGATTCAACAATGCATTAAAAGGATCATACAACATAACCAAGTAGGATTTATTCCAGGGATGCAAGGAGGTTTCAATACCCACAAATCAATGTGATATACCACACTAAGAAAAGAAGGATAAAAATCAAATGACCATTTTAATAGATGCAAAAAAAAATATTTGATAAAATTCAGCATCCATTTATGATAAAAACAAACTCTCAGCAAAATGGGTATAGTGGGAACTTGTGTCAACATAATGAAGTCCATATATGACAAACCCACAGCTAACATCATATTCAATCCCCATTTTTACTCTTTAGACCAATTCTGTTGCTTCTATTGCCATACCTTGATTCATTTCTATAACCATGTCTACTTTCTGAAGCTTACAACTCTTACCTGTAATTTTCAATAAATACTATTGTACTTATTTCCCTATCTCCAGTAAGTCTTCATTATAATTGATACTATATATTTCTTACACATTTATGTTATTAAAAGAAAATCTGTTAATATCACTGTTATTTTTTAATGTGAATAGTAAAGTTGACTAGTTTATTTAATTTTGTCATTTGTGCAAATGGCTTCAATTTATGCAACTCTTGTAGAAATCCATAATCCCTATAAACAGAAATGCTAATAGTTAAAACATCCTTGGATAGAAAAAATTCCAAACTTCCACTTATATAATCTAAGTGTTAATAACCAATAATCCTTGTAAATTTGGATTTACTGACAGAACAAAATCAATAGCTAATTTTGATTAATAACTGACTAATATGAGGTTTACATTCTGTCTTTGAGAGATTGATGTAATACATTTCTCCTTTTGATGTTCTTTGACATTTTGCAAAATAAATGGAGCCTTAAATATGATCCTCTTCAGCACAGAAGTGGACAGAATCCTTTGTGACTACTTATTAACTTGTGTCCGAGCACTCAACTCATGATCCCACAAGACAACTATTCATTTGTTATTATATTTAAGATCCAGAGCTCTTTAAACTTTGTTTCATGGGTTGATAAACAAGCATACATAGATGAAGCTTCAGTCAGAAATTTTAAATGGTGGAATAATTAAGTTTATTATAATGATATACTTTCATTAAAAATGTGCAGCCATTACTTTAGCCCAGCATGAGTTGTACTTGAAGTGCAAACCACACTACGATTCTGATACTCACCAATAATAATAATGATAATATAATAGTTGTAAAAATAATAACGAATAGTCATTATAAGACAGTATTTACTAAGTGCTAGATGCATTTCTGAGTGATTCACATGCATTAAGTAATTTAAACTTTACCAAAACCCTATGAGTTAGGTATTATTATAAACCCCAACTGTGAATGTGGAAATTGAGAATAAACTTCTTTAAGTTATATTTACCAAGATCACAGAACTAGTAAATGGTGGAACAATGTCTTGAAACCAGACAATCTAGTTATAGACCCCATGATCTTAACCAGTATGCCATACCACCTTTAACTCAACTTTTAAGAACATACCATACAGAAGAAATTGTGCAAGACAACTGAGGGTTTTAAGAATCCTGCAACATGCCACTGTAGTTTTAAAAACTGAAATCTACAAGGACCCAAAAAGGGCCGGCAATGGGTGGACACGGCCCACGTGCAAGCAGAGCTGCACAGGGACATCGAGGTCCAGCCAGTCTTCTCATCTGAAAATTAGAGCCCAGGGGCATTAAGATGGCGGAGAAGTAGGGGACCCCTTTTTCAGCCAGTCCCCTGAGTCGAGCTGGATAGGTACCAGACCAGCCTGAACATCCACAGAATCAGCCTGAGACGCAGGAAGATACATCTGGATCTCTACAAATGAACATCTCCAGTGCTAAGTATTGAGGTACGAAGTGGGGAGACATGAAACCGCGCACTGATATCGGAAGATAAACAGAAGGGGGAGGGAGCCGCCGCGTTCGGGCGCCAGGAAGCGATAGCCACCTGCACAGGGGAGCGGGCGGACTCGCTGACCGGCACCCGCAAGAGAGCAGACTGAGACCGTGAGCCTGGGAACGCGCAACCAGACTGAAATGGAGCTCCGGTGTGCTCACTGGAACCACACTGAGACCAGGAGCTGCGGAGTGCACGGGGGTGGCTGGCGGCTGGTGGCTGGTGGCTGGCGGTATTAGAAACACAAAGGACAGAGGCGCGCCGGCCCTGGAAGAGAGGGCTGGGACACCGGGTGTGGGGCGCACATCCCGGGACACTGCAGGGTTGAGCAGCACCAACAGAAACAGAGTTACAGTGGCCAGAACATCAGTGGAGAACGATCCGCGATCCCTCTGTTCTGTGACAGAGGCTGAAATTTGGCCGCTGCTGCTCTGACTCTCAGAAGAGGCACAGCAAACCGCCAGGGAAAGCCGCCAGAGAACAAAAGCCTGGAAAGACTGGCTCGCAGTGTGCCCATCTCCATCCCCCCTCGCAGGGAACACGGAGACTCTACCCAAACAGGGTTGCCTGAGTATCGGCATGGCAGGCCCCTCCCCCAGAAGGCAGGCTGAAAAATCAAGAAGCCCACATCCCTAAGATCCCTTTAAAACAAGGGCGCACGGCCTGGGTCCCGGTCAATAATTTGGGCTCTGGACAACCCCGCAACCTCTCCTCATCAGAATGAAGAGAAGGAGAAATCCCCCCCTAGCAAAGAAAAGTCAATGAGTCTGTGGCCTCTGCCACAGAACTAATGGATATGGATACAACCAAGTTATCAGAAATGAAATTTAGAGTAACCATGGTCAAGATGATGTGTAGACTTGAAAAAAGTATTAATGAAAATTTTAATGAGAATATAGAATCTCTAAGGGTGGAAATGAGAGAGAGTCTGGCAGAAATTAAAAATTCTATGAACCAAATGCAGTCAAAACTAGAGGCTCTGACGGCCAGGGTGAATAAGGCAGAAGAACTTATTGGCGAATTGGAGGATGGGTTAGTAGAAGAGAAAGCTAAAATAGAAACTGGGCTCAAAAAAAGCCAACCTCAAGAATGTAGGTTATGGGAGATTACTGACTCAATGAAACGTTCCAGTGTCAGAATCATTGGCATCCCCGAGGCGGTGGAGAAAAACAGAGGTCTAGAAGAGATATTTGAACAAATTGTAGCAGAAAACTTCCCTAATCAGGCAAAGGAAACAAACATTCGTGTCCAAGAGGCAGAGAGGACCCCTCCCAAGCTCAACCACGACAAACCTATGCCATGTCACGTCATAGTGTAATTCGCAAATATTAGATCCAAGGATACAGTATTGAAAGCGGCCAGGGCAAAGAAATTTCTCACGTACCAAGGCAAAGGTATCAGAATCACATCAGACCTGTCTACACAGACCTGGAATGAGAGAAAGCGTTGGGGGGAGGGACATTTTTAAAGCTCTTTCAGAGAAAAACATGCAGCCAAGGATCCTTTATCCAGCAAGGCTGTCATTCAGAATTGATGGAGAAATAAAGACATTTTAGAATCGCCAGTCACTAACCAATTTCGTAACCACGAAACCAGACCTACAGGAGATATTAAGGGGGGTTCTATAAAAGTAAAAAGGCCCCAAGAGTGATACAGAACAGAAAGTCACAATCTATAGTAACAAAGACTTTACAGGCAACATGGCATCATTAAAAGCATATCTCTCAATAATCAGTCTCAATGTAAATGGCCTAAATGCTCCCATAAAACACCACAGGGTTGCAGATTGGATAAAAAGACATGACCCAACCATTTGCTGTCTACAAGAGACTCGTTTTGAACCTAAAGATACATTCAGACTGAAAGTAAAGGGATGGAATACCATCTTTCATGCCAATGGACCTCAAAAGAAAGCTGGGGTAGCAATTCTCATATCAGACAGATTGGATTTTAAACTAAAGACTATAGTTAGAGACACAGAAGGGCACTATATTATTCTTAAAAGATGCATCCAACAAGTGGATATGACAATTATAAATATATATGCCCCCAACAGGGGAGCAGCAAGATACACAAGCCAACTCTTAATCAGAATAAAGAGACATATAGATAAAAATACGTTAATAGTAGGGGACCTCAACACTCCATTATCAGCAATAGACAGAGCACCGGAGCAGAAAACCAACATAGAAACGAGAGCTTTGAATGCCATACTTGACGAGTTGGACCTCATAGATATATATATAGAACACTACACCCCAGAACCATAGAATACTCATTCTATTCTAATGCCCATGGAACATTCTCTAGAATAGACCATGTTCTGGGTCACAAAACAGGTCTCAACCGATACCAAAAGACTGAAATTATTCCCTGCATATTCTCAGACCACAATGCTTTGAAATTGGAACTCAACCACAAGGAAAAATTTGGAAGAAACTCAAACACTTGGAGACTAAGAACCATCATGCTCAAGAATGATTTGATAAACCAAGAAATCAAAAATCAATTTAAACAATTTATGGAGACCAACGTGAATGAAAACACAACCGTCCAAAACCTATGGGAAACTGCAAAGGCAGTCCTAAGGGGAAAATACATAGCCATCCAAGCCTCATTCAAAAGAATAGAAAAATCTAAAATGCAGTTTTTATATTCTCACCTCAAGAAGCTGAAACAGCAACAGAGGGACAGGCCTAATCCACGCACAAGAAAGTTGACCAAGATTAGAGCAGAAATCAATGAATTAGAAGCCAGGAGTACAGTAGAGCAGATCAACAGAACTAGAAGTTGGTTCTTTGAAAGAATTAATAAAATTGACAGACCATTGACAAGACTTATCCAAAAGAATAGAGAAAGGACCCAAATTAATAAAATTATGAATGAAAAGGGAGAGGTCACAACCAACACCAATGAAATTGGAAGGATTATTAGAAACTTTTATCAACAGCTTTATGCCAATAAATTAAGCAATCTGGAAGAGATGGAGGCCTTCCTGGAAACCTATAAACTACCAAGACTGAAACAGGAAGAAATTGATTTTTTAAACAGGCCAATTAATTATGAAGAGATTGAAACAGTGGTAAACAACCTTCCAAAAAACAAAACTCCAGGCCCGGATGGTTTTCCTGGGGAATTCTACCAAACATTCAAAGAAGAAATAATACCTATTCTCCTGAAGCTATTTCAAAAAATAGAAGCAGAAGGAAAGCTACCAAATTCATTCTATGAGGCCAATATTACCTTGATCCCCAAACCAGGCAAAGACCTCATCAAAAAGGAGAATTACAGACCGATTTCCCTAATGAATATGGACGCCAAAATTCTCAACAAGATCCTGGCTAATAGAATTCAACAGTACATTAAAAGGATTATCCATCTGACCAAGTGGGATTCATCCCTGGGATGCAAGGGTGGTTCAACATTCGCAAATTGATCAGTGTCATAGATTTTATCCAGAAGGAAAAAGCCAAAAATCATATGATTCTCTCAATAGATGCAGAAAAAGCATTTGACAAAATACAGGATCCTTTCCTGATTAAAACCCTTCAGAGTGTAGGGATAGAAGATACATTCCTCAATCTCATAAAAACCATCTATGAAAGTCTACAGCAAATATCATTCTCATTGGGGAAAAGCTGAAAGCCTTTCCCTTAAGATCAGGAACACGACAAGGATACCCACTCTCGCCACTATTATTCAACATAGTACTAGAAGTCCTTGCAACAGAAATCGGACAACAAAAAGGGATAAAAGTATCCAAATCAGCAAAGAAGTCAAAATGTCTCCCTTTGCAGATGACCTGATACTCTATATGGAAAACCCAAAAGAATCCACTCCCCAACTATTAGAAGTTATAGAGCAATTCAGTAATGTGGTGGGATACAAAATCAATGCTCAGAAATCAGTTGCATTTCTATACACGAATAATGAGACTGAAGAAAGAGAAATTAGGGAATCCATCCCATTTACAATAGCACCAAAAACCATACGTTACCTTGGAATTAACTTAACCAGAGACGTAAAGGACCTATATTCTAGAAACTATAAATCACTTTTGAAAGACATTGAAGAAGACACAAAAAGATGGAAAAATATTCCATGCTCATGGATTGGAAGAATTAACATAGTTAAAATGTCCATGCTACCCAGAGCAATCTACACTTTCATTGCTATCCCAATCAAAATACCAATGACATTTTTCAAAGAACTGGAACAAATAGTCCTTAAATTTGTATGGAACCAGAAAAGGCCCCGAATCACCAAGGAACTGTTGAAAAGGAAAAACAAAGCTGGGGGCATCACAATGCCGGATTTCGAGCTGTACTTCAAAGCTGTGATCACAAAGACAGCATGGTACTGGCACAAAAACAGATACATAGACCAATGGAACAGAATAGAGAACCCAGAAATGGACCCTTGGCTCTTTGGGCAACTAATCTTTGATAAAGCAGGAAAAAACATCCAGTGGAAAAAAGACAGTCTCTTCAATAAATGGTGCTGGGAAAACTGGACAGCTACATGCAAAAGAATAAAATTTGACCACTCTCTCACACCATACACAAAGATAAACTCCAAATGGATGAAAGACCTCGATGTGAGACATCGAGCAACTTGTGAGACATCGGCCAAAGCAACTTTTTCATGACACATCTCCAAAGGCAAGAGAGACAAAAGATAAAATGAACTTGTGGGACTTCATCAAGATAGAAAGCTTCTCACAGCCAAGAAAACAGTCAAAAAAACTAAGAGGCAGCCCACAGAATGGGAGAATATATTTGCAAATGATGCTACAGATAAAAGACTGGTATCCAAGATCTACAAAGAACTTCTCAAACTCAGTACAGGAGAAACAAATAAATCATAAAATGGGCAGAAGATATGAACAGACACTTTTCCAATGGTGACATACAAATGGCTAACAGACACATGAAAACATGTTCAAAATCATTAGCCATCAGGGAAATTCAAATCAAAACCACACTAAGATATCACCTTACACCAGTTAGAATGGCAAAAATTGACAAGGAAAGAAACAACAATTGCTGGAGAGGATATGGAGAAAGGAGATCCCTCCTACATTGTAGGTGGGAATGCAAGTTGGTACAACCACTCTGGAAAACAGTGTGGAGGTCCCTTAAAAAGTTAAAAATGGAGCTACCCTATGATCCAGGCATTGCATTACTGGGTATTTACTCCAAAGATACAGGTGTAGTGAAGAGAAGGGCCATATGCACCCCAATGTTCATAGCAGCATTGTCCACAATAGCTAAGTCATGAAAGGAGCCGAGATGCCCTTCAACAGATGACTGGATTAAGAAGTGGTGGTCCATGTATACAATGGAATATTACTCAGCTATCAAAAAGAACAATTTCTCAACATTTGCGGCAACATGGATGGCACTGGAGGAGATAATGCTTAGTGAAATAAGTCAAGCAGAGAAAGACAATTATTATATGGTTTCTCTCATCTATGGAACATAAGAACTAGGAAGATCGGTAGGGGAAGAAAGGGATAAAGAAAGGGGGGATAATCAGAAGGGGGAATGAAGCATGAGAGACTATGGACTCTGAGAAACAAACTGAGGGCTTCAGAGGGGAGGGGGGTGGGGGGTGGGAAAGACTGGTGATGGGTAGTAAGGAGGGCACATATTGAATGGTGCACTGGGTATTATACGCAACTAATGAATCATCAAACTTTACATAAAAAACCAGGGATGTACTGTATGGTGACTAACAATATAATTAAAAAAACATTAAAAAAATAATAAAATAAAAAAAATAAAAACTGAAATCTAGCAGGCACCTGGGTGGCTCAGTCCTTAAGCATCTGGCTTCAGCTCAGGTCATGATCCCAGGGTCCTGGGATTGAGCCCCACCTCAGGCTCCCTGCTTAGCTGGAGGCATGCTTCTCCCTCTCCCTGCTGCTCCTCTTACTTGTGCACTTGCTCTCTCTCTGTCAAATAAATGAATAAAATCTTTAAAAAAAATCTGAAATCTAAATTTCAAGAAGCCAGAATATCTGGTCACATAAAGGAGACTAAAATGTAATCTCTCTCTTCATTCATGCTGCTCAGTATCCATATAGAAATCTGTACGTTCTATATATTCTATATTCGTAGTATGCTTTTACTGCTAAGAATCCTTCATGTAAAAAAAAAAGTCCTTCTTGTATAATGGCCAGTTTATATTAAAGTCTTTTTTGTTACCCCCATAGCAGAACTCACTCCTTTTCTTGATCTTATGGGACCTGGTATTTGTGTGCCTTTTTAGGGCTCTGGGCCCACTGGGTACCAGATACCATGATCAAAGTCTCCACAAACGAAAACCAGAAGTAGAAATAGCAATCAGAAGCAGCAGCATTAGGAGTAATAGCAATAAGAAGTTCATGCAAAAACATATTTGTCAGCCTGGCAGTTAATGATGGCAAACTGAAGACATTTATTTGCCTCCATTTCCTCCAAAATCCTTGCTAAAATAAGTCTTCCCAAAAAGGGGTGGTGATGGATAAATCCACGAAATTAAAATGAATACAAGAAAGGAGATACAAGAATTTTTGAAACTTGAACATAGATTGATGAATGGTCACTGTCTTAGAAAACTCCAGAAAGAAAACCCTACGGTCCATATGGGAAAGGCCAAAAAGCCTGTGTACACTTCCAGGGTTTCTTCATTAGCTGAACTTTGAAGTCCTCTTTTCTTCTAACATTCAGTGTATTTTATTTGTACTTATTCTTGAAATTCAGACTATTCCAAACACCTTAGCTTAATTTTCTAACTCTAAGTTTAAATGGCAAATTGTTAAGAATTAAATACAACTTAAATTCCAAAAAACTTTAAAATGCACTAATGAGAACTTTAAGTAAACTATCCATACTTACTCTGAATTCTCTCCCTCTTTTAAAAAGGCAGGCACTTATGATGAGCTGTAAGTGATGAACCACTAAATTCTACACTTGCAATTATTATTATACTGTATGTTCACTAACTAGAATTTAAATAAAAACTTGGGAAAAAAGGATTTTTGCTACTTCAAATATTTTATTAATTTCTTTTAGGCAGGTCACCAATATCTTTCAAACTTTTTTAATGTAATCGTATTACATTGTTATTTGGTATAAGTACATAGTAACACCTAAAAGCAATAAGAACATTGACAATAAAAATAACAATATAGTTAAATCAGTAACACATAGTAGCAAAGTCTCAAATACATAAATGAACACATTGGCAAAGATACAAGAAAAATTAGAAAAATTTACAATTACAGATGGAGACTTAAACATCAATCTTTAAGTAATTGAGTAAGTAGATTAAAAATAATAAATTGAACAACACCATCAATTAAGTCGACCTTATGGATGTTTATACAGTCAAGTACCCAGTAACAGTAGAATACTATATTTTTCACACATTTGAATACAGTACTGGCTAATATTGACCATATGCTGGGCCATAAAACAATATTAAATGTATTTCAAAAGATCAATGTTATTCAGAGCATGTTTACCCACCACAATGGTATTTAATTAGAAATATATAGATATAAAATAAGATATTTGGAACTTAAAAAACACACTACTTAAACTGAGTAACCAAACAGTTACTAGTGCTTTTTAAAAATAATAGAGAAAACAGGGTGCCTGGGTGGCTCAAAGTGTCAGCTTTCAGTTCAGGTCATAATCCCAGGGTCCTGTGATCAAGCCCCACATTGGGCTCCCTGCTCAAAAGGGAGTCTGCTTCTTCCTCTCCCTCTGCCTGCTGCTCCCCCTTCTTGTGCTCTCTCTCTCTCTTTGTCAAATAAATCAATAAAATCTTTAAAAAAATAAAAATAATAGAGAAAACAGAAAAAAAATCACAAAAAAATCTAGAATATAAATGATTAAGTGATACTAAAAACATAACCTATCAAAATTCATGAGCAGCAGCCAAAACAGTCTTTAGAGGTCCATTTCTGTATAAAAATGTTCTCACAGTCTTCCAACATCTTTTTTTTTTAAAGATTTTATTTATTTATTCAACAGAGATAGAGACAGCCAGCGAGAGAGGGAACACAAGCAGGGGGAGTGGGAGAGGAAGCAGCAGGCTCACAGCAGAGGAGCCTGATGTGGGGCTCGATCCCAAAACGCCAGGATCATGCCCTGAGCCGAAGGCAGACGCTTAACCACTGTGCCACCCAGGTGCCCCTCTTCCAACATCTTTGATAAGTCTTTCTTGTTCTCCTCTGCTGGCACCTCCCTCTCTTCTAAATTCTTCTTATATGTTGGTATGTTTCAAGCCTCTATCCTAATCTCTCTTTTTTCTTATAGTATGCAATCTCTAGAAGATCCTATACATCTTGAATTACTAATGATTATTACTTTATTTATAGCACAACTACCTAAGCTTTAAACCCAACAGCTATTTATGTATCCCAATTATGATTGTTTTGTAGCTCCCCAGACTATATTTGTAACTAAACTTGATTTTACCATCTCTCTTATTATTTCTGTTCTTGTGTTACCTTTATCCATTAAAATACTTTTTATAAAGCTTAGAGTGAATTTTAATTGTTTTCCTTACATCTATTCATTTTCTTCATAAAATAATCTTCAGATTAAAGTTGGGGTGATAATTGTAAAAATGTAAATCTGATCATAATTCTTTCTTACTTCTGTCGCCATCATAGTCCAAGCAAAAATAACTGATCATTTTTACACGAGTCTTGAGAATTTTTTAAATTTAAAGGCAAGTAAAGACTTGAAGTGTTCAAGCAGAAATAAGTACACCTATGCAATATTAAATGACAGAAGATAACTAAGAAAAGTTTATTTTGAAAGGAGTTGTTATTCATGTGTGAATATTATAGAAATATTTAATGTAGTAATAACCCAGGAGATATACCCAATATCTTTTCAATTTCTTTGGACAATTTAATACAGTCAACTAATTCATTAATTAAGATTGGAAAATCAGAAAATCTTGTTGTTAAAAAACAGATTTGAATGAGTATATAAAGGATTGGAAGAATAAGTAAATGTGCGCGCACTCTCTCTACACACACACACACACACACGTGTGTATATAGTGTGCTAAATATATATAAAATCCAAAGATCATTTAGATGAAAGATAAGATGTAAATAAAAATGCATATAAAACATTTTCATAAAACTCCAAGCTGGTATTAAAAGAAAAATGCGTGGCGTATACCGAGCTAGCTACACTTCCCATGTCCCTTTGGGAGGACTTGTAGCCTCTTCCCACAGCCTGTATCTAGCTGTCAGCTCTTTCAGGGTCTACCTCAGCTTCAGAGAACAGCATTTCCTAAGGGCTCCCACTTCTTAGGGTGACTCTCATCTCACAGCTGATGGAGGAGATGGTATCAGGGTAGCCATTTTGATACCACACCGGACAACTAGGATGGGTCATATATGCTCCAGAGTTCCACGTGGAATTTCCCGCGGTGTTGAAAGCTTGCATGGCAGTTCAATTTCTCTCAGGTCTGCCTTCCACCTTCCCTTCCACAGGTGTTGATCCCTAAGAAACATCCTATGTGCTCAAGTCTCTATTAACATCCAATTGCAGAAAACCCAATCTACAAAGAAAGGTTCCTCGTGGCTATGAGGAGATGCAGGACTTTCACTTTTCATATAGTACTGATCCATTTTACAATGAGCATGTTTTATGCTTTTCCTTTTCACATGCAATCTTATAAAGGAATTACATTACTCGCATTATTTTATCATTATGTAAAAGTTTGGAAATTATAAATTAAGCAGCAAAGAAAAATCTACCCACTTAATTAAAATGACCAACTCCACTTGAAATTCTGAACAGAAAGAAATCAAAATTACAACTAAGAGGTATTTGGAAAATAATGAGCATGTTTTCTACAAAAAGTTATGAACATTCTCCCAAGGTGTACCTCATAGCGGATTCATGAGCAAAAATGCTATCATTTTTAAAAAGCACATCTTGAAAATAATCAATTAACATCCAGTTCATAGAGTTAGGTAAGAAACTCTAAAAAACAGGAAGGAGAAATCAATTATGGAAAAATGAAACTATCAAATCAGATAAAAGAAGAAAATCATAATTATAAACATAATGTGCCCAACATGTAGATATAGAATACATGGATAAATATCATTAAGGAAAAAAATAGCAAAAATACTCACAAGCATGTAACTTAGGCATGTAAAAAAGATTATTACTATATAAGAAAGTGATTTTAAACAATTAACTTATAACTACATGCTAATAAATGTAGCAGGCTGTAAGGAATTAATGAAGTTGAGAAAATATAAATTATAGAAATTATCTGAGAGAATGAGTACCTAAATTGCCTTAGAAGAAAATGAAAAATATTTGAATTTGCAAATGATTATATTCAGAAATTATACCAACTTTAGATGTTTTCATGAGGTTATTTGTGGCTGAATTTTAAGGAATAAATAATCTATATGTCAGTTAGAGCATAAGTATTCCATAGCCTAGTTGAAAGGAGTTAATTAATTGATTTTAAGGTGCTTTCATGGCCTTCATATAAAAAGCCTGTTTAGGAAAAATAAAAAGAGGAGGAAACAACTGACAAGCACCATTTACAACTGTATGTTTATTGAGCATTCTAGTTTCTATGCTAAGGATTTTACAAACATTATACCATTTAACACTCTCAACCATCTGAAAGAGTAAGTTATTTTATTATCTCCACATTACACAAAAATACTAAGGCTGAGCTGGTTTGGACCAGTTGCCTAAGGTTACAAGCTAAACTAAGATGGCAATGGGATATGAATTCAGATTTTTCAAGGTTTAAACTATGAACCCCTGCAGTCTGACTCAAAATATCATAAATATGGTATTAGAAAAATATCATCAAATAAAGTGTCAAAACCTGATAAAATCACCAAATGTGCTATTTTCTAAAAAAGCAAAAATAATCTGACATTCTGATATCTGTGTATATGATTTTTCACATCAATAGTTCAAAAGGGAGAAAAATATTAACTCCTCAACATATGCTAAGAAGGTTATCAGAAATATTTGAAATGCTTTTCTAATTATACAAAAATGCTGCTATTCTATAAAGTTATGACTAGTCAAATTTGAGCTCTAGATACTAGATTTTTTTTTTTTAAGATTTTATTTATTTGTTTGACAGAGATAGAGACAGCCAGCGAGAGAGGGAACACAAGCAGGGGGAGTGGGAGAGGAAGAAGGAGGCTCATAGTGGAGAAGCCTGATGTGGGGCTCGATCCCATAATGCGGGGATCACGCCCTGAGCCAAAGGCAGACCCTTAACCGCTATGCCACCCAGGCGCCCCTAGATACTAGATTTTTTTAACCATGGGTTTTCTAGCACTTGGCCCAAGAGCTCATTATTATTATTTGCTTATATCAGACAACATTTCCTATAATGATTAAACATAAGTGCAATTCTTATTAAAATTCATAATCTTTCTATTCTCATATTTGTTGTTTAATATCTATCAAATGAATCAAAGAAAAAGAAAAGAGCTATATAAGGGAAAGGATTATCATTATTTACAGATAACACAATTCTTATCGTAGCAAAGTAAATCAACTGAAAAATTATTACACTGATTAGGAGAGTTCAACAGGATGACAGGTAAGAAAAGAATTATTCAAAAATCAGGAGTTTCTTATGAAAGTAATAACCATATAGAAATATAATGAAAAATTTTTTCATAATGAAAAGAAAATCTAAATATTCAAAATAATAATCATGTGCAAGTACTAGAGAGAAAACCATGAAATTTTAATAAGAAAATATATATATATATAGAGAGAGAGAAATGGCACTAATCAATGAATGAGATATTGATGCCATCACTATCAACAGGGAGTCAATGTCTGGGAAATGAGTTTATGAAACATTTTAGATGCATATAGTAGAACTCAACAGATATCACACACGAGTGGAAGAAATATATTACTACCTCTACTGTCAAGACCATTAAAAAATTCTTCCTCAGGTTGGAAAAATAAATGAGTATATTGAACATGACCTTTGCATTAGAAAATGCTCAGGCAGATATGTGAGGAAGAAAAGGAAACTTTCCGTTATCGCGTTTGTATTTGTTGATGAGGTAAAAAGACACCAGTCATTTTCTTCTAATCTCTTCATTAAAGCCTTTGCAGTGTTAATTCTCCCAGAGTAAAATAAAAATTCAAATGGCACTCTTCCATACAACACTGCCTCATTTGATACTTGAAACCTGTTCTTAGAAGATTTAGTTGCAATTTTTTTTTTCAAATGTAACTTTGAGGTAAGTTTCTTTAAAAAAAAAAAAAAAGACATATCATTACCAAGAGAGGGAAAAAAAAAAAAAAACCAAACCTTCATTTTGATTTTTTTTTTTTGGTTTAGAACTTTTATTTAATATCTTTTTTTGTCCTCTTTAACAAGGCATTCATAGAATAGTGCTAAATTCAGATCATACCCTAGGTAAGGCACTGTGCTAGGATCAGGGCAACATTCTTAATCTTTTGTCCTGATTGCAAGAAAAAAACACAGGAACTCACACATACTCAAGAGTTTAATAAGCATTTCTTAAGCAGATGTATTTAGAAGAAAGGAATAATTTGTCGGATTATGTTATGAAGAAAAATAAGTGAAGGTAAAGGGCTGAAAGAATGCTGCGCAGGAGTGGGTTGTAATTTTAAAGAGCATTATCAGGGAAGGATTCAGAGGCCACTGACATCTAAGCAGATATGGAAAACTTGTGAGTGTGAGCCATTCATTTCTAGGGGAAAATCATCCTAGGCTGAGACAAAAGCATTCACAGAGGCCCAGGGTGAAGTGCATTTGTGAGTCCTGGGACAGAAAGGCAGCAGGATATCTGGTAGGAGATAAAGTGAGGGCTAAACAGGGATGACTCATGGGGAACCTTGTGGGCCATCGAAAGACTTGTCATTTTATTCTGAGAGACAAGAGAAGTCATTGGATGGCTTTAAGCAAAAACAGCGATACTATCTCACTTTTTGTGAGGATCACCTGTTTCTGTGTTATGAACCAACCTTAGAGGAATAAACATACAACTAAAGAAATAAGTTGGGAGGATATTTTAAAGAATTTAGGTAAGATTTCATTATGGCCTGGACAAGAATGTCAGTACTGGAGGTGATTGGAACGTGTTGGATGTATTTTGAAGACCTCACAGTGTAACGTGCTCATGCTCAAAACCTGAGTTCGCATCTCCTCATACCATGGTCTGCAAGTTCCTTCTGGGTTGGCCCCTGCCTACTTTCCCACCTATTTTCTGTTACTTTTTTCATGAATGCCCTCCTGTGCATCAAATCTATTCACAAATGTGATATCCTCTGAGAAGTCTTCCCAGAATAGCCATCTTAAATATACCTGCATCCTTGCACTCTCTTCTTGTCCTTCTTATTTATTTATTCTCCCTCTCCATTTTAAAACATAAACATAAAAGAAATATTATATTTTGAAATAGATACAGAAACATTCATACCAGCTTTACATGAAAATTTTTACAGTTGTTAATTATGTGACATTGCCAGGAAAAAAATCTAAAATCTTAGAAATACTAAATGAATTCTACAGTCATTTATAATTTGTGTTCTATCTTGTTCATTCTGCTCTTTTCCACTGATTCAATAATTACATTTAATCATAAATGTAAGAAAAATTACTAAACCTGCATGTTATATCTTCCCTCACATTTATCATTTCACCATGTCAAAAAAAGAAAAGAAATTCCTATAAAGTAAAAACAGGGGTATATAATTATGAGATCCATTACATTAATGATCTAATACCATAAATGTCTTTTTAGCACTGAGTATGTTCCTGCATTCTTAAATTAATTCAAGAAGTTTACTGAAGACCTTGGGCCAGCCGGGTGGCTCAGTTGGTTAGGCATCTGCCTTCAGCTCAGGTCGGGATCCAGGCTCCTGGAGCCCCCCATAGGGCTTCCTGCTCAGTAGGAGTCTGCTTGTCCCTCTCCCTCTGTACCCCTCACCCCCACTGTGTGGTCTCTCTCTCATTCTCTGTCTTTCAAATAAATAAATAAAATCTTAGAAAAAAAAAAGTTTACTGAAGACCTTATATGAACAAAGTGACAGAATTCAATTAGACATTACTCTTGCCCTCAGAAAGCTTTTAGTCTAATAGAGGGTAGCATATTGCTATCAATTGCAGAACTGACATCTTAATAATATTGAGACTTTTCATCTATGACCACAATGTTTCTCCATTCATTTCATGTTCTTTAATTTTTTAATCAGTGTTTTAGCATACAGGTCTTGCACATACATTTTAGATTTATGTCTAAGTCTTTCAAGGCTTTGGTGCTATTTTAAATGGTACTTTTCCCAATTTTCCTTGAATTTCTCACTTTTTACTATTCATATATTGCAATGCAATTGATCTTTGTATATTGTCATTGTAACCTATGACCTTGCTTAACTCACTTATTAATTATGGTAAATTTTTTGTGGAGTCTCTGAAATTTTCTAGAGTGACAATCCTATCAATCTAAAAATTAAGACAGTTTTATTTCTTGCTTTCCAGTCTATATGAATTACATTAATTTTTCTTGTCTATTGCATTGTTAGAATCCCCAGTATGATGTTGAATAGGAACGGTAAGAAAAGATATCCTTTCTTTATTCCATGTCTTTGGGGGAAAAAAAAACAGTATTTGAATCATCAAATATAATGTTAACTGTAGTTGGTTTGTAGATGCATTTTGTATACATAAGGACTTTCCTTTATATGCTATGGCTATTGTGACTTACAATTAATTGGTTTATGGATATTGAACCAGCTTTGGATTTTCAGGATAAACCGCACTTATCACGAAGTATTTTTCCATTTTATATATTACTGGATTCATTTACTAGATTGTCCAGGGTCTTTGTATGTGTGTTAACAAATATTGGTCTGCATTTCCTCTTGTCTTTTCCTTGGTTTTGATAGCAAAATGATGCTGACCTCATAAAATAAATAGTAAATATTCACTTGTTTTCTATTTTTCAAGAGATTAGTATTATTTATTCCTTAAATGTTTGGTAGAAATTAACAGTCAAGCCATGTTGTCCTGATGTTCTCTTTGTTGGAGGACTTCCCCCTACAAATTCAAATCCACAAATAACAAAACAGTTCAGGTTATGTATTTCTTCTAAAGTTAAGTTTTAATTGAGACTTTTGTCCATTTCCTTAAAATTCTTGAATTTATAAGCTTAAAGTTGCTCATAATATTCTCTTATTATCCTTTTATTGCCTGTTAGATCTGTAAGGATGTCCCAGTTAAATTGTCAGTATTAGTAATTTTGACACACTTTCTCTCTGTCACTTGCTTTCTGTCAATCTCTCTGTGCTTAGTCAATGCTAGCTAGAAGTTACATTTTAAAGAACCAGATTTTGATTTGATATTCTCTGTTGAATTTTTGTTTTCATTGTATTGATATATAATCATATCTTAATTATTTCCTTTCTTTTGCTTGCTTTGTGTTTATTTGTATCTAATTTCTTAAGGTGGAATGTTACATTGATGATTTGAAATCTTCCTTTTATAATTCAAATTATGATTTTTATTTTTATTTTTACTAATATAATCTTATATTTCATATATGATTATTATATAATAATTATTTTACAATAAATTATATGTTCTATAATAAGCACTGCTTTAGCTGCCTCCCTTAAATTTTGAAATGTATTTTTAATGTGTTTTAATTTTCACTCAATTAAAAATATTTCTACTTTCCCTGTTGATTTGCCCTCTGACCCATTTTTTTTTTACTAAAGGAATATGTTGCTTTTTGTTTGTTCCAAATTTTTTCCAAATAATTTGTTCCAAATATTTTAGGGTTTTCACAATATCTTTCTGTTAATGATTTCTACTTTACCTCTCCCTGTTTTGTTTTTTGTTTTTTGTTTTTTGTTTTTTGAGACGGAAAGAGAGAGAAGGGGGAGGGGCAGAAGCAGAGGGAGAGAGAGAATCTTATGCAGATTCCACACCCAGTGCAGAGCCCAAAGTGAGGCTGAATCTCAAAACCTGGAAATCATGACCTGAGCTGAAATCAAGAGTCAGATGCTTAAGGTGATGCTTAAGGACATCCAGGTGTCCCCATACTTGAACTTCCCTTTCATTAAAAAATAGATTCTATATGATTTCAATATATATTGATTTCTTTGAAGTTTATTTATTGCTTAGCATATAGCTACCTTGGTGAATATTTCACATACTCCCGAAAAGAACATGTACCCTGCTATTTCTCTATAATCATGAATTAGGCCAATTAGATTTATCCTGGGTTTTTCTGGGTCTTTTATGTCTTTTCTGATATTCTGTGTACTTTTTCTATTTATTATTGAGAGAATATTGATATCTCCAGTCATAATTTTGGAATTCTCTATAGATTTCGCCCTTCATTTCTATCAATTTTTGCTTATGTGTTTTGGTGTTTTGTCAGTCAGGACATTCCCACTTAAGATTGTTACACCTTCTCGGTAAATTCATCCCTTTTGTCTTCATGGAATGTCCCTCTTTATCCCAGATAATAAGTTTTATTTTGAAGTATGCTTCATCTTTTCTTAGTCACAAGTTTTTTAAATAAATGTTTATATAATAAATCTCTTTTGTCCTTTTATTTTTAAACTCTCTATATTTCTGTATTTAAAATACACTTCTGGAACACAGCATATTGTTATATTTTGATCTACTCTTCATCTAAGAATCTAACAATCTCTTTCTTTTAATCTGTTTGTTTAGATTATTTACATCTGATTTACTATTATGGTTGGATTTAAATCTATTAACTTCCTAGTTTTTTTCTGTTTAATTTTTTTCTCCTTTCTTCTTAGACCAGTTTTAACGTAATTGAGTATTTTTTGTGATTCTATATAAAGTATCATACATTCTTAGTATATGTACAACAGACCACCTCGTTCCTTTAGATACATAAGCAATAGGATAAAATACCTTAATTTTCCCAATTATCAGGAAATCTTCATTTCTTTGTATGGATCTAGGTTTCTGTATGGCATTGTAGTCCTTATGTCTAAAAAGCATCCTTTAAAATTTTTTTATAATGCAATATAATGCAGTATAAATTTCCTCACTTGTGGGGGAAATCTGCAGTATGAAGAAATTTACATTATTAAAGGGGTCTGTACCAGGAAGAGAGCTACTACCCGAGATAACTTCTACCTAAGAAATCATCTGCATAACAGAACAACTCTTGTTTACCAAACATTTCTTTGTCTCACCTTCCAGTGAATTTAATACCAACCACAGAAAGCCCAAACCCTTATCTCTTTCCTTAGTTCAGAATGGTATATAAATCTGAAGAGTGTGGGTGCCTTTTGAGTCTCATATTTTTGTGGAACTCCCGTAAGTACATAATTAAAATAGGTTGTTTTCTCCTGTGAATCCGTCTTTTGTGAATTGAATTCTTAGACCAGCCACAGATCCTCTTCCTCTTTCTCTGCTATAATCATGTGCTTAGTGTGGACTGTTCGCTGGAGGATTTTTCTCAGTATTGCTGCTCTCCCCTCAGTGGAAATTCTGAGACCTCTTCCCTGTACTTGCATCTCAGAGAGGGTCTCTCTCCAGGGTTTTGCCCCTCTGTGACGACTAGGTGGACTTAACTTGTAACTCAGCGCTACGGAGCCTCCTGCATGCAACTGGGGCAGGAGATCTCTGCTGGCCTGATTCAGTACCAGTTTTAGGCAGACTTGTGCCACAGTGGCACAGTGACAGAGACATCTAATTGTTTCCACTCAGGACAGTTTCATTCTGTTTTTCCAAGAAAAGGGGATTTTTTTTTTTTTTTATTTTACATTTCCCCAGCCACCACATGTCTTTCACACTGCCGTGAGGTTGACCATCTTTGCTGCTAGGTCCTCACCAGCTTAATGGCTTTGGTCCTTAGAAGAAAGAGGACTGAGAAGGACTTAGTGTTTTTCCCTGCAGGATCAACCTCTCCTCTCCTACAGGCCTGGAATTCTCAAGGTAGTTTTTTTCCAGCCTTCTGTCCTGCCCTAATCTTCCTCCTGTGCACCCTGGAAGGTCACTGGAGAAGAGCCCACCTGTGGATGTGAACTCTGCTTGTGCCTGCAGCTCCCAGGGATTCTATAACTTCTAATCTCATGCTCTCCCACATTCATCCTTTATCTTTTATTAAGAATTGTAGGTGAATTCTTTTTCCTACTTAAAACAAAGCCTCATCTGATTCCTGCTCCCACAGGAAGCCACTGTTCTTATCTCACCTCTCTGTGAAGGTATCTCTCTTTCGTTAGATTTCAATGTTGTTGCCTTGAGACTTCAGTTTTCTAGTAGGTTCAACAAAAGTTGTGAGTTTTGAAGATTAACTGGTTCTTTCTTTTGATTAAGTGAGAGCTACACTCTCTAGCTTTCTCTACCCTGGATAGAAACCAGAACTAGTTTATTAGCAATGACATACTTCTTATATTAACCCATTTATTTGTTGATTTCTTTCTTCTTTATAGTCTTTTGGATCTTATGTTTTTTCTCTTAGTTTCAATTTCCTTCTGTCTGAAGTATATCTTAGTATTTTAATTTTTAATCAATTATATGTAACTGACAAAATCTCTCAGGATTCATTTGCGTGGCATTGTAATTCGACAGTTTAGGTATAGAGATCTAAGTTGAGAGCTGTTCTCACTGGTCATTTTAATGGTACCCTTTCACTGACGTTTGGTATTTGTTGCGCAAGGAGACATTCATTATGATCCAAATTATTATTTACTTTTAGGTAGTTTATCTTTTCTTCCTGTTTTTAAATTTTTTCTTTGTCTTTAAAATGAGAAATTATATTACAATGAATCTAGGGTTTTTTGGTTAGTTTGTTTGTTTGTTTGTTGTATTTTACTTGTGCATCTCAGAGCTCAGTGAGCTTTCAGAACCTGGGAACTCATCTTTTTTGCTTGTTTGTTTACATATTGGAAAATTCTCAGCCATTATTTCTTTCAATGTGTCTTCTTCCCAATTTCCCATTGTCTCTTTTTATAAGTCTTAAGAAATATATGGTGGATTTTCTCATTCTGCTTTTCATGCTCTTAATCTCTCATATTTTCTAGCATTTTTGTCTGAATTGTTTGATTTCCTCAAATCTGTTGTATAATTCACTTATTTTCTCTGAATCTGTATCTATTTTAATCTCTCAGTTGGATTTTAATCCATCTATTGGGTTCTTCACTTCAATGAGCACACTGTAGTATTTCTTCTATTCTAACATGCATATTTTTCATATTTAACACCTCTGAAATTGTGATATATTTCATACCTAATTATATATTAAAATTTTTATCACCAAATGTGTTGTTCTTAAGTGGTCATTGTTTCCACATATATAATTAAAAGCATTTGTCTCATAACTTGCAGAATGCTTGTTAGTCCATTCATTAAAAAAAATCTTCATGTAGATTTTGGATTTAAAAATGGAAATATATTGCTCTTGGCTAATGCCAAGTAACTGGCCAATGCCTCAAATCTACCTCTTATCTTTCTCATAGCTACATATGTTACCATTAAATGGCATTTCAAATGACCAAACGGATCATATTCTACTTTTTAAAAAAATACTCAGGTTTCTACTATAAGCTAAAATAAAATGGTGATATAATTTCCTGTCATTTATCATTTAGTTAAAAGTAATAAAAATCAACCAGTATTTATTGAGAAGCTACTATATGCATCTCACTAGGTATACATGATACTAGTTAAGAAAATGGCGTTTGATTCAGACACACCTGTCTTCAAATTTGGGCTCTACCATTTAACAGCTGTGAGACAAGAAGTAAGTCACTAAATCTCTCTGTGCCAGAGAATGGCAGCTGACTATCCAGTCTATTTTTCCAGCCTTCCTAATGATGAGAACCTAATTTTGAGATCAACACATTGCTACCAAGATCAAAGTCTATGTTATCCAGCTTACTTTATAGTTATATAAGGCCATGTGGATAGGTGGCCATGTGGATAGGTTCTGGCCTGTATAATTTAAGGGGAAAAGTTGTGTGGTACTTATTGGAAGGCTCTTTCAGTAGGATGAAGCAAATCCCTTTTTCCTTCATTTTTCCCACTGGTTGAAATATCAACGTAATGGCTAGAACTCTACCTGATATCTTCGATCACATGTTGATCTGCTGTGTAAGGCAAGGGAGAAAGAGAGACTTCGGACTTCCTGATGACACTTTGGAATCACCATGGCAGCTCTGGTCTTTTTTTATATGAGAAATAATTCTGTTAAGACCCAGATATGTTTTCTTTTTTTCCTATTAATTGCTGATGAGCTAATCTTAGCTGAATCATCTTTTAACTTTTCATCTTCTCATGTGTAACATTTGGATAATTATAGTAACTATTTCATTAGGTTGCTTGTCGTTAAGAATACATAAGACAATGTATTAAATTGTGAAGCCCAGTTCATGGTAAATAGAAATTGTTTTTAGGGGCGCCTGGGTGGCAGAGCGGTTAAGCATCTGCCTTCGGCTCAGGGCGTGATCCCGGCGTTATGGAATCGAGCCCCACATCGGGCTCCTCCACCATGAGCCTGCTTCTTCCTCTCCCACTCCCCCTGCTTGTTTTCCCTCTCTCGCTGGCTGTCTCTATCTCTGTCAAATAAATAAATAAAATCTTTAAAAAAAAGAAATTGTTTTTACAATGTTAGCTATTTTTATGCATTGTAAAAGAATTGGTAAGGTGGTTTCTTTCTTTGAGAACCTCATACATCATGAAGCCCATTTTTTTTCTTTTTATCTTCTACAATCCGTGCAACCAATAATAATGTGATTTGGAAATAATCCTAATATACAAGATTTATCAAATTAGCTAAAGAATATGTGCTAATTCTTTTCAAAGCGTTTTATTAAATATGTTATTTTGTTCAAAAGAAAATTGTTATTTCTTGTATATGACGCATGTCATTTATGATTACAGTACAGAATCAATCCTTCCCTGTATAAATAATGTCCACTCAGACACCTGCAAAGGGAACTAAGAGAATTTTATTTTACTTTTTTTAAGTGGGTGTACTCTACAGTGATTTAGGCAAAGATTTTAATATGTATATATATATCTAAAATTTTGGAATAAAGAGTAGTTCTTTAATACCTCTTACAAAGTTGTTCCATTTACAGTGGATCTGTCATTATTTCCTACAAAATATTCCTGGAAGATCAACCACTCTTTAGGTTGAGTGAAAATTGTATAAACACAGGGGATTTTATTTTAGCCTACTGGAAGACAATCATTGAAATTTTACATCCCTACTCGTTTACATGGATCCAAACTTATTGACAACCCTAGAATTACATTGTCTATGAGATCATACATTTTTTTCGGGCAACAGGAGATATCTGGATGTCAAGTATGAGTTGCATTGTTGTGATTGACTATGTGTCCCCATGTATTAGAAGGCAGGGCACACGGTAAAGAGAATCCAGAAATCTTTTCTTTGAATCCATGTCACAGATAAGGTGTCTTCTGAATTAGTCTGATTCTCAGTGGGTGTTAAATCACAGAAGCTTCTGCAGCAGACACATAAAGAGACCTAATTTTGTTGAGGACAGAATACGCATGTTGTGTTATGGAGGCTGTCTTATCACAGTCCTTGCATACGTACAGTGCAATTCTGCAATGCCTTTGATAAGTACTTTTTCTTATTTTATTGAAAAACAGTAAGTAGTGACATAAAGCCCATATAATTTGCTGGCTTGTAAGTTAAGGCTTCAGATAAACCATTCTGTCTTTTGTCTTGTCCCCCACACTTGCAGGGCAATCCCAACGTCAAATTACTGTCCATTGAGAGGATATTTTATACTCTGGTCCCCCAAAATAATAACCGTCAAACATGTTAAATTTTTTTCTGTACCTTAAATGTGATCTTTAACCTATTTTTTTCTTTATTGTGTTATTCATGAGTGAGGTGTATATATAAATCTTAAGATGCATGCTTTTGGTCAATGAGACATATGTTTTTAAAACCAAAAAAAAAAAAAATATGGCAAATAATGTTTTACTAACTCAGAAAGTGAAAGTGTTAATTATCCTGTGTTGGAACAGCACTTACCTTAATACCGATGTAAGGGCAGATACCATATTTATCTTAAACTACCCCAGAGCAAAGAACCTGTGAAGAAGACAGTTACCTTCGGAACCATATTTATCATGTAACTAGCTCAGGAAAGGATACTGCCAGTTACATCTTTAAAATACAAAAATGCATGCATTTCACTATTTTGTAAATGCCAGAGAGATGCAGCATCCGTTAGAGTTAACGGTGCGGCACTTTTGTGTTCAGTAGCATGAATCATTAATCATGAGACAGGCCATATTCTTGTACTGCTTCTGCTTTCATTACTTGGCCTAATTAAACAGTTCTCTGAACTGGAATCTCAGATTCCTCTGTTACAGATTATCATTAATTATGGTGAAAGTGCTCAGAGATGTTGGACTCAATTATATTCTACTCAACTCTGGCACCATGTGATTCATTGCGCAGGCTGCTCTGCAGATGTACTTTTCTTATCTCGCACTCCCACTTTTGTAAATTGGGCTCTGGCAGCCAACAACCTAAGAGTTATGTGCTGCGTTTTCATTAAAAACATGTTGGAGAAGCAGAGACCAATTAAGGATTCTGTATTTTATAAGGAGTGATGAGATGAACGGTGGATTCTGGGAGAATTAGCTCAGTGAAGAAGCAATCTCAATCCCATTGTATGGCTAAATTTGCTCCCTATTTTCTGTATAGGGTTCAATTGGTTAAGTCGCTGGCTTGAAACTTTTTTTAAAAAATAATTTAAAATATATTAATTTCTTGCTAATCCATAGGAAGAAACTCAAAATTTTGTTTGGTACTGTGTGAGCTCCTGGAAAACATGCCCAGTGACCTATGCCAAGCACATTATACCTCCAAAGATACTAATTTCATCCATTTGGACAGTGATTTTTCATGCTATCTAATGAAACTTGTTCTATAGCACTCGGGCTAGGCAGGCTGGAGCAATATATGGCATAGACAGAGCCAGAATATCAGGATTTGCAGGCTTTTGGTCGTATTTGAGGTGTGTGTTTGGAGGAAGAGGAGTGTATGATTTGACATATGGCACATGCAAATCAAATTATCCCAAACTAGTTCCATTGCATTTAGAATTTATTTGGGGAGCCTCTCTTTTTTTACTTCCTTCCTTTACTCCTTTTCTTCCCTTTAGGAAAATGAAAAGATTTTCCTTTTGTTTTGAATATTATGGAAATTGTGTACATTTAAAAAAATGTGTTTAAGCAATTAAAACAAAAAGCAAAGCTTATAATAGCATGATTTCTCCAGTTTTCCCACTGGTTACGAAACTACACACAAAAGCCAAATGTTTAAAATCAATGGCATTAAAACATTTCATAGAAAGACAATGTATTTGTCTAATTCAAATTTGAAAACTACAAAAAAAAAAGGATAAGTTTTATTTGTAGATTATCCATTAAGAAGTTAGAAGGGTTTTGAACAGCTCACGGATCATAATTTGGAGATTTATAGAAATTAAACTACAGTGATAAAATAGGCAAACACATTTGGGAAGAATCTGAAAAGGATCTCCAGTTTTCCTTGCCTAGCATGAATTTTAAATTATAATAGAAATGATCTGCTTTTAGAACAGCTGTTCTTAAAGTGAAATCCATTGTCATTCAATTTACTTCTGCTGTCATTTTTTTAAAACACAACAAATCATCAAGGTTTTTACCAGAAAATACTCAGCTATCAGAAAGAACGAGTTCTCAACATTTGCTACAACATGGACAGCACTGGAGGAGATAATGCTAAGTGAAATAAGTCAAGCAGAGAAAGACAACTATCATATGATTTCTCTCATCTATGGAACATAAGAACTAGGATGATCAGTAGGGGAAGAAAGGGATAAAGAAAGGGGAGTAATCAGAAAGGGGAATGAAACATGAGAGACTATGGACTATGAGAAACAAACTGAGGACCTCAGAGGGGAGGGGGGTGGGGGAATGGGATAGACCGGTGATGGGTAGTAAGGAGGGCACATATTGCATGGTGCACTGGGTGTTATACACAACTAATGAATCATCGAGCCTTACATCGGAAACCGGGGATGTACTGTATGGTGACTAACATAATATAATAAAAAATCATTTAAAAAAATATATTTATTTAATTAAAAATGAGTATTACCCCTGATTTAGATAATATGGAAAGTTTGTGTTATTATTAATGAGACAATTATACAGTTCAATAGGAGGGGTTTTTCAAAAATGTATCATGGCAGGATATGATTTCACAATCTCATCTTTAGGGAAAAAGCATTCAGAACTCTTCTTACAAACCAATCATTTACTTAATTGCAACAACAAATGGATTAAAGCCAGTGCTTCCTACTTGGTAATTGGCATTATTCTTACTAATATGTGAGAAAAATCTATAAATATGATTTGTTCAAAGTAAATATGAGGTGAAGGATACTCTTCCTCTATCCGATTCCACCTGAAAAGTATGGTACCAAATCAAATAGTTAAAATTGCTGTTTTCTCCCTTTGTTTCTCACGTGAGACGTTAACAAAATAACACACAAGTAACTCATCACAAAGCGTATTCTCAAGGGTGAAATATGGACAGCAGTGTCCTGGTTCAAGTTAACTCAACTAGTCACATGTCTTATCATTATTGCTAGTTTTCTGTTTTTACAAATATCACCTTTTTCTACTAGACATTAATAATTGTTCTCATTAAAACAACTGTCCTATATATTAAAATATGTATTAGATCTATTCACCTACAAGAGTAGCTCCAAAAGTAAAGGAAGGGTATACCCTTTTTCCAATTTTCATTTTTTCTAAAAAGTTTCTATTTTGATATTTTCTAAATGAGATTTAATTTTTATGATTTCCATTGACTATATGTCCATTTCTCCTGAATGCAGGTCAGGAAGAAAACAGAATTAAAACAATGTGGAGGAAAAAAAAAAAGTTCTAGATGTAAGCCTTTTGGCTTAACAGTTTGTAGGTTTTCATATCCTGCAGTAGTTTCAGGTTTTAATATATATGAAAATCAGTGGTCTTGTATCTATGCATATGTGTCATCTATAATATAATTTTGACAGATGGTAAGCTGGATAAATCTAGTCCCTGACTATCAAAAACCTTGGCTTGACTTGCACTCTACCAAAACTTGTTTAAAAAGGCATTCACATGTATTTATTTTTTAAATAAAGATGCATTTTTTTGGCCTGCCCTTATTTCTCATTGAGATGCTGGCATCCCCATCTTTGATGGTCCCATATACACATTTTACCTGAGCTGTTATGATTTTTTTATAGGATTATTCCATGCATAATGCTGATGACAATACTATTCTACATCTCCTCCTTATTAAAAATAAATATGTTACCTTGCCCCTGTTTGCACCATCTAAAATTCTGACAACAATATCTTAGTTAGAAAAATACAAACCTAGAAACCAGGAAGCAGTTTCTCCCACTAGCAGCTCCAGACAGACTGCTCATTGAAAATGTAATACACTGCTGCTGTGTCACAGGTCAGCTGGCAAATGGCAATCTGAATTTTAAAAGGAATATGAATAAAATTCTGTTTTATTTTGAAAATGAACTTTCTGCCCTCCATCATGAATCCAATATATGTCTTAATCTTCTATGCTCTTGAAGCCTGCGGCTCCTGGCTGAGTCCTTTGACTTCTGAACCTAATAAGGAAATAGGTTGTTTTCTCATCCTCGTCTCATTTTTAGAAGGGCTGAAACAAACAGTCCCCTATTTCAAATGTAATTGACAAAGCATAAAAACATGTATGTTATATAATTTTAGGTTTACAACCAAGCCCAACACTGGGATGTTTTATTTTTAAATTTGATTAAGATGTTATACCTTTGGAAATGTGCTGTCAAGATTCAAAATCAAAATTTCCAAGTGTACGATTACATGTTTACCTTAGAACTGTACATGTGAGGCTGATAAAGGATAGAATAGATAACGGTACACTTCAATTGGGAACATTTTCATTTAACCTGAACATTATTTGTAGCCACAGAGAGAGATGTATAGGCAGGATTTTAAAAATATATTTATGGCTGTTGTTGCTGTTTAAAAACCGATGGGGTATAGGCTGTGTCTGTAGCTACGTTGTTTTTTTTCTAACTAAAAGTTACTTCATCATTATGCTCATATCTTTCTAAATTGAATGTGTCCACATTCATTTAAATTTATGACTTCTAATTAGAAAATAAAATGCTCTTCTTTTCAGAAAAAATAATATTTTGAGTTTTGGGTGTGTTTGTCCTTTTATTTAAAAATCTTAAGAGTGATAGATTGCCAGGCCTTAATTACTCTTGCTCTTTTTTTTTTTAATAAAATAATTATGGGAACTACTTTTTTAAAAAGAGAAATGGTAGAATGTGAAAACACTGAGAATGAGTGGAGTTAGGCATGCCTGCTGCTATTGTATCTCATAATTATATTTGTGTAGTATCATCACAATCTAACTAATCATTCTAAGGAAATAAATGCTGGCATTTCATTGAGTGTGTGTGCAGGTTGTGTGTGAGAGAGAAGCACATATGCACACTTGAGCAGAGAGTTATTTTAATCGTTGGATTATTTTTAAACCTAAAACTTGTCCCTTGCTGTTTTTCAGAATATAGCTATATTTTATATTTTGGGGGGTATTATATGGACATTCTAAGCTTAGAGCAATTAATATATTTACAATGACACTTCAATTATTATTTAAAGACAGATAACTTTTTAAACTTTAAACAGCTATAGTTAACCCACTCCCTTTCCTGATATTCCAATAATATAAATGTTCAAATAAAACATAAACCAAGATAGGCTCAATAGAATGGCTTACAGTTCAACAAATAATTATTGGATATGCAATACAGTCCAAATATTGAATTAATAACTAAGTATACAAAGATGAATAAGGTGTGGTCTAGAAACAAAAAGATGGATCTTTTAGTTGGAACAACCAGACAAATAACATGGTAATTGCCATGAAGTGAGACAAGTAAAATTAAAGAGTTAGGTAAAGTTGAGTTAGAAGCACACAACAGGGCAAATAACCTGACATAGAGAAAGAGGAGCCCAGGGAAAGCGTTGTGGGAAAAGTGATGCTGAAGGGTATTCTTAAGGGAAGATATGGAATAGGTTACTTGAACTGAAGTTTAGATTATCTTCTGATAGAGTGAGTTGATATCATGTGAGTATGAAATTTTTAAATGTGTACGGGAAGGGATTTATAGGTATGATGGGTAACTGAAAATGTAGACTATAAATTCTACATTGTGGATTATTTCTTAACATCTGTTTTACTGCTTCCCCATTGTATATCGGCCCTTTCATTTGGAAGAAATTAGTTCCAGGTCCAGGGATACATGTTGTATAGAATAAACCAATTAACATAGTTGCATTTCTATAGACAGTTATTTTTTCAGAAACTTAAGTTTATATAAATCATCTTATAATTATGCATTTACAGACATCTTATCTTATTTCAGGTGTGAATACATGACCTGATTGACACAATTATACTACAGGATAGTGGTTTTATTTCATGGCCATGAGAATAGTGAACTCTTTCTTCCATTAGTATGAAGGCAGCAAGGATGCTAGAACTGTAGACATCGAATGTCTTGGAATGTCCACATTCCAGACAAGAAGGACAAGGAGCAAAGGGTGCACTATCAGCCGAGTCAACCTCCAATAACCAGAAACCATACCCAGTGAATTGTGTTTCTATCTCAGTGGCCAGAACTGTGTCTGATGTCTACATCTAGCTGCAAAGTAAGTAGAAAATGTACTTTCATCTGGCATACACCCATTCAAAAATAAATTGGAATTCGGTTAGTAAAGAAAGGGAGAATGAATATTCTGTAGCATACTGTGTCTAATATACAGTCACTGACTTCAAAGTCTACTTTGGGAAATAGTCTACTATTTCTACCATACCATAGTCTACTATGGGAAATAGACCTATTAAAATACAGTCTACTTAAAATTCTACTTTAATAAATGTATCAACAATATAATGCTAAGGAGTGAATTATCTTTACGTGGTGAGCTTTTACTTGTAAGAAATTAATACTTACATTTTCCTATATAGAAATTCAAAGCAGTTTCTACTTCTGATACACAACAAACTCCAACATTACAGAAAAATAAATAAGTATACAAGTTAATAATTTCTGAACACCAAGAAGCAACATTATATCTGGAATGATTCTCTGATGCATTGTTTCAGAAGAATCAGCAAAAACAAAACCAAAGTAGAAAGCCGAGGCCATGGTCATGATTTGAGGCTTTTCTCAGAAGCACTTTTAGCTGCTTCTCTGGGAAAATGGAGAAGCATAGTGCCCAATGGCCTTGGGTGCTAACCTTTCGAGGGGTTAAAGTGCACTGTATTAAAAAAAAGTCTGTAGCCACATGATGGGAAACAATGACAACTCTCTCAGCCACCTAGAGAGGGCAATATATCCCCACTGCCATAGAGGGTCCCAATACAACATCTTCTGCAGAGTTTATACAGTTTTCATCAAGCATGGAATTTTTACATGACAGAAATTTCACCATGCATCTGATGTTGGATAACACCCCGGTATTAAGTGAAATTAGTAGCCAAGGAAACACAAACAATAGAGAAATCTGAAAAAAATTGTAAGTTTAGTTAATAGTTAAAAGGCATATACATGAAATAAGACCAGGTGATTATAAGAAAATGAGAGATTTTGGAAATGAAACAATATGCCTATTGAAATAAAAATTTTGCCATGATATGAAGTCTAGATAGCAGAATGGATGTAGATAAGGAGCCGAGAAAGTCTGCCTGAACAACATAAAAAGATGTAAAGAGATATAAAATATGAAATTGAAGCTAAGAAATGTAGAGGATATTTCAGAAGTTCCAATATACATCTAAGAGTAGGTCCAAAATAAGACAATAGAATTAATAAAAAGCAAATTTAAAAAAGTGTGGAGAGAAGAAGATTGCCTGGGATTTTTTTTCCTCAAAACTAACACAATAAAATATTTCACTAAGAAACATCAGATCATTTTTTTCAAGCCACAGTGTTTTTATAGTTCATGCTCAACAGAATGAGAATAGATTTGGCCTCAAAATTCTCAACAAAAAGGGAAATTACTTTAAATCCACAGTGCTTTTTCTAGCCCTATAGCCATATAAACACTAAGACAAAATAGAGAGGTTTTTAGTCATACAACAACTAAGGGAGTTAACCTATTACAGATGTTAGTAGAAAATGTAATTCAGGAGCTAGAAAAGAAAAGAAAGAAGAAAATCCAGGTTGAAAAAGCATGTTTCAAGTAGCACCAATGAGCAACCTCAATTAAACACAAGGTTAAATATAAATAAATATTGACAGTATTAAGTATTTACCTTAATAACAGTCTAAAATTATTATTCTAGATTATAGCAATATGAGTATTGGTCAAGGATGTATGGGGATAAAAGTCAAGCAAAATAAAACTGTATTAAGGGAATGGTGGAGAATATTTTCACAGGTGAAAGGATAGTAAAAGACATTTTTGACATTAAAAATAGTCAAAAATATGAAAAATTGACTTTTCAAAATTAATAACACTTGTTCTTTAAAAGTCAGTGCTGTGAAAATCAAAAGGCAGGTTGACAGAAAATACCCGCAATGGAAGTGCTAGAGAATTACTTAGAACATGGAAAAAAAAAACCCTTACAACTCAACAATACAAATACAAACTAATCAGTTGAAGATGTTAGACACTTAATAGACACTTCATACAAACATGCACAAAAATCATATGGCCAAAAATCAAATGAAAAAATTCTTAACATTAATATTCTCCAGAAAAATTCAAATTGTAAACATGATGAGATGCTACTATACATCTACTGTAGAGGGGCTAAAATTTGCAAGGCTGACAATACCAAGTGCTGACAAAGATATGAAATTGTTACGTTGCTTGTTGGAATGCAAAATAGTACAGTTTGGAAACTACCTGGCTAAAATTAAAAATAAAAACAAAGCCAAGAGTTGAAAGGAACTAAAACAGGCAGAAATTTTATACATTTTCATGGGAATGTAAATGGCATAACTACTTGGAAAAACTGTTTTAGCAGTTTTTTTAATACATTTAAGTGCACACAAGTCTAATCAAGCAATTGCATTACTAAGTATGTCTTTAGTAGAATAAAAATATATTACTAAAGACCCAGCAAATATTCAAATAATAAAGGAATACTATGAACCGCTCTATGGACATAAACTCAAAACTTATATAAAACAGAACAATTTCTTGAAAAGCACAAACTACCAAACTTATCCAAGATGAAATAGATACCCTATATAGTCCTATACTATTAAAGAAATGTAATTCAATTTACAGTTAAAAAAACATTCCAGTAAAGATATCTTCAGGCCCACGTTTTACTGATGAATTCTAACAAACATTTAAAGAACAAATAAAGACCAATTTTGTACAATATCTTCCAGAAAATAAAAGAGGACAGAACAATTATCATCCAATTTTATGAGGCCAGAAGTACTCTGGATTAAACATCAGATGGAGAGAGTACAAAGAAAACTACATACCAATATTCCCAAGAAGATAGACACAAAATTCCTCAACAAAGTATTACCAAATCAAATCCAACAATTAAAAAAGCAACATATCATAACCTAATGGAGCTTATCTCAGGAATGCAATATTCAATATTCTTAAATTAATCAATTTAGTTGATTATAATCCACATGATTATATCAATTCGTGCAGAAAAAGCATTTGACAAAATTCAAAACCAATTTATGATAAAACCCTTAGCAAACAAGAAATAGAATGAAAATTCCTCAATATGATTAAAAAAAATTAGAGAAAAAAACCCTTTAGCTGATATCATAATTAACAGTGAAAGACTAAACACTTTCCTCCCAAGATAGAGGACAGGGCAAGGATATCCACTCTCATAGCTTCTATCCAACATCTTATTAGATCTACTCAACTTAATATGGCAAAGAAAAGAAATAAAGTACATAAAAATTGGAAAGGAAGAAAGAAAACTCTCCCATTTGTATGGACATGATTGTCTACATGTCAAATCTCAAGGAATCTACAAAAAAAAATTGTAGAACTAATGAAAGAGTTCATCAAAGTCACAAGATACTTGATCAACAACAACAGATAAAGCAGTTATATTCCTATATAATAATAATGAACAATTGGAAACATTTTTTAAATAACATTTACTACAGTTCTAAAATCATGAAACACATACCTACAAATCTAACAAAACACTGGTAGAAACTGCATACTAAATCTACAAAACATTCATCAAATAAACCAAAGAGGATCTAAATAAATGGAGAGACATGATCTGTTCATGAATTTGAAAACTAAGTAAAATTTTCAATGATCTGAATATTCACATAAAAGTTTAACACAATCCTTATCAAAATCCTAGCAAGATATTTTGTAGATATAAACAAGATTACTCTAAAATCTATATTGCCATTGTCTTCAGAATTTCTTCCCTGTGTGGATTCCCTGTATGCATGCCTATTAAATTTGATTTTTCATGTTAAAAAATGAATAATAAATAAAATTTATATGGCAAAGGAATTAAAATAGCTAACCAAATTTTGAAACAGAAGAATAAAGAGAGAGGAATCACTTTACCTGATTTCAAAACTTCTTATATAGCTATAGTAAACAGTATTGTGTCGTATTGGCAGAAGGATCAACATACAAATTGGTGGGACAGAATAAGGAGCCCAGAATAATACCACACAAATACAGACAGCTGACATTTGACAACGGTGTAAAATTAACTCAATGAAAGAAAGATAGTCTTTTCAATAAATAGTGGTAGGAGAAATTCAATAACCATAGGCAAAACAAAACAAAACAAAACAAAATAAAACAAAAACCACTTGAAGTTAAACCTCACATCTATACAAAGAATTAACTCAAAATGAAATCACTGATTTAAGTGTAATGTGAAACCATATAACTTTTAGAAGAAATTATAAGAGACTATTTCTGAGAACTAAGGCTTGTTAAAGAGTTCCTAGACATGACATTAAAAGAGTGATCCATAAAAGAAAGAAAAAAATCAATGGATTTTTTTGGAAACCACATATATGACAAATTACTTATATCCAGAATAAGGAACAAACTCTCAAAACAGTAAGAAAATAAATAACCAACTTTAAAAACTGGACAAATAACTAAAATAGACACTTCACCAAAGAAGATGTACAGATGGCAAGAAAGACATGAAAAGTTTCACAGCATCATTTGCCATCTGGAAAATGTAAATAAAAACCATAATGAGTTAGCACTACACACCTGGTTGAATGGCTAAAATATTCTTTCAAAAAATATTGAAAAGAGCAAATGTTGGTAATAATATGGAACAGAACTCTCATTCATTGCTGATGGAAATGCCAAATGTACACGTGGAAAACAGTTTGGCAGGTTCTTACAGAGTTAAATCTACTCTAACCTTATGACTCAACAATCCTGCTACTGGGCATTTACTCTAGAGAAAGGCAAATTTATGTTTTTGCCAAAACCTGTGTAAAAGTTGTGTTTATAGTAACACTGTGCATAATCTCTAAAGTGTAAACAACCTTAAAGTCTTTCAATAGGTGAATGGGCATACAAATTACTGTATTTGTACAATAGAATGCTATTTAGCAATAAAGAAGAAATGTATTAGCCAGGTGATCAAGGTTAATATCAACAGTTGATAGTATGTATCTGTGATATTGTGTGATGGAAATGGCATTTTATTTTTGTGGTCTTCTTCTCAAGGACCCAAAACCTTTTTCTAATCATGAGAAAAACATCAGACAAATACCAATTGAGAGGTGTTCTACAAAATGCCTGACCAATAACCTCAAGACTATAGAGACCATCAAAAATAAAGGGAGTCTGAGAAACTGTCATAGTCTAGAGGAGCCTAAGGAGACATCAATAAATGTGATGTAGTGTCATGAATCGACGCTTGGCACAGAAAAAAAAATAGGTAAAATGAAAGAAATATGAATCATGTAAGGACTTTATATTAGTAATAATATATTTATATTGGTTCTTTAATAGTGATAAACTAATAGTGATAAACTCATAGTAAAACAAGAAACTAACAATAGGCTAAAGTGGATGTGGGGTTAATGAAAATTCTGCATACTACATTTATATTCTTTATCAAAGAGCTGCATACTACATTTATAACTCTTTATCAAAGAGCTCCTTTAGAATGTAAAGTTCACTAAAATATTTTTAAGTGCATGGGAAGAAACCTAATAATTAAAGTCTAAAGAGAAAGAAAATATTTCATAACAAAATAAGAAGCTAACTATTGAAATGTACAACTAGCTCTTGATATGTAACTATGAATCTCAAAGACATTACTCTGATGAACAGAACCAGTCTCAAAAAGTATGGTGTATGGTTCCAGTATGTTCTCAAAAAGACTACAGTGGTGCAGAACACCTCACTGATTTTCAGGCGTTAGGACTTGGTGAAATATTTGACTACAAAGTGATAGCACTAGGAAATTTTATGAAATAAAGGAGCTATTACATATTTTTTCTGTGATTATGGTAACACAAATCTATATATTAAAATTGAATTGTTAAAATTCAAATAACTGTATATCAAAAAGACAATTTTATGTTGACTGAAAAAACAGAATAAATGAAAAATAAAGAAGCAGATTATAGAAATATATGTATAATATGGTGTCCTTGGCAGGAAGGGAGAAGGAAAAAAGAACATACAGCTCGACTGGCTTCTATATGCATAATAATTATCTGGAAAAATAAAGAACCCACTAACCTGGTTACTTGTTGGATTGAGCTGGAGGGAGGGTTTTCATTGTTTGCCTTTTAATATTTTTTAGTCCATTATTTATTTCAAAGTTCAATTAAAAAGAAAAATATGTCTACATAAAGATTTTTACATGAATGGTCATAGCAATTTTATTAATAATAGGGTGCCTGGGTGGTTCAGTCGTTGAGCGTCTACCTTCAGCTCAGGTCATAATCTCTGGGTCCTGGGATCGAGCCCCGCATTGGGCTCCCTGCTCAACAGGAAGCCTGCTTCTCCCTCTCCCACTCCCCCTGCTTGTGTTCCCTCTCTCGCTGTGTCTTCCTCTGTCAAATAAATAAAATCTTAAAAATAATAATAATAATAGTCAGAACCTAGAAGCAACCTAAATGTATATGACAAGAGAGATGGATATGGAAGGTATGGCATAGCAATATAATATTACTTCACCTAAAAAGTAATATGGATTTATCTCAAAAACATGATGTTAATCACAAAAGACAACATACATACAATGTGATTCTGTATCTATACAAAAGTATAGAAAAGACAAATCTACTCAAGTAAAGGAAAATGGATCAGAGGTCTCCTGGAGTGGAGGATGATGGAGGGTTTGGTGAAGAGTTGATTGCCTATGGGCTTGAGGAAACGTGGGGTGATTAAGATATTTTATATCTTGATTGTGACAATGGTTACACAAGAAAATATATTTGGCAACATTTATGAAACTTTATACTTAAAATGGTGTGTTTTATGTAAATTGTCTTTCAAAGTTGATTTTTTTGAAGAAAAAGTATATCTAATTAAAATGTAACCTTTAAATAAATTGGGGCTATTTGAAGGGGAGTGGGAAATGGTTTGGAGAAAGTGATGTCATTTTATTTATTTCCTTTTATTTTCATACATCCTGTAAATGAGCTACTTCAATTGGTGAGTGCCTGATGGATCAGTTAAATTTTGAATGTAAATAATAGACATTAGCTTCAGAAATTAGTCCATAATTATGAATTTAAAACTATGCTGTCATTGTCATCTGTTATTTTTCAGCATGAGAACAGTTTGTTGTAGTGTTCAAACAGAACAAGGACCAGGTATCTGTGAGCAACTAGAAAGAGAACCATCATTCATTTGACAAAGAACAGAAGAGAGTAGAAGCCAAGCACTGGGATAGGAAATTAGGGTCTATAGGGAGCATGTCCCATGAAAATTCTTGGGGACAGAAAAGCTGTCACCTACTATCTCCAATAGTATTTTTTCCTATTTTTTTTTTCATTTCTTAAAAATTGTATGAGAGAATTCATTACTCCGTCTCTTTCTGAATTCTTTTAAGTGTTGTTAACCTAATTGGTATGAAATAATAGTTAATTGTGGTTTAATTAGTGTTTCCTTGATTAATAGCCAAATTAAATGTCTTGTTATAGGTTAACTGGCCATTTGGTTTTCAACTTCTGTGAACTGCCTATTCAAACTTAACCACTTATTTTAATAGGGTCTTTCTCTCTTATTGTATGTATGTAGTCTTTACAACACTAATCCTTTGAAAGTCGCATGTGTTACACAGATTTCTACTTGTGGCTTGTATTTTTCTCTTATTTATGGGTTTTTCATGTTTGCTTTTGTAAGTACGTTTTATCTCTTCGGTGGATAGTCCATCTGGAATTTATTTTTGTGAATGTTTTAAGGTAAGAATATTTTTTCCTTCCTTTTTGGGGGAGTAAGCAATTTTGCACTGGAAAATTTAATATTTCATCTTTCCTATTGATTTTTAATGTCTCCATTTTCATCTAATTTCCATATATAGGTTGGTCTCATTTACAAATTGAAATTAACTTACAAACGGAAAGTTGCTCATTTATAGGGTATACGAAACCAAATGAAAATAAATAAAATGATGTTGGTTTATTTGTCCTTTTTTTTTGCCAATACTGAATCACCTGAATCATATTAACATTATATTTATTCTCCTTAATTATAAAACCGTTCCAATATTGTCCCTCTTCTTTAAAATTATCACACCTATTCTAGGCCCTAGTTTAAGAGGTTATGTAGAATAATCTTTGCAATTTTGTTTGAAATTGCAATCAAATACAGAAGAGTTTGCATTGTATGATATTGTCTCCCCACTTATCAACATGAATATTTACTTACATCTCACTCTCTATGTCTACATTTTATACTGCTTTCTGATGTTAGATTTAATCTTAGGTATTCTATAGTCTTTATTACTTTTCTGGTATTATCTTTATATTAAACTATACTTAACGCGTCTTAATAATGCTTTGCTGGCATAAAATATAGTCTTGATTTAGGATAACATGTCATATCCACTAATATTTCCATAGATTTGCCTGGAATTTATAAGTAGATAATTCCTTGTCTGAAAACTAGCCTTTTCTTCTCTTCTTTAATTTCTTTTTTTTTATTTTGTTATATTAGTCACATACAGTACATCCCCAGTTTTTGATGCAATGTTCCATGATTCATTATTTGCGGGTAACACCCAGTGCACCATGCAATATGTGCCCTCCTTAATACCCATCACTGGCCTATCCCAGTCCCCCACTCCTGTCCCCTCTGAAGCCCTCAGTTTGTTTCCCAGAGTCCACAGTCTCTCATGGTTCATTCCCCCTTCTGTTTACACCCCCTTCTTTCTTCCCTTCCTTCTCCTACCAATCTTCCTATTTCTTATGTTCCATAAATGAGTGAAACCATATGATAATTGTCTTTCCCCGCTTGACTTATTTCACTTAGCATAATCTCCTCCAGTCCCATCCATGTTCCTGCAAATGTTGTGTAATCATTCTTTCTGATGGCTGAGTAATATTCCATTGTATATATGGACCACATCATCTTTATCCATTCATCTGTTGAAGGGCATCTTGGCTCCTTCCACCACTTAGCTATTGTGGACAATGCTCTTATGAACATTGGGGTGCATATGGCCCTTATCTTCACTACGTCTGTATCTTTGGGGTAAATACCCAGTAGTGCAATGGCTGGATCATAGACTAGCTCAATTTTTAACTTTTACTTCTATTCATTCCTTTTTAGAACACTGCACAGTTATTTGGAGGCTCTTCACTGTGCCTAGCTTTTATCTTAATCTCCTTTATATTTCATATTTCATCTCTTTTACTCTATGTTATATTAAAAAAAATTTCAAATTCTTTTATTTTGCTAATTCTCTGTTCAACTATATCTAATCTGATGGTTAACTTTTCAACTAAGATTTTATTTACTTCTGTTTTCATTTCTTAAAATTAAATTGAATTCCTGTTCAATTAACTTATGCTTTATTTTATATTGTTATGTTCTATTTTTTGGTTTTTCTATTCTGTTTTCCACTTACTCAAACATATAAATTATGTTATCTAAAGTCTAATCTTGCTGTTTTTATTTGCACAGATTCTTAACCATAGTGTTTTTTTAATCTCCCCATGTGTCTTGTAATTTTGCATTGTGAGATAGATTCTATCTATTGAATTATTTGCCATTATTGGACATGCTTGCCTCTTAAAGAATTGGTAGTAAAAGAATCACTTTCTTCTTTCAAATCATCATAGATCTATACTTTTGTAAATAAAATAAAAAGTAATTATTAGAATAAATTAAATTAACAGAGACATAAAAATAAAAGTGTTAGGTTTTTACAAATATTAGATCAAGTTTACATTAATTACTCTGTCAAATAGCTAAAACCATTCCTAACACTCTCAATGTCTGTACTTGTCACTGATGAGTAGCAATCAGCTCATGAACCAGCACTAATCCACAGATCACACCTAAGGTAACACTAGAGTTCCCTAGAATGCCTTTGTGTTTGTTCTGTCTTGCACAGCAGATTTGTTATTGGTGTGAGAGAAAAATGTACCTTTAATTGTTGGTTGAAAGAGTCTCAGATTAGGTGGATAAAGTAAATTTGAACCTGAAACTTACTTAAAGTACAAGACAATGTTTACAAATTCTGAGAAGATGTATTCATTCTTAACAAGAGACCAGTAACCAAAGATAAGCTTCTTTTCCATCTCTCATACTGAGGGATGGATATTTTGTCTATCCTTTTCCTTGGGGTATAGCCTTTTGAAGTTTACTGCTTTTGTGGAAGTCCCAGTGGTAATAGTCCAGTATGTGTGGGCACAGACACATGATCCTATTCCTGAGACAGACCATAGCTTTTATCCAATTGATCTAATTTCACTCTTGGTCATACAACTGCAGAATCTAATAAAAACTGATTTCTTTAATTTTAAATAACGCCCTCATTTCTCACTTCTTCATTGAAAAACATGTTAGATTTTGTCTTGCATTTCTAATGCTTTATCCAATAAGTTCTATTCTTATTATTCAGTCCAAAATAATCCTCAAACCTGATACATCCTAGAATCTAGAACCTAGATGGAACACTGGTACCTATTCTTAAATCTGAAGGTCTTTCTTGGCTTTTTTGCAATTTTTCTTTATGGTGCTTAGATTTTTATGAAACTTATTCACTACATAAAATACTGGGTGATCTCTTGTTTGCAACCACCCAATTCAAAACTGATAAAATATGTAATTTTAAAAAATTACTAGATGTAAATAAAAAGAAAACAAGATAATTTACATAACAAAAGACAGAAAAATAAATAACTGGAAACTTATACCCTCTTCCAATTCCAAAAAAGTTGAAACTATAGCCAACTATGTGCTATAGACAGGGGACATCTAAAACAAAATGATATGATAATATAAAGTACAGGGGGAGAAAAGGATAGTATTCAAACTCTAAAACAAATAAAGAAAGTTACAATATTAATAGCAAATTATTTCAAATTTACTAAATGAAACCAAGAGAGCACACAATTTATTAATTCAATTATGGATATTGTTCTAGGCATTTTGGTCACAGGAGTTGATAATACATAGAGGATGTATGTTAGTAGAAAAAAATCAGGCCAAAAATAAGTGAATAAAATATTCTTTTGATTGTAGGAAGTTCTAAAAAGTAGATAATAAAACATAACCTATATTAAGGTTGAGGACGCACAATGTAGAGGTATGTTAAATAATATGGTATGCTGTAGAGGAAGAATATTCTAGACTAAAGAAAGAGCAAATTCAAAGACCTCAGGCAGGAACAAGATGTTTTCACAACTGGCAAGAAACTCAGTTCTAATGGAAAGAATAAAAGTGCTTACAAGGTGGTATGAAAATGATAATTTTAATGGGAATCATCAGGCAATGGTTGAGCAGGAAAATGAGTTATTATAATTTCTATTTTAAATATATCTTCTTGGCCACTGCATGGACATTAGGCAATATATTGGTAAGTGTGAAAACAGAGATCTATTTTAGTAGTCCAAGCAAATGGACACAATTTAAAATGAAGATGAGGAAATAACTAAGTATAGGAACAAAAATGGAAAGAATTATAAGGGAGTATATGACAAAATGTTATGCAAATAAATCCGAAAATCTGTGAAAGGTGAATTTTTAGTAAAATATACACAAACATGATATTGAACTACTACCAAAGTGCTACCTAAAAAAAAAGAAACATGTCTGTATTGTTTTGTTGCTAAACTCTTTCAAATAAAAAGTGAATAAACAAATCCAAATGCTATTGAAACTTATCTCAAACATAACTTTCAGAACAAAACTTCTAAATCTTTTTAAAACTCTATTATACCATCAATAGTAAAACTTGACAAAAATACCAAAGCCAGACAGCCAAAATAACAACAGACAAATCTCACTTACTAAAGTGATACCAAATTTCAAAAGAAAATATCAAATCAAATGAAGTAGATGTATAAAATAACATTCTGTGGACAGACACATTTCATCCCAGACACATAAAGGTCATTTCCTTTCATAAAACATACTAAAATGATATATTAATTATCACACAATCAAACACATTTGTAAATATTGAATTTATATCCACAGGAAAGCTAATAAATATTTAGCCACTTGCTCCTCACATTAGTTCTATGGGTCACTATATGACTGCATTCTACTGGGCTTTGCTAGGCAATGTTAAGCTGAGTTGTGCTGACAAGATTCTCTAAGGACCCAGGCTTAAGGAATATTCTATCTGGAGTATGCTCTTCTAAATGACCTAGGACAGAGAGGTAAGAGTGGGCCAAACAATACAAACCCATTTAAAGCTGCTACACCTATGTATCACTGGTCAAAGCAAGTCATGTGACCTATTCCAAAGTCAATAGAGTGGGAAATGTGGACAAAGAGTCAGGAGAAAAGGTCACCATACAATCTATCTCCCAAAATAAACATGCAAAAGTGATCAAATAAGAACCTTTACTATCCTAGAAATAGATGGGTTATTTTTTGACATAATAATATATAGAGAGAGAGCTATTAAAAGCCAAAAGCCAACATATATTTTAACAGTTTAACACTAAACACATTTTATTGAAGTGATAAAAATGAAACAGATGCTTACTTTATCAGTATTATTGAACAATATTCTGGAAAATCTAGCCAGTGCAATTAGAGAAGAGAAGGAAATAAGTGGCATACAAATTTGCGAGGAGAATGACAATTTAACACTTTATGCAGATGGTATGACTATATAAGCAAGAGAATAAATAATGATCACCAAGCAGTAAAGAATTTAACAAAGTGAATAGCCAGCCAATTAATACAGAAAGTAGTTTTCCTATATATAAACAATGGCAGGTCAAAATATAGAGAAAGAAAAAAATTATTATCACTTATATTTACATCAATAACATTAATAATCATCATCATCATGAGCATGCTTAACCAGATATATACTGAATCTATATGAAAAACATTATAAATCCATGATCTATTATATGCCAGGCATTTTACAAATGATAGATAGCAACAGTCTTGAAGGTATAATAGGAAAAACAATGTTTTTTGATAAGAAGCTATATTATTATAATTGTTCCAAAATAAATTCATAAATTCTATTCAATACCAATTAAAATTCCATCAGACTTTTCACTTGGGGGCACTTGACAAAATGACACTAGGGTTCATAGGGGGGAATAAATATGTGACAATATCCAAGAAATTTCAGAAAAAGATCAGTAATGAGACCCTTATCAGATATTTAAAAGGCCACTAATGAGGGAGTTTTTAAATAAATTTTAGTTCTTTTATATAATAATTAATATGAAGCTATAAAAATTAATGTGCATTTCATATGCAAACTTCCAAAATATTATTTTATATATATAAACATAAAAATTTAAATTTAAAAACACACACATGAGAGATTTCTGAACAAATAAAAGAAACTATTAAGTGGTTATATATTCAGAGAGGCACTAGTGGTTTTCTACTAGAGAAAAATAAAAAACTTGCACTTTTCATCATTTGATTGCCTTTTGGTGATGTGTGTATTATTTAGTTTTTGTTCTTAATTGAATTCTCAAAAAGCTTCCCAATGCTGATGGGCTTTTGATGTGTCTAGGAATCACAGTGAAATTTGTATCCATAACAAATATTATATTAAAACTTGCTATAGAACAAAAGAAATTCAGATCAACCTATGGAACACTTTAATGATTTATTTTCTTAAAGTGTGCACTGTACTATTAATTTTAAGGTATCCATTTGCCTCTGCAGACATATATTCCACATACCTTTCTCTGATTATAATTGCAATATTAACACTAAAACACGAAGGGTTCTCGTTTGACAATAGCTAAAAATTATCTGAGACTCCCATTAACTTTGATGAGTTTCTACTCTTTTTAACTCATCGTGTGGCTGTATTACATTTCAAAGGAGCCAGTCAAAAATACCTGAAATATTCTGATTTAGTAAAGAGTTCAATGACATCTCCTTGAGACACTAAAAGATTACAAACTATGAGCAAAGAGTGTCAAGACAGAGTGTGCAATAAATCTCCCCTGTTTGCTCAAGGGGCCAGATAACTGTACCTTCTTCTCATGAAAAAATAAGTATTATTTAAACCTCATTCTTCACTGGTGTTTCAAAACTCTTAACCAAAATACTCAAGCCATTGTGACTTTCAAATACGAATTTTTCAATGTTTGAAATGTGCGAATGTCTGAAATAACCCCCCAAAAGATGGGAAAAGTTAGCGAAGGTTTAATGCAAAGGACACATACATGTACCTTACTTGCAGCAGCATCACTAAAACATTTTTGCCCAGGAATCTGGCCCTATGGAAACATATTTGATGTTGAAACAAGGTCTCTTTGCTAGTTATTTCATTGCATGTCCATCTGCTGTGTTGAGAGCTTGCCAGCTCACAAACTGGTCTGCTATTTTCAGTAAGCATGTGCCAAAGCAGCACATGGTTTAGACTGGCAGATTACATAAGGCTGCGAGTATCCACTATAATAAAAATTTAGTCTTTTGCCCAGTGTGTTTGATCCTTAAATTGCTCACTGTGCATTCATTAACTCTCAAAAATTCCCTTGAAAGAGGTGACATATCATTAGTTTACTTTACAGTTAGGGAAACTTGACAGGAGATGAAGTGACTTAACCAGAGCCACAGGTAAATCTCAATGGAATGTCTGGCTTTGTTTATTTAGAACTACAACTTCTCACCTAAGTTTCTGATACTTTTGTCAGGGGGGGAAATAAGTCATGTAATTCAATATGGTATAGACTGTGCGCACCATGGCAAATATAGAATTTCTGAAAAGTAAGAATGATACTTTTGAAATAAGACAAAAACATATATTTGCTAACATAAATTCTGATGTATCATGAGTCTGGAAATCCTTGCTTACAAACCAGTAATTGAACTATTATTATATTTTCCTCTTGAAAGTCTATTTTGGTGCCTACGAACACCTTGTTGGACTGGTAATCTCTGTACCAGAAGAGCCATACAGAAGAAACTTTAGGAATATTGTCTAGCACACAGAATTCTTGAGAAACCTTTGAGCATAACTTCTTTGGAGAGATAAGCAGATAATGTTTCAATTTTTGTCAACTTTTACAATCATTTTAAAGTTTAAAATTATGTATGAACAAAAGTTATGAAAATGTATAAACTTACTATTTCTAAATATCTAATTATGGCATTATAGCAAAGTTTCACTAGAATCATAGTTTAAAATAGGAGTTTTGAAATTTCATGGTTTGTTAGATCAATTGGAGTTTGTCTCTTGATCAAAATAAATTTCTAGACTTGTAAAAAATGAAATTTAAAATTTTTCTAGACTATTTTATTAAAGGCTCTGATGAGTACTGAGACAGCATACCAATTATATTTGTGAATTGCATGAATCTGAATGAGATATAGAAATTGTTCACCTATTATCAATATCTAAAAAAATCTTGATGGGCAAAAAAATAAACAGATAAATCGATATGGTTATAATATGGTACCGACTAATGTAAGTTCACCTTGTTCTAGAGTCTAAAAAAATCCAACTTTACAAAAACACAATAAGGAAGGCTTGCCTAGAAAAAACACCTATGCAAAAATCACACTGGACTTTTAGTTTAACTTTGTTATAAGTGTGACGTGGCCAGACCATCATATTTAGTTTAAGTTATGTCTTAACTTAAGACATGCTTAAGTCTTAAGCATGAGACTTAAGTACTTTACTCTTTGAGAACACAAAGCAGAATCATCAAAGACCCGAAGAAATGATATAATGCTTAGTTTAAGTAGTGAGATTATTTAACTTAGAGAATGTAGGTGAGACACAGATATTTTAAAATATTTGAAAGACTGCATGTGAAAATTTATTTAGCCATGATTTATATGATTCCAGAGGTAAGAACAAAATCCAGCAATTGAATGTTACCAAGGGATAGATTTCAATTGAAGTTAAGGAAAAAGTTTTTTTCAGGTAGAAGTATCTGAGAACAAAATGGGCTTTCTAAGAGAAAAATTATTGAAGGGCTTTATGCTGAAGCTAGACAACTATTTGTAAGTTTGTAAGTTGCATATAGAAAGGTATTTAGTCATCTATCTGGACATGGGAGGGAAAGTAAGGGATTTGGAACATTTTACTTTAGTGGTCTTTTTAAATTCATACCCAATTTAAATGAAAATTCTCTAGAAGTTAAGACCAACTGATTGAGCTAATATCCAATACATACATATATGCATATGTATGTCATGTATATTTTACACTCATTACTGTTTAGATACAAGCGTGTCTGGAGAATTGGAAGTTTTTTATGTTGTAAGAAGTTAGTGTTAGTAAATATTATCTCTTCAGGTTGGAGAAATTTGGATTCCAATCTTTTTAATCCTAGTTTGTCTTTGAAATCACTTGACTTCCTCTTAACTGTTGTAATGACTCTACTCTGTTTACATGGTTAAAATTGACTCGAGATAAAAGTGACAGCTAGGGCAGTGCGTACAAGGACAGAAAGGCAAGATAGGGGCGGGTTCCTTGAAGATGACAAGAGGAAGCCTGGATTTACTGGAGGAGGCAAGAGGCCACGAATAAACGGATTCAGAAGGGAATGGTTTGGTCTGAACAACAAGAAACAGGGAAATGTTAAGCTCTCAAAAGCTTTCCAAAATAAAAGGGACATGGAGAATACAAGATGTGATATGTCCTAACCCTGCTATCTCACTGAGAGACACACAAAAGAAATGGGCAGATAAAACTGGCATTTATCAGGAATGGAGTAGATACACCCTTAACCTGGTGACTCCATGGGCAGACTACAAGCAGGAGGCTTACTTGTTCTGGGAGGCGAGTTCAATACCGACAAGGAAGGATAAGACCTGAACAAAGAAAGGGGGAAGTAAGTCTAAGGACCTGAGGTGGAAGCCTAATGGGATTGGGCAGCGATTCCCATTTCCAAGAGCAAAAATGACTTTTACAGTAAGCCTCAGCAAGTGACTGCGTTTCCATGTCCCTGTGCTAGTAGATGGGCAGCTGTGACCCTGCTAGGTATAGCACACTGTGGATTTGCAGACTTGTGTTAGGGGCTATGGTTCATTTTCTTTTCTGTAGCGACAGATATTTTCTTGGAAACAATGTAGGAAAAAAAGGATTCTATTATACGTACATCTCAGTATTCCGACTCGTATATGATTTTAAAGGTTTCTATTCTATTTCCCCCATATATAATATAGAAGGATATTCACTTGAAGAAGTTCTTTGTTAAATATGTTTATTGTGTATATATATATATATATATATAATGAGTTTTATATTTATTTCTATTTTTCACTAATGAATTTTATCAGATGTAGCTATTCAAGGAATGAAGTGGGCTATTACTCATTGTTATTATTTAAAATATTGCTGTTTACTAGGTTAACAGCACGGATTTCATTAAAGTAACATATCAGATTCTAAAATCTCTTGCGTGCTTACAAAGTTGAGGTCTATCTGCAGAAGCTAAGTTGCTTTCAATATAACTCACCCCAGAGAGGCTAGCTAGAAAGCTCCATGAAAGACAGTAGTTCTTTGGCCATTCTTTGGTCATCAGCTCACAGTTATGTGTTCACTGTTTATGAAGAACTGTTTTGAGAAAATGGAGAGGTGCAATAAATAATAATTTGGGGTGTTTGTTCACCTCCCAGAATAGAATACTCAGAGACAAATCACGTAAGAACAAAGGAGAGAGGGTAGGCTACAAAAAGAGCATCAAGCTGTGTGATACAATGTAAGTAGGAGAATATAAACTATATTCAAATAAACTTTATGCTAAAGAAGAGAAGAGAGCAAATGAAGATCTCCAGGTTGGAGAACAAGTTACAGTCTGATGCTAGGTCTCATAAAAATGGCTTCCTTGTAAGAAAAAAGTGAGCAACTCTAAAAATTACGAAGGAAAAAACCAAGATAATCCGACTGCAGACTAATGCTATTAAACCCCTTTTAATTCCTTCACTCTCATTTCTCTCTGTGTATCTTCCATAAAGCAAGAGCTAGTGACTATTGTTTGGTATGTCAAGTAGATGACAGGTGGCTGAATTTCAAAATGGAATTGTATGAACGAAAGTGCCCTAATGGAAGGTGAGGGAAAATCTGATCAAACACGCCTGGGTGCTTAAAGTGACCAGATCATTCCCTACATCCAAAATTCAGGGAATTTCAAATCTATCTTCCAAGCAGCAGAAAATTCTGAAAATCCACCTGTGGGATGACGAACCACACCATTGCAATGTTCCATGTGAACATATGGAAAGACATCTTCATACTTTTTCTGACTAGAGGCTACATACTTCATTTTTTTTTCCTTTTTAAGAGAGGAACCTAGATTTACATTTCTAAGTAGTATGCAGTCTCAGTACTTATTAATTAATAAGACATCCAAAGAAAGAAAAGAAATTCATATGAAATAAATTCTCATTGCTTTTTAACATCATTTCTTTTATTTAACCATGCTATGAGTGTTATATTTGCAATCTTTAATTTTTAAAACACTCCTTATGGATAAAAAACTGAATTTCAGGCTTATCCTATACTTGAAATACAAGTATGTGGTCAAATTCTAGTATGAAATAAATTTTTTAATGAGTCGATAATAAAAATTTTTGACTAAAAGACCATTTATAAATGTATGTGTGAAACAGTCTTTGACATTCATTTCTATTCATCTTGACAGTAAAAAAGTTTCAAACATGGAAATGGACAGAAAAGTACAACGAGCAAGTCTAACTTAAATAATCACTTAAACTTAAGTCATGCAAGGAACGTTTATTATAATAGAAGTACTTGAAATTACATGGGAAAAAGCTACGACAATTGGCAGATTATGATTCAAGTACCTGTAAATTTTTATGACACTGTAATGTTTTAAAAAACGTAAGAGTAGAGAATCCATATGCTATTCAGTTTAGGATAAATTAATAAAATTCTGCATATGATTATCTACCTTAGTGATATTTTTGTGGTGTCTTCAGTTAAATTCAAACTACTGTAAATCAATTCAGTAATAGTTACTGAAATAAAGAGAAAGAAGATAAAACCTTGAATAAATGTACCAAGAAAAAAACATTATAGTCTTGGCATGTTTATAGTTCAACAGGACATTAAGTTAGCAATTCAGCAAAAAATGAGCCTTCCAAAATATTCAAAAGTCCTGATTTATTCTTTCATACAACCAGGCTAGTGATTTCTTTAAAGATCTCATCGATATGTAGACATTTATTTCTCACTGAAGCCACGGATAGTTTATTGCGCTTTAACTAGTAACCCAGGAGCTATTTTTTTTTTTTTTAAAGAGAAGAAAACCAGTTTTTCTCTGGATTGAACATACGGTTTGGGAGGTTTTGCTATATGAAATAGGGCAAGGCTACTTTTGAGAGTCTGCTATTTATCTCTTAAAAAAAAAAAAACACTAAAGTTTGACTGACACTAATTTCCTGAACAAGATACCCTGGAAACTCCAGTTTATCTCATAAAATCATAACAGACAGGGTTTGTGATGTCCCCTCTGCAAGATTCTTTATTCTGTCAGTTTATAGCATTTGAAATGACGGAAAGAGATGCGTTGCTTTCATATGCCATCCAGGAGAACAGAAGCTGTCACCAACAGTGTAATGTGCTGTGTATTATCACTCTGAGTGATCCAGAGGCCCAGAGACTGTCATCTTTTTAGACTGTACAAGTCAACACAAATAAAACTGAGGAGGCAAATGATAATGTCTGAGATAGAGCCAGGCTCATTCTGGCCATTACTTTTTATTCAAACCTTAGAGATGACATGATGTGAAAAATGAGCCTATGTCTAGTTCAGTGCCCATTAGTGTGTGAGCACATTATCTTCCACTTTTCACATTGAATCTCTCTGTACTCACTCTGCCAGTTATAGCTCGGCAGCCTGTCAGCTTAAGGGGTTTTAGACTTCCTTTTTTTTTAATCAACTTTATGTAATTATAAATAAAAAGTAATATTATCTCTCTGTTGATATATTGCAAACATTTTGAGCTACTTGTTCACAAAATTAGTCACAGTATTTCCTCAAGTTTCTTAGAGATCATTCTTTTGTAGCTAAATCACTAGCCTGTTGTTTTGAACGTAAAATAACCACTGAGAATGATTTTTAAAAATAAATAGAATTTTCATTTAAATAAATAAGCTGAGTATTTTAATCTGCACTAAGACATGATTGCCCCCTCATTTCCTATCCATGATAAATTTTATAGTCTTTCCGTATCTAAATACCTCAGATATTCCTTATCAAAAAGGGAATAAATAGTATAATTTTGTGTAAAAGACTCAGGGGTATTTGTTTTCTGTAGTAACTTATCACTGAAGAAAAACCTGATGAATATTTTTACAATCCTGTCAGTTGCCAGAACCTCACTTTGCCTCCATAGACATAAAAGAAACCATCTCTGTGCCTGGTGATGTGGAGAAATCAATTAATTTATCATATCACTCTTTAAGTGTCACATTATTTTGGCCAGGGGTGGCAAATTGAACTATGAAAATGTACTTTTCAACAACTCTATTGGGTAGAAAACCTGACAGCCCTCAAAGTGTAGATCTGCCATCTTCAAAAATAGCTGCAAGCACACATATGCACACATACTCACGCACTTTAAATAAAAATCCAGTTTTTGAAGGGTTTTCAACTAGGCCACTAACATTATCAACAGCTAGAACAAATTCCTATTATTTTTCCATTTGTAATCTTTAATTATCCCCAATCTTCTCAAAATATTCCATAACTACCTTGCAGGTAGAATTAGGCACATTTCAAAGGGATTCCCAAGGATATAAATACCAAACATGAGATAGTTATGATTCAGTTATTGAAATTACAAAGTGCCTTATTAAAATAGAAAAAAAAAGCCATCAGTATTGAGTATGACTTGAAAGATGTGATTGGTGATTTTTTGGACACTTACTGTGTATTTAGTTTTGCCGTGATACCATCTCTTACTATTGCCTTCATGTTGGATTCTATTCCATTTTGTAGCCACAGAAAGAGCCTAAACAAATCCAAGAATCTTAGAAAAAGAAGCTGAATTTCTTATTAGCGAATTTTCACATGCATCCTGTAACAGGAGGGTAACAGCAGATTTTATGATGAGCTTTGTTTTATGTTAGAGTCATCAGCCTTCCCCTCTTAGACTGAAGCATTGTTTGGGTACCATAATTTCTTACATCAGAAAATGGTTTACAATGTTTTCAGTTCTTTTCTGAAATGTCAATGATAGACATTACTGTCTGTGCAGAAGTTAAATGGTACCATATTGGAACAATGGTAGATGCAGAGTATTTATTTTAACTTCATCTTCCATTTTCTTCTGCATGGATTATCATCCTGTGTTATTTATGGCAAGAATGATGGCCTGAATGTACAAAATTGTGTGTACTGTCTGAGAGAGATATTAGAACAACGATGATGATTTTCTATGGTGAATATTTTGTCCAGTCACAACAATGTTGGTGACATTAGCTGAGGTTTATTTTAAAATCCCAATCCAGATAACAGATTAGTAGTCCAATGAATGACCACCTTTGAGAGAAACCAAAACCTTATGTTATGGGAAGGTGGAGATACCAACACAGTGCATGATATAATAAAGTATTTCATCTCTTGTGTTTATGCAATATTTCAAAGAGTTTTATATTAGCTATGTAACTTTTATTTTATCTAAAAACTGAAACATTCAAATGACTAAAAGTAAACAGGAGCATTTTTATAATATTTTTAAATCATTCTCTAATATCACTTTTTTTTTAAAGAATCATGGAGGTTGAAATAATAGCAGGTTTTTCAACTGTTAAAATTGTGTTTCCTAAAAAGAAATACCCTTTACATTTTTGAGAATCTACCTAAGGCTCAATTAAATGAGTAGAATAAGTGAGTGATTATTTTTCACTCTTTAAGATGAAGCCCACTGCTTTTTACTTTATTACTAGGATGTTGTCCTTGGCACATATATTGCTGAGAATAGCTACTAATACTAATTTAAAATGATATCTTCATTGCCAGTGGAAAGCTGGCATGGAAGGTAATCCAATTCATTGGCAAGAAAAATTTGTTACCAAAGACATCCAAATAACAAATAATCTCTAGTAATTTGAATCTTATTCCCAATCCCTTTTTTATTCAGAATGAGTTTAGTACATGTGAAATGTTTTCATATTTTGTTTTCATAGAAAATTCACTGACTTAACAATACATTCCTAAATTTCCAACACCTGTAGGTATTTTTTTCACTCTTTTTGTTTCCCTTGTTTATAAAAAATATCAAGTACCTTATTTAATCCAGTTGTTACAGTTATATTTTCCAAAGAAATATCTGGCTGGTGACCTTTCTAACCCTGAAAGACCCAAGTTTCTAGACTTGGTGTCATCCCAATCCTTTTTCATTCTCCTTTTAAAGAAAGTTGTTGTTGTTTTTTTTTTTTTGTAATGGAGGTCAAACATTTTTCTAGGTTTATATATTATTTTTGTTCTTTATTTGGTTATTAAAATACTGGCAGATTCATTTTTACCAAAGACAGTATATTTAAAAATTGATTAATATTCTATAGACTTTTTTTGTGTTTATACTTTTTGTGTTTATACTTTTTAAATTTTTGTGTTTATACTTCTTAAAAGATTTTGATATACCTAGAGGAAGAAGAAAATATTAACTGTTCAAGACACTAGAATTAGAGGAAAACAGGAGTGGGAGAAGGGATCACTTGTTCTAAAGGCTTAATTGCTTAAGAAACTCTTCATATTAGAAGTTCTTATGATACTAAAGAAACTGTCCCTTGGTGATATGGTTTTTAAAAATGTTACTAACTCTTAAAAAGTTTTTATTTCATTAACATTAGGGTTCACAGATTTTCCAATTTCAAATAAGCTCTTTACCTTGAATAATTTTATGCTACTAAAGTAAGTCATCTCGCCAAGGGATTAATGAATGTTAGAAGGGAAGGGCCAGTTTTGTGCATCACAAGATGACTGTATTATTCAGGGCAGAAAATCTGTAATGAATCTTAAGTAGATTTATGCAAATAGTCCAAAATCCACTGGAAACATATCTGGTAAATTAAACTTTTTTTTTTTCCTTCCAGTGTCCACTTGGGAAAGAGTGTTGATGAAAGATAAAATGAAAAAGAGAGAGAGAGGAGAGATAAAATTAAATAACCAATAATGCACATTTTCAATACACTTTTCAGAGTTGTCTCAGTTTATTCTATTGTTGATTATACAATAATGGTGGAAGTTCTATGCCTCACAAAGGTAGAAGACCCATCAAAAAGAGAGCCATTAGAAGCAAATATTTATAACTGCTGGGAATTTTGAGTCAGGACAAGATTATTTTAATAGGATTTTAAAAATCTACACAAATCCACTAACAAAATAGACAAAGAAAATAAGAATGTTTTTAAAAGGGACAATATGATAAGAAATACCTAGAAACCATAAAATATGAATGAGTAGAACCCAAGCACCATCAAAACAGAGCCCACACAATTTTGCTTCTCAAGAGTTAGTAGAATAAGGTAAATGGGGCTGAAGGGTCTAAGAATCCTGTAATACAGATATAACCAATAAATAGCTACCTCCAAAAGGAGAATATCCCACTCAGAATCCTCACGCAAACATATTTGAGAAAAAGAACATGGCAAAACAGAAAAGACTTAAAGGACCCACTAAAGAGCTGTGAGGTTCTCAGAGTAGAATAGACGTCAAGCTGACTAGAGTCCTACTCTAGTACTGGAGTAGAATAGACATTAAGGTTGGTGACTAACCTCGATTTGCTCTTAACTGAGGGGTTTTTCTGGATGCAGGAATTTCATTGCTAAAACAGTCCCCCCAAAACTAAGATATTTGGTTATACTACCTTAAGGACAACAGACATATTCTATAAGTTATTTTTAGAAGGACAGAGACCTAAGACTATGAGATAAAAAAATACGGGAGTTGAAAAAAACAGCATATCAGGAACACTGAGTGTAAAGAGAAAAAGTTCACACATAAGGTTAAGCAGAAAGTTTTATGAAAAACAAATCTCAGAAGTATGAAAATGGCTATGAGAGAACTTTAAAAAATATTCATATTGATAGCAGAAGATTTTTTCTTGATTAGTGATAGCGTAGTAATGACAGAATAAAAAGAAGTAAAAAAATCCACAAGTAAATAAAGAGATAAATATTTGACAAAAAAGGATAGAGAAAAAATTAAGAAACGTTTAAAAATTAACACTAATTAGAATAAGCAGAAAAGCAAGAAAAGTACTGTGATGGAAATAGAAAATACAAGGTAGTGAAAAAAACAGGGAAATAGATAAATAGTTGAGAAAAAATATAGATTGAGAGAACAATGAAAGAAGAGAGAAGACATGCAAAAATCCAGTGTGTTTATAATTGAGGTGCTTGAAGAAGAAAATTCAAGGAATGGAACAGAGCACATTCTAAAAATTCTAATTCAACAAAATTATCTGAAATTAAAAAATACTGAATGTGCATGTTGAAAGGACTTACCACGTACCCTAGAAAGTACACTTAAAGCACTCACCACCCGATCCATTTTTGTAAATCTATTGGATTTTAAAGATAGAGAAAAATATTTTTTTAAGTAACCAGATATAAAGATCAAGTCACTTATAAGTCAAGCCAGTGTTATGTACCTTTGTAAATTGACATAATTTTTTGTTTTGACAAGCATTTCCTGGAGAATCTTCCAGGAGATAACTTTTAGACAATAAAATCGTAGAAGGAGTTTTGGCATAAGTTTTGGTGGTGAGTACTGAATATACTTAATAAATACATAACATTAAGTGATGTAGATAAAAATGATAGAATGCCATGCAAATGTCATATGTAATGAAAAAATAGGTATAATACAGCTAACAAAATGCTAAGGATAGAAGGTAAGAGTATGTAAAATGTAGAATAACTTATGGGAATTACTCATAGATATTAACAAGAAGTAAAGTAGGTGCTGGTGAGAAGAAAGGAAAAGGAAAGAAGAGGTTATTAGTAAATCTAACTATTATTCCTAGTAGAGAATAAGTAAAAATTTTTAGGGAGATGGTTACAATAACACAATAATGTACATATAATTATCATTATAAGAATGAACTTGTATTATTCCCTCCAGTTCTACTTGGAATATAGAATTGAATTCATAGAAAATCTGTTTTAATAGATAGAAACCAAGGATATGTTAAGGTTCCACTGGAAAACCCCAATTCCTCTGAAATATTAAAATAAATATGAAAAATAAACATTTATGGTACATTAATTATGTATTATGTTATATACTTAAAACTTTCATATCCTATACATGAATATGGTGAAATGAAGATGAATTATGAGAGTCATTTCAGTAATGAAGTGACCTATCTCCACAATTAAAATAAAATAAGGTTCAGATTGGCTGAAAAAGGGAACCTAAATTGACTGGTTATGAAAGATGCATATTAAAAAAGAATTTCAGAATTACTAAAAATGAAAAGATGAGCAAAGATATACTAAGGAAACAAATGAAGACAAGGGATCACCATCTTTATGATAAACAAAGTAGAATTCATGCTTCAAAAAGAAAGGAGTGAAGAAGTAAGGAAGGAAATGAAAGGAAAAAGAGGAATGGGGGGACCAAAGAGAAAGAGAAAGAAAGGAAGGAGGGAAGTAAGGAAGGAGGCGATGGAGAGGGAAGGAAGGTAGGGAGAAAGGAAGGAAGGAGGGAAACATTAAAGAAGCCACAAGGAAGTCACTATAAAGTGCTAAGCATAAAAATCAAAATACAGGATCTACTAATAATATTTATGTTAATAAGAGAGCCCTAACTTTTACAGAAGATCATGGAGAATTTGAAAGGTAAATGAAAAGAAAAACAATAATAATGAGTTTAACAATTCTCTCCAAGAGTGATTAGGAAAAAAAAATATTAGGAGAACATAGTTGTACATAATCCATAATGTAGATTTCATTGGTCTTGGTGAGATGTGGTCTTAAAGAGATGAGTGTGTTTGAACACTGACATTTAACAATTATCTCTTTTTTATATGAAGTGCACATTTATAAAAATACAAATAATACAAAAAATCTTTTCTGATGATAATGCAAATAAACAAACAAATTAGAAAACAATAAAATGAAGGGATGAAGGAAAGAAAGACTTCCTTTTTTAAAGTTAAAAGTGTATCATTAATCCATTTATAATCAAATGACAATGAAAGTCATCAGAATTTTGAGAAAGTACAAATAATGAAAACAATATTGCAGGCATACCTCAGAGATTTTGTGGGTTTGGTTCCAGACCACCACAATAAAGCAAATATTGCAATAAAGTGAGTCAAGGAAATTTTTTGGTTTCCCAGCACATGTAAAAGTTATGTTTACACTATGCTGTAATCTATGAAATGTGCACTAGCATTAGTCTAGTCTAAAAAATGTACATACCTTAATTAAAAATACTTTGTTGCTGAAAAATGCTATCCATCCTCTGAACTTCCATTCCTTGAGTTGTAATCCCTGACCACAGATCACCATTAACAAATATAATAATAATAATGAAAAAGTTTGAAGTATTGTGAGAATTTTCAAAATGTGAAACAGAGACACAGGGACACAGAGTAAGCAAATGCTGTTGGGAAAACTGTGCCCATAGACTTGTTCAATGCAGGGTTGCCACAAATATGCAATTTGTAAAAAATGCTGTATTTGCATAGCACAATAAAGCAAAGCACAATAAAATAAGGTATGTTTGTAATAGTATTTATGAAACACAGCCAACACAGTGTTCCAAGGAAAATTCGTAACAGTCAATACTCATACGAAGTATATTGAAGATGAGCAAATAATTGAAGCGTGCAGTTCAGAAAAGATAGAAAATGATTGAAGAGCAAACTCAAAGAGCAGTAAATCAAACCTAATTAATGAAAATAAACAAATCATGTCAAGAAAACAAATTAATGAAATGTAATATTACATATAGAGTAGAGAAAAATAAATACTGTTTTTTAGAGATTGAAATACGAAATGTGGCTAGAAACAAAAGAAAAAAATTTATGAGAAAACAAACATTGCTAATATCAAGAAACAATTGGGGACATATATCTAATGACATTTAAAATACTATAAGAGGCTCCAAGCAATTTTATACCAATAAATTTGACATTTGTATAAAACTGGCATATTCCTTGAAAGCACAATTTACTAATACTAACGGAAGAAATAGAAACACATAGTACTCTAGTATCTGTTAAGACAATTGAATCACTTATAACAACAACAACACCTTTGCGTAAAAAAGTAAACCATGTTCATTCAAGTGGTTTAACAATTGAATTTTTTTCTAACAGTTAAGAAAAAAGGGAAAAAACTACCAAGCTGTCACAAACTTTTCTTGCAAACAAGAAAGACATAAAATTGGAAGAATAGCACTTTTTAGTCATTTTAGGCCAGCATAGCCTTGGTGTCAAAACATGAGATGGACACTAATAAGAACATGTAGATGAATATTTCTCATGAAAACAGATGTCAAAATTTTGAACTGTTGTTAGAAAGTTGAATACAGCAGTATAAAAAGAAAGTAACCATTTACACCAAATGAGATTTCAGGAAGACAAATATTCCCCAACTTTTGAAAATCAGTAAATCTAATTTACCATACGAAATTAAAATGGGGAAAAAAAACAAATCATCCTTTAAATAAGTACAAGAAATATCATTTGACAAAATTAACATCCATTCATGATAAAAGCTTTTAGCAAAGTTTGAATATAAGGGAACTGCCTCAACCTGTTAAATATCACATTTAGTAATGAGATATTGAATTTGCTCCCCTCCCCAAGAATTGAAATTAAATGATGACACAGGAATTAGAAAGAAATTAAGTTTTTAGAATCTTTCCCTTGTCATTTTTATTTTCTCTTCAGTAGGATATCCCATTTACTGAAATTTATTAATTTCTTTATTTTGTTTTTGTCTTGGTTATTTTTATGCTTTGCTTGAAATCTGTGAGTCAGTGTGCTTAATTTATATGTCCCAACTATTTTATATTTTCAGGTTAAATATTTATAGCTAAGAATTCTCCTTAGAGTACTGCTATAGCAATGTCCCATAAATTTTAATATTTATTTTCCTTATATTTTTCTAAAAATTATTAATGTTTGGTTTGGCAGAAGAATAATTTTTTAAGTAACTTTATAATAATTAGATGGAAGCAACTTGTTTAGGATTTATTACTAATTTCTTGTTTATTTGCAGTTACCAGCAAATGGTGCCAATATTTTTGCATCTAACAAAACGCGATGAGACTTTACTTGTGACTAAATGTATCTTCAGAGTTTGTATATTTTCAACATGCTCATGAAAAGAAGACCTGCTATCTATTCTCAAGGTATACAATCATATTGGTTAATTTTATAGGTATTATTTTTCTAGGTATTATCAACCGACTCACTGAAAGTCCATTATTACTAGACCATATCCCCTCTAATTTCCACTATATCAGAGAGGCTTCTAAGTTTTATATATATAAATATATATTCATAATTTTTATTACACCTTTGTTTTAAATTGTAAGCTTTAATTTAATAATGTGCACTTTTTTCCTGAATTTTACTTTATTATTATTTTTTTATTTGGGTACCATTGACACACAATGTTACATTAGTTTTGGGTGTATAACACAGTGAATCGACATCTCTATATGTTATGCTGTGCTCGCCACAAGCGTAGCTACCATCTGCCACATTACAGTATCATTGACTGTATTCATTATGCTGTACCTTTCATCCCCATGACTTATTCATTCCATAGCTGGAAGCCAGTACCTCCCACTCTCCTTCACCCATTTTGCCTGTCCTGCCACCCCCACCCCTCTGGCAACCGCCAGTTTGCTCTCTGTATTTACAGGTCTGATTCTGCTTTTTGTTTGTTTATTCATTTCTGTTAGGTTCCACATATAAGTGAAATCATATGGTATTTGTATATCTCAGTCTGACTTATTAGCTGAAGTTTACTTTAATTGATAATAAGATCACAACATATGTTTCTTTCTGTTTACATTTGTCTCATATATGTTGCCTATAATTTTGTTTTTAATGTTTCTAAATCATTTTTCTTTAATTGTGTTTTTTGCAAAGAGCAAAGAGTTAGATTTTATGAATAAGTTTGACCATTTTTTCTGTAGTAGGTGAGCTACACTCATTTCCATTTATTTTTATGATATATGTTTGACCTTAGTTCAGCTGTTTTTGTAGGTATACAAACATATACATGTATGCATATAAATACATGCATATGCATATGTGTGTATAATATGTTATACATGTGTATATACACACAGATATGCATATGATCTATTATTATGCTGTTTTAGTTTTTCAGTTATTATTTTCATTAGAAATTGGGTTCTGTTGATTACCTTTATACTTATATATTACATACTACAGTGTTGCCTCTTTTGTTAGATAGTATGTATTGGTTTGCTGTTATGAGCAACAATAAAAATTACTTGTAACTTCTTCCCAACACTCACTTTTTTCAATAGTAGTATCTTCCTTCATGTTTGTTTCTGTATTTGTAAACATGCTTTTATTTATAACAGTTCGTTTGCCTTTTTATCCTTTGACAAATCTGTAAATTTATTCTAGTTCCAGTATTCTCCCTTCTCCTCTCCACCTATAGACTAATTATAAAAATCCAAGGTGAGCCTCCTTTGGAATTTCTTCTCTTGCTCCCAAATTCAGTTGACAACAACATTTAAGAGAAAGAGAAACGGGGGCAGTTCATCTGTCACTTCCTGACACCCACAATCTAAAGCTATATGTTCAATAGTGCTCTTTAATGAACACGAAACAGAATTGTCTTTTCAGTTTGAAGTCCCTGGCCTCAGTGCCAGCTAATGTTGTTGAGAAAGCCAATAAGAGCAGTAAAATACACTCTAATGTCTAAAACACATGCATATCAACTTTCTTTTTTGTATGATTGAATCTCTGATTCATCTGTTTCTAATTGCTAAGGACTGGGAAATCCAGTCCCCTGTGCTAAGGCTGTCAAGTTCTACCCATTCATGTGCTAGGACTCTAATCCAAGGACTCATGAGGCCTAAGGTCAATGTCTGAAGTTTTAACTTAAAATAAAAATATTGTGTACAAAAATTCATAAACTCCAGTTGATCAGACAAGGTCAAAGTCTCAGGTAACAAGCCCTTACTAAATTCTAAACTTTGAAGCTTTCCTGCATATGTTTCGACCCCAAGTATCTTATTTCCCAAATGATTTTCTGGGTCAAGTTATTGAAGTTCCTGGTCTTTGCACCAGAAGCTGGTAATACTCCCTCTGTAAATAACCAATTTGAAACCAATTAGAAGATGAAGTCTGACAGATGGAAACGAAGATATTATATATAGTACTGATGAGGCTACTGTGGAAAATACAGCTTACTGTGTAAGCTACATAGGCTCCCTAGCTCTCTCTCAGATTGAATTTCCCCACCCATCAGAGACAGTGCTAGAAAACTACAAACGTCCCTCATAGACACCCACACTGCTTCTATCATGGAATAACAGCACAGGCTGCAAGTACTGGGCAGGGCAGAGCCCCAGAGGAAAGAAAGGTGCTGAATCCAACACAGTTACCAATATCTGCAAAAGTCACTGGTGATGGAGCTCCGTCTTTTACCAACCAATGGAGTTAAGAAGATGGCACAGAGACCAGGAACACAGTACATGTCTGACAACGTGGAAAAATAAAGCATGAAAGGAGCATCTTCTGCCAATATCTGCCAGTTGTCCTCTTCCACCATGCTTCGTACTTCCTATTTCTTCCTTCTTGATTCATTTCTTCCCGAAAAATATCCTTCATAAGTTCATTAAATGTGATGCGGGGAGGGATACTCTCAGTATTCCTTTTTTTTTTTTTCTAATTTCAGTGTAGTTGACACACAATGTTACATTAGTTTCCAGTGTACAGCAGAGTGAGTCAACAAGGGTATACATTACGCTATGCTCTTGTGTCTATTTTGCCTTTCTTATTGAATAATGGCTTATCAGTATATACAATTCTAGATTGATATTTTTTTCTCAGACTTTTGACATTAGTGAAAATTCTCAGTTGCATTAATTGTTGTGTAAAGACACTGTTGGTATGCCTGTTATTCTATAAATAGTAATTTGAGTTTTTTTCCCTATATTTTTAAAGATATTTCTCTTTATGCTTAATGTTCTGAAGTTTTACTATAATGTGTCCAACTGAATTTCTAAATTTATTATAAGCAAGACCCATATTTTCTAAATCTGAAGATTCGGGGCTCTATTAATGCTGTTATTATCTCATTCCATTTTCAAAATATTTTTTTACTTTATCTTAAATGCCTTTAGATCTATATTAAACCTATTACCCTGTCCTATTTACCTTTATATTTTTTTCATCCCTTTTATCTTTGGATTTAAACAGGATTCCAAACTGTTAATTTTATGTTTGTCTCCCAAATTGTTAATTTTATATTTGACTGTCCAATATAGAATTTTTTTTATCCATTGGGTTTTAAACCCCATTAGAAGACTTTTTCATGTATATTTTTTAAATATGACCCTTCTTTTTTCATAGTATATCATTTTTATGATAGTGTCTATTTTACAACAATTGAATTTTAAGCTTATTATATGGGAATTTGTGTTATCTAGAGTTTGTGGATGAACTAATTTGCAATGTGCATTTGTTGATGTTTTATTACCATATCAAGTAGTTTATAATTTTGTGTGCATGAGATTATTTTCAGCAAAATTGTTTAATTTTTCCAGTGGGCATCCAATGCATCCTGGGTTGTTGAAGTTTTACTTCCGCCAGGTTTTTCACCAGTTCCGATTCTGAATGGTAAGTTAGTCAGGTGAAGAAGCACAGACCATGTGAGTCCATTCTGGTGGCAAGCAATGGCCGGTACATTCTTTGCAGATACAGCTGTGGCAGCCATTCCAGATGTAAGAGCAGGTTGCAATCTAGGAAGTAGTAGGAGAAGAGAGTAAGAAAATCAGTGTGTATCCAGGAGCAGTGCAGAGGGTATATTCATTAAATTAGTCCTGATTGTGATTGTTGGTCCTATTTGAACATTTTTCAGGCCAGAATCTCTTGTTCTCTGCTCCTTGCTTAAATTTCCCAAAGTCAGTTGTTTTTATTTACAATTACAAATTATGTCTTAAACATTTTTAATGTTGATTACTCTACTTATCAACACATCTAACAATGTTCTACTATCAAAATAAGTTAATTTTTATTAATTTTAGCATCAGACAATGTTAATGGCTTAGATTTAGGAGCCATGTTAACAAAAATACAATTTTGTTTTCATAGGATGTTATATTTGAAATTATGTGAGTTAAATGTGAGAAAAATACAGATTCACTCTAATTAGTAAACCTATTTTCTTATAAAAATTATTGATCAATACCATCAGTGATACTGACTGTATGATATTCCTTTGTTGACATATATAAGAACTTATTGAGCCTATTCCCAAGTAGAAGGCAACTAGATAATATCCAGTCTCTCCCGATTAAAACCAACTGATTATAGCTTAGTAAACAAATATGTTTAGGTAAAGTTTTGAGAAGTCTTATAATGGAATATTATACAGTCCTTTAAAATTATGCTTAAAAATTTTTGTATCATGTAGAAAGAGCACATTATGACATTATATACATGGTTTGAATTAGATTGTGTGACAAGAATAACTTTGTTATCTCCTGAAGAGAATAACTGTTAAAAATAACTGGTTGTTGGGGATAAATTTTCAATGTTTCTCATGTATCTATATCCTATTATATTTATTCTGTATATTCTGCAATTACTGTGAGATTGTTTGAACTAATTTTTTAAAGTTAAATTAATGGTGCTTATATGTTTGCATAGAAATGTCTGAATTTTATCATGGAATTGATTTATAGAAAAACATCTACTTATTAAAGGCATAAATTTTTAAACTTACATATTCAGTCAAATTTGTTCATCTCAGTGTTTAGAATATAACATTTGATTTAAGTATATTTCTACAGTTTGGCTATCTCTACTGTACAGCAGTATAATGATCCAATTATAAAAGAGAAATGGAAACAAAGAGTCTACTTTACAAATACTACTTATTGGAGACGGTTTGCCAATAAAGAAAAACTAGTGGGACACGTTAGAGCAGAAGGCTGGGTCTAGAGAAGCTTATGTTAATGTTGCCTTTCTGCTGTTTTGGTTTTGCATTTTATTAGCTAAAGAAATTGTTCATATTTGAAGGAAGCCACTCTATAAGGAGTGACACAATATTATAAAAAAAGGAAAAACAATTTAAAAATATCTGAAGAAATGAATAGAAAAAAGGCAGAGATTGCATGTTAAAAATTATCTTTAATGTCAAAGCTGTAGTGGGAAAAGCTGCTTGCTATGGTTGCATTTAACAGTTGAACTTTTTTTCTATTATGCTTGGCCCCTTTAAAAAGAAAAACAATTTTCAATCATTCACTATGTTTATTTTTTAAAACCCACTCCATATTTTAGCTGTCACTTTGTTAGATGGCAACTTTCTTGGAGGTATTTTCACAAATGCAATAAACATTATTCATTAACATGTCAGTAAGTCAATGTCTCTGTTAATGTGAGTATATTTTAATAATTTGTTGTGGGTACATCTTTCTATCCTATGAAAGATGAACAAAAATTGCAGTTGAAGAATTTAGATTATTCATTTTCAGTTTTATAGAGCAAATTTGGTACTTTATTTCATTTGAATCCTTAGAAGCATAATAGGCAACTTGCAAAGATTTTGCACATCTGTTAAAATGCAACTGGTCTGTGCCGTCCACCACAGTGAAGTGCAAAGGATTCCACCACAGACTATTTTCCCAGACTGTTAATTCCCTTCCCAGATGGTACTGCAGAAGGCAGCATGAAGTGTATGACTTTTTTAGCCAATTCAAGAAAAATTCTATTCTAAGAAGAAAATCTCTATTCTAAGTAGTGACATGGAACAGAGAGAGCTTAGGCTGAGTTCTTTCCCGTCACTACATCACCGTCACTGGCATATTCTTTCTCATGGAAAGAAAGGTGGGAGAAGCCCCTCACATTCATCAGCAGTGTGGCATTCATGGAGACTAAAGCATATATGTAAACCAATCCATTTTCTAATCCATTGTATTTTCCCATCATTTTAGTCTCTTTCTGAATACATAAAATGTGATAAGAAAGCCTTAGGGATACTAATATTCAAATACAATATAAGCATATTTATATAAAGAATGTTCTAGTCTTTTTGTGCATTGATTTTTGTTATAGAGAAGAGAGAACCACTTTCAAATGGGGGGGTGGGGGGCAAGAATCTAGAATATTAAAAAAGAAAAGAATTTGATGTTTGTTACACTTAAAGGGAACACAAATTATACAGATTAATGCTTATTATTTTCCATTTTTTAAGATTTTATTTATTTGAGAGAAGTCAGCAAGACAGAATGAAAGAGAAAGAGAGAGAAGAAGCAGGGGGAAGGACAGAGGGAAAGGGAGAAGCAGACTCACTGCTGAGCAGGGAGCCTGACCTGGGGCTCAATCCCAGGAACATCTTTCTGACATGCTGGGATCATGACCTGAGTCAAAGGCAGATGCTTAACTGACTGAGCCACCCAGGCACCCCTGTTTTCCATTTTGCTAAGGCTTAGCTTGAGAATCAGCTCTCTGCCAGTCTCAAATAAATAGAAAACTAGAAAACATTTGCTAAAGTATATATTTGTAAAAGTAAGCTTGTGCAACATTAAAAAGAATATACTATAAAATTAAAATGTACATTTGTAGGTTTTAGATTAAAATACCTAAAGAAAGGTTAAGCTGCAAAGCTGTCTTTGTTTCCATAATCTCACCCCCAAATCACAGATGCAGACAGTCTGGGGAGGAAACTAGGAAATACACACCTCATCCATACATATGTCCAGTTTTCTGATGTCATCCATTGGTCAAAGACAAAGAGGGGAAGAGGACAATGTTGTCCACTGATGCAAGAAGATGAGGTAAGAAATGTAGATAATAAATCAGAAGAGGCACAGAGAAGTAGAATGAAACTGTGGAATATATATATATATATATATATATATATATATATATATATATATATATCCATGACTGTCTCTAGTTGTTCTAGGTGTATTTTGTATACTTTTTTTCAGAGTAAAAATTAATTTCATATGAGACTCGGCACTTTATCAGCCTTTGAGATCATCTAACTCAATCATCAGCTCTTGAATATATGAAATAGAAAACAAAGAAGTGCATTAATTTGAACAGGAGAAAGGTCTTAGATGTAAAGTTAGCTTGTGTGATCCGAAGGGAAGGAATTTATATGGAGCATGGCATTATCCTCTAAATCAAAGGTCAACCAACTTTTTTGGTAAAGAGTCAGGTAGCAATTATTTAAGGCTTTGTGGACTCTACAGTCTTTGCCACAATTATTCATTTTTGTTACTGTAGCTCAAAAACAGCAATAGACAATAAGTACACAAATGAACATGACTATGTACCAATAAAACTTTACTCATAGACACTGAAATTTGTATTTCATATGGCTTTCATGTGTCACAAAATCATATTTTTTTAACTTTTTTCTAACCATTTTAAAATGTGAAAAGCACTGTTGGTTCATGAAATGTACAGAAATCAAAGGGAGGGACAGATTTGGCATTCAGTCTGTAGTTTGTGGGCCTTTCCTCTAAGTTTATGGTTTCCAAAGCCAGGTAAGCGAGCACCTTGTTGGGGTAGAATGGCACATGATAACAGAAAGTCAATCCACTGGAGAGCAAACAGCCATGCATGGTTTTCCTTCCTTTCTGTAATTAATTTTTGCATATTTTATAATATAAACATATGTTTAATATAGCATGGATGATAAATAAATATATATAGTATACTCTAAAATTTGTTTTAGCTGACAGGGAGTACAATCTAAAAATTTGGTGACTGTTGACCTTATAGCTTTCAACTGTTGACAGAAGTAATCAATTGCTGGACTCTTGACCTACAAGAAAATTTCAAGGGTGACAGGTCACCCTGAGTCCTTCTCGTGTGTGGCATATTCTCCACCTCCAACTATTTGACACTTTATTTTGTCCTTCAGTGTTGTTCTCATTACACAACCTCAGAAGTCTTTTAATGTGTCTTTTCCTATCAACCCTGCTTTCCAGAGATTATCCACTGTGTTTCTCCTTTATTCAGTCTCCAGTTCCAGGCTGAGGGGAAGAAAAACACAGCCCTAAAGGATGAAAAATGTTTACCTATTTGCAATAAATGACTTAGAAGGGTAAGTTGAAGAGAGTTCTTTTCTGTTTGCTTCTGCGTTATCACTGAAATACATCATCTGAAAATGCGGGTGGGGAGGAACCTGGAGGTTTAATTAAAGAGGAGACCCCATTGTGGGACACAGAATCCACCATAGTACCTTTCTGAAATATGAGGAATTCACCATGGAACTTTGGTGGGATCTAGAGTGGGCTTTGGGCCTCCAGATTCATCACTTTCCCACCAGTCCATGGTGGAAATCTCTCTTTTGTTTTATCATTATGTAATCAATAATGCCATGTAAATTTAGTTTACCCAGACCCATTTAACTGTTCATTGAATGAAATATAAAATACAAAAAACAGCATTTATCCCTTTTTAGCAAATGGATTTTAACTATGCATATATGTCATGAGTTATACTTTAATTTTCAAAGAAAGACTCATGTTCTTTATTCGATATTCACAGATTGTATCTTCCTTCTTTCCCTGTATATATTCTGTAAGGTTATGAGAAAATCAACTCCCTACATTAATTCAACCTTTTTTACACCTTCCTTATTAGTTTTTTCTACTCAATTATATCATCCTTATCAGATTAAAAAAATTGTTTACACACATACACACAGAGCAGGTCCACTTATTCCTGCAAATTGAAAGTACTTTTTTGTCAACTTTTTTTGTGTTTTAGTATTGACCATAATATATTTGCTTAAATTATTCAATCCTTGAGCGTAAATCATGATCAAAAGTCCTATGCCATAAAGACTACTCTGATTTTATTTTTATGATAAATCCAATATTGTTTCTTTATTGTATTTATTAAATAAAATAGTATAAAAACATCATTAAAAAATTTTGCTCTTCAATGAATTGGTTCTAACTGTACATGAGATTTGAAATAGTTTCCTTTCTCTTGGCCTATATTGGTATAATTTAAATAACCCAATATAAAATTTCTCCTGCAAAAATTCTTTATATTTGGGAGAAAAAAGAAGAGTGAAGGAAGGAAAGAAAGGAGGGAGGGAAAGAGGGAGGGAGGGAAGAAGAAAGGAAGGAAGGAAGGAAGGAAGGAAGGAAGGAAGGAAGGAAGGAAGGAAGGAAAGAAGGGGTCTGAATTTGAAGCTGCTTTAACTAACTCTCTATAAAAAGTTACTTTTTTCCCCAGGTCTGAGATCTAGCCAAACCCATACACCATGACTATTCATCACTGCTATTTAAACTCGTGAAAGTTGACAGCAATGACTTGGTAATTCTGAATTCACCTGCTGAGCTCATCTAGTCATTATTTGGAACTTTGCAATGTCCCGCATTACACATGCATCTGCTGCACCTTCATTTACAGATGCAATGAGAGAAAACCTGTTAAGATGAGTCTTTGGGAGAAGAAAAGGCATATAACAAATACAAAAATTAAAACACTCAGGAATAAGGTAAATACTGAGAGTAAGAACTGGGAATGAGACAAATATTGGATTAAGACAAATACTGCTGCAGATTCCAATGTCAATTCTAACAGTGCTAGTAAAGATTGGATTGTGTTGACTGTTGAAGATGAGCAGCTAAAGCAGAAAGCAAGAAAAAATCTTCTAGGCTAGAATTCTATGTCATTGAAATTTTTCATTGGAGGTGACTTAAATTATTAGATTACTAACACAAATCTAAACACAGGTAGTATATTCTTAAAGGTAATCAAACCTAATAAATTAATATAACCTAAGAAATTTAAATTGACAGATAATCATAACATGTGAGAGCCGTTTGAACCTCTAAAGTGTTTTTATGTATTTCTTATTATTGCAGCTAACTTAGCCACAAATATCTCATTCCTATGAAGAATTTTAATTGTAAAATGCAGGTATTAACACAAAGAACTTTTTCCTCACTTACCATTAGTGCTGAACCTATAAGCTCATATTATTTATTTTATTATTCTAATGTATTTTAATCTATGCGGGTGTAATACCATAATTATTGATGTTCGTCTGAGAATCTTTTTCACTGGAAGAGATTAGAGAGGCAGGTTAGTATAGCAGTTAAGGCTTGGGCTCTGGAACCAGACTGTCTGAATTGAAATGTAGATCCACTCTTAGATGTAGATTCTTGGACAACTTGAGTAAACCCAGGGGAGGGTGAACCTGGGCTTTCTTATCAGCCTCCCCCAAGGTGGGGTAAAGGTAAGGGGTGGGGCCTGAAAGCTGGCAGGCATCAAACATCAGATATAGAGCTAGACTCTTTATTGTACTAGGTTATTTTGAGAATTAAATGCTCATGACAATCCTTGACACTCAGAAAATGCTCAGTTAAAAAAAATGCTCAGTAAATCAAAAATGTTGAACGGGAAAGTGTCTAACATATATGGTGGTGAGGGAAAATGAGACATAGTCATGAGCTTAGGGGTTAAGTGTGCTTGACAGGAATGATAAGAGTGAGCACAAAATGCTGAAAGGCACACAATGGAACTAGAGGGCATAGGGATACCTTTATTCCTTATATCATAGCTTCTTAGGAATAAATTAATTCTATCATGTATACTTCTTCTGTGTTGCAATCAAATGAATGTGGTCACAGTTCAGAAATAACCTTTTAAGTGAATTATGCTCCTTCCAGAACAGATCTGTGGACAGTGTTTCAAAAGGAGAGTTGTTATAGATGGAAAATTAATAGTGAAAAATTCCGACCCCAAAATAGCACATAGCATTCTTTGTAAATCCAGAGGAGTGTAGTTAAATTATATGATGTGCCCTCATATTGTCATATATACATAAGTAAAAAACAGTTCTCCATTCATCTCTGTTTAGTAGAACTGAAACGCAAAATCAGTTCTGGTGCTTGTCGGCTGTTAAAGCATGCCTTTGCTATGGTTATCTAGGAAAATGGAATATGGTGTTAAAATGGTCTTGGTCTAAAAGGCTGCAGATCTTTGTCATTTCTAAGCCTTTCCTAGGCATTAGAATGCTTCTATTTCCTGGAATTCCCAGGCCCAGAAAAGCTATGAAATCAAGGTGATATTAAACTAGATCTTCTAATATATATTACCTCTAGAAGCCTCTGTACTCAGAACCTGGTGGTGTAGATGAGTCTGTGCACTACACCCCACTCTTCACCCCCATACTTCACCTCAGGTTGCATACACACACCAAAAACATATTTGAAAGGAATAGGCTTGCAAAGATTTATCTTTAACTTAAGTGCACTAAATATTGGGTCAGTGTTCTGGGAATTCAACTGGCATTTGAACTAATGTAACCATTTTTTAGTTCAAGATAAAAAAACATATATCATACAGTTGCCAAGTGACACCAAGAGGGATTTCCTAGTGATCAAATAGCAAGCTGTCGCCATATTAATCATCACATCATAGATGGTTGAGATTTCCTGTTTATTAAATACCAAAGGGTTTGTGTTAATATTTAGCAGACTTTCACATCCCTATTTCCACTAATAGCATCAATACTCTCCCATCATCCAAGCTTAAAGTTTTTAATACACCTTTGTTTGTTTGTTTGTTTGTTTGTTTGGTTGGTTGGTTGGTTGGTTGGTTTTTTAAGTAGGCTCCAAAATGGTGTGGAGCCCAATGCTGGGCTTGAACTCACAACCCTGAGATGAAGACCGGAGCTGAAACTAAGAGTCAGATGCTTAATTGACTGAGCCACCCAAGCACCCCAAATACATCTTTGTTTCGATCCTAAACATTATTCACCATGAAAACCTAAGTTGAAATTGAGAGATCAAATTGAACATTGGTTACTCCAACTCCATGGGAATTCTCGACTAGCAGGAATTTTTTTATTGTTTCTTTAGCTGCTTTCCCTCCCTTCCACATGTAAAATATTTAAACTTTGTTTTTTTCTGTCTTGTATTGGTTTCTAGGACCATTTACTACTTGTGTTCTCTTTTCATGCTTTAACCGCTCTTTCTATGTTAAATCTCTGGCCCATATTTTATTCTCAAACTTTCAAATTGTGGCATTATCCTAAGGTAATGTCTTTGTTCTTTACCTATATTCTTTGATAATTCATTCACTTTTATAGTTCGAACAAAGGTATTATTCACAACTTCACATTCTGTCCAGAAATCCAATTACACACTATTCAGTGACCAATTGGTTAACTATTAATATGTCAAAGTCAATGAGTATAATTACAGATAACTGGCTACATTCTGACTCCTCTTCAGATTTCTTTATTTTTTTTTCATGGAACTATCCTCTACTCAACCAACTTGAAATGTTAGTGGTCTTGATTCTCCTTCTACCTAGGAAACATATCTATTTACCCTTCAAGTTGTGTGCCTTTTGCATCTCTTCCCCTTTTACAATTTCTATTACCAGCATTTTAGTTCAGTTACCAATTGCTCATCAGAAATATCACTAAAATAGTCTCCTTAGTAGTTCCACCAACTTAGTCTCTTTTCTGTGTTAATATCATACATTGCGTCAAGCTAAATATTTCTAGGGAGCAACCACTCTGCTGAAAAATATTCATGGTCAAGTCATGTTCTCCCTGAACTTCAAAGCCCCAGATTGCCTTTTCAACCTGTGTCCAACAATTCATTTACACATACTAACTGCTTCAACCAAACAACACCATGCATACTTCCTAACTCCACAGCATGTATCATTTTTTTTTCATTCTTTTTAATTTCTCATCAGTTAGGGCAACCCAGGTTGCCAAATTTTAGAGATCTCTGAGGACCCATGTCAAATACCATTTTCCCAATAATGCTTTCTTTCAACCCACTCTTCCACGTTAAAGTTATCTCTTAGCATCCATTGTATTTTGCTTTCATGATCTTAAATGGAAATCACACGATTTTCTATTATAGTTATTTGTCACCTTATAGAATATTAGCTTCTTAGAACAAGGTTTATGACTTAGTTATTGCTTCATTTCTTTCATGCCAAGCAAAACCCTTTCATGAAAAAGCCTTGTGAATGTATGAATACCTTAATGTTGTAGAATATTCTTATTTAAAAAGTGAAAACCCTCTTATGTAATGTTGATAAAGTAATTGAACACGGTCATACAGCTTGTCACTGATAGGGATGAGCTAGAATCACAATACAGAGAAGGAAAATAAGGGACAGAGGAGCACAGATGGTTTCTAGTCCTTATTTTTACTCCTATATTAGTTGGGATTTTGTTCAGTTACAAACGGATGAAAATATAAGAACAGGATAATGCAGACAAAGGCAATGTGTGAATCTTTAGAAAGTAGTTATATATTAGAGATATTGATCAAATATTTAAATTCATCTGATTAGTACTTTTATTCTTGAAAACAAAATTTGAACAGATATAAATAAAGTATTTTCATTTTCCTGGAAATCTCAGTTGTGTTGCTGCTGAAGAGATCAGCAATTATCCAGGGACCAATTAGCCTGTTTGTGGATTATCTACACCCTGTGGATTCCTCCTCTTCGCTTTCCTCCTTATCCCTGCCTTTTGACCACTTCACAGTTGTTAGCCAGAAGAAGAAATTAAAGAAGTGCTAAAAAGTAGAAAGCCAGAAAAAGTGAAATTAAGACTCTAAGTTATTGTACATTAAAAAGAACCGTGCTACTATTCATTGACTGGATCTTTTGGATGAAACACCAGACAGTGGAACTAAAGGGTAATTAACTTATTATGAAATTTGTCAAATTTGTTTATCTTATTTGATTGTTTCATCTTGAAAACTCAAGCTTATTGCATAAGCTGATAGCAATAATAATTAAAAACCACATTGGGGGATTATTTAATATTGTACCACTTTATGCTATTCTACGTATGCACAGTTTGCTAAGAGCTTGTCAAAAGAACCTTACTGAGGCTTTATATGCTCTTTTAATGTCAATCAAGAATATTCCTGTGCAGTTTATTAGCTGAGACTTCCCATTGAAGTGCTTCTAGTCATAGGGAAGTTCCCAATACAATTGGAAAAATCCATCTTCAACTACTAACATGCACTTTTCTATTTATGTACAGTTGAAAGGAGTCCTAAAAATCAATTTGCAGCATTGCTCACTGGAGAATACATTCTTCATACTTGAATTTCATTTTGGCAGAGAGGAATTTACCTGAGCACATTTTAAGCATTTTTTGTTCACATTCCATATGTCCTCTGTCATTTTGGGTCAACTCAATGTTAGCAATCTCTGTGGAGTTTTCTCTTTTCCCTCGAGGGCTCTGCTCAGGGTTTCCTGAACACAATGCAGAATTTCCCTGTTCAGTTGTCCTGGGACTATTCTTTTGTATCTCGGAATAAAGTTCCATTCCTGACACATAATGATTTTCTTCTATGATTAACGGTAGACCCAACTTCTAACAGTTCCTCCTTCTTTAACTCTTCTATCATATATCGAATTTGTACTAAATAACTCCAAATTATATAGAAATGTTCAAACTATTGGTATAGTTTAAATAGGTATAAGAATATTTAAACTATTGCTTTTATCCTATACTATTTATCATAAAACTTACCTCTCTTACTTTTACTTTCTTAATATGTATATATTATATGTATATGTATGTATATATGTATATGTATATAATATGTGTGTGTGTGTGTATATATATATATATATATATATATATATATATTTAACCTAGTGCCTCTGGATCTTTGTGCCCAAATACAAAAAGGGAATTTTTGAATTAAATTGTAAATGTATTCTAATATATTCTGTGCACTCAATTGTATCTCAAAATCATCCAAGGAAAGGAGAACACTAGATTACCATGTGGAATCAGGAAACAAGAGAGTGTTTCTATCTGGGAACCCTGAAATTTTGATAACAGATGTGATTGCAATTTCTTCTGCAGTATTTTATGAATTGGGTGAAACGTTACACACTCTCTTTTGCTTATTCTATTCAACAGTATTCACACAACACTGTTATGTATTTTCCTTATTCTTAGAAAATTTACCAACATGTTTTTTTTATTTTAATTTTTGATCTGTAGAATTCTGTAGAGTGAAATAGCAAAAGATCGAGTGAGAGCTATACATTGATGCCAATCTTTCTACATGTAAGATTGCTTAATTCTTTATTCTATAGACTTCATCCAAGCATATAAATCAGTTTTCTAGAAATAAAAGCAAAATAATGATTCCTTATATGTATGAGTGGTTCACAGCTTATAATAGTACACTGCCAAATTTATATCACCTCCAAACTCATAGCAATCCTGTGAGGAATGTAGTGTGCTTATTATCATCATCCCCATTTTATGGATTGGGAAACTGAGGCAGAAGAGTTAACTTGTTCAGGAATCACAGTTCAGGGACCAATTTTGTAGAGTTAGTTCTTACATATTTCACTAAATTAAACTGCTTTTTGAAAATAATAAAACAATAACAACTTTACTTGGATTGTGTTTTGCTATTTATATAGAACTTTCTTGTGTGTTCCTCTTTCTTATTGTGGCAGACTGTAGAGAAGAGAAACAATTTCTTCCTATTACAGCAAGACTCTTAACTTCTGTCAATCTTTGACAAGAGATTGATTCGTCATATGAAATAAGCAGTAACATGGAATAGGATATATATTTCAGAGGAGAAATACGTTCAAGAGAATAAATGGATATTTTTTCTGTAATATTTAATTTTCCCTTTCAAAGGAATGTTAAAATATACAAAGGGGAAGAAAATTACAGAGAATTTCTTATGCTTCTTGTTAAACATGTGATTTTCAGTTGCTCCTGCCATGTAACAATGAATGCTTTCATGTGTTCAGAAAATAAAAATGCCAAATGGAAGTATTTCACATTTTTACAGGATTATTAGCTATATTTATTAAGTGTAATAATTAACTATAATTTTGAGAGAGGGAGAGAGATACATGTAAAATCATAAAAGACTTGGAAAACCATAAGAAATTCTGCTTTTTGTAATACGGTTTTAAAATGTGCATGAGGAAACCTCAGAGTTATAAAAAATTTCATGTGGCATTATAGAAAAATCAAATTTAAAACATATTGCTTTGTTTGTTAGACTGCAACCATCTTAATAATATACTCTAAGATAAATGAAAATGTATTTTTCAGGATAAGTAGGATGCTTATTGCATCCTATATCGCAGGTACTAATCCTTTGAGATTAGTAGGATGCTGCATCGACGTCGTGATTATTGATAGTGATGCTAAACTTCAAAACATCAGAAAGCTAGAATACCCTGCCGAAATACCAGAAATGGTAGAGACGAAGTGGGAAATTATGTGAAATGTTAGGGATGTTTCATTCCAGTACCTTGGCCTCATTATATTATCAGCTAAATATAAAATACATAGACCAGATAAATGTCTCATTAAGTACTTCACAGTTCTTTCTGGGAACTTGGTACTTGTCTTGAAAATGAAAAATAGAGAAGTATTTTATGTGAAAATTATGGTACAAAAAGTGCATCAGTGAAAGTTTTTATTAGCTCACGGAGTGTGATAAGGCATGATAGCAGTTATTTTATTAATTGCTTATACTTAAAGAAGAGAAAGACCTAGTCTACGTAGAAATTTTAAGACAAAATATCTATCCCATTTCAGATATGGGTTCATTATCAACTTTGGAAGTGTGATACAAATTAAGAGCTCCCCGCCTCCATTTTTGAGAGGGCTTTCCTCAGATAACATTTGTGAGCTTAACTTGACATTTATTTCTTCCTATATACACTCCCATATTAACCTATAGGAAACAAGGATGAATTTTGTGTTGAGATTTCCCCATATCTGTTTTTCAACTGAAAGATATATGTGAATACAACACAAGAGAGTTATGGATAAGAAAAATAGAATTACTTTTCAGGATAAAAATAAACTTTCTTTGAAAATTCATTACTACATTTAGTTTTAATTAGGCTATGTAATTAATAAATCCAGTCTCTTCCTATAATAAAATTGGGGAAAAAAATCCATGTCATGAATTATTGCTGTATTTCTTATTCTGGCAAAGTTCCCATTGCTTTCAGATATACTTAAAAATGACAAGGTGAATATGATGGCACCACTTTTCTTTCAAAAATGTAGTCATGCTGAAAATATCTACGTAGAAGACAAGTCACAAAGCATAGAAAACATCGGCAAGGATGCTTGTTAACAATAAAAAAATGAATGGAGAAGAGATAGAAGGGTGTGAGATGAGAAGTGCTCATAATACCTGCAATATCTAAATACCAGGCTTCAGTTTCCAAGACAAGTGAGTCTCAGATTGACAGATGGTGGATGATTGCTTCTGGTGGAGCGAATGATGGTTAGTTTGCAAGTAAAAGCAGATAAAGGAGCACATGAATAACAGTGAAATCTTTGGTATGTGGGTAAGGCTTAAATTATAAATGGCTTAAATTATAAATGGTTCATGATTGACTGGCCACAAGAAACTTATTAAGAATGCACATATGGCGAAGAAGTGCAGTAGCGCTCTAACAGATGAGTGCAGTTGATCATAAAAAAATCCTATAGTAAAGGGAGAGGAGCATTTGGAAAACAATAAGTTTGAAGGCGACCTAATGACGGAGGAAACACAAATTAAGCAGGCCCCTGTGATTCAAAAAGCAACAAACCCATGTTTGGAGTGTGGGCATGTTAGAGTGGAACTCTGGTTGATCCAAGGACTGGGCTTCAGTTCTGAACGCGATCGGTAAAACTCAGTGATAAGAATGTAAAAGTGCTAAATTAGACAAACGAAACAACCGTTTTCAGGCCTTTGCTTGTGTGTATAAAACCCAAGTACCCTCCGCAGAGAACATGGCTGTCATCCACAATGAGATCAGACTCAAATATTAGGGAAGTACCCCCTTTCCCATGGCAAGAGGAAATGTTTCCCCTACTCAGGCCTTGGTCAAGTAGGTCCATGAGAGCCGTGCAACAAGTTTAACCCATCTCTTGAAGGAATTGTGTGTGTAGAAACTTGTGCCATCTTGAATGCAACCCAGAGAGCTGGTTCCTAATCTATTTCTTATTTGTACTCCAATGTGTATGTGTGTTTTATTATTGTTATTGTTCTAGAATTGACGAGGCAGTAAAAATAGTTTGAATGATTCTAAATCATAAAATGTTCATTCTGAAATTACTTCTAGAAGTCATTTGCTCTAAACTCCCCTTTTATTTTTTTAGATTAAGAAAGAGGTTCAAACCGTGTAGCTGAATTCCTTGAGGCACAGCTAATTAATTAGCTCCTTAGCTAAGGCTGGACATCAGGAATCTTAATTCCCCAGTGGTGTCAAAGGATTACTAATAATGACTTGACCAATGACAGTTTTTCAAGGAAAAGTCTTTTTCCCCTTCTCTGAAGGAATAATGTCATTCTAAGAAAACGAAGACTTTTAAATGTAGGAAAATTGGATTCGACTTTGAATAAAAGCTTAATCTCTAGTTATTTTCTCCCCTCTAACCATTTAATAGGGAATATGAATTGGGGGAAATCTCTAGCCTTAGTTGAATTTCTAAATTCCACACCAAACCACTTTTAAATATCCAAGCTTATCATTTAATTCAAATGCTGACAGACGTTCCTGTATATGATTACGCATTTGAATAATACCTTGAATGTGTATGACATATTTTAACACCTAATTTAGTTTACAGAGTCTCTCTCATTTTCTCTCTATGTTAGCAAAGCATGCATGGATAATTAATCTTAATCTGATTCCTATCGAGAAACAGAGAGGTTAAGTGAATGGCTCCAGGTCACACAGCAAGTCAGCAGCAATTTTTTAAATGTCTTATTTGAATATAAAAACATTTAGATAATAGAATAATTATTTAGGGTCGTCAAAAGTGGTAACACTTGTCATGTTGAGATAAGAAAAACATATTTTAAATCTCACAGGACATTTCCTGATGGTAAGAACTGGCACAGCGGAGACTTCCCTAAACTTAATTTTTGTATTATTTAACCTTGCTTATGATAAAAAAGGAGAAATTCCATTCTATTTAGTAAAAAATGTTGAAATCTCAATCTTATAATTTTTATGACAGTATGTATATTCATTCAAATAAAATAAAATCAATTGTTTTCCTTTTTAATCTTGATGAAAGAATGAGGTCAAAATATCAAAGCATTCTATTGATACTGAACATTGCTTAGTGTATGATATAAATTAGCAATATTCCAAAACTATCTTGTTTATGTGATGAAAAACACAGGAAATGTGTTAAATATTTTTGTTTTGATATAAAATCCAACAGCATATGGACAAAAAGAAACTACTTTTCTTAATTTTTAAACCACATCTAGAGTTTGCCACAGAAAAGAGGTTTTCAGCATTGCACCGGCTTGAAAAATTAAAGATTAAAATTTAAGAAATAGAGCTTTATTATAAAACATCCTCTATGAGATAGGTATATGCCAAATTTTTCTTTGAGTCACAAGGCAAACAATAGTCCTTATAAATATGTACTATTAACACATTAAGCCAAATTATTCATTATCTTTATCCAATGTTCTTACCAATTTTAAAAACATTCTGTACTTTATAGAAATGCATTTCAGAAAAAGGGGAATATACCTTGAAAATTCAGACACTTTTTTGATCTTTGTTACTGGTTATAATAGTAACGAAATCTGTTACTGCAATGATATTAATTCAACTTCATTTGTTCCCTGATGTTTAAACGCTAGTTATCATATTTACCTCACCTAACGGGATGACCTTGGCATATATTCTATTATGATGAGCATTATGTTTTCTAATATGCCACATGTAACTTAGTTTGGTCATATCCAGCTATGATTCTTCTTAAGAAGTGACAATAAAATCAAAAGATGCATTCGTAGAGATGGCAGAGAGTGGAGTGTAACCGGTATTTCAGCTCCCTTTGTACAGGGTGGAATATAAGCCCTTCACAGGAAGATCAGATCTATTTATTAGAAAAAGCCCTTCACAGTTTACCAAGATCTACTTAGATACTGAGTATTCTTTCACTTCCCATGTGAGAAAAAAAGAGAAAACTAGAGTTGAATTCGGCATAAGACATTTTTAAAGCAAAATCAACCAACAAAGTTACTTAATTTCATAGAATTAGGAGAATTTTACTTGAATGGTATGTGTGCAAGGGTATTAAAATATCTCCTTATGCCACATAAAAACAGAGATGGACCAGTTGGCCACTATGGAAGTGATGGATATAGATAGAAAACAACTTATTTCCCCAAAATGCAAGCAAATATATATGCAAGCAATTGTTAATATTAGTCGTACAGAGGAATAGAAGAAAGTATTTTTAAGAAGTGATTTTCCATTTAAAAGGAAATGTGTTTGTTATTCTAAATTTGGCAAATGCATAAAAATAAAAGGAGGGAAAAATGACTCCTCATGTCACAATTCAAATATATTCACGATCAACATTTTGTGACATGTCCTTCCAATTTTAAATTTAAGTTTCAAATTTATATTGTGACAAATCATAATGATTATGGAATTGTGCTTCTACTTTTTCATTAATTGCTTTTAAAGTCAGAAATCCTGAAGTTATCATTTTAGCATCTGTATATTAGTTTATTTGCCTTATTAGTCTATCATTTGTTATGATTTGCATAATCATTTCTATATGGCCAGCCATTCTTTTGGATCTTATTTTGCTGTGTTAAAAAAATGCTGCAATAAAAGTGTGCCAGAGAATGATTGATTTTAAGATTCTCCTAATGCATTGCTAAACCAGTTTTCTGTTTTTGTTTGTTTAATTCTGATCAATGTGTGACTGCAAAGAGGCAGTATAGCATGCTGCTTAAGAGCAGAGAATCCAAAGCAAACTTTATGGACTCTACCTCTAACTTTCTGCACGACCTAGGGAAAATCACTTAACCTCTATATGGCTCCTTCATCTTTAAAGTTTAGGTTGTAGAACTGCTGTAGTTTTAAAAGTATTAATCCATGTAAATGCTTAGAACATTCCCTTGCCCATAGCACTATGAACTTTGACTGTAAGTTGTGTCCAGGTAGGTCAAATTGATAGTAACTTATTGTTCCAAATAATTAATTATGTCATAGTTTCCAAGGTTGTATCTTTTATAGGTAAGCGAAGCTTAGCAGATTAACTATCAACCACAATTAAACAATTTTTAGCTCTTTGTGTAGATGTTCAATATAATATATTTGTCAGCTATTTATAGGCATGTATTTGGGGAAAACTTTACTTACAGATACTTCCAAACAATTCCCTTCTCGTCAGCAGTGGCTGCAGTTTCTTGTATTAGTGGATTCATCAGGTGCAAGGTGAATATACCATCTTGGCTCATTGGTGCACGGTCTCAGCATCCGCTCTAGGGATTTGACTATTTTTACCTTTGTATTCCATTTGGCTTCTGAACTGTCAACTGAGATTTTTCTTTGGCATTTACATGGCACTTTTAAATTATTCCTCTAAATTCCTCAGAGATTTGCATAAATGAATGTCCTATATAAAAATGTGTTTTTTAAAAGATCCATTTGCCTGTACATACTACCTACAAATATCCAAACATTCCCATGGTCAAGACCCAACCTTCTCTTCTGCTAAATATGTCTCAGTTTCGTCCGCTGCAGATTTCCCCTTAGCCTCTTCCACCAAGGTTTTACTTTCCATAGGGTAGAGTATGATTGATTTCTAGATAGCAACATGTACTTCAGTTTAGGAACTCTTATCGCTAAACTAAGTAGCCTCTTTTGCCTCAGCTGGGAGAAAATCAGAAGGTTCAGACCTCAATTTAAAAGTGGTATGGAGATCCTAGGACACTCATTTGTTGCCTCCACTGGCAGTGAAGCAACAACTTGTTCATATATATAATATACTAATCCTGAATTTTTGCACTTCCTCGCCATGAGATTTTATCTCTCTTCCAATGGTCTTCTGAAGTCTTCCAAGACATGATCATTAGTTCTAGCTTCAGAATTATCAGATGCCCTTCTGTGATGGGGCTACTTTTTACCTATGACCAATAACAAACTAAAAATATTCTTTTAAATGGGCAGAATTTGAGTTCAAAACCTAGATGTCTCTGCAGGATAGCTTTATTCGATTTCTGCCAAATGCTCTAGTCCTCATATATTCTAGTTTTAAACACTTCTACCACCACCTGCTCAGTCAGGCCATAAAGCTGATCGGAACTGCTTATGTCATCACTCTTAGTAAGATTTTTAATGTGTTGTTGTTGTTGTTGTTGTTGTTGTTGTTGTTGTTGTTGTTCAGAGCCTGATTCAGATTTTGATATTATTATTTTAAATGTGCGGAGAGAAGCTCAAAGGGCTCCTGGATAAGGAATGTAATTTTATCAAACCTGAACAGCACTGTTGAACCTGAGCTTCCCCTAAAGCAGGTCCGGTGAGAGATGGTAACTTACTCCCCAAATGTTGAAGAATATCTATCACCACATATTCTCAGGAATTTCACAAACTGAATTAACCTTGAATATTGTCCAGGATTTATTGAACAAACACTATTTGTCACATGAGTGACTACAGTCCTTAATTCCTCCTGCATTTCCTCCTTTGAAGGGAGAAATTATCATGTTATCAATGCAAGGAAAATATTCACTGTTTATGGTTACCAAGTCCAGTTACCACCTCACTAGATTATGGCAATATGATGATGAGTTTAAATATCCTTCTGTCATACTGGATTCCATTTCATGAGATTGCAAATAGGAATTCAAAACTGTTTTTTTTTTTTTAAGGTTTTATCTTATTTAGTTTAGAGAGAAGGGCAGAGGGAGAGGGGGAAGGAGAGAAAGAGAAGCAGACTCTCCACTGAGTGCACAGCCTGACACAGGGCCCAATTTCGGGACCCTGGATCATGACCTGAGCCGAAGAGTCGGATGCTTAACTGACTGGGCCACCCAGGCACCCCAAAACCGGTATTTTATTTTATTTATTTTCTTAACGATTTTATTTATTTATTTGAGAGAGAGAGAGAGTACACAAGCAGGTGGAGTAGCAGGCAGAGGGAGAGGGAGAAGCAGGCTCTCTGCTGAGCAAGGAGCCTGACATGCGGCTCGATCCCAGGACCCTGGGATCATGACCTGAGCTGAAGGCAGTCGCTTAACCAACTGAGCCACACAGGTGCCCCTATTTTATTTTATTTTATTTTTTATTTCATTTTCTAAAAGATTTTATTTATTTGACACAGAGAGAGAGCACAAGTAGGCAGAGCAGTAGGCAGAGGGAGTGGGAGATGCAGGCTCCCCGCTGAGCAGAGAGGCCAATGTGGGGCTCTATACCAGGACCCTGGGATCATGTCCTGAACCAAAGACAGATGCTTAACCCAGATGCCCCCAAAGCTGGTATTTTAAAGAAATCATTAGACATATCTATATTGGTTCATCAATCCTGCTTGGCCTGTTGTATTCCCTATATAGTATTTTAAAATAATATATAGATACTATAAGGGTATACTTCACAGACAACTAAAATATTCACAGGAACAAATTTTTAATCTTAAACAGTCTACTTTCAGTCTCTAGAAGCTGACTTATATACTGGCCAGAAAAGACTGGTGAGAAGAGAATCAGAGAGAATCAAAATTCACCTCCAACCATTTTCTTATTCAAAACACTAGATCTTATGTTGTCCTTTAGAATTCTGTATTGCCTAATTTTTACTACCTAGAAAGACATGGATAATTTCAAAAATTTCCATTTATCATGGACTACCAAAACAGGACAAAGGGCAGGCTTTACTAGTAACTGCATAAAAAGAGTAATGGCAAAAATACCCCATACTCCAAAATGGTCCATACTATTATACATTCAGGTAAAGATGACTGGACTAGAGGGGTGCCTGGGTGGCTCAGTCGTTAAGCGTCTGCCTTCAGCTCAGGGCGTGATCCCACGGTCCTGGGATTGAGCCCCGCATCAGGCTCCCTGCTCTGTTCTTCTCTCCCACTCCCCCTGCTCGTGTTCCCTCTCTTGCTGGCTGTCTCTCTCTCTGCCAAATAAATAAATAAAATCTTTAAAAAAAAGATGACTGGACTAGAGAAGAGAATAATCTCTTCTAAATCTGTAAATTTGGTTCCCTCCTTCATGTAATTTCCATGGGTACCCAGTTAAACTCTGGAGTGTCATCTCTGTATTTTATATGAATTACTATACATCGAGCCCCATATCCATCAATCTTTTAAAGTTTATGCATAACACCTCCAGGCTATGTCATTGAAATTATTGTATAAGGCCTAAGAGGCTGCCCATATTTCCCTTGGATCAGAGTGAATCTCTTGTCTACTGAGTATTTAAAATATGTTATCTTCTTAGTGGAAATCTTGTCAGTGTCCTTTATTTCAACACATTCTTCAAAAGCCACTAGTTGAGTAGATTATTATTACTTCCATTAGTCTTTTTATTTCTTCCCTTTGTTTCACTTCTCATTTGAACAACATGTATCATTTTCCCATCACACAGCCCAAGTCACTTGCTTTTTATAGTTACCAAGTCCAAATACTGCCTCGCTAGATTATGGCAATCTGATGGATTCAAATATCCCTATGGCATATTGGATTCCATTTCATTGAGAGTGCAAATTGAGCCTACCAAGAGCAAGGTACCTAAGCTGTCCAACAGGGACAGTTCTTTTCATTACCTCTTGTATCACGGTCTGGTCAATGGCATTAAATTCAGTGTATCTCCCTGGATCATGATAAAGCCAGGAGAGGTGGGTGGCACGTACCTTATATTCCTATCACATCAGGAGAATTTTATCTGTGAGTCAGTGAGAGTTGAGACAATTAACCCTCTCTAGGTTTTTTTCATATTTGCCCACTGTAGCAAGATGGTTGTTGTACAATGGAGAGACATCTGTTCATAAAAGTTTGTGGCCACATGGTGACTTGTGATCAGCTGAATAATCTGTTCCACTTGGTTGTCACTAGAATTAATAGAATGTCTTATAGGTTGTTAACTCTTTTTACTGATGTTTCCCTTTAAACATCATAGTTCTTTCACAGAATATCTTTGGAATTCCATGAGTCACTTAGTTTTTGATACCAGCTACTTGTATGATTAAAAATAAATAAATAACCAAAGGTCTTAACGGAGTTATTTTGCAAGTGAATATAACATTTGCCCAGGTGCTTCATGCACCAAGGATATAGTATATGGCTAGAAGGCTATCAAATAAAACAAAAACAAACAAAGAAAGTTGTGTTTCTTATTCTCTCATTTTCTCCAATTTTGTCTATTAGAGATACAGTTTTCACCAAGATCGGTAACATTTTCCAGGAAAAATAATTTTTCTTGAAAATTTCCCTCTGCTTGGAACTTTACTCACTTAGCCCATGGTTTATGCTTATTTTTCCCAATTCCATTGATGAGAATTGCCTTTCATAACCTTCTTCAACTCTTATTTCACCTCTCACCAATAGGTAGGAATCACATCGAATTCTCATAATGTATTTCCTTTCCCACTTCTTCTTGTTAAAAAATTGTCTTAGTTATTATTATTTGCACAAAATAAAGATAAATCTGTGAACAACACCAATATAAGAAAACACAGAATTGGATCATCAAATCACACTCGTAAGAATCAGAGAGTAATCTAGACTGACAGGTAAATTCTTATAAATGAGGGCTATAGACAGACCCTCCTTTATCATTCTACTACAGTTGGTCCCCAACTTATGAAGTTTCAATATGCCATTTTTCAACCTTACGATGGTGTAAAAGTAATGTGCATTCAGTAGAAACCATTCTTTGGATTTTGATCTGTTCCTTGACTAGTGATATGCGGTACAATCTTCTCTTGGGATCCTGAGCAGCAGCATCCTGTCAGCCATGTTGAGCCCCAGTTTCCTGTCAGCCATATTCCTGTCACCACAAAGGTGAATAACCCATACACCTATAACCACTCTGTAAACATACAACTATTCTGTTTCACTTTCTGTACAGTATACAATAGGCTTTGTATTCAGTAGTTGTGCCCAACTGTAGGGTAATGTAAGTCTCCTGAGTATGTTTAAGGTAGGCTAGGCTAAGCTATGATGTTTAGAATGTTAGATGTATTAAATCCATGTTTGACTTATGATATTTTTAACTTACAATGATTTTATCAGGGCATAACGACATCCTAAGTCAAGGAAGATTTGCAGTTAATGCCATCAATTAATTTGATTTAAGTGTTTACAAGGAGATTTAACCAAGTCATTTCTCCCTAGACATCCTCTCAGTTGCAATCAGAATGATGAGCAGAGACTAACTGCTAAAGTTTCCTTTTCGTCTTTGAAAAATAGGTGATAATTTAAAATAGTTTTTAGTAGGGATAGATCAGATTCAGATATGGTAGATATGTTAAAACTAGACCAGAAAAATTTTTAAACTACAATTAATATGGTAAGAGTGATAATGGAAACATAGATAACACTTAAGAACAGGAAGATGAAAATTCTAAGAAACAATAAAAAAAAGCTAGAGATCAAAAAAAAAGAAATGAAAAGTGCCTTTGATGAGTTTATTAATAGACTAGATATGACTGAGAAAAGAATCTCTGAACTTGAAGATATGATAATAGGAACTTCCAAACCTGAAAAGCAAAGAGAGAAAAAAATCTTTTAATAGGAAAAATCAAAACAAAACAAAATAGCCACATTTTGGAGGACAACTAAAAAAGGTATAAAATATGCATAATGGGACTATCAGAAGGAGAAATAAGTAACAGAACAAGTAATAAGGAAGTATTGAAGTAATAATGATGGAAAATTTCCCCAATTAATGTCAGATGCCAAACCACAGATCCAGGAATATTAGGAAATTTGGTTTTTAAATGTGATGCTGCTATTAAGATATTCCAGAATCATGGTATCTTTAATAGGGTGGGCTGATCATGGAAGTGACACACATTTTTCCTAAAACTCAAACTGGCTACATTTATCCTCAAGGCATAAATTCAGGAAAAAAAAAGATTATTTAGGCATACCTCACTCCTACCTTAATCTGTACATGGAGTATAACTGATTGTAATAAAGTAGTTATTTTAGGGAGACACAAGTTTGTGACTGTAACCAAGAAAGTGCATATCTAATCAATTAAATTTACTCTGAAATAAATAAATAAAATTAAAGAATGTAAGACTAGGAGCTAAATTATGTCCATGAGCAAAGAAAGGATTTGACCTTTATTCAACACATGCCCAGAAGTATGGTAGTGATAAATGTTTAACAGTTAGTACAAAGGTATGTAAGTATTGGTCAGAAAAAATCAATTAGACTACTGCATAACCAATATGAAATATCTTTCCAAAATGTGTAGGCACTTCTTTGATTTTCTTAAAAAAAAATATTCTTCAAGCTTCTATATCCACATCCTCTATATTCAGTTATTCACTAAGTCTTATTGATGTTATCCTTCAGATATATCTCAAATTCATACTATTCCTCACATCTCCATTGCCACCATTCCAGAAAAATGTCCTGAGCTTAGACCATTAGTGGTCTCCTATTACCTGGAGAGGAACAGGATAACGGAGAACACCGCATCTCTGGGGTGCAGAATCATACAGTCTGTCTAGAACTGAAACTAGCTCACACCAATAGATATTAGGAGGAAGGGCCATCAGCACATTAGCAAGGACTGATTAACAAACAACAGCAAGAGGAGGAGAGGTAAGATTTGGGGGATAAACCCTCTCTAAGCTACAGGTGCAGGTAGAGGCCTAAAAGCCAAAAGCTAAAAGCCAAAGGTGGAGCAGGAACATTGTGATAAAGCTTCAAGTAAATTAGCCCTCACTCTAAGCACAAAATGAACTCAGAAGAATTAGAAGATGATAGTGTACAGAAGGTAATGAATGCATCAACAAAACCCATATCCAGTTCATCTCCTGACTAGACCAACTCCACCCTTCAAACTAATGGTTTAGGAGAAACCATTTTCTAGGCTTTAAAAAATTATATTCAGACTCTAAAGTTTTACACACTTCATACAACAACCAACTAAAACTTGTGAAACATATAAAAAGAAGAAATAACACATTGTCAGTAGATAAAACAATCAACAGAAAAAGATTAATAAAGGGTACATAATTTGAACCCATGAGACAAATAATTCAAAGTGACTATTATTACTCTATGAAAGTCTCCATGAATAATTTTAGCAGACAGATAAAAACTACAGGAAAAGTTGCATGGAAATATGAAACAAAGGATTTAATGAAAATACTAGAAGTAAAGGACACTATACCAAAGTTTAAAAATGCTCTAGAAAAATTTGTCTGTTGATGGTTCAACTGAGTTGAAGAAAGAATCAGTGAACATGAAGATGGGTTGAAAGACATTACCCAAATTGGAATACTAAGAGGAAAATTAGTAGTTAAATAAATAAACAAACAAAAACAAAAAAAATAGAGCAACCAAGAGTTGTAGGACAATATCAAACAATCTAACATATGCATAATTAGAATCTGAGAAGAAAAGAAAGAGAGTGAAAAAAATATTTGAAAAGATAGTGGCTGAGATATTCCAAAAAAGAGGGCATGTATTGCACTGAGCACTGGGTGTTAATACACACACAATGAATCATGGAACACTACATCAAAAACTAATGAAGTACTGTATGGTGACTAACATAACATAATAAAAAAAAAAAGATAGAAACAAACAAAGTAAACCACATATTTAAGAAACTCAGAAAACACCAAGCAAGATAAATACCATAACACGCATATATCACATACAATCTACTGAAAACAAATATAAAGAAAATCTTGAAGTAAATTAAAGAAAAATAAACTCATTAAATGGACAGGAAGAAAATAAGATGTAGAGCAGATTTTGCATCAGAAACTATGTAAGATAGGAGATAATTGTGCATCTTTAAAGTGCTGAAAGAAAAAAATCTATCGATCAGTAATTCAAAACCTAGTAGAAGTACCTTTGAAAAAGGACAGCAAAATTTTTTGATGAAACAAACAAAAACTCAGAAAATTTATTAGGAAAAGATCTGTACTACAAGTCTTAAAATAAATTCTCTAGGCAGAAGGAATGTGAGACCAGACAGAAAACTGAATCTACACAAAGAAATCAAGGTTCCAAGAAATTGTCAAAATAAAGAATATTGTGAAAGACATTTAAACTTATTTTTATCTCCTGTAAAAGATAATTGATCAAAGAAAAATAGTATTAATGCATTTTATGTTTATGACATTTTTAAAAGTATAGCATTTGACAAATACAGCACAAAAGATGGGAGGGAAGACATGGAAGTGTATTTTTCCTGAGTTCTTATGCTACACATGAAGTGGTATCATACCATACAAAGGCAGACTGTGATTAATTAAAGATGGATGCCAGCAAATACATTTCATAAAGGGCCAAATAGTAAATCTTTTAGCCTTTGTGTGCCATATGCAGTGTCTATCTCATATTCTTCATTTTTGTTTGTTTTGACTTATTTTGATTTTGATTGGTTTTAAAATCCTTAAAAAAAATTTAAACCATCCTTAGCTTGGGGCCATCCCAATACAGGCAGTGATCAGATTGGGTCTATGGACCACAGCTGCAAATTGTAGGATACCTAGTGAAAACATTAAAAAAAAAAAAAAAAAAGGTAACTATACAGTGAAGATACAATGTAGGTTTAAGAAATTCTTAATACAGAAGCCAGACAAAATGAGTAAAGAAACAAAACCCAGATAGCATACAAAGAAAATAACTAACATAATAGTATACAACCATATTGACAATTATATTAAATGTTAAAGATCTGAGCACATCAATTAAAATACAGAGATTGTCAGATTGGATAAGAAAAAGATGTTTTTATATGCTGCCTGCAAGTAAAAGGGATATATCATGCAAACTCTAATTTTAAGAAAGCTGGAGTAATACTATTATTAATAGTAATAGTAATAGACAGAATGACTTCAGAATAAGGAATATTACCAAGGGTAAGGAAGGCATTACATAAGATAAAGGGATCAATTTACTAAATAGATAGAGCAATTATAAATGTCTGTGCACTCGAAGACAAACATTCAAAATACATGAAGCAAAAGTGATAGTACCGAAAGAACCCTGTGGATAGAAAAATCCACAGTTATAGCTGAAGACTTCGACACTTCTCTTTCATTAATCAATTGAACAAGTTGACAGAAAATCAGTTAGGAAATAGAAGACCAGAACAACTATATCAAACAACTTAATCTAATTGACATTTTAAAAACACTCCACCTGACAACAGGAGAATAAACTGACACATATATCAATTGATTTCAACAAAGGTGCAAAGTCAGTTCAAAAAAGAAAAGCTAGTTTTTTCAACAAATGATGCTGGGATAGTTGAGTATCCACATGGGGAGGAAAAAAAATACAAAGATTTAAAAAAAAGGAACCTTGACCTATACCACACGCCAACTATAAAAATTAGCTCAAAATGGATCATAGACCTGTATGAACATCCTTCAGCAATTTAAAATAAATTCTAGAAGAAATCATAAGGGAAATTCTTATTGACTTTGTGTTTACCCTGGAGATGGCAAATTATAGTCTGTAGGCTGGATAAAGTCCACCATCTGTTTTTGTTAATAAGGTTTTATTAGAACATAGCCATACCTTTCATTTGCTTATTGTCTTAACAGCAAAATTAAGTAGTTACAATACAGACTATGTGGCCCACAAACCAAAAATACTTGCTGTCTGTGCCTTTATGAATGAAATGCCAATATGAATTACTTAGATATAATACCAAAAGAAAAATTTGTAAAATAAAAATATGATAATAGAACTTCACAAAAATTAGAAGCTTCTACTTTTTTGAAAGACAAGCTATTGACTGTGATATAAATAATTGCAAAACAGGTATCTGATAAAAGACCTGGATCTACAATATATAAGGAACACTCAAAAGTCAATAACAAAAAACCAAACAACACAATTTAAGAAATGGGCAAACTGTTTGAAATGATATTTCACCAAGGAAGATACACAGATGACAACTAAGAGCATGAAAAGACATTGGACATTATCAATCATTAGGGAAATGCTGAATGAATCCAACAAGTTATCGCTACATTCCCATTAAAATGGCTGCCATTAAAAAAGCAAGTCTGGAGTTACCAGAAGTGCTGGAGAAGATGAGGAGCAACAGGAACTCCCATACATTACTGACGAGAATACAAAATGGTACAGACAATTTGGAAAATATCTTGGCAGTTTCTTATAAATTTAAACATAAATATAACCTCATTCTTTGGTCATTAACCAAAAGATATGAAAACTTAATGTTAGCATAAAAACCTGCACTTGAAAGTTTATTGTGACTTTATTCATACACACTTCACATACAAAATATATATATATATTTGTTCTGGTGAGTATAAATCAAATATAATGGTGAATGTGTAAACAAACTGCATTGTATCCGGACAGTGGACAGTGAAATACTACTCATCAATAACACTGAACAAACCATGAAACACATGAATGAATCACAAGTGCATTATGCTAAGTGAAAGAAGCAAAACTCAAAATGATATATACTTTAATTCCATTTATATCACACACCAGAAAAGGCAAAACCATAGTGACTGAAAACTGATCAGTGGCTATAGTGACAGATGCTTGGGTATGAGGGCAGATTATGAAAGGGCATAAGATAATATTTTGCAGCCGTAGATCTCTTCTATGTCTTGATTGTGATGGTGGTTATAAGACTACATTCTTTTGTCAAATCTCAGAACTTCACACTAAATACGGGCAGGGTGACTACGATTATTTTGAAATTAGGCCTTAATAAACCCAATACGTCCTGATTGACATTGACATAAAATAACGATTTATTTCAAGAATATAAAGATGAATCAATATCAAAGAAGTTTTGTTAGCTTGCTTCATCATGTTCGTGGATATACTAAAGGGGAACTAAATCACATGGGCATTTTTTGTTATTTCTTTAGAGCACTTTAAGGTCTACAGCAAATTGAAGGGAAGGTACAGAGATTTTCCATATACTCCCCACCCACACACAAGCAAAGCCTCCCCCATGATCAGCACCGCTACCGCAGTGGTACATTTGTAACAGTTGATTAACTTAATACTGACACATTGTAATCACCCGAAGTCCAAGATTACATTAGGGTTTCCTCTAGGTGTTGAATATTCTATGGGTTCGGACAAATGTATAGTGACTTGTATGCATCATTATGCATCATTATTTTTAAAGTAGAGAAAATCCTCTACTTTAAAAAGCTGCTACCCTAAAAATCCTCAGTGCTCCTCTTATTCTTTTTCCTGCCCTACTACCACAGGTAACCATTGATCATTTTACTATCTCCATAGTTTTGCCTTTTCCAGATATGATATACTTAGAGTCATACAGTATGTTGCCTTTGTAGATAGATTTTTCACTTAGTAATATACATTTAAGTTTCCTTTATGTCTTTTCATAGCTTTATAGTTCATTTCTTTTTAGCACTGAATAATATTTCATTGTCTGGATGTACCACGGTTTATCATTCACCTACTGAAACACATATTGGTTGATTCCAAGTTTTGGCAATTATAAGTAAAGCAGCTGTAAACATTTGTGAGTAGGTTTTTGTATGGACATAAGTCCAACTCCTTTAGGTAAATGCCTAGGAGCATGATTGTTGGATTGTATGATAAGAGTGTATTTAGTTTTACAGGAAACCACTAATCCTCTTCCAATGTAGCTCTCCCATTTTGCATTCCCACCAGCAATGAATAAGAGTTCCTCACATTTGATGTTGTTAACGTTTTGAATTTTGGACATCCTGATAGGTATTTAGTGGTATCTCATTGTTCTGTGTTTTTCATTTTGTTTTTATTTTTTTGCATTTCCCTGATGATACATGATGTAGTGTGTCTTTCATATGCTTCCTTGCCATTTGTATATCTTCTTTCGTGTGGTGTTTATTAAGGTCTTGGGCCCAGTTTTTAAATTGAGATTTTTGTTTTCTTATTGTTGAGGTTTTTTTTAAGATTTATTTATCTATTTGAAAGAGAGAGTGCACATGCACACAGACACAAGCAGAGGGAGGGGCAGAGTCAGAGAGAGAGGGAGGGAGAAAAACTCAAGCAGACTCCCCACTGAGTACGGAGCCTGATGTGGGGCTAGATCTCATGACCCTGAGATCATGACGTGAACTGAAATCAAGAGTCAGACGCTTAACCTATTGAGCCACCCAGGGGCGCCTCTTATTTTTGAGTTTTAAGGGTCCTTGTATATTTTTTTTTAATGATTTTTTATTATGTTATGTTAGTCACCATACAGTACATCCCCGGTTTCCGATGTAAGGCTCGATGATTCATTAGTTGCATATAACACCCAGTGCACCATGCAATATGTGCCCTCCTTACTACCCATCACCGGTCTATCTCATTCCCCTACCCCCCTCCCCTCTGAGGCCCTCAGTTTCTTTCTCATAGTCCATAGTCTCTCATGTTTCATTCCCCCTTCTGATTACCCCCCCTTCCTTTATTAAGGGTCCTTGTATATTTTGGATAACAGTCCTTTATCAGATGTCTTCTGCAAATATATTCTCCTATTCTTTGGCTTGTCTTACTCTCTTAACATTGTCTTTCCTAGAATAGAAGTTTTCAATTTTATTTTATTTTATTTTATTTTATTTATTTTATTTTATTTTATTTTATATTTTTTTAAACTTTATTTAAGATTTTTAAAAAGTCATTTATTTGAGAGAGTGAGAGAGAGCATGAGCAGGGGGAGAGAGAGAAGCTATCTCTCTGCTGAGCAGGGAGTTGGATGTGGGACTCCATCCCAGGACCCTGAGATCATGATCTGAGCCCAAGGCAGACACTAACCAGCTGAGCCACAAAGGCACCCAAAGCTTTCAGTTTTAAAGAAGTTAAATTTATCAATTATTTCTTTTATGGATCATGTATTCAGTGTTGCATCTAGAAAATCGTTGGCATATCCAAGGTCATCTAGGCTTTCTCCAATCACATGTTTTTAATCAACAGATATAGAAGAAATATTTAATAAATATTGACAAATTATATGATATTTTATATCAACATATGATGAACATACATTTAGGTATTACATAGTAGAATTTTTCCTTCACATGAAAAGGAATCTTAATAAATCTGTGGAAGACATGAATACCAATCTTTATATGAAAATTGAGATATATTCCTATTTAGACCAGAAACAAGAGAGAAAAACCTAGTATTACTTTCACAATTTATATGGTATTGGTCTCAGAAACACTAAAAGTAAGAAAATGGAGTAGAAAGCATACAAATTGGCAGGAAAGAAATAGAAGCCTCATTTCTTTGTAGGTAATATGATTATTGTTTTAGAAAACCAAAAGAGAGGCACTTGGGTGGCTCAGTCAGTTAAGGTTCTGCCTTTGGTTCAGATCATGATCCCGTGATCCTGGGATCGAACCCCGAGCTGGGCTCCCTGCAGCAGCGTGCAGTCTGCTTTTCCTTCCCCCCTTCCCACTCATGCTTTCTCTCTCATTCTCTCTCTCTCTCTTTCTTTCACTAATAAATAAAGAAAAGAAAACCAAAAGAAACAATAGACACACTTATAAAACCAATACATATAATTCAATAACATTCCTTTCTACTAGGAAAACCAGAAAATACGAGAAATAAAATACCATGCTTCTCTAGCAATACACATTATAAAGTAAATAAATGTATGGAAATGTTACACCAAACATTTAAAAAACTCTACTAAAGGAAATAAAAGTACAAATGAATTGGGGCACCTGGGTGACTCAGTCCGTTAAGCATCAGACCCTTGATGGGCTCAGGTCCTGATCTGAGGATTGTGAGATCAAGCCCCATGTGGGGCTCTGCACTGGGCATGGAGCCTGCTTAAGATTCTCTTCCTCTCCCTCTGCCTCTCCCCCTTACCTCTCTAAAAAAAAGTAGAAGTGAATAAATGAAGATGTATACTATGCTTATAGATAAAACAATATGATATACTAACGATGTTACATATCAACAAATAAATTTATAAGTCCATATATCATGGTTAAAATGATCTGCATTTATATAGATTATGTAAAAAAATATACAGATCAACAGCAGCCAAATCAAGTTAGAATATTTACCCTACCAGATAGTAAGCCATACTATAAAACTCTTCTAAAAAACAGAGAGTGTAAGGTGAGGCATTCTAGCAAAACAAAGAGCTGAAAAGAGATCAAAGTATATATTTTGGTATTTAACGTATGATGAACTTAGTACTGCAAAGTACTGGGAAATAGTGTTTAACAGATAAACTTGAGAAAATTGATTCACCTTTTTGGGAAAACAAATTGTTACTTCCTTACTTTGGATTAACACCTAAATGTGAAAAGTGAAGTTATAACATGAATAGAAGGACCATGGGTACCTATGGTAGCGACCTAGAATTGGAGAAAGAATTTTTAAGTAAGAGCCAAAGAGTTCAAACCATAAGTTTTGACTACAATCATATTTAGGGTTTGTACTTACAGAAGACATCTAATGTCAAAATTAATAAATAAATATAAACATGGAGATGCTTTCACGTCAAAATCCCATAATACAATGCCTAAAGTCTACAAATGATTATTGCACATTAATAAGCAAAAGAGAGGAAATGTAATTTTTTTTAAATGGGGCAAAGTTTACAAATTGCTGTCTCCTAGGATAGAAAGCCTGCATGAATTAAAATTTTAAAAAATGTGATGCTCAGACTCACTGATAATCAAAAAACCTGCAAATTAAAGTAACAATGAATGTTATGTAAAAACTGTAAGATTGGAAAAAGATATAAATAATGGCAATGCAAAAATACGTGAGGTTGTACTATATACCACTAGAGCAAATAGGAACAGTTACTCTGGAATAAAATCTGGTGCTAATTAATAAAATTAATGATATGTTTATCATGTAGCTCCTGGTCCCCACCTCTGGATATCCCAGAGAGATTTTAGCATGAGTCCATAAGGGACTATGAATGAGGAGAGTCACCAAAGCATTATTTGTGTCAGTGGGAAGGTGTAAGCAACTCAGATGTTCATCATAGAGGAATACATGCCATAAGTATTAGAGAAATAGTGCAACAATTAGAGAAACAATTAGAGAAATAGAAAAAATGAACATAAGCCATATTAGCAGATCCTCAAAATAGAGTGTGCATGCATAAAGTTAGAAACAGAATGAAATTTATGTAACCGTAAAGTACAAAGAAGCACTGTATATTTTACAAGGTTAGGTACATATCTAAGGGTTTTTGTCAAAATATTAGAGTAGATGCTTATGGGGTAGAGAGAATGAGTATTAAAGAAAAAAATATAAAGTAGATGCTTTTAAAGTGAGATAATAGGAATTTATTTGAGCAGTATTAAAATTTACTAATTCTCTAATTGAAAACATAAAGCACTATTAAGCTATAAGAGTGTTCTAAAGCAAATAACGACACCAGATATGCAAACTTCACACTTGGAAAATTTTAAAGTCTAACTAGTAACTACTTTGGCTATTAATTACACTCTGCTTTGCAGACACAAGAGCTGCTTTTTGTATTGTTTATCATTTTTTTCCTTCCTCTGATTTGGGTACAATACATACTTAGGGACAGCATTTTTTCACGTGGTATTTTTTGCGGAAGTCTTAGGAATTATGAATTTATTTTCTCAGTGTACGCTGAACCTTATTTAGGAAGTTTAATCAGAGCATGTTCAAATCATTCTATAGTTCTACAAGCATACAGTAAAAGTGTCTGACTCAACTTTGTCTGCTCTACAACAAGGTCCTTGGGCATGTATATCCTAGTCATGCAAAAAAAAAAAAAAAAGAATTTTATTTAATGTGCTGGCGACATTTCTGCGAAGACATCAACCCTGGCTGAACATATATTAAGAATCACATTGTTATTTCTAAATTTTTAAATACTAAGGAAGAATTATACAAAAATGTCTGTAATAATTTAATTTACATCTATATTGTAAGCTCTTTGGTCTTTTTTTTTTTTTTCCTTTTAGATTCCCCCTTCTGGACCTCTAGAGAGATTATAACCCAGTGTTATTGGTTTAATAATAGTAAAGTATGATGGCAGGACACTTAGGAAATGCCACTATATGTGAAACAGAATGTAATGTGATTTTAGATCTGGAAATTGCTGGTGGTGAGCAGAGTGCGAATAAATATCAAATGTCTTCTCTTTAGCACTAAATGTAAAATGTTCCAAATCATCTTATCCAACTCTAGATGTTAACTTAAATGTAAATGCACATATTGAATGCAGTAGTGGAATTGCAAACAGAATTCATAACAGAACAAGTAATGTGATTGGGGATGCTGTTTTACTATATTTCTTAATGCCAAGAAACAGCAAATGAAATTGGTCTTTAAAAATGCAAGGCATGGGGTACTTAGGGTGCTAGAAAATTTAGAGCTGCAGTATCCATAATCTGGTTTGCATCTTAATTTCAATCTTGTAACAGAAAAGTAAGGTAAGAATCTTACCTAGGCTACGGTATGAAAACAGTTTCAAATAGTTAAATATCTGCTATAGAGCATACTTTCAAGTCTATCAGTTAGCCTACTTGCTTACACAGCCACATAGAGAGGAGTTCCCTTTCTCGATTTGAAAACAATCAGACCGCAAAGTGAGTCCTGTTTTACCTTAAGAGATCCAAAATTGTACATAATAACAATTACAATGTTTTATCTAAGACAAAGATATAGATGAGTTTATAGACACTTTGAAGATGTAGTTTTTACCAGGATCGTGTAGAGATCCAAATTTCACTAAGAAAATTATTCATCAGAATTTGAGGCAAAAGCACAGTAACAAAAAACTCAAGATTAAAGGCTCTGGAGCTCCCATTTTAAATAAGATAAACTCACTTTCAAATAACTCATAAATTTTATTTTCTACTTGTTATTTACTGTCCTATATTTTGTTCTTATTTTCTCAACGAGGCTAAAGCTGTTCTCAATAAGATGTCGGGTATATCAGAATTAATCCCTAAATATTCCTTGATACAGTTAAGTGAATTATGCTATATATCCATACAACAGAATAATTTGGCATTAATAAAAAGAATGCATAGATCTACCTGTTTATGCAATGTTCTCTAAAGCTTAGATCAGTGCACATTGTATGATTTATTCTGAGTTTAAAAAATAGAATATGCATATCCACCTATAGCTAAATATAGAAATAGAGATATTCTTACATATATGCTGGTGCATGTATATTATTTTTCTGGAAAGATGCAGAATAAAAACTGTTAAAAAAACTGTGAATAATTTTTAAAAATAGGGTTAAAGAAAAGGAAAGAAATATTTGCTTCTCATTTTGTACCATTTTATACTGACAGTTTTGGCAGATAATTGTGTTCATTTTACTTAAAATTACTCATTAAGCTTACCTGGATGGTGAGATTGTGGGCTATTTAAATTTCCTTCTGTGTACTGAAAACATGGTATGAATTGAGTTTTAATTAAAAGAAAATATAAGGCAGGAGGCATGCAGGGAGCAAGGAAGGAAGAAAGAGGACGGAAAGAAAGAAGGAACAAGTAGAATGTTCTGGGATGCTTTGGGTGAGGAGTGGGCAGGATTGTAGAGGCAAATATAGTTTGAAAAAACTTCCTAAGTAACTGATAGCCCTGGTCTGTTACTACAACGGAAACAGAGTTAAAGTTTCCTGATCACTTTCCACAGTCTCATGTCAACTTGCTTAATCTTATAATGATTTCTTCCCAAAATGCTAATATCTGACAATTTCTTTTTTTTAATATAAGCTATTGCAGGAAGTCTTACAAATCTTTTGTTTAAATATACAGCAGTGAATCTTTGTAATAAAAGTGTTCAGCATTGGTCAACTGGGTATAAACAACCGTGAAAAGTGCAGATTTCAAAAGGACATTTTGCTTGAAAAAAGTCACTGTTCCAGTTTTCCACCCAGGTGTCCTTTTTAAAAATAAAATTTGACTGTATTCGCTTAAGAAAATTTGAAAATTACCATTTCATGATAAAGCCTATCAATAGCTATCATACCTAGTTTTGATGTGTGTAATAAAACAATCACCCTCTTGCCTAACTTCTAAATCATTTTATACGTGTCTATAAATTAGGAAAGTTTTCTTTAGACAATATGTATAAAATGCCTTTAATATGAGTATATGTATTTTATTCTTCTAGACATTTATCCAAAACAGATAATTATGTGTTTCAACAGAAATAGAGAAAGTTATTATAGCATTGCTCATAATACTGAATATTTAGAAGTGACCAAAATATCTAACAAAATATGATTGGTTTTAGAAAGTATGTTGTGAAATATCATGCACTATAATTGAAGAAACAGAGCTTTTAATTATTGCCAGACAAATGAATTCATAATATATTTTTTACTTGAAAACAAGAATAGTACAAAATGCATAATTTTAAAAATGCATGATTTATTTTTCATTTATAAGGATTATTCTGTTTCTTATAAAACAAATTGATATATGCATCTAGGCATAAAATATCTGGAAAGATACATATTGAAATGTTTCGGATTAGAAGGATTAATGGAGCCTTTTTTTTTTCTTTTCTTTTTTCTTACGGGTACTAACTAGTTATTCTACAATCAGCATTTACTATTTGGATAGTATGCATTTGCTAAAGAGATAATATAAAAAGAAATAAACTACAAAATACCAAATGGAAATTGCATTACCACATATCTCTGAAATATGATTTCTTCCACTCCACTCATTCCTGAAGCCTCAACTCAAGCATCGCCTCCTCTGAGAAGCTTGCATTGAATTACTTGTTCTTATTTTTAAATATCACCTATCAAAATGAGAGCCAGTATTTAATGAAAAGCCTAATTCTCCACTGAATTCCTTGAAAGCTGAAACTCTGTACCCCACTGTCTAAGAAAAATCTGGCAACTAGCATTTCTTCAGTGTGGTTTAACTTGAATCCAAAAATATAAGAGGAATTCAAAAGTATCTGTAAACCAGGCCTTAAGTGCCACACTTTTGCCAATCTATAGGTAATTACATATGTAATCTGTCTGGAAATAACCTTTACAAGGAAAAAAAGGATCCTTAAAAATGTATGGTGCTCAAGAGCTATCAGTCATCTGGCAATTTCCGGGGGATTTTAACGTATTCAAAGTGCAGGATAAGAAGGACACAATTGTTTGTTAACTGCTATGAGCACAAGAGGAAATTCAATCCGTTATTGATAGAACAGACCAAAAATCGATAAACTTCACATGAAGGTATTTTTGACACGTCCCTTCGTAAGGTTACAACCACTGAGCCAGCCATTTGCCTACTGCTCTCACATCTATCCTGCATCTTTTCTCGCTCTGCTCTGGGATCTCATGGAACCACATCGAGGCCTGTAGCCTCTTTTGCCAACTAACTTAGAGTTAGTTCATTGTAGCTGACAGGAGGCACTGATAGAATATCAGAAACTGGGAGGAAGAGAGAAACCAAGTCACATCTCTTTTCTAGCTCTGCCACTAATATTGTCACAAATGTCTGGGTCTCCTCAGTGGCTCCAGCTCCTGCGAGCCCGTTTCTATCTCCACGGTCATGCTACCCATGTGGCAGTCTCAACCATGGTTCTAGATCATACAGCATGACTCTGGCTTCCAGATTCTATAATACGATTTCTACCTGTTTTCCTTCAGCCATAGGAGTGCTGTCTGCTTCCTATTTATTATTCCTTAGTTTGCTTCGCTGGTTTTTCGACTCTTCCATCACACATATAATTCAATTCCTCGCATCATATTCCCTATGTTTGGAATAACTAGGGTGTTTTCTCTTTCCTTGTCTGGATATCTTTCAATCCAGCACTCAAGGTTTCTTTTGTAATTCACGCTACAATTAAAGCTGGTGCGCAGATGCCTTCTTCAAAATCACTATTTAGTAAAAGGTCTAGTTTACCTGGTCTACTGCCCTGGAAGCCACATTCTTAAATGTATATATAATTACATACACAATTGTTCAAGAACCTTCCAAAATAACACCTGACAAAACTGAGAGTGATTTAGCCACCCTATAGATCATGCAGCTTACAAAGGGTATTGACCAAAGTAGGTACATTTCGCTCTATGGTGAAAGATACCGTACTTAAATAATTTCTAGAGCTACATACAGTGAAATTGTGAGGTTTGTTTTTAACCCCTCATCCTTCTTATATTGATGAAGTCCTTTGCTCAAGTAGTTAGCAGAATCGTCCCCAATCTGGATCTGCTCTAGGTTTGGTTTTCAGCACCGTAATTCTGTGCAATCTGTTTATCTTTTCCCAGTTATTATTGATGCGTACTTTATGGTCCATTTAATAGTGGCTCACCTATTATAACTGCAAAGGAATCAAATCCTCTATATAATGGTTCAAAGCGAATGCTTAGTCAACTGTACAAAGGAAACTCTACACATCTATTCCAGTTCACTACTACATAGATCCTAGCTTTGCTGGAAACTTAGGGTGTACAAAGTTCTTGCATTGCTCTGCAAATATGACTGATACAGCTATCTGTTTCTTGAAAATGCCTTTTTTGGTTCTTTCTGGGCTGTAGTCATGGGCCAGGTTTAATTTTAAAAAATATATTGTTTGGGAGGGAGGGCAGTGCCTTGATGGCTCAGTCAGGCGTCGGACTCTTGATTTCGGCTCAGGTCTTTTAGGGTTGTGAGTTCAAGCCTTGAATTGGGCTCCCTGCTCAGTGAAGTTTCTTCGAGATTCTTTCACTCCCTTTCACTCTGACCCCACCCCCTGAGCCCGAGCACACGCTCCCTCTCTCTCCAAAATGAATAAATTATATATATATATATAACCTTCAAATAATATATATATAATATATATATAATATATATATATATTATTTGAAGGTTAAGCATTTTCAGATTACTGTTTGAAACCAATACTTTCATTCAGAAAATATTGCTATTTTGGTGCTTCCTATGAACCCTATTTTGTTAATATTGTATATGTATTTAGCAAATGTTCCAACTTAAATGAAATGCCTGCAGTTTTAACTATTTTAAGATACAAACTCTAGATGCCTAGTAGTGTTTTATAACTTTTTGGCAGAATTATTCAGAGTTTGAAGTTATCATGTTGTACCTCTAAACTTTTTCTATAACCAACTTCATTGCCAAATCTTTTCTAAGAACTATGTCTTCCCTTGCAAGTTCTCTGTACCTCTGGAGTCTTGCTAAATTTATAAAGTTGGCAGAGCAAAGCTAATGCCCTGGTCATCTTCTGTATGGATTCTGAAACCAAGTTATTCTACACCCCTGTAAAAACTAAGAAGTGCGAGGAACTTTCTGACTCCTCTGGACACTTCATATGTTGTATGATTAGTTGTCTGGGTTGCCAGTTTGACCCATCTCTTAGTCTGTATCTGGAAGGTCCGTCAAAAAAGGCAAGTGCCTGAGGAATTAAGGCCTTTACACTCTGTCAACAGGAGTTATAAAACCATAAAATATGTGTTTTAAGAACAAATTGGGATATGCAAGAAGGCATTCATGCATACAGTAGTGAACTTTGGAGCCACTGAAAATTGGGTCCAAGCCTCAACTCTGCCACTACCTCAGTGACCTTAGACAAGTAGGTGTTCTTTTCTGAGCCTAAATTTCTTAATCTGCCATTTTAGCAGAAATGACACGAGAGCCATGGCATGATATTTAAAGAGAGAAACCTGGAAAGTCCTTCCAGACTATCTTCTTCAACCATCTGCTTCCAAAACCCTTCACAGTTTGAACTTTTTTCTTAAGTCCAAACAGTTATGTGATGATGACGATATTCAGCTGTGACAGCTTTGACAAGCCTGCTTTTCATAATTTGCTTAAGCTTAAAGGTAAATGTGGAACATGGTCACACACAGCAGTTTTAGGAATAACCTCAGCAGAATGGCAATCATTACAGCAAAAGTTTTAGGTGGAATTAGGGTTCAATTCTGAGGCATCTAAAAGTAATTAAGAAATTCTGCACCCAAAATAATCCTGCAAATGAATGTGATTTCTTGGCTCCCAGGGACCCCTTACAGACTGAGATGTCTGGCTTGAGTTAACTCCTTTAGTCTTTGTAGTAAAATGATCATTTGAAAGCTACCAAATTTGTCTGTCATTTAAGAAAAATATTTCTCAGGTATAAAGAAAGTACCATCATTTTACAAGTTAGTTCAAGGAGCGACCCTGTCTTCTTCGCAGTAAAATATATTTTATAGTGGGTTAAAGTTTGAGAATCATCATTACTTCCATGATTTTTATAGCATTATCTTTTCTGTGTGTAATATATATATGTACATATATATTTGGTATGTTGATGTATTAACAAGACTATGTGATGTGGAAAGAAAAATCAAGTAAATGATTAATAGAATCACAGAAGCAAAAATGTTATATATATTCAAATGTATATATTCCATATATCGTATGTATATCAATACATATTTAAATATTTTATGTAAGGTATTGCATCTAGTAGACAAAGGAGTGTGATTAAACATAAAGGAGAAAACAGATTTTAGTAAAAAAAAAATGAGGGGAAAGGACTCTAAATTGAAACCTTTTATATTTATATTTATATAATATTAATTTTAAAATATTAATCTGGTGTTATTCTATTTTAACCACAAATTTCCCAGGTAAGCAATTTTTCCCTTTGTAGCATTTTGTTCAACTACAATAAGGAAACCAAAAGTGTGCCATCTTATTTCTTGGTTGAAAATGACTATTTCTTTAACATTTCATTTCACGTTTGTACATAGCTTTTACCTAACATTTAAAGAGAATTTAATTTAATTTAATCATTTATCATTTCTTCCATAATCATTAGGTTAAATTTGAGTTTCTTTGAAATGAAAATGAATTTTCAAGATTCTTTATATATAGTTGAATTTTGGGTGCAATGTATACAGCATGTTTTTTAAAATGAAACTGAAAAGTGTTTTCAGTTGTTTCATTCACCATCTAAAAGATCATTGATGGAGATCAACATGGAAGGGAAATTGTATAATCAAATTTCTTTAAAAGAAGTCATTACTAGTGAAAGACAGGATTGATGATACAGAGAATTAATCATAACCATGATGTATACATTTCCCAGATATAAGAAGGTTGCCAGGAAGTTGGCATGAACTTCAAAATTTTTTTTTTTTTTTTGGTCTTTGAAAATAGACAACCACTAGCAGTCAGAGGATTAGAGAGCTCTCAGGATCAAATAATTTGAAATAGTTTGCATGGTTTTCATGTAATTAGAATACAGAGAAGGAAAAAAACATGGGAAGATGTGTAAGTGATAATCATGGATATAAATGACTAGTTATAGAGATAATGATATTTTGGTGCACAGTGTAAGAATGCTGCCAAAAACTGCAATAAAAAAGCCAAAGAAAAATTAAACTAAAACAGAAAACACTTTTCTCCAAACCTATCGAATTTTATGTTTTTGAAGATGATTTGTCCATGCCAAAATATATCCTATTGCTTTTTATCCTTCTACAATTACACATAGTATCATGGAATCTGCACTTGAATAATTTTACCAAATGTTCATTGTGTTTACTTATGTCCAGTGTTAGTGCTTGTGGGCAGATTTGAAATCATAACTTTATCATATAATAAATTCTTACAAACAGTTGAATATGCTCAGTTTTTTCTGTTTCTTGGTTTATTTTGCTTTTGTTTTTGAGCAAGAGGTGCATCTTTTATTGGGTATGATGCATCAAAACCCACCTTCGGTTTTTAGCTGAGTGGCTGGGACGGGCAATAAAAATGAAAGCAGGCTTAGAAGAGACAGAATAAGTTTGGTTCTAGACACCAGTACAATAAGCTTGTTCTACAAAATCATGTTGTACTCATCTTTGAATCCCCAATTTGCAACAAAGCTTGGATGCTGAATACAGTTTGAATGCTACTTAACAAGCAAATTACCTCATGCGAGAATGTCCAGGAGACAGTTGGAAAATCAAGCAATGTATGATGCATTTATTGTCTTCACAGTATATGGTGCGTAGTATATAATTAATTATGTACTAAATAGCTAATACATTTTATTTTTTTAACCACAAGAGTGGTTAAAATGCTTAAATGGTAAATAAATATTTTTTTAACAAATCCCTCTAACATTGTGATCATTTCTAAGGCAATAGATTTATACTCTCTTTCCAGTTAATACAGAATACAATATTTGAAATACATGGCCTTATGCTGAGGATTATTTTATTCATGAAAAATAACTGACATGCAATATTATATTAGTTTCAGGTGCACAACATACTGATTCAACATTTGTATACTTTGTGAATAGTCACCGCCATAAGTCTAGTTATGTCACCTTACAAAGTTATTATAATATTACTTTTTGAAATTGTTTCTATTTGGATATAGTTGACACACAATGTTACATTAGTTTCAGGTGTACAAGGTAGCAATTCAATTTCTCTATATGTCCCTTATCCTCTGCTCAACACAGTGTAGCTACTATCTGCCACTGTACAATGTTGCCTATATTCTCTATGTTGCACCTTTTATTTCCCTTGACTTATTTATTCCATAACTGGAAATCTAATTGGCTATATCCTCCAAGCTGTACACTATATATCCATGACTCAATTATTTTATAACTGGAAGTTTGCACTTCTAAATCCCCTTTACTCATTTCACACACCCTCAACCCTCCTCCCCTCTGTCAACCATCATTTTGTTCTCAGTCTCTATGAATCCGGGTTTTGTCTCATTTTTGTTTTTGTTTATTTAGATCTCACATATAAGGGAAAATATGCAGTATTTTTCTAAATCTGTGTGACGTATTTTACTTAGCATAATACTCTCAAAGCCATCTATGTTGTTGCAACTAGCTCGGTTTCATTCTTTTTTTATAGCTAAGTAGTATTTCATTGAATATACAGACCACATCTTCTTCATCGATTCCAACAGGCACTTAACTTGTTTCCATATCAAAGCTATTATACACATTGCTTCAAAAAATATTGGGGTGTATAGAACCCTGCAAATTAATGTTTTAATTTTCTCTGAATAGTAGTAGAATTGCTGGCTCATATAGTAGCTCTATTTTTAATTGTTTGAGGATTGTCTACACCATTTTCCATAGTGGCTGCACCAATTTACATTCTTATCAAGAGTGTGCGAGCGTTCCCTTTATGCATTCCCTTTACATCTTCATCAACACTTGTTATTTCTTGTCTTTTTGGTAATAGCCATTCTGACAGGTATAGGGTGATGTTTCATTGTGGTTTTGATTTGCATTTTTTGGTGATTGGTGATGTAGAGTATCGTTTCACCTGCTTGTTGGTCATCTCTATGTCTCTTCTTTGGGAAAATGTCTAGTCAGATCATCTACTCACTTTTTAATTGGTATGTTTGGTTCTTTTTGCTGTTGGTATTGGTAGTGAGTTGTATGAGATCTTTATATATTTTGGATATTAACACTCTATAGGCTATATGATTTGCAAATATTGATTCCCATTCAGTAGGTTGCCCTTTTGTATCATTAAGGTTTCCTTCACTGTGCGGAAGCTTTTGTTTGATGTAGTCCCATTTGTCTATTTTTGCTTTTGATTCTCTTGCCTTTGGAATCAGAGCTAAAAATTATAGCTCAGTCTTGAAGGCCGAGTTTAGGTAATCCTTCTTGTTCAACCTTGCCCTAGCTCTCTGTTGTCTCTCAAACCTTTGTGATTTTCTAAATTGCCTGGTTTATCCTTGATATGACCCCATTTTTGAGGGTGTGCCAACACCTATCAGTGATCCAAGGGGAGGAATCTCATTTAGCACCAGTTTCAGGCTGATTAGAAGCCAGGTCTTCAGGACCTTTTAAAGCAGGTCAATATAAACAGTCCTGTGGGGTTGCAATTATAATCCCTGATGACCTCCAGAGCAGGAGATCTGAAGTCGTCCCTGGGGTGGCAATTGCCAAAATCAGGGCTCCAGAGAAGTGTACGATCTTAGAGTCTCACAGAGCTATAGCAAGGACAAGTAGTTTCACAAACATGGTGTCTTTCTACCCACATTTATGCTTCATCATTTTTTAATTCTTTGCCTTAACATCAAAAGGGTCTCAGACTTACTCTAGATTATTATAGAATTATAGTTCATGTTTCTCTCTGATGGGACAATCATCCTCCAAAATTGCCTCACCTCCAATTATTAACCTGTATTTCTTTTCAAAAATACCTTGGTTATAGGCAAAAATCAGCAAATTTTAGAATCAAGTCATCAAATTTAAAAAAGAAACATGCCTGGGATGCCTGGGTGGCTCACTTGGTTAAGCGTCCAACTCTTGCTTTTGGCTCAGGTCGTGATCTCAGGGTCATGAGATCAACTCCCACATCAGCTCCACGTGGATTGTGGAGCCTACTTAAGATCCTCTCTGTCTCTCTCCCTCTGCCCGTCCCCTGCTCTCTCTCTCTCTAAAAAAAAGGAAAAGAAAGGAAACATTCTTGATATTTGCGTTAGAAATCAACTTATATTTATTGGCTAATTACTGAAGAAATGGTATCTATAATACTATACTATAATATAATAATAATAATAAATCTATAAATCTTCTCAATCTTGAACAAGAGTGACTCTCTATATAGTCAGGTCTCATTTTATTTTCTTAGTGGAATTCTGTGTCTTTACCGTTTTTATGTGGTTTAAACGAATTTATTGGAAACTTTGTTCATGAGTGTTTTATTGTAGTTGTTGCTATTAAAAATATCAACTCCTGCATATACTTAGCCATTTATTATTGATATATAACAAGGTTATTGATTTCCTATATCATTTATAAACTGGCATTGCCTAACTCTGGTTTCATTTTTTAGTAAATGTCAGATAATTCTTTTGGTTTTCTAAAAATATGGTCATATTAGCTATAATAATGGTAATTTGATTCCTTTTTTTCTTGTTAAATTTCTTTATTAATTTTTTAGTATATAAATAGGACTGACATCAGTTTCAAATGAGGTAAAAAAAAAAGTGCTGCCATAATGGAGCCCCCTTGGCTTTTTTGACAATAACAATCTATGCAGTGGTTTACTGTCAAGCATGAGATTGGTTGTTAGTTTGAAATAAATAGGTTTTGTCATAATAAACAAGTGACATTCTATCTCAAAAATTTTATTAGGAATGAGTGTTGAATTTTGCAATACTTTTTGGCAACGACTGAGTTGCTATTATTATTTTCTATTTAATTATGAATTTTAGAAATTGCTTTCCTGTGGTGATGGAGAAACAATAGAGGTTACCTCCCCCTTTACAGTAAATAATCTTAAATCTTTATTTCTCATGTATAGGGATGTTCAGTGGATTCTCTGACATTTCCATGAAGTTTCAGGTGCTACTGTTACTTGTAGCCAATTTTGGCACTAATTTCCTGCTTTTGAGAAATTCTCTTCTCTCTACATTTCATTACCTGTTTTCACATTTTTTGTTTTGATACCCAATTCCATAATGACTCAAACATGAAACTTCTAATGTCTTACTTCATAATTTAATTTTTTCTTTTATGTTTTTATTAATCCTTTTTTTCCCTGCTGCAGGACTTATCATTTGAGTTTAGTTACACTTCTTTAGGCTTCTGATTTGAATGTTTGTGTTTGTTACATGACTGAAATGTTCTATAGCTTTAAATTGTTAAAACATTCCGTCTAGCTTTATTTTGGTCAGGGGACTTGGTTTTCCCTTCAAGCCACCACCACCTTAATAATTATCAAGGTCTGGGATGGAGTTAGAAGTGAGTGCAGGCTAACTTCAGTCTAAACAGGGGGTTCAATTTCTATCACACCCAATACTGAATATGAGGTAGTCCTCTGTCTCTACACTCCTCTCCCCATGGTTTTTTTTTTTTTTTTTTTTTTTTTTTTTTTTAATGTTATTCCTCTTCCATAAAATATCAGCATGGCTAACTTTGGAAGTTGCAGATTACATCTCACCTCCTTGGAAAATCCTTCCTTGATCATGGTGTTTAAATTTTTTTCAGGTTTTCATCACCAACCATGGATTATATTATGATCCTTTTATTTTCTTCATGGACGTTTATCATTATTTAACCTATCTCATTTATATAATCAATTATTTATTTGTTTATGCACTACCCTTTCATCCTCACCTGACACTGGAATGTGTGACATGAAGGAAAGGACTGTGTCTAGATTGTTTACCTTAATATCCTCAGTTCTAATATTGATGTCTTTCTTCCAGGAAATAGGAAGTTTTACTAGGTTTTGTATAATTCAGGCTTGTTCTTTCATATGCAGAAAGAAAAGCAACGGGGTCACATCTCAAATGTTATATTGATTTCATGACTAACTTTGGGTATTGCAGCATAAAATATTCATTAAATACTTGATTATAATTTTGTTATCATACAGCCAGTAAACAAGATTAATCAGTAAATAGATAAATAGAATAATCTGAAGGTTTCTGCTTTACAAATTTATTTGGCAATAAACATATAAACAATTTCTCCTCTATGATATATAATAAGAAAACAAAAATGATTCAAAGATAAAAGGGGCATCATTCTGTGGTATAGAAGGACTATATGTAATACATCTGTTTGGAATATTTAAATATATATGTATATATATTTATAGTAGTGAAATCAATCATTGCTATAAAATGTTTGAACACATTTAACCATATCGAAACTGATTCAGAATGCACATGCAAATATATAGATATAAACACTGACTTTTCTTTTCCAAAGTAGGTAATACTGTATTTTAATAAACATATATTTAATTTGTTGTGTTGCTTTATTTAGTGTCAAAGCTTTCATGGTTTAAAGAAGAAAATACTAAAATATTTGTCTCATACTGAAACTTTTGCTTTAAAAATGTTTAGTATTATACTTTAGATTGAATTTAAAAACTGATGTGAAATAATTTGCCTTTGTAGATGCAGGATAAGTTTACTTGAATTACATTTAGGAAGCAGTACCTTGGGAATAGAGGCTGAAGCAAACTGTCAGCCACGGAGTGGTTGATAAGTATAATTTATCTTCACCATTTGCCCTCCCCAACCTCCTTGTTAATCACAGAGGGAAGTATTCAAGGATGTGCAGGTTAAATACAGTACTGAAGGAAAAAATGCCCATAAATTTGCTATTGGGCTTTAAATAAAATAAAAGCACTTTTCAGAGGCTATCAAAATATGCAATAATTGAAAATTTTAAACAAACTAGATTAATCTTGGTGACATTTTATCACATATTACTATTGCTTCCCCATTTTACTTTGTTAAATTAAAGTTTTAAAGATTTCCATCAAACTTTCCAAACACTTTTTTTTTAAGTTTTTATTTGAATTCCCGTCAGTTAGCATACAGTGTAATATTAGTTGCAGGTGTACAATATAGTGAGTGACTCAACACTTCCATACAACACCCAGGGCTCATCACACCAAGTGCACTTGTTTATCCTCATCACCTATTTAATTTATCCCCCCACCCACCTCCCTTCTTGTAACCATCAGTTTCTTCTCTATAGTTGAGTCTGTTTCTTTAGACATTTTTCCAAAGAAGACATAGAGATGGCTAGCAAACACATGAAAAGATGCTCACCATCACTGGTCATCAGGGAAATGCATATCAAAATGACAATGAGACATCACCTCAAACCTGTCAGAATGGCTAACATCAACAACACAAGAAACAACAGGTATTGGTGAGGATGTAGAGAAAGGGGAACCCTCTTGCACTGTTGGTAGCAATGCAAACTGGTGTAGCCACTCTGGAAAACAGAATGGAGTTTTCTCAAAAAGTTAAAAATAGAACTACCCTATGACCTAGCAATTGCACTACCAGGTATTTATCCAAAGTGTAAAACAAAACAAAACAAAACAAAAAACAAACAAAAAAACAACCCACCAGTTTAAAGGGATGCATGTACCTAATGTTTAGAGCAGCATTATCTGCAATAGCCAAATTACGGAAACAGCACATTTCCTTTGATGAATGGATAAGGAAGATGTAGTATATGCATATGTATATGTACATATACGTGTGTATGTGTGTGTGTGTGCATGTATAAACAGACTCATATATAAACAGACTCTTAAATATAGAGAACAAACTGGTGGGTTATGAGAGGAGGGTGGGGTTAAATAAGTGACGTGGATTAAGGAGGGCAATTGTGATGAGAACCGGGTGATGTATGAAAGTGTTGAATCACTATATCGCACACTTGAAACTAATATTACACTGTATGTTAACTAACTGGCGTTCAAATACATTTTTTTTAAAAAGAGTCTATTTCTTGGTTTCTCTCTCTCTTTTTTTCCCCTTTGTTCATTTGTTTTGTTTCTTAAGTTCCACATGAGTGACATCATATGGACACGTGACTCTTGATCTCGGGGGTCGTGAGTTTAAGCCCCATGTCAGGCATAGAGCTTACCTAAAATTTTCCAAGCACTTTAAAGGTAAATCCATAGGAAATCTATGGAGCTCTTTAAAAAGAGTAGGAAAAACTATGAAGAAAGTATATTCCATAACTAGTATCCCAAGTGGGAAGCAAATTTTATATTCTGAGATAAGGAAATATATATCCTAGTATACACTGAAGGGACTATATTAAAAGGGACCTGTTTGAGCTCCATCCTGGTAGGCAGCTGATGATCTGAGAGGTTTCTGTACCCTAAATTCTAGAATACCCGGTATTGTTTTAGGTGTGGCATTTCTGTTCACTGCTGTATTTTATTATTCTATTATACTTTTCTTTTTAATTGTTATCAAGCCATGGAGATGTTGTTCTTGGATGCTCTTGACGAAATGTGACATACAGGGTGCGTCTCAAGCCAGCGGAAAAGCAAAGCATCTTGATCTGGTAATAGTAATACAGGTATTCCCATTTTTCAAAAGTTCATGTTATTCAAGTTGCTTTTATGAAAGACCTACAGTAGTATCTTTTTTTGCTAACCGAAATATATATGAAGAGGACTTTTGTTTTTATGAAAATAGGCAAAAACTGAAAATAGCTTTCAGTATTTGTTTTGCAGTGAACCCTTGTAGAGGTGGTGTACAAACAGAACTGGAGATGGCATCACCAAGCTTCTTCCCTAGAAACTACCTGCACTAAACCTCTCGTCATCATGTTGCCATACCTTTGAACTACATCTGTGAGTATTCATGTTTTCTCTCAATTTATTTTCTGTACCCTTTAGCAAGATGTGTCCTAAGGTATCAGAAAAGCCTAAGATTGGTGATATTTTTGGATATTGGGGCACTCAAAAAACTTTCCATACAACGTAATCGTAATTGCTTCTTCACTTTACTCAATGTTGCCTTACGAAAGGATGTATAGGGATGTCCTACTTTCACATAGCTGGAGAGGTCTGTACCATTTATCTTTATTTGCTTGCATGTAACCTAAATCATTTGATTATTTATAACATCTTTTTACCAAAGTACTCATAAGAGTTTACCATGTAACATTTTAAATAAAGTTAAGGTATAATGAAGAAAGACATAATAGAAAACAAATACATACAATAAAAATTCATGCAGGAAAAATCCAATCTTGCTAGAACTGAACTTTAATTCTCACTAAGGTCACCAACTCAGTGAATCTGCACCAACTAAGAATCTTTTCTTAACCTTGGTATTTTAGCTAAAAATACATATCAGTGGCTCTCAAACTTTAGTCTGCACTTAGAATCACTAGGCTTTTTAAAACACAGATTGCTCTTTTGGTAAATTTGGGGTGGTGCCAGAGATTTTGCAATTCTAACAATTTCCTAGATTATGTTAGTGTTGTTGCTGGTCTAGGGACCACACTTTGAGCAGCCCTGCTATATATGATCTCTCTCTCTCTCTCTCACACACACACACATGCATGCACGCATAATTAGCAGGGTCAGATTCTCTGCTAAGAGTCTAATTTAAACCTAACTGTTTTTGACTTGACATCTTTAATGTACATATTTTTCTTATTCTGAGATATAAAGGAATACACCATTTATTACTCAAACTTTTAAAGATAATAGTATAAATACTATTAGCTTAGTAGCATGGAATGACCATGTAAAATTAGTAAATTTATCCATGCCAAAAAACCATTATTCTCTGAGTAGAATATTTGTTTAAATCAATGAAGGGATCTTAATAGTCAGTGCCATCGCTCCATTTGTTGTACAAGAGAGTAACATTTTAGGACCACTATCCCTTAGCTAATAAGTTTGGTCAGCATGTTGAAGGTGTCAACTTATTTAATCTTTATAAAAGCTTATTATGCATATTGAAATATTATTATTTAAAGAAATGTAAGAGAAACACAAGAACACTACAGAACTTGTCCATTGCTATTTATCCAGTAAGCAGTAGATCTGACGTCCAACTCAGACAATTTGACTCCAGAGACCACACTCTGGTCTTGTGCAAATTTAATGCCAAAGAATGTAAATGAATAAGAGGCCTCAAAATCGTAAGTTAGAACATGTAGGTCTATATGCAAGCTATACTTGATCTTTTTAAACCAATTGATTTCTTGCTGTATCGTTTATGATTAGGTCTGTCTGAAAGTAGCTGAAAAATAACCACATAAGATTGGCTTAATAAAATAGAAGTTTATTTTTTCCCATGTTTAGAAAGTTAAGAAAGGAAATAGTAGAAATAGAAAAATACTACATCAGCCAAGGAATAGGCCTTCTTATACCTTATTCTTTTGCCATGTTTGGTTTCCATTCCCAATGTTATCTAATGATTCAATGTAGTTGCTAGAGACGCAGCCATTTCTTATTTTCATACATCATGGCCAAATATAAGTAGAAAACAGAGATGATACATATGTCCTATTAAAGGCACTTCTCAGTTGATGTACAGAACATTTCCCTTTATAGCCTATCGGCCAGAACTTAGTCACAGGGCCACATCAACAGGCAAAGAAAGCTAATGATATAGTCTTTTCAGAGTAGCAATGTGCCTACTAAAAATTGGGGTTTCTATTACTGCAGAAGAAGAAAAGAATGGATACTGGAAGAAAATTGCGAATCTCTGCCAAATTTGTTGCCCAGCTATCAATGAGTCAATTTGATCATACAGTTGAATACTCACCTGGCACAGCTGGTTTTCCACTTTTTAGTGGAAAAATCCTAGAAAAATTTGAATTTTGACAGAGATAATATCATATAATCATCAAACAGTTTTTTTTTCTTTGTGGGCACACAGGATGATTACATTTCCCAGTTTTCCTTTAAGCCAGATTGTATACGTATGATTCAGGACTGGCCAATGGGATATCGATAAAAGGATGTAGGAACTTCAGACCTGGATTTGGAAACTATATAGCAAAATTATCCAGCTCTTTCTACTCCTGATATAAGCCATTTTTCTAGATTGTCTCACTTCAAGTTGTAGAGGGTTATCTGACCTGCAGTGGATTTTGTGTAAGTGAGATATACACATTTAAGTCCTTAAGTCCACAGAATTTAAGATATATTTGTTACCATAGCATAGTCTAACCTATCTGAATGTTATAAGAATTAGTTAAGTAGAAAAGGACCTTGTGTAAATGCTATTTATTACACCAAGAATATGGGTTTCTTCACTGTACCTGTTACCTATAATAGATGTTGCAGATAAAATTATAATGACCCGAAGTTCCTCCCCTCCAGGAGTGTGCAGTACAGAGAAAGTCTCCCAAACTAGTAAGGCACTCTCAGTCTGCTGCAATGTAACCAGATTAGTTATGTGCCATCAATTCTCAAAACCCTCTGAAAAGAACTGTGGGTACTTAAATAGCTTCTGGTAAAGGAATAAGTGAGCAGATACTTTTTAGGCAAAGCTAAACATGATAGTTGGAATGAAGTCAAAGCATAGTGTTAAGAGCCCAAAATCTCAGGGTACCTGGGTGGCTTAGTCTGCTAAGTGTCTGCCTTCAGCTCAGGTCATGATCTCAGGGTCCTGGGTTGTAGCTCCATCTCAAGCCCCAGTTGGGGCTCCCTGCTCAGTGGGAAGCCTGCTTCTCCTTTCCCTTTCCCTCTGCCACTCCTCCTCCTTGTGCTCTCTCCCTCACTTTCTCTCTCTCAAATAAACAAATAAAATCTTTAAAAAAAAGAACCCAAACTCTCTAACCAGATTGCCTAGCTCAAATCTGCTACACCCCCTAATGTTTTTGTATCCTTGGGCAAATTACTTAACTTGTGGGCAAGTGCCTCACATTCCTGATCTATAAAATAAAGATAGTAATAGTATTTATCCCAGGGCGTTGTTAAAGAGATTAATTGGGTTATTATTAGTAAAATTATTGGAACAGTGGTTGAAATAAATAAGTATTCTCTAAGTACTTGTTAATAATATCTGAGGACTATACTTCTCGGTTTTTTTCTCTTAATCAAGACTCTTCAAGGACTAAAGGTAAAACTTAACACTTTCACCCATTTACTTGTAAGTTATAATAATATCAAGCTACTAAAATGTTTCCTGAAATTAAGTAAAACAGCATTTCTCATCTTTTTTCTACTTTAAGACCTGTCAATATAAAATACAATAATGAAAAGGAAAATACAGATAAGCAGAAAACATCCCAAAATCAAATTGTTCTTGTTACTATACTCTGTATTATATTGTCTTCTTAATGTAATATGTTTGAGTTGCTATCACAAAAGAAACCATTGTGAATAGCTGTCAGGTTTAATTGGTCTCTACTATAAAAATATCTTTGATAAATAGCACTGTCTCATATTGAGTTAAACTCAAAAAGGGGCAAATTTGGTTTCATTCAAAACACATTCTAATAAAATTAATAGGGACACAAATTTCTATTTTGCAATATTTCAGTAGAAGGAAATAGAGTGCTTTACACAGTTGGGTACTCAGTAAATCTATTTAATGTTTTCAATTGATGAAAAATACATAAGCACATCTAGGCTACCAGAAAACTATTGCTTTGAAAAAGGAGGTACAGCATGTCACCCTTCTGCAGAGGCTTCCTGTAGGAATTATTCCTAATATAGATGTCATATCAATTTATATACAGAAATCAATAATAACTCTCCAAAATATTCAGGATTTTTATGCCATTATTATAAGTCAACCCATTCATTCATTCAGCAAATATTTATTGTCTTCTATGTACTGCGAAAAACTTACATAATTTTTTTGTTCATGGCACAAATAATAAACTTAATGAATAAGTGAATTATATAAAATGTTAGAAGGTAATAATAGCTATAAAAAAGTAAGCAAAGTAAGGAGGATGAGAAATGTCAAGGATGTGGGTGTTGTGATTTTAAATAAGATTGTCAGTGAGATCCTCTCTGAAGAGGAAGAAGTGAAAAGGAAGGCCAGGGATATAACCATACAGACATCTCAAAAATTTTAAAAAGAGAAAAAAAATAACACAGAGTTTGGGAGGGACTGTATTTGTTGGCATTATAGCAAAGGCACACTATGGGAAAGGGGAAAGTATAGATGAAGTCAGAAGGTTATTAAGACATGTTATGATGTAGACCTTGCAAATCTTTGAAATGGTTAACACTTTTAGTCTTAGTAAAATGGGAATCATGCTGGCTGATTTGTGGAAAAGAGTATCTTCTTTAGGGAGATTAGGAAGGAATATGGGTTGCTATTTAGTAGACCACGATAGAGCACAGGAAAAAAAAAATGGTTGGGACTTAGGCCCAACTGGTAGCAATGAGTGGAATCATAAGTCACCAGAATAAGGATATATTTTGAAGTTAGAGGATACAGGATTTCTGGCCGAATCTGATATACATTGTTAAATAAAAGAATGAAGGATGTCTCCAAAATATTTTGTTGGAGCAACTAGTTGGAAAGGGTCACACTGAACTAGTTTAGCAAGATTGTCATAGGTGATTTGGTAAATGAAGGACTTGGATAAATAACTTTAGAGTTCAAGTGTGAGGTCTAGGTGGGGAAAAATAAATTTGGGTACTCTCAAAGAAAAAATACTATCAAATCAATGACACTGGAAGTGATCCTCAAAAGGAAGAGACTGGATAGATAAGAGAGATGACACAAGGATTAAACTCACAGACGCTTCAATGATTTGATGTTGGGAAGAAGAGAAGCTAATAAAAGAGCCTGAGAAGGAATAGCTGATTCTAGAGAAAAGAAAATTATGGGAGTTCAAGCAGGTGTGAGAGTAATCACCTGTGTCACATGCTGCTGAGAGGCAAAGTAAAATGAAGACAAACTTCACCACCATATTTAGCATTGTGATGCCATTGGCCATCTTGATAGGAAGGGTTTTGATGAATTAGTGTGCAATGGAAGCCTTATTAGAGTGTATTTAAGACATACACGGGCAAATGGTATCAGTGCTTGTCAGCTGAGAGTTTATTGCTGAGGATATGGGTGGGGAAATAAGCTGAAAACAAAACAAAGCTTGACTGTAGTAAACAATGTTTTTAATATAAATTTTTTATTTTGGATAATTTTGAATTTACAGACAAGTTGCAAATATAACAGAGTTTTCCATATATCTCTCATTCAGTTTCCTCCATTTTTAACATTATGATGGTACATTTGTAAAAACTAAGAAACAGATTTTTTACATTACTATTTTTTTTTCTTGAATAGGCCAGCATGGGACTTGAACTCCCCACTTTGAGATCAACACCTGGGCTGAGATTAAGAGTCAGACACAACCCACTGAGCCACTCAGGTACCCCTACATTACTACTAATTAACATTCAGGCTTTATTTAGATTTCTTCAGTTTTTCTGCCAATGTACCCTTTCTGTTCCAAGATCCAGTCCAGGGTACCACATTGCATTTAGTTGATATGTCTCCCAGTCTTCTCCAGTCCATGACAGTTTCTCAGTCTGGCCTGACAGTTTTGTCAGGAGTATTGGACTGGAATCCTATTGAATATCTCCCAATATGGGATTGTCTTATCTTTTTTTTTAACAGAAAAAAAAAATAGTATGAATGGGGTTATAAAATGGTGTTATGATTTTAACATAAGAAAGAAATGCATTTTTGTAGACTGAGGAAAATAATCCAGTAAAACCCATAGTCTTCACTGGGATCTAAGTCTTTTAAGGACTGAGAGGCTATGAATTATGGTTTGGCCCCTGGTAAATGCAAAGTAAATAATACCTGCAAACATAGTCACGATGACTTTTCACCTTGTCTAAAGTAATACAAATAAAAATTTAGGGATCCATCATTTATTAAATTCTCTGACTCCAAAGATATTAAAAGGATAATAAAAGAACATTGTCAAAAACTTGATACCAATAAATTTTTAAAATTAGAGAAAAAGTGCAGATTTCTTAAATGACTCAAACTAAATGAATGAACTAAAGTTCATTCAAGAAGATATAAATAACCGGAAAACTCCTATATCTACTTACAAAATTAAATTTATAGTTAAAAACATTTCTAGAAAGAAAACTCTAGACCAAAAGGACTTTATTGGTGAATTCTACAAAACTTCAAAGGAAGATATAATAAGAAATCCTCACAATCTCTTCCAGAAAAAAGAAGAGGAAGGAACACTTTCCAACCATTGTAGAAGATGGGTACCATTCTATTATTAAAGCCAAAGACAGACATTACTCAAAAATAAAAGTACTGTAAAAATCCTTCATGAATGCAGATACAAAAATCCATAAGCAAATATTTAAAAACAATTCCAGTGATTATACAAATAAAATACAACATGACCAAGTGGGACTTATCACAGTAATGAAAAGTTTATTTAACACTTGAAAATCAATTTAATTTAAATTATATTAAAAGACCAAACGGAAATTTAACAAAATTATTTCAAAATGCAAAAAAAGCATCTGACAAAATTCAGCATAATAAAAAAAAGAACTATCAAAACCTTAACATTAGAATATGAATCCTTCAAAGTCATAAAGGATATCTATAAAAAACCTAACATGATAACGGTAAAATATCAAATGATTTCCCTCTAACATCAGAAACGAGGTACAGATTTCTGCTCATTCAATGTGTTCTACAAGTCTTGGGCAATAGAATAAACATGAAAAAAAATAGTGGTTACCCCTCAACATTCTGACTAACAAATCATTTAAAAAATGGACAAGGGGCACCTGGGTGGCTCAGTCGTTAAGCGTCTGCCTTCGGCTCAGGGCATGATTCCAGAGTCCTGGGATCAAGCCCTGCATTGGGCTCCTCCACTGGGAGCCTGCTTCTCCCTCTCCCACTCCCCCCCCCCCCCCGCTTGTGTTCCCTCTCTCACTGGCTGTCTCTCTCTCTGTCAAATGAATAAATAAAATCTTTAAAAAAAAATAAACTAAAAAAATAAAAAATAAGAATAAATAAATAAATAATGGACCAAAGATTTGAACTATACTTCAACAAATAAGATATAAAGATGACTGATAAGCACATAGATGGCATCTAATATTTTCCTTATTAAGAAATACAGACTAAAAACACAACGACATATCATTAGTATATACTTGAATGGCTAAGATTAAAGACCAACAATATCAAGTATGTAAAAATGTTAAACAAATGGAACCAACAACATTTGCTGGTGAGAGTGCATAATAATATAGTTTCTTTGGTATAACGGTTTGCTGTATTAGTAGAAATACAATTAATTTACAATCCAGGATTCAACTTTTCGATGTTTACTCAGAAGGAATAAAAACACATTCTCACAAAAATACTGTCACTCAAATGCTCTTAATGGCTTTATGTACAAAAGTTAAAAACCTGGAAACATCCCAAGGCTGAGTTAATAAGATAAACAAATTGTGGCACGTCCATACAATGAACTACTACTTATCAATTAAAAATGAATGAGTTACTGATAAATGCAAAAACATGAACAATCTTAAAAGAATTATGCTAAATGAAAGAATCCAGACACAAAAGCCCACATACTGTGAGTATTTTGAAAGAGAGCAGAATATGTGCCATCCCAACATAGGACTGTATGTGTTCAGGACATGCCGCTCCAATATACGTCACTTTGGCACACTGATGATTTTAAGCTATAGGCACTTGAACAACAACTAATGCTGGGAGAGACTTTCTCTCAATTCCGTTTAGCTGGTTAAAGATACTCCAAAAGGAACTCAATTGTCATAAATCCTCTCCCTGGAAATTTCACCAAACCACAGAAGATTGAATCTTATCACAGGAAATGAGACTAGAAATCAACACCACACCCAAATGGATCTTGTCACAAACTATAATATGTCCCATCTATTCTTCTAAGGGCCCATTTATCTGTCCAAAAAGTTATTCACCTTCCGTTAAGAGATCTATATTTCTCCTCTCCCTTCCCCATTAAAATGGTATTTAAGCCTGAATTCTAAAGCCACCTCTTTGAGTTAACTCATTTTTTTCCTGGGTATCTCCCATGCATACATGAGTTATTCATGTTAATAAACTTCTATTCAGTTTTGTTGTTGTTGTTAATCTTTTATTATTATTATTACAGGAGTCTCAGCTAAGGACTCAGAAGAGTTGAGAGAAAATTAGTTTTGCTCCCCTATACTTTTCATATGCATATCTAGAAAATGCAAACCTACACTGTTAGTAAGCAGATCATGTTTGCCAGGGGCCAAAGAGTAGGGGAAGGTTAATGACTACAATGGTGCAAGAGGAAAGTTTTTGGAATGATGGAAATGTTAGAAATCTTGGTTGTAATGGTAGTGATTACAGGATTGTATGCATATGTAAAATATTTAAACCCCAAATGGAGGAAGGCAGCATTAAAAAAAAAAAAACAGGGGAGGGAAGGAGGGAGGGAGGGAGGGAGGGAAGGAGGAAGGAAGGAAGGAAGGAAGGAAGGAAGGAAGGAAGGAAGGAAGGAAGGAAGGAAGGAAGAATGGATTACCATAGTCCCACTTACCATTTTTTTCTGAGGCCCATTTTGTGACCCTTTGATTTTGTGAGATACTTAGTATCTTCTCAATAAAATTTAGTTTTGTCTTAATCCCACTTGATTTTTTTTTTTAATTTTGAAATCACCTTGTTTCAGTAAAGATGTACCAGGGAGACAGGAGTAGGAAATAGAAATTCAGAGAAATGTGGCAACTTTTGATGTAACTAAAAGAAATTGAGATATGCAAAATTTGGGATTTACTGTCAAAGAGATAATAATGGATCTTCATGTTTCCTTACTTAGGACAAGTACCCACTAGGAATCAAATTCTGGGTGACCAGGGAGTTGCTATCATAAAATAAAAATTTGATGTGGATGAGGAATGCAGACATTGTGCCTTCAGAGAGTTATTTGGGGTGGCATTAGATAACTAAAAGTAAGAGAAAAATAAGCTTAAATCTAAACCTTCTTATTTCAAAGCACAGAATGAAATGTAGAGCTTTTCTATGATCACGGTGAAAGAACTTCAGCTTAAACAGAGTTTTAGGGTTATTGCTGCAAACCCAAATCAGAACTTGCTTTCACTACAGACAATAAGATAATTCTGCCAGGTGGCTAAATACAAAATTCATGCACAAATTCATAACTTTCCTATTTTAAAAATGTGACAAATTTATTAGAAGAATTATCAACAATAACAAAAAATAAATAAAATGCTTAGGAATAAGAGGAATTAAGAGGAAATGAGCAAACAACACTGTTTGGTTTGCAGGTTGAGATCAAGAAGTATGGGAATGAAGATGTAGGGAATAGGACGGTGTACAGCAGCTCCTCTCTTCAACTTCCTACCTCTAAACTGTGCCTCCCAATCTCATCTCCTGAGTGCAAAACACTTAACTGCCAAGCATTAAGAAGAGAGAGAGTACATGTTGGTGAATTTTCACTAAAAAAACCCAATTTCTAAATGTCCAGGAATATTAGGGTAACTGGTGTTTCTGCTTACCCAAGAATGAAGTCCTCTGTCTCAACATTCCTGGGTTTCTCACCACATAGAAGCAAGAATGGCTGGTTGACACTCATCTTCAATTATAAGTCTTATTAAAAGCCCTTCTTTTTTCTCATTCTTAACTGTGAACTTTCTAGAATCAAGTTTCTAAGTATTAGGGAAACCTGTAACTATAAAGAGGAAGATCAAGAAAAAAAAAAGGCAGAAAATTAAGATACTCTGGTACAAGAGATCCTGAAGGACTGAACATTTTCTATGTCAACTCCTACATGTCTTTATCCTCTGTGTGTTCTTCGAGTGGCAGCTGTTTCCCCCTATCCTGTCTTGCAAATAATCCTATTCTTTCCAACTTGTCCTGATAAAAACAAATTGCCTACTTAATGGCCCCTAGTATGAAGGTAATTTTCTTTTCATTTTCAAGGATTTTTTTTTAAACCAACTGTTCCTGAAACTAGCTGAACATCAATAAACCTCTCTTGCTAAATAAACCTTTATAAAAATCTCACCCTTCTTCCCTGCAGGAGAGACCTCTTCTTCAGCACCTTCTCATGACAGCTTTCAAAATAAAGGCTTGAGTTTAATGGTTTTTTCAATTTTATTCAATGTAGGAGATAGAGATAATTAAAGAGATAGGAGAAAAGAAAATTTTGATCTTTGAATAAAAACGTACCTAGGTTCAAATACGGGGTCAGACACTCATTTGGGACTTTCCAAAACACAAAAATTTCCCAAGTAATTTAAATCCCACTTGGGGAATCCATCATTGAATTGTAGGCAACAAAACCTACATAGGTTCCTACAGGACTAAACACTTGTTTATCCCAGTTGCTGATTCTCATTTCTCTAGACTATGACACTGTGTGAATATGTGGACAAACTTCCTCTTACTGACCAATGTGTCCAGAAGTAAATATTCAAGTTCAGCTCCACGTTTGTAGACCTTTTAGCTCGATTTGTATGTGTATATTGTGGCCTGAGTATAAAAAAATGGTATCCCATTGTCCCCCAAACTCAGGAAAGTGGGAAATCATTAAAATTGAAAGGATCTTGGATCTTTTACATCCAACAATCTATGCAACTACACTCCTCACTGTTCAAAGTCTTCATATCTCTTCCAATTTCAAAAGAGATATAATTCCAATTATTACAAGACTTCAATTCCTGTCGGCAAGATCATAATCTTGTAACAACTTAGTTTTATGTGACTCTTTGTTTGGTAAAATTACTTTTTTATTCATTATAATGGAAGGGTTAAAATTGATAATTGGGAAAAATATTTTCATTGGATAAAATTCTTATAAGGGAAGAAATGGGAAGTGGGGAAATTTTGATGAGTTTCATTCATTATCAGGAATAGTGAAATACTGTGCAGTACTCTACATGCCCTAAATAATCTAATATTTATTGTGACACTCTTAAAGTTATATTACCAGTTATATTATCAGTTAAAGTTATATTACTTCAGTTACTACTAAATAAACCAAAGCTTACAAAAGCTTCATGATTTTCTCAAAGATCCAAATAAGTGACTGAGTTCATACTTGAACCCAGTAAGTTTGTATCCACAGATCAAACTCCATTTTATCATTTTTACTATTTGAATTTTCTACCATTCCAACCAGAATTCCCTATGCATGCTTCCCCATCCCCTATTCCCACCATCTCACACATAAAATAACAACAGGTTTTTACAGGATGTCTCTTATTTAGTCTTCAAAAGAATGAGTATGGGATAGTTACAGAGGAGATTTAGAAAGAAATTTATTCAAGGTCATCAATTTAAATATCAGATCTGGAAACTAAATCCAGATCCTTGGTTTCCAAGTATGTGATTTTCCTATTAAATGAAGAAAAGGGGATGAATAAACATATTATTGACCATAAAGAAATCTTCTATTTGTATTTTATTCTTCTTAATAATGACCATTAAGGTTTAAATTCAATATTTGAGTTATATTCATCTACCAACCTTTATTTATCATTATTTTTAATTATAACATTGGTATTTTTAAGCTTTGTAAACTCCTGGATTTTTAAGGATATAAAGAGTTCTCTAGGAATTCTTCTTTTTTTCATTCTTTCTTTCTTTCTTTCTTTTTTTTTCTTTTTTAATGTAGGCTCCATACCCAGAATGGAGCCCAGTGCAGGGCTTGAACTCACCACCCTGAGATGGAGACCTGAGCTGAGATCAAGAGTTGGTTGCTTTACCAACTGAGCCACCCAGGCGCCCCTCTAGGAAGTCTTAACAGTTGATGATTGTATGAATAAATATGACAATGGATAAGAGGCCATCTTTACTGGTTAGGTCAAAAATTAAAAGATGGCTGAACCACTCAGAAAATACATAAATTCAACACAAATAAATCAACCAAGTTGATTCTAACTCCATTTTTAACTATATCCTTTCAAATAAGAAAAAAAAAAACTGAACCCATAAGAGAACATATGTATAAGTTAATGATACCTCTTTCAGATAATATTAGAAAGTCCTTTAAAGCATAGAGGTGTTTTAAGTATCAGACTAACTTTTTGATTTTTATCTCCTCTGTACAGTTTTGCCATCCTGAGCTTTTGTGACCCTTTATATTCATTTCCCCACCTTTCAAATGTCTTGGCCTGGCCTTTTACTCCATCTCAATTACACGATCAGGAGTTTTACAGTAGAAATGGTTAACATCAAAAGAAAATATCTATTCACCAAAGATAATTGAAAATCCCTAGGTGCTTCTCCATCTTGTTACCCTCCAGCTTTTCTTCTCGATAGCCATTATTTTGGAAGGTAAGTTCTATCCAAAGCAGACCTTCTCAAGTTTGATTCTCCCTTTAACCAATGATTCTCTACTATTATGGACTATAATAGAGGTCAAATTACAAATGAAAATCTTTTTACTTCACACATACAGTGCTCTCCATAAGAGGAAGTATTATTAGAATTTATAAGAAATGTGGGGAATAAAACACAACTATCCAACCCTATGTTCTGTTGCCATAGCCAAAGATGTGTAGTGCCTGTGTACACACATGAAACTTCACACTGTGTGTGAAGTTTTATATAAACTTATAATTTACTCTGTTTTGTTTAGCAATCAGATAAATGTAATTTGTCATATTCAAAAATATATACAAATTCACTTGTCAGAGAATGTTGAGGGTATTATGGCTTCAAGTTAAGATGCTCCAATGACACTTCCTCAAAAAATAAATGCATCTCCATTTAGTCTTTTTAATGTCAAGGAAGTTAGAAAATAATATTAATTCCCTGGAAGTTACTTCCAGTTACCCTGGAAATAATCATCTTGCTTTCATATAAGCAGGGGAGTTTTTAAGCAGCTTCCTGCATTCTTAGGGTATTTAGCTATAAGAAGAATCTGTTGGTAGATGATTAATGTGTTAACAAATACACATTGCTTAAATACATCCAGTACTATCCTTGTTCCGGGGTGGATGCAGAATAGGGCAAGACAAGTTTATTGTTTTTACATGGTTAAGATAGAGATATGGAGAAAATGCTAAATTACATGGAGTAATTACAAAGTAGTCAGTGCAAATTAAATTCAAGGAAGGAAAATTAGTAGGAATTGAAGAAGTAGGTGCAATTTTATTGATAAAGTTGACTGGAAGGAAAAGAAGAAGACACAGAACAAGAGGAGAAATGACTGTGCACAATGCACCATTACTGGCACAATCACAGTGCCTGAGCTGAGCCTAGAAGCAAGAAATAAGGGCATTCTGGGAAAAAGAAATAGCAACAGTTAAAATAGCAGTTGGCCTACAGAGGGTAGATTCAAAGAAGAATACCTGCCTTCCAGAAATAAGGCTATATTGAAAAAGAGAATGAGATCACAAAACAAAATGTGGGTAGCCTGGGAGACAGAAAAAGTTACATAATTTGCAGGGTCCAATGCAAAATGAGTTGCTAGACTTTGTTTGAAAAGTATTAAGAGTGTTGGGCAGCTGGGTGGCTCAGTCAGTTAAGCATCTGCCTTCGGCTCAGGTCGTGATCTTGGGGTCCTGGGATGGAGCGCCACATTGAGCCCCCCTGCTCAGAGAGGAATCTGCTTCTCCCTGTCCTTCTGCCCCTGAACCCAACTTGTACTCACTCTCTCTCTTTGTCTCGAAGAAATAAATAAAATCTTTAAAAATATTACTAAGAATTTCAAGGCAGTGACAACAGAGTATTAGGCAAAAGTGAGGCCTTTTCTAAGCACGGGGCTTTCAGCACTAAACATTCCACATGCCCAGGAAGCCAGCCCTGCTGGGGGCATTAGAAAGGAACTGAGAGTTAGGTACAAAAGCTTTATGTGTGATAAGCAATAGGGAAAAGCAGGCTGTTAAGCCAGGGAATTACTTACAAGTAGTGATTTTAGAAAATTTCACTGGCAGCAGCATATAGGCAGAACTGAGAAGACCTCAGATTTAGAGACATGGAAATGAGTCCAGAATTCAGATATCGGAGTTCGAAGACTATTGTAGTAACCACAGACTGAGGGAGAGGCTTGCACTAGCACAATGGCAGAGAAAACGAGGAGGAAAGGAAAATGTGACATATATAACATGATGACAGATTTTTGCAATGAAAAAGCAATGAACATGACAATGCTTGTTTCATTTGGTTTTAATTGGAAGACTGAAAAAAATGCTGGTAACACATACAAAATGGCAACACTGTGAAATGGTGCAAGTCTTGGATGTGAAGTTAACAAGATCAGGTAGGGAGCTGTCATCGGAGGTAACAGCTGGCTATCTAGATCTGGATATCTAGATATGAGCTCCATTTAAATAATTTCCTGAGCACTTAGACTTTCAAGAATGGAATAGGCTACTTTAGAAAATGGTAATTTCCCTCTTTATGTAAGTATTCTAATTTTAGACCACTGTATTAGTTTCCTATTGCTGTTCTAACAAATTAACACAAACTTTGGCTCAAAACAACAGTTACTGTTAGCAGGACTGAGTTCCTTCTGGAGGCTCTAGTGAGAAAATCCGTTTTCCTGTTTTTTTACAGTTTCTTTCTCTTTCTTTCTTTCTTTCTTTCTTTCTTTCTTTCTTTCTTTCTTTCTTTCTTTCTTTCTTTCTAATTATATTCAGTTTCTAGAGGTTGCCTGCTTTCCCTAGTTTATGGCTTTTCTCCATCCTCAAGACCCACAGGACAGGGTAGCATCTTCAGACATGTTTTTTTTTAAGATTGATTGATTGATTGGTTGATTGATTTTAGAGAGAAAAAGAACATGAGCAAGGGCAGGGAGAGAGAGAATCCTAAGCAAAATCCCTCCTGAGCTCAGAGCCTGATGTGAGGCTGGATCTCAGGACCCTGAGATCATGATCTGAGAGGAATCCAAGAGTTGAACCCTCAACCAGGGTCCACCAGGCGTCCCACATCTTCAGACCTTTCTCTCTTTCCTCCCTCTCTCTCTCTTTCTCTCTCTCTCTCTCTCTCCACTCACACACACACACACACACACACACAGTCCTCTACTATGGTTTTCTTTTTCAAGAGTCTTGTGATTAGACTGGGACCAAATGGGTAATCCAGGACAATCTCCCGATTTCAAGATCCTTAATTCAGTACATCTGAAATGTCCTTTTTGTCACATAAGGTAACATATTCTTAGGTTTGGGGAACTAAGATGTGAATATTTGGAGGGCAGGCCAGGGGAGGGATGGGGATCATTATTCTGTCCACCCCTACCACTGTTAGGAATTTTCATTTGATAAGAGTTTAGACTAATTTTCATCTAGTTTTATTCAGCTCTAAGACTAAAATTCTAAGAGACTTGATTTGATGTAAAGAAAGTAGGGAAATGAGACTGGAGCATAAGCCAGAGCAGGAGATATAGAATGGATTTAACGAAATTTAAGCTATTACTTTGAATGAATTCCCCAATTGTAGGAATACAGGAACACAATTTGGGAAGTTAAATGCAGCAAGAATTGTGAAAGAGAAAAAGTGATCAGAAATATGGAAAGAAAAAAAGAGTAATGATATGGAAATTAATGGGATACAGCTTTGAACCTTGGTTATATGTCTGATCCCAGAGCACATTCAATTCATAGTTTATGAGGGATTGGAGGGTTTGGTGTTTCAACTTGCTAGGATTTGCAAAATGGCGCTACCAACTGATTCAGCAAAGAAGGAGAACATAATTCAAAAATATTACTAAAAATATTATTCATTAGGTGGAGAAATGGGCAAACACATCAAGACATATAAAATGAAACCATAGGCATCCATAAGGAGTAATTTGATCAGCATGGTTATATTGTGAGAACAGCAAAGAAAATGAGAGAAATTGACAAAAGTGATGTGATAGAATCATATAAAGTATTTCTGGCTCTGAAATTTTATTCTAAATTACTTACTTCCATTTCAAATGAAGAGGTGTTGTACTGAGGGGAAGTAGGTAGGGATCATTAGACACGGAATTATTTTGCATAGTCTGATTACATATATTAAAACTGCTAGGAAATATTGTACAGGAGACACAAATAGGCAAAATAAGAAAAGAAAGTACTGGGTGTTCTTTCAGTGGAGCACTTAGCATTATCTATGGGGTTCTCTGGGAATTATCTCTTTCTATGGAGGTATGTACATCTGATCATCTTTCTATGGACTAGGTCAGTTTATAACTCCATAGGGTATCTCTACAAATTAAGTTGTTGAAAACTGACTATAGAAGGTGTAGAAAACTGACAGTAATGCTCATGATTTTTGTCCATAGAAATGCAAATGAGTTTTGTCCAGTAGGAATACAATTAATTTCTACTTTATAGAAATTGTGACCTGAAACATTGTATTTGATAGAACATCAAATATTAATCATTTTTACATCTGTTAGCAAAATCATTTAAGGATTTCCATTTTATGTAGAATATAATAACATATATAATATGTAATATATAAAATCTTCAGAATCTTTGATTTCCTTTAACAGCTTAGTAGTTCATTAGTTAGAGTTGACTTTAATTTACTTTTAAGTTTACTTGAATTGATTTTACATCTGTATGAGACTCATGGTTTTACCTTTTTGAACTTTTATACTTTATACAACCCTTGCTTGATTAAATAGTCTGATGCTAGGTATTTATGAATCTGTTATAATACAGATGGATCAAAAAGATCATTTAAGAAATTCAGTTTTTAAAATCTGAATTTAAACAAAATTCAAGGGTAAAAAAAAGCTTGAATCTATAATTTTTTGAAGAATCATGTTTTTCAACCACTGAAAATATAGGCATCCCAAATTATAACTGCTTTACAAGGTTGCCTATTCTTTATTGTAGTAATTCCAAGATTCTCTCTGATGAACCACTGGTAATATTGGATGTTGTCTAGTTTTCAGAAAGTCAATATTTCCTACAGAAAGATATTTCAGATTTTTGGAATATATCCTAGAAAAGAAGCAGCATATTTTGAAAATCAATGCTTTCTTTTTTCTTTCTCCTTCTCCTTCTTCTTTCTCCTTCTTCTTCTTCCTCTTCTTCTTCTTCTTCTTCTTCTTCTTCTTCTTCTTCTTCTTCTTCGTGGGGATGGGGGGTATTAAAATAAAAGTGAGTGTCAGTCATACCTCCATTTTCCCCTATTGACTTTATTCAGAACATGTTGTTTTGGACAAAGTACATTTCTAGTTTCAAACTTTTTCCCAGGTACATGCAATCAAAATAAATTCAAATAATACAAAATATGTAAACATTTTTTTTTTTTTAATCTTTTTTTCTGATTGAACTATGTACTCAATGAAAATGTTGTACTTATATTTTATAGGACATCTTTGTTACACAATATGTGTGTAAACTTCCTTTAGAAAAACTGTAAATTCTTGCATCTCTCCTCTCAATCATATGATTTATATAATTTTGAGAACACAGCAGCCCTGCAGCAAAACATTCAATGAATTATTAAAAAGTGCTGAGAATTGCTTTATGGGTATAAAGAGCTGAATAAGGATCATCTAATTCCACCAGTTATTAACATTTAAATTCAAAAAAAGGAAAAAGTCCACATATAAGTATTTTGTCCAAAATTAATGTTTTCTACTTTTAAGAAGGTCATAGAAGCAAAAATGATGCAAACTTTGGATCCACTTCACTTCACACATTTATTTATTCATCAATATTTCCATAAGTAAATTTGTTAACCTAAGTGTAAATATTTCAAACAGGAAAAAAATTCAGAATAAATAAAGGGAAAAGACAGGAAATTAAAAGGAATAACAAATATGTGAATACACATGATTATATTCACTAGAATGAAAGCTCAGATAAAACAGCACATACCTTAGAGCCTCATTCATTATAGTGCACATGCACATAAATGTATACAGTAGTGAAACATCTGGGAAAGAACGTGGACAAATTGCAGAGTTCAGAAGAAAGATTTGATGAATCTTGGGGGAAAAAAAGCCCTATGATGAAAGGTTAAAAGAACAAGGCATGTGCAGTCACATGAACATACTAAAGAAAACTATGATATTTATCTATAAATACATAAAGAAATGAGAGAAAGAAGATAGATGTACAATATAAACTATGAAATAGGAAAGATATGCAAAAATTAGGTAAATCTCTAAACAAAGAAGGTTGTAAACCAAAAGAGTATGCAACTCATATTGAGATAGTATCTGTCATTATAGAAAAGCCAAGATTGATGTTAGACGCTTATTAAGAAAGGCTCATAAATAATTAAGTTAACCCTGCCTTACTACAAAGGAGAACAGATATAAACCAAGATCTTCCTTCCAAAGTTGAAATCCAATTTTACTTATTCTTTATCTCACTGCGATTTGGCTACTTTTAGCCTTCTGACCCATATTTGAAACTATTTTCTTTTTTTTTTTTTTCATTTAAAAATAGAAAAATACAAAAGTGTAAAGAGTACATGCTACATCGGAAGGAGGATTAGGTTTTATAAGCATAATGGAAAATGAATTGTGTTGGTTACTGGTCCAGAAGCTAAGAGTATTTGGTCAATATATATGTACTGTTTTAATATGCCAGGCACTGTACTAGGCACTAATAAAAATCCATTGCAAGAACAGAATCCAGATATGGTTTTCTTTTCTTCAAGATCGTGGGAATCTCATATATAGCTCTCAAAAAACTGCTACCCATATCTCAAATAACTTCTTATTGTTCACAAGGAAACCACATGAAGACATTCTCTCTCATTAAAGGGAAAAGAATGGGAAATCAGAAGATCTTGTCCTTCCAATCAGTAGAATCACCTTTACCGATGGATAAAAATATATCAAACTTTAGCAAAACCGTGATATTATAATTAGGATGTGAATAGTAGATAAAAACTTTAATAATTGTGTTTCACTAAGTCAGAATTCATTATTTGACCAGAAGCTGACAAGAATGTTATTTTTGCATCGATTAATTTCTTTCTTTTTATAGAATGTAAATTAATAATGTAAATAAGATTGCAAGAGGATCCTTGAAAATACTTAGTAGAACAAACTTTCTAAGCACCCTCAAGCACTTTAGAAGGATCCATTTCCACACAATTGATATGCTAATTACAAACCATTAAATCAAGTCAAGGATGTGTATTGGATAACACTTTGTTAGTTTAATGTGAGTTAATGTAGGTACTTGAAATAATAGAACTCTATTCCTTTCTGAAATAATATATTTTCAGGGTTTTTTTTCCTTAATTGAGACTAAGCTTCCTCCAATTAGTACAGATTAATGACATTTTACGGAAGTCAATATTTAGGAACCTAGAGGTATTGCTGACTTTTCTATAACCTAGTTATGGTCAGAGAAGAGGTTTAGGTTGGGAAACATAATCTGGAGTTGATACTTAATGCTATCACAAGTGAAATAATACTTCCACGCACGATAAAATAACAGATATGACAAATTTGGATCTGATCCAAATCACATCACAACAATTTGAAAATAGATATATGCCTAGCAAATAAAGAACAAAGAACATATTTGTTAGCCGACACTGAAAGAAACAATTTTAATATAGAAAGAGTTCATCTAAGGGAAAATGAGTCTTGTATATCTATACATGTGTGACTAGACCTTCGTCCTTAACCTTAACCTGCATGCACTGATTAAGCAACGTTAAAATAAGGACAAGGTAGGGACCTAAGCAATTTACGTGTCATTAGAACCCATTTTTACTGAGGAGTTTGGGAGAAGAGACTGGAAGGATAGGATGTGTTGACTTGGAAAACTTGACCGGGCTTTTTATCAGCATTACTAGTTTATTACCCATCATACAATATACAGCATACTAAAGGTTGTAGAGAGCTGTTTGTGAAAGAGGAATGAACAATATTTCCCTTCAAAATAACCCAAGGAATATGCTGACTAAACTCTAGCACATTTGGCAGATGACTTACTATAGCCTTTAAAGATATATTTTAGTATGTGAAAGTTTGGAACAGCACAAAAGTAGAGAGAAGTATAAATGAATACTTATTTACCCAACACAGACGCAACTGTTGTCAAGGTTTTGCCAAATTTATTGTCCAACCCCTTCTGCACCTCTGGCCCTCTTGCTCTTAACTTCTCTCTCTCATGAACTATACAATGTAAATTCCAGAGGTTTTCTTTCACTGAAACATCTTTTGGTATGTATCTCTAAAAATTTATATGGACAGTTTGTCACAAATGATAGCATTTTTTTCTCTATTTACTCTTCTAATTTGTTCCCTATGTATCCTTGCTCTGCCACCCAAGTGGATTGTGTATCGATTGTTTTAGGACAATGACCTCTTTTCATTTAGAACATGGTCAATGATAAATATTGGCAAAATTTCCTTTTCTTTTCAAGAATGGGTTCTGAGTTGAATGTTGTGTTCAAAACTATTTCAGTTTCCATACCTGAATTTCGAAAAAATGTTGGCTTCTAATAAGGGGGAGAATGTATTTTAAAGACAGAAGCAGAATTTACCACAATCTTGGTACCATTTTTACTTTGGTGGAGAGGGATTATAATCAAAATTTGGTCATATTCACAATTGTTTTAACTCAGTAAAGATCCGAAAGGTTTATCATGTATATCATGTCCGTTTTTAAACCAATCTTCCTTTCTCTTCCGTCATTTAAAATGGTCCAACAAGAGAGGAAGTTTTAAAATCATATTTTTCAGCTCATCACCATATTTAATTTTGTAAGTCTTTTTTATTGGCTCTTCAGATAAACAGAACCTAAAATAACAACTGTACCTTTAAATGATTCCCCCTGCATATTGTTCTCTCTAAATATTTTATTTATTTAAAAACAATATAACCACATTAATATTTATTTAGACATTTGTAGTAATCATTTTCTTTTTCATATAATGAGAAATTACCATAGGCTAATTCAGGATGAAGCATTTCACATACAAATTTTTGCATTATCTGATAGGTTTTCATATGTAAATCACATGCATCTGTTTATCTCCGGTGAATAGTGTCAAATATCCTCAATGCAAAATGAACCTTAAGTAACATTATCTTCCTAATGACTTTTCTTTTCCCAAAGAAAAATTGGCTATTTGTGCCAGGTATTCAGAAATTGTCATTTAAAAAGAGCCTTTTTTGTTTGTTTGTTGTTTTTCTGAACTGCATCAAGGTAAAAAGGAAAATGAACTCTTTGAGGTGAATTGCCATTATATTGCCCTTATCCAAACCTTTGGAGTTTTATATTTCAGATTATGAGATCTCAGCTATGGATACTTTTGAAACACAGAAGGTGGAATGTTTCAATGAAAACAAAAAATTCCACTGCATTTAAAGGGTTTTTATTAATAGTGAGGCACTTAAATCACGTTTACAAACATGGCAAGACAAATGTTCAAACAACATCTGAAATAGTCTCTCTCCACTCTCAAGTAGACCTGTCTTTGAATTCACCATGTGGGTGAAATCAAAGCATAGAACAGACACTGTTTTGATATGGCTTTGAAGATGTTAACAGCTTCTAACAGAGGAAAAAGGCAGCTTTGGGTTTGCAAGAAAACCATGATTGACGTGACTCCCAGCCCAAGGAACTTTACCTTTTAATGAGTGACTGATGAGAAGTTCTCATCCAATGTTTTAGTTTTGAGGGAAGCTGCCTCAGTAGAATAGATCTTAGACATCTAGAACTGCTATTCGGGATATAACATGCATTCTTAAAGCAGCAACATCTTTTGATCCAAATGAGCCTATGCAGGATCCAGTTGTGTACAGGATAGTTAGAGGTGGCCCACGGGTTAGAACTTTTCCTCCATGGTATGTAAGCTTCATGTGATGTGGTCTTCACACGGAATGGCTTAATTAATACTATTAAATAGTAAAATAATGGTCACAACCAAGGAGATATTTAACTTGTAATTATTTTTGTTGTTTTTCCTCTTCTTCTTCTTTTTCTCCCCCTTCTCCCATCTTTTTCTTTTTTAGACCTTGGAGTTTTTGGTCTTGGTAATGGAAGTATTAGTACCCTCATTGCCCACACTCCCTTAAAATAACTGAATCATCACAATCTTCCTGTATTTTGTGAATCTGGTTTCAAATCACCATCATCCTTTTGTTTTGTTTGTTACATTTTTGAGGACTTGAATTCAAATTATTTTTTGTAGACTCAAATCAAACTTGTTTTACCTTCTTGTTCATATTTTAGGGAGAAATTAGTTTTAACCTTTTGAACTAATAAGCAAAGTATAACAACACCAGAGAATATTTAAAATCCCAAAGAAATATTAGCACCACAAATTATCTTATAAAATAGTGACGTTGTAGTAGAGATAAAACAGTTTGGGCAACATTTAGTATTTTTGTCAGAAACGGACTAGATGTGCTCTAATTCTGTTTTCTACTCTTGGGCATACCAGAATACATTTCTCAAACTCTCCTGCAATCAAACTGGGGCCATGTGAGTTATTTCTGGCCAGTGCATTATGAGTGAAAGTAATGTATATTCCTTCCAGGCTTGGAAGAAACATTCCCTGGCAATATTCTAAGTCTTACCATCTCCTGACTAGTCAGCTGTTTTACAATTAAAGTTTTCTTAGAACACAGCTATGCCTAGTTGTTTGCAAATATCTATGACTGCTTTTATGCTACAATGACAGGTTGAGTATTGCAACAGACATCCTATATTAGGAAAGCATAAAATATTTTCTGACTCTTTACATTAAAAAAAAAAAAGTTTGCTGACTTAAAGATTAGAAAGAGGCTCAAAGATTGACGACTGTGATTAGAAGAAAGAGGAGAGTTAGTGGTGTTAAGGGAGACATTTCAGAAATTTATGACTTGGAATGGGAATGATCCATGGTGTGGCTATACATCTGAGTTGCTAAAGTGGTATAAAGTAAATTGATGCAATGGGAATGTATGAAAAGATGTCTTCATATATGTAAATAGTGGGGCTTACCCTGCCAATTTGGATTACATATGTAGTCACATCTTTTTGATGTTTTTTTTTTCCAATTAATTTCCACAGCCCACAATGCCATATGAGCAATAAGTCCATCATCTCCCTTTCTTCAGACCTCTCCACCACCTCAAATTAGGCAAAGATTCTATCAGCTTATTCATGGTGAGGACAACAATTCTTTGATTGCCAAACTGAAAGAGAAGTAGGATCTTAATTGGTTTACCACTGTTGTTACTTTTAACAGTCACATGAGGGAGTTTTGGAGACTCATCCTGCACAGATCAATGTGTGGTATTTGTTAACATTGCTGGCATCATATGTTCTTGCAACCATGAATTGTGCCTCTAGGCTGAATAGTGAAGATGTAGTTCATTTTAACATAAATGTAAGTTCAGCTGTGTTCTTCTGGAGCAAGTAGTCTAGAAGAGCTTTTAACATTAGCCATAAATTGGGTTAAAATCAGTTGCAAACAACAAACTCTTAGGTTGTTTTTTGTATTGATGGGAAATCACCTGTTTAAATTCTCTGCTTATCAACAAAATTTTTGTTTTAGACACTCATTCCAATTTCATGCTTTGTACCTTGGCCAGAATGTCCCTAGAGTCATTATGCAAATAGGTTCATTCTCTCACCCTGAGCTCTGCATAGAGGTGGATTTTGCTAAATCACATGGAAAAAAAAAATCTTGTTTCAACCTAATCCCAGGACTATGAGTTTCTACTTGCCCCATATTTGCATAACTGAAAGGGTCACACAAATGACCCAGGGCAGGACAAAGAAGATCTGCACTAAGATGACCTTCCATTTCTGCAAATTCAAAGAGCAGCTGGCAGCCTCTCTGGATAATATAGAGTCAAAACCACCATAACAATTACAACAGTGCAAAATATACCTTTTGGCATATATGTGTGTATGTGTGTGCATATGTGAACATATTATATGAACATATTATACCTGTACATACATACAAATTTCATCAATAAAAATAAGTTTTATCAAGAAACACAAATTTATATTAAAAGTTTATATTAAAAAAAGAAGCACCTTACTGTACATTTTCTAATTCCCAGCTCTGCTGTCTCAGCTTTTAATTCTAATCTTTGCTATTATATTATCAAATAATAAACTTATAATTTAATTCTTGATTTATCAATTGTCAAATCATCTATTAATTTTACTTTTGGTAATTTCACCATCTTATTTTATTTTCCCTTTGCAATTCTCCTAAGAGATCACTACAACTTGGGATTCATTGAAGTCAGTTTTGCATGTTTATGGTGATATTAATGTTATGCACTCCCAAATGGAGAATTATACTCTTTCAGAATTACTCTTGATTTTTATTGGATTAATCATGGCAATGTTTTCCATTTTGCTTAGTTTTCTATGTAACTGCTAAAGAAAAAGATGTTCTACCAACTATTTCAAATGCCCAATACTAATTTTTGAAAACTCAGGCATATTTCATAATCAATCAGTTATATGTGTTTTTTCTTTAACAGTCTCTCAACTCCTGCCTCATCTAATCTGACCAGGTTGCTTTCTAAATTTAGACCGTAACTGTCATCTTGACACTTTGCTTTTCTCTGCTCTGTGTTGGCTTTTCTGTTTCTTGAATCTGTTGTTTTCCTCTTTGTTTACTACTCATTTTCTTAGAGCAGTTTCTCTAATACTTGCCAAGAAAAAGAGCCCACCTAAATTTTTAAAGAGTCTTAATTCTGTGCTTATACTTGATTGATCATTAATCTAAATATAAAATTTTGAGATAAAATATTTTATTTAATAATTTCAAAGATATTCTTTCATAGTAGACTAGCAAAAGGATTACTTTTGAGAAGTCCGATGCCATTTTTATTCCATTTTAAATTTCCATTCTATGCATGTGACTTCTGCTTCTCTCTCTTTCTGTTTCTCTGTCTCTCAGCTTGTCTCTCCTAGCTCCCCTTTCTTTTCTTTATCTTCCACCTTTAGATACTTTAAGCATATCCTCTCATTTTTATTACTGAATCTTTCAAAACACAGAAAGAATCCAGTAATGAACCCTTACATACCCATCTCCCAGCTTCAAACATTACCAATGCAAAACCAATCTTACTTCCCCCCTCCATACTTCTCTTAATGCTGCATACCCACAATATGCACTGATATGTTTTTGAGCCAATTCTTGCCTTTATATCATTTCATTCATTAGTGTGTATCTTTAAAGTACAAGGACTCTTTCTTCCTTATTTTTTTTTTTTGTTTGTTTTTTGGGAACCCAGAAGTCTGAGGATCCAGCCATTTACTATTTAACCATTTAATTAATCCCACTGAACAAATCTGAAGGTAGATAGGCCAAGGCACACTTGGCAGTTTTACAAATCATTAGGACTCAGAACTTAGGGTCCTATCCTGTCCCTTCAGTCCCATCTGGAGGTTCAGACAACTTCTGTAAAAGCTGATTGCTTTGTGTGCTGCCCTGCCTAAGCACATTCTCAGTCCATTCTCTTTAAGGCATAGACTTTATCCCCATTGTTCAGAATGGCTGGTACAAGTCCTAAATTCAGCCCGTATTCCAAACAGGATGATGGAGAAAAGGGGAAGAAGACCCTCACATCTTCCTTTTGAGGAGACTTGTCAGAGGTACAACAAACATTTCTGTGACATTTCACTGACTAAACATAGTGAATTGCCAAGAACTAACTGCAAGAGAAGTTGGGAATTAGATAGATAAATGATATATAGAAAGACAGATAGGTACATTTGATAATTAAAGTACTTAGATACGTATATAGAGATAGGCATGCCCATATATGTATAATACACATATATGGAATAATTATATATTCAATATGTAAAAACTTCAATGGTCAAACTTCCATTAATTGTAAGTACACAAAGTGAATTTTCATAATTTTTAAAAATTGTATTCTCAAGGTTTTTAATAAATCTCTATATGTTAAGACTTTAAATTCAACTTAAGTAATTTCTTGTGTGTTCTTTTCTTTCAAAAAGATACTACAATACCAAATGCATAGCAGTAAAATGCCTCAACTAGAGGTTGTCGATCAAATCAACTTCCTCCTTTCCCTACATTTTCACTCTCTATTTATGCTAACTGGTGTCAACTCTTTATTGAGTAACAAAGTTAGTTAAACGTTTATGTTGATATTTTTGAATCTACAAAGTTATATACTTATTTTTTCATGGGAAATTTGCAATTGTCTTTAAAATTTGGAAAACGTCAATCAGCATTGATAAAATCTCAGTGTCTTTGCTCAAGCTTTTATGGATCCTGACTCAAACAATTGAGAATTCTCAATTTTAAGGTACTTTATTGAAGACACAAGGGAGGATGCTTGGCCCACATTTCTCTTTCTAATTTGACATTTTAGTCCCAGAGCCTCAGTACACTGAAACATAACTTAAAATTATTCATGATCACTCAGGAATGCTTAGTAACAAACGCAGGTGTACAGTAATTGGAAATAGGGTGCATTCTTTAAAGCTAAGTTAACACCTGCCTTTTGAAATAAAACAGAGAAAGAGAGAGCTGCAATGTAGTTTCAGAAAAAAATACACAGAAATCAATGCCTAGTTGTCGGAACTCACATAAAGATAAGAATTTGCCCCCAAAATGAATTTCTTTGAATTTAAGACATTTGAAACATAATTTTTTTTCTTATGCTTTACTGGATAAATATTATAAATAAGCCCCTGCCCAAATTGAACAAATTCTTTGTATTTTTTTCTTTTCATTTCATCAGTATCAGTTTTTCACAGATTAACTATAGTTCTCAGACTTAATGGTGGTTTATGATCTTAGCAAAAATATAGAAGCCAAAGTAATAGAAATCATGTTAATTATATAACAAATAAATAACATCAGAAGCTAAGGTCCAAGTGTTAACAAGACCTCCTCTTTATCAGCTATAGATTACATAGCAGTTTAACATTAATAGGTTTCTAAATTTTTTAAAATTTTTATATATTTTTTAGCTTTCTAAATTTAATTTAATATGTAAAGGTCCTTAAAACTTAAATAAGACAATAAATAAAATGCTATATATTTATTCTTTTTACTTTCTAATTTTGAAAATTCCTGAAGTATCACCTGCCCTCATAGGTGCATACCTCCCTCATTATGAACATCTCCCACCAGAGTGGAACATTTGTTATAATTGATGAATCTACATTGACACAGCAGAATCACCCACAGTCCTTAGTTTATATTAGGGTTCACTCTTGGTAGATATACACTCAATGGGTTTAAACAAATGTATAATGGCATGTATCCATCACTATAGTATCATGCAGAGTATTTTCACTACCCCAAAAGTCCTCTGTGCTCCTCCTATTTATCCTTTTCCCGCTTCCCTCACCAAAATCCTGGGAACCACTGGTCTTTTTATTATCTCCATAGCTTTGTCTTTTCCAGAAAGTCATGTAGTTGGAATCATACTATATGTAGCCTTGGTAGATTGGCTTCTTTTACTTGGTAACATGCATTTAAGTTTCCTCCATGTCTTTTCATGGCTTGATAGATCATTTCTTTTTAATCACTGAATAACATTCCACTGTCTGGATATACTGCAGTCTATTTATTCCTCATCCACTGAAGGATGTCTTGGTTCCTTCCAAGTATTGGCAATTATCAAGAAGCTGCAATAAATATCCATGTACAGGTTTTTTGTGTAGACATATGTTTTCAACTCCTTTGGGTAAATACCAAGGAGTGTAATTGCTGAATCATTGGGTAAGAATATATTTAGTTTTGTAAGAAATCACTGAACTGCCTTCCAAAGTCATTGTACCATTTTTACACTCCCACCAGCAATGAATTAAGAGTTCCCGCATTCTACATTCATTTGGTGTCGTCAGTATCCCACATTTTGGTGATTCTACTAGTTATGTGGTGATCTCTCTCTTTTTTTTTTTAATTTGCATTTCCCTAATGACATATGATGTGGAACATCTTTCAGATGCTTATTTGCCATCTATTAATCTTTGATGAGGTATGAACTAAGGTTTTTGGTCCACTTTGAAAATTGGGTTGTATGTTTTCTTGTTGTTGTTGTTGTTGTTGTTGAAGATTTTATTTATTTATTTGAGGTGAGGGGGAGAAAGCACAAGCAGGGGGCCGGGCAGAAGGAGAAGCAGACTCGTGCTGGCAGGGAGTCCAATAGGCTCAATCCCAGGACCCTGGGACCATGACCTGAGCTGAAGGCAGACGCCCAGCTGACTGAGTCACCCAGGCTCCCTAGGGTTGTATGTTTTCTTATTTTTGAGTTTTAAGTGTTCTTAATTCTTGGATAACAGTCCTTTATCAGATGTGAACTTTGCAAATATTTTCTATTAGTCTGTGGTTTGTTTTCTCATTCTTTTGACATTTGCTTATACAGATAGAAGTTTTTAATTTCAATGAAGTCAACTTATCAATTATTTTTTTCCATGCATCATGGCTTTGATATTGTATCTAAAAAGTCATTTCATATCCAAGGTCATCTAGGTTTTCTCCAATGTTATGTTGTAGGAGTTTAACAGTTTTGTGTTATACATTAAGTCTATGATCCATTTTGAGTTAATTTTTGTAAAGAGTGTAAGATCTGTTATCTAGATTCATTTTTTGATATGTGGATGTCCAGTTGTTCCGCTACCTTTTTTTTTTTTTTTTTGAAAAAATTAACTTTGTTTCATTGTATTGCCTTTACTTCTTGGTCAAAGACCAGTTGATTATATGTTTGTGTGTCTATTTCTGGGCTCTCTATTCTGTTCCATTGGCCTATTTGTCTATTCTTTCTCGAATATCATGGTGTTGTTTACTGCAACTTTCTAGTAAGCCTTGAAACTGGGTAGTATCAATAGTTTAACTTTGTTCTTCTTCAATATTGTGTTTGTTATTCTGGGCCTTCTGCATCTCCATACAAACTTTAGAATTAATTTGTTGATATATGCAAAATAACTTCCAAGATTTTGATTGAGATTGCATTAAATCTGTAGGTCAAGTTGAAAGAATTGACATCTTGACAATATTAATGTCTTTTTATCCATGAACATGGAATACCTCTCCATTTATTTAGTTCTCCTTTGATTTCATTCATCAGACTTTTACAATTTTCCTCATATAGATCTTGTACAAATTTTGTTAGATGATACTGAATTATTACATTTTGGGAGTGCTGATGTAAATAGTATTGTATTTTTATTCAAATTTTACTTGTTCATTGTTGATATACAAAAGAGTGATTGACTTTTGTATATTAGCCTATATTTTCTCAACCTTGCTATAATCTCTTATTAGTTTCAGGAGTTACTGTTGTTGCTGTTGTTTTTTCCAATTTTCTACATAGATAGTAATGTATTCTGTGAACAGAGGCAGTTTTAATTCTTCCTTTCCAATTTGTATGTTTTTAATTTCTTTCTTTCTTTCTTTCTTTCTTTCTTTCTTTCTTTCTTTCTTTCTTTTTAGCTTATTGCATTAGCAACTTCCAGCATGGTGTTGAAAATGAGTGGTGAGAGGCAACATTCTTGCCTTGTTCCCAATCTGAGTATAAAAGGTCTGATTTTCCCATCATTAAGTATGATGTCTGCTTTTTATATCCTATAACACCATAGTTTATTTTTTACACTTATTAAGTTCTTATTAATTCCCACCTTATATTCATAATATCAATTGACTTGAGAAAGGGCTTGCTGGAGATTTTCTCATACTTGGAATAGAATTAGAACATGATATGGATCTATTTAATACTCTTCTGAAAAGTAGTCCCAGTTTGTTTATGTTACAGTTACTTTTTGCTCATTGCCAGTTTCATTTTAACAATTTCATAGACTTTAATGACCATATTTTGCTTATTCTGTCACCTTCTAAAGAGAAAATATTTCCTTTTTCATGAGCTCAACAAAATATAGTCATATCTTCAAATGATGGCATTTATAGAACACAAATGAAATATACCACCATCCTACTATTGACACATAAGTGAATGATAATGGTCTCTTGTAATGTTCACACTTTCTTAACTACCATACAATTATTCTTTTGTGTGCTAAGGTATTTCTGGTTCCAAAAGTCAGGTCCTAAAATATTTTTGTGTGTATGATGGAATGATAAAATATGTTGTAGGTCATTGGATTTAAAAAAAAATAGTTAAATACTTGGTAAACCAATGATAAATTACTTAGTAGGTCCACAAAGTAATATTTAGATGCTCCAAGGACATAGGTTTCATGGTCAAATAAACTTAGAAAAAAACTATATCTTAAATCTCAGAATGGTCCTATTCTTTTTTCACAAAGTACCTTATTGTAATCAAAAACTCTGAAAAAATAACAGTATTTTTTTAAAGATTTTATTTATTTATTTATTTATTTATTTATTTATTTATTTATTTATTTTAGACTGAGGGAGAGAGAGTGCAAGTGAGGGGGAGGAGCAGAGGAAGAGGGAAAGGCAGACTCCATGCTGAGTGCAGGGCCTGACGTGGGGCTTGATCTCTTCACCCTGAGATCATGACCTCTGCCAAAATCAATTCTGGATACCCAACTGACTAAGCCACCCAGTTGCTCCTATAGCAGTGTTTTTTTAATTCTGTTTTCTTTACACCTTTATAAGTGTTTCTATGATCCCTATATTTCTATGGTTTAGAATGCAAAATATATTGTAAGTACTCTGGAACATTTCTGATTTCTTATAAAGGCCTGACATGAATTAATACTCTATGATACTGTTTCAGTTTTTAATGCTGCTTAACTAATAACAAATATCTTGATGCCTGGCCTCCATGACAATAAAGTATAACAATTCCACTAAGTAATGCAATGTTAATTTCTAATTTAAGCACAATTTCATATATTTGCTGATGGCAACTTACTAACTTTATATGCATTAATCAGTCCAAGGCTACTAATACATACAATTTCTTCCCTGCTCTCAGCAACAACAAAAGATATTTGAGCATTTTTAAGATAACTTTTATAATTGCAAAATGGAAATATAAAGTGTAATAATCTACTTGAAAAGAAATAGAAGAATTATCAGTATTAAAAATTAATAAAATGGGGATAATTGTGATAAATAGTAGTAAGGCACATGTATCTCTCTACATTGAAGAACTTCAAGACATATGAGTAACTCATTCTTATATTACAAGGAGGAAGAAAGACAGAGACAGAGAGATTGAGAGAAACAGAGACAAAGAATAGAGAGATAAAGAGACTGCCTTTACCAATCCATGCTTGCTTTAAAAAGCAAAGAGCTTCATTTGTTCTGGTCTGCTTTCTGTTTCTATTAGCAGTTTAGCATAATAAAAAATCCTCTGTATTTATCCTGCTTAATAACATGAAAACCTAAAAATCATTTATTTTCTTAAGATTCATTAGAAATTCAAAGGTTACCTCTTACTTGTGTGGAAAGACATTATAATTTACCTACCTATTTCTTTGAATTTGTTCAAGCACTAGGGAAATGGATCTTTGCAATATCATTAAGCTATTCTCATGGAAAAAAATATTTTACTTAAAATAGATAAAATTATTCTACTAATTTTTCTTACTTATAAGTTCAATTCTTTAGCTTAAATTAAGAAGCTCAATGTTTTAAGAATATGTAAATAGTATTCCCTTACTTGATTCTATGTTCTAAACCATAACTATATGCATATAGCCATTTTGCAAATTTTCTCCTTTTGATGTCCTCTACATCATAATTTTGGACTAATTCAAGACATGCATGTATGAATATTTTTAATGTCAATTATAGCTAATATTTTTAGCAGTATGGTTGTATTGCCTTTTGAGTATATGTTTAAGTTAAAGCTGTTTATCAGGTGCCATCTAGTAGATAGCATAAAGAATTGTTTTAAAAAGTTATTAATTAAAGTGTATACCCTCGATGAATAGATTTGCATGCTAAATAAGTAACCTATATTGTTCTATATAATTATCAATTGATTATATAAGTTTGTATAAATTTTACTGTTTAAAGAAAACAAAAATGAAGGCTCTTCTAGCAGTTGAATTCATGTGGATTGATCCAATGGCTTATTTAGATTTCAGGTTATTTAACCTCAAATGATTTCCATAATCTCAGAGTTACCAGCAGATATCTTATATTTACTAGACAAAGCCACACGCACACGCACACATACAAATAGTAGTTTGTGTCAAAATTACTGCCAATTTGCTGGTGACAGCTACAAGAGTTGATCACTCCTTAGTTTTAAAACTAGAATTATAATGAAATTTGTATGGAAAAAAATTAGTATTTTTAACATGATAGAGAATTTAAGGATGGGTTAAGAAATCTTAGAAACAGAAATAACTCTCTAAGATGGAAGCTGTTTCAATAAAAGGTAAAAACAAACAAAAGGTGTAGAGTTGTTTTCAAAGATTTGCCATCTCTCAAGTGACTTTTCAGAGGAACAAGTTGTGTATCTGTGTAGTAGAGAACTTAAACTTGCCCAAAATGACATCTGGACTCTGCCCTCAGCTCCTGCCTGATAATCTTTGCCTGGGGGTCTTTGCTAGCCAGAAAGAGTTATTTGTGGTGAAGGCTTTGGACCACATGGTATCAGTTGACCTGGGAGTGAGATCAACCACATGAAACCACTCAGTCATGCCTATGTCATGAAGCCTCAGTAAAAACTCTATACACCAGGGCTTGGGTGAGCTTCAGTGGTTCATGATACTCCGTCTGTTTTATGACATACTCATGCTGGGGAATTGATGTATTCTGACTCCATGGGGAGAAGGCAATGAAAGCTCCTTACACACTTACTATTTTTCCTTATTCTGCCTTGTGCACCTCTTCCTTTGATGTATTTTAATCTGTACCTTTTCTTTATAATAAACTATGAGTTTAGCTTTCAATGAGTTCTGGGAGTCATCTAGCAAATTATCAAAACCAAGAATAGTTTTGGGAAAACCTCCCAAACTTGCAGTTTGGATAGGAAGAGAAAGTGATCTTATATAGACTCTAACTGTTCAGTAACTCTAACTTTCACAGATCATGTTTGAAGTAAGAATGTGGAAACTTGTATAGACACTGTTCTCTTTAACTTTGGAGTTGGCAAAATTCTTCACAATACATATGAGTGTTTTGAAATATGACAGGTGTTTTAAAAACTCATTTATGTAACAACGTCAATAAAATTAAACTCTGGTGAAAAAGTGGTCTTCCATAATACATAAATCTGTCAAATAATCACAGAGAATAAGAATCATAGATTTGTTAACTTGCTGGGTTTGGTGACTATGTACTTTGGCATGAGACAAGCTAGCAGCTGCATTTTTTGGGGGGGAGAGGGCTTACAGTCTCACCATACTCAGTGTCCTAACTGGGGGCAGAGGGGGCACTCACTAATTCTAATTATATAGAAAAAATGACTGTTGTAAACACAAATGTACTGCAAGGGACCTCACTAATTAGAGTATTGTCAGTATATATGACAGAAATTTCTTTATGCTACTAATCAGCAATTAGAGAGTTCCTATTGAATGTAAAAGGGAGGTTGGTCAAGCTACAGAAGTGTAGAGTGAACACATTCTGTTTTGGGTATGTCCTGCAATGGAAAAGATGTGTCCTAACCATGATTCAATAGGACAGGTAACTTCATGTCCTAGAAGCATTAGCAGGTTTTCTTTTAACTAACTACAAGGTAGATACATCCTCATCCTGTGTGCTATCTTAACCTGAGTCATCTTCTCAAGTGGACACTAATTCTTTCATTTTATTGTGATAGAAAATATGTAAAAGATAAATAGTGAATTCCTCAGAATATTCTTTCAACCAATAGCCCAATGGCCTTAATAACAGCTCTGATTTTGATGAAACACCATGTGGAGGTGCACCAATCTGTTGTATGCAACAAAATCTTCTACCTCTCTATAGTAATAATATTGGTGGACTCAATTACAGCAATTTGTAGGAAAAGACTGCTTCTTTCACTAAAATCTTCAAAACATTTTTCTAAATATGTATGTATACATGTGACATAGAATTTCTTCTGTGCCATATATCATGTTTAGTTAACATTATTATTAATAATCTATTTAGGGTAGATTATTAATAAGGATAACACACAGGAAAAAATGTTGTTTCTCCTACTTTTGGTGTCTTATAGTTACCTGCCTGTTGTTTATTATTATACTTGGGAATTTGTTTGTTTGTTTGTTTGTTTTTTAACTCTACTTTAGAAGTAAATGGACACTATGGACTATGAGAAACAAACTGAGGGCTTCAGAGGGGAGAGGGGTGGTAGAATGGGATAGACTGGTGATGGGTAGTAAGGAGGGCACGTATTGCATGGTGCACTGGGTGTTATACGCAACTAATGAATGATCGAACTTCACATCAGAAACCAGGGATGTACTGTATGGTGACTAACATAATATAATAAAAAAAATTAAAATAAAAGAAGTAAATGGACATATCTGAGGAAAAACTGGAACTTAAACAAACATAGTAGTTAATAGGCTAGGTTATGTTGCATTAATAAACAATACAGATTTTCAGTGGCTTAATAAATGCAAAGTTACTTTTCTACTCGGTCTACATGTCCAAAGAACATCAAAGTAAAATGTGGTCATCAGGTACCCAACATGATAAAGTCTCCACCATCCTGAATGACACCATCTGGACCACAAGCCACCTGTCATAATAGATGTGTTAAAAGAAAAAAGATTTTCTTGTCATCAACCATCGATTGGTGCTATAAGACATAACAGAAAGGAAAATGTGGTTCTTTACTTCTTTTTATCACAGAACTCTAAGACAATTTTTTCTTATCATCTATCAGTACAGAAAAGTTGTGCGGTACAAGATATAGAGATTAAAAAAAAATAAATCACTTTCAGTGTATAATAACTTGGGCATTCAAGCCAAATTTGGGCATTGCAAGAGGCAGAATTTTGTGATCTTTCAGGAGAGGAGCAGAATCCTCAGAGGGGTACTGACTGTGATTATCAGGGTAGTCAAAAAAAAAAATGGACAAGAGAAAATGCGATTGGGTTATAAATAAATTTCTAAATTAAACATGTATATTGGTGATTTTGGAGGGTATTATAGATCTATTATTTTTTCTCACTTTCTTTAAAATGTATATTTATAAATCATGTTACTGTAACTCCACGTTGTCTCATGTGTTCTAATAATCAGGGCAGAAATGATGGACTCTAGGGAAAAGTGAAAGGTCTTGCTCATGGAGCCCTAAGTTGGCCTGAAATTGCAGAAGTCTACTAAATTGAGAGCTTTAATGATTCCTCCTGTCCTTCACATTATTCACTGATGAGTTTCACCCCGAATGGGGTACAAAGAGATTGTAGGGTAGGGTTATTTGATCAATGTTTGCCTTCACTATCGGATTGTATTGTGAAGGCATAACAATGTTTAAATCACTTCCCATTTTATCTCAAATATCTAATGTATGTTGTGGATGAAGTTAATGCTCAATAAATATTTTATGACTGAATAATTTAAAAATGAATGTTTACATGAAATTTTAAAATTTAAGGAGAGTGACAAAAATGGAATGTTTCAAATCAGATGAATTGTATATCTTTTAAAAATAGACATAAAAAAGTTCTTTCAATCACATGCAGATTTATCAAAAGGAGAAATATAAAACTTTTAAATAAAGGACAGTAAGACATTTAAACTTGTATGTTATATACTGTGATTTTCTGCAAAACATAAATATATGAAATACTGACTTTCAGGTTCACATTTTGTCCCAATTAAAGAGATTCATCAGTCATATTTGGTCAAGGTTTAATTATGTGTCTGAACAGTTTGTTTGGGAGCAAATTATATATTTTTTCCAATATAATTGTCTGAAATGTAAAAATTTGAATTATTAGGTTGACTATTTTATGTAAGTTTCCTCAAAGTCCCATCTAAAGTAACTTTCTCAGAAAGCCTCCATCAGAAATAATTTTCTACCCCTTGTACGGCTTACATCTTCCTTTTAACTCTGTCTGATATATGGAGGATTAGATAAACAAGTAAAAGTGAAATACACATACCCCAAACATAATTTTAGCAATTAACTTCAAACGCTTCCACTACCAATTCTTACAGGAAGTCTTGCAAGTAATAATATCTACTGATTTAAGTTTTCACACCTTTTTCCTTTCCCTGCCAGTCTCACTAACAAGCAGAGAATAGAAATACTAACAAGGTGATAACTGTCCAAAATGTGGACAGCAAGAAGAAGAAGAAGGGGAAGCAAAAGCCTTGAATAATTGACAACCTGGGTAATCAGCCCCCACCTAATTACAATCTTGCTGTATTCTCATGTAATTTAAAAATGAGTCATATTATTATTGATAGAGTTGATTAAGGTATAAAAATGAATATTGGTGTGTTACAATTGCAATACATTTATGTTTGCACGTGTAATTTTTTCTATATAATTCGAGTATTATTTTTTTTCCTTCCAAAAGATTTAGTGCCCATTGGACTGTTGTATAAAAGTTAAGCTAAGGTAATCTGTAATCTTTCCTTGCATTTAACAAGAAGTACATGAAAGATATTTAACAATCTTGCTATTTTGGCAGAAACTCAAAACAAACATATGTAACAGTTTTCAAGAGAAATATCAAGCAGGCAGTGCCAAATCAAGGCATTATATTTAGTTTGCTGTAAATAATATGGTGTTTGCACATACTCCATTCTGAAACTAGTCCTGTGTACTTTTTTAAAATAGCAGAATACTGGACAACACCTTTCTTGGAGAACAATGATAAATCACTTTCTGATTGAAAATCATTGCCAAGGTAAATGTATATTTTCAGATTAGAGCTAACTAAAGACAGTGATGCATAAATAAAAGTATTTTAATTATTGAGTAAAAATTAACCATGACATAAATATGTGGAAAACACACTGCCCTAGAAATAGTCTGTTCCTATGCTTATCCAAAATATCAGCTGAGGTATATTTGTGGGAAATAACATTTCGTATTTAAAATGAAAAACTCATTTGTTCAATAAGAGAATATGCTTTTAAAAAAAAAGTAGAATTACTAGAATTTCTTTCTTCCACCAATGAAAATTGAATTTACCCAACATTTGGGTATTTATTTACTTCCAGGGTTTATTAGAGAATGAGTTGTATGTTTTTGCCATGAACAAGATGGCGACCACATAAGAAACAGGGTGAGCATGGGGATTTCTTAGGTCCTGTCTACCTAGTCATGTAAGCAGACTGTGGTAGAGAGAACCTGGAATTACAAACAAATTTGCCAAAGACCTGGAAGGAGGAAAGAGGAAGGAATTATCTGCATTAAGGGAACTGAAGGTATGAAAAAAAAAAAGAAAGAAGAAGAAGAAGGGAAGGAAGGAATGAAGGAAAGAAGAAAGGAAGGAAGGAAGAAAGAAATCCCAGTGAAATAACTGTCTTTCTCCCCAGATGGCTAATGTGTTTTATAATCCCCACCATGTTGGGAAAGGTGGATGGCTATGTGAGACAAGAAAGTTCTTATGGACTGATACTAACCTAAGTTTCCATTGCTTAGAAGCACATGAAAGACTTCTAAATATCAATGGCTGTGTATCATTGCACAGCTAAAGAAAGTAAAGGTAAGCTCCAATATCTAACTTTTCAGATTAAGGTACAGATTAAAAACTAGGCATTCATTATGACTATGCTAGTAAAATCGTATACTTCAATAGCGGGGATGAAATAGATATGAGTTAAAAACAAAAAACAAAACAAAAAAACAAACGAACAAAAAAAAACAACTTTAGAATGCTTTCTGTAGGCTAGAAAAGTGCTTCCTGCCTTCAGTAAGGATATGGGTAAACCCGCCAAAGAACTATCCATTCCAACACTTGAGTCAAATCAAATCGCAAGAATATCTTTGATGAAGGAGCTATGTACTCTTAAAAAAGGATCCTTAAATAATATAATTATGTTCTACCAACTTTCCTTTAGTCTTTCTTAAAATTGTCTACAGCTTAAGTAACTTAGAACTGAAGATGGTAAATACTCAGACTTTTGATTTTTGAGCTACCTCTAATTTCTGGGGAGCCAGATGTTAATTGTGGTATATCAAGATTTTAGTGGTAAGCTGATATGGAGTTTTATCCAAGAGTTGCTTATGGCAAGCTCATTAGGTTCACAAACAAATGCATGTAAAATTTTAAGACTATTTGTATCTAGTGGGAATATATAGCCTTAGTAAACAGCAGATTCCCTACATTGATTTCCCAGCCCTGGATGTGAGGGTTCTTATAATGAGAAGTAACAATCTGAAGTTCCCGAGCATTTGTTTCTCTACCAATATAGTAAATTAAAAAAAAATAGGATGATGATCAATAATAATATTGTATCTCAGGAGGAAACACAGAATTACAGAAGTTATTATCATCACCAAAAATCTGAAAGATTCAAGGTTGGTTATTCCTATCATATCCATATATTTACTTGCCCAGTAAAGAGGATGAATGGATCTTGGACAGTGCATACATAGTTAGAAACCTAATCAGGTCACAGTACCAACTGTAACTGCTATTCTGCTTGCTGAAGCTAAAGAACGAATGTATTTCTGCCCTGATATAAAGGTAGTAACTTGGGGGGAGGAGAGTTTTTTCTTCTTTTTTGAAATCACATTACCTAACGAACATTAAAAAAAAAAAAAAGTCTACATGCCAGTGAAATAACTCATACCATTACCAACTTTCCTCAGGGTTACATCAATTACCAGTTTCCATGAACCTAACATAGTTCTTAGAGACCATGATCATCTCCATTTTTCATAAACTATAACTGTCCTACTACATTTCTACCATCAAGACTTTAGGAACTAGAGAGAAAAAAGTAGCAGGTATCCTTAGATGCCTTAAATAATACCAGCAAATAGTAGATAAACCCAATAAAATTACTGTGCTCTGGGGCACCTGGGTGGCTCAGTTGGTTAGGCGTCTGCCTTTGGCTCAGGTCATGATCCCAGGGTCCTGGAATTGAGCCCCAAGTTGGGCTCCCTGCTCAGCCGGGAGCCTGCTTCTCCCTCTACTCCCTGCTTGTGCTCTCTCTCACTATCTCTGTTGCGATCTCTGTCTCTCTCTCTCTCTCTCAAATAAATAAATAAAATCTTTTACAAAGATTATGGTGGTCTATGATTTAGGATAACAAAAGAGAAATTTGCTACATCTTGTATCTCCATGTTCTAAGAAATAAGCAACGTGCTTCCTCTTTGGTTTTGGAGACAAAAACCATATGGCAAGATGTCCCAATATCAAAACAAAGAAACAGATAAACAAAACCTGGAAAGCTTTTAGTCACCAGATAATTGTTAGAAACCTCTTCAGCTATTGAAGGCTGAAATCCAAGTAGATCTGTCATATTTTCACTTTATCTCTATGAATAGGGATGCTATATGGGGCCTGAATAAGGCTTCCTTAGCAGAGGTCTTTAGGTACTAGAATAAAAGCACAACCCTATTTTCAAATATAGTTTCCTTTTAAAACCAGTTCTTGATTTGGTACCGAGCTCCAGGAAAAACCAAATACCTGATCATCAACTGTCAGGAGACCATATGACTGAATAGATCCTTCTATTATGCATGGGTACTATCTGATCCACTTATCTACAAGTCTGATGTGCCAGGAATACCCCATAATAACCTAGAAGTTGTGATTATGGCACCTGGCCTGAACAGGTCCTGAAGATGTAAATGCATGTGTGAGTTATGCATATTCTCAGAATACATGCTTTTCTCAACATATACTCATGGCCTTATGTAGAATCCTATAACTACTAAGACTGAGGAGGAAAAAAAAATGAGCTGGACTAGAGATGGTTCTATGCTACCTGCTGGCACCATGCAGAATTGAAATGATAGGATGAACATGTAATTAAGTACCACTGCTGGAAAGACAGGGAATCCTTTTCATTAGCATTGGTTAATGATTTCACTGAAAAATCAACATTTTATAGATAGAATAATTAATAATTAGTGACAATAAAAAAAGAAATCATAGTGAATCCTTTGGAATATGGCCAGAGAATTGTGAAAACTCACCAAAGATTCCCAAGTAAGGGGGAAACTCCTAGTAATCAGTTGGCTAAAATGTCCTGATCTGTTGAGGTCACTAAGAATCCTTCTGCAAAGACATAAACTTACAAAAGATCCAGTTTCAGCAATGGGTAAAGTTCTAAAGGATCAAATATATTCTATGAACCAGTGACCCATATATTGTGATAATTTTTACATTGCAAAATTCATGACTCAAGGAAACAAAAATAAAATTTGGGAAAATATCTTCTACCATTTTATCTCATGCCTGACAAAAATAAAATTTGTTTCTTGATTATGACTTTAGGTTTTTCATGTTAAAAAGCTTTGGGTAAACAAAAGAGAAAAGCTCTTTATAGAGGAAACTTACTCTGTCAATAGGATACTTCCAGTGTTTCATGCCAGTGGGTTAGTAAGTAAAATAAACAGTTACATTGGCTGGAGTCATTCAAGACAAAATGTCGCCAAACAATAGAGGAGGAATAAGTATGGATTAAAACAGGAGGTCATAGAGCCACTTTGATTGCAACAATTACTGTGGTATCAGTTAAAGGAAAACTGCAAAAACCCTATATGGACTGTACAATCAAGGGCTCATTGAATCATACTAATGGGTAAAGAACCCAAACCAACTAGGTTTCTATCATGACCAGCCTTAGAAATAGAGTCTGCCTGAAGAAAATGTCAGTGTGCAGGTCAATCTTAATGCAGCAGCAGCCCTCCTTTATGCTGCCCCCACCCCCAGTAACTCAGAAGCTAATTTCTTACCCCAAGATAGCCCTGAAGATAAGGAGAACATCTTGCTCTCTTCCAAAATTTACACAACTGCAAAGAAGACACAATCAGATTTTAATGTGATCACAGTGAAGCCCCTCTTATTAAAATCGAGTTGAGATGAGTTATGTACTACTATCTCTCTCCCTTGTATGCATGAGGAGGGCAACCTATAGCACATCAGCTTATATTTCTTTGAGACATGTATTTTTGTGGGGTTTTTCCCTATAAAATGTATTTTTTAAAGATTTATTTATTTGAGAAAGAGAGAGAGGGAGAGAGATAGAGCACAAGCGGGGGAGGGGCAGAGGGAGAGGGAGAGAGAATCTCAAGCAGACTCCTTGCTGAGCTGGGAGCCAGATGCAGGGTTCAATCTTAGGACCCTGAGATCATGACCTGAGCCAAAATCAAGAGTCAGATGCTTAACCAACTGAGCCACCCAGGCACCCCTGAAGTGTATTTTTATGAGTCTTCTTGATAGTTAAAAGTCTTCTTATGAGAGTTAAATGGCATATTATGGAAAATTCCATGCTATTAATAAGTTTTACAATCCTTCAATTCATTTTTTTTTCATTTACTCACGCATTTCTTCATCATTCATTCAACAAATGCTATTAATTTCCTTCTATGTTCCTTGTATTTCTCAGGTATTAGGAATATAGCAGTGACCAAAATAAAATTCGTGTGGGACACCTGGGTGGCTCAGTCAGTTAAGCAACTGCCTTCATCTCAGATCATGATTCCAGGGTCCTGGAATGGAGACCCACATTGGGCTCCCTGCTCAGCGCCGAGGCTGCTTCTCCCTCTCCCTCTGTCCCTTCCCCCAGCTTGTGCGTGTGCTCTCTCTCACTCTCTCTCTCTCTCTCTCTCAAATACATAAATAAACTCTTAAAAAAATAAAAGTAAATGAAATTCCCATGTTCATGGACTTGTAATTCTAATGGTTTTGTGAGACAGAAAATAAGCAAATAAACAAGATATACATAGTATGCTAGATACTGGTGAGTATTTTGAAGTCAAATAAAGCAAGATAACATAGTATAGAATAGGGGTGGTGGCCACTATAGATAGTGTGATCAGCAAAGTGTTCTCAGAAAGGTAACTTTAGAGCAGAGACCTAAGGGAAGTACAAGATCAAGTCATAGCACATCAGGGAGAAGTTCTAGGCAGAAGGGACAGTGAGTGAAATGCCTCGAGGCCGTAGTATGTTTGGCTTGCTCAAAGAACCGCAAGGGAGCCAGTGAGGAAGAGAATGGCGATAGATGAAAGAAATGTCTAACAATAAGACCAGAGATCAGGGGTGGACAGTGGGAAGGAAGATCATATAGGTAGGTCCTTTCAGGCCATGGCAAATATTTTGGGTATTATTCTTAAATAAATGAGAAGCTTATGGAGAATTTTGAATAAATGTGTGACTTGGCATGTGTATTGATGTTGTTACTCTGGTTGCCGTGTTAAGTGTAGACTATAGAATGCTAATGGTGGAATAGTCTAGGCAGGAGATGATTGGTAGTAAATAGAAGGTTAGATGTGGTTGGAATCTGGATGTCTTTTGAAGATACAGCATACAGAATTTGATAATGAATTGGTGTGAGAGATAAAGAGTGGAGGATGATTCCAATTATTTTGCCTGCGATGGCAGAATGTCATTTAGTTTGATGGGGAAGACAAGAAGCAGGTAGCAGAAGGGCATGGCTAGGAAATCGCATTTAGTGTTCACTCTTAGGGAGTATATAATTATTTTTAAAATCCTGCTTAGTCACTACAGTCTATTACTTTATGCCTTTGACTATGCTTTATGTGTTTCATCTATAAGTATTCTGGTAGATTAATCAGACTACCTCAGTAGTATCACAGCTGCTCACTGTTATCTACAAACCTGGATGAACTGGCTGATCAAACCCCCTCAGGAGATTTAGTGCTGTGATTATTTTATATAAGATGAACTTGAAATTTTGTAAGATTTCAAGACGATCACCTTTCTTCTCAGCTTCAATTTTAAAGATGAAGAGTTTATTGTCCTAAATTCTGGAAGATTCCTAAATGCAATATGTAAGCAAAGGTTAGATTAATTAGCCGAACTGTCAAGAGTTTTAGGTTCAGTTGGCTTCTGGTTTGTTCTGAAGCTGGTCAGCTCAATCTTCTTTTTTAAAGTTGATGATACTGACACTGAGATTGAGTGTTTGTTCCCTATGGAGATTATTTTGCTTGATTTTGGTTCAAGAGCATGGACCAAAATCCTAACCCAATCAGCTGCCTTACAAATGCCATTGGAGTATTGCAGATACTTTACCACAACTAAGAAAAAAAAATACAAAATTTTAGCTTAAAATACATCTTTTCTTACTGAGAACAGCACCTGTAAGTATTGTCCCTTCACCCTAAAGCTCTGATCCTAATGAGACCGTGACAGCACCAACCATCCAGTGTGCTTTTTCAGACATTGTGATTTATAGGGCAGGTGATCATAGTAATAGATGGGAAATGGAGAAATGCAGTCCAACTCAGTGAATTCAAATAATTTCTATGTAAATAACAAAAAAAAAAAAAAAATCCAATATAGCTAGAGTTCCAGACCCTTACAACAAGGTATATCTTCTACAACACAGTTTTGAAGCCCCAAATACGTTCTATATTTTGAATTTATAAAGTGAAGATTCTAAGAACACGTGTCAGGTTAGTAACCTCTTTGAAAATAGGCTGGCATTCTACTATGCATTACAACCCATTCTCAAAAATGGAACTAACGAAAGATTTTCTGGATGTTTAGTATAACTGGAACTATTGTCAATAGTTTTCTCCCACATATTCTTTCTATAAGAGCCTGGCCAATTATCTCTAATGAATTTTGATGCCTTTGGAAATAGTAATTGATACTATATTCAAGAGAACCAGTAGAAAAACTATTTAATTGTAGGGCCACATGTTCACGTTACAAAAATCTTCCGAGTGCTCTGCCCCACCCCCTCCACTATTTCTCCCCAGCTAAAGATATTTAAGTTTATATTTTCACAGGAAAGGGTATTTGTGAAGTAATTTTTTTTCTAATAAAAATTTAACTTGAATGATTTCTGTAATCTGTTGACTAGGCCTTTAAAAATTGATGTCCCAGGAGCCTGTGAAACTAAATCAGAAGGAAGGAGACCTTACTGCCTTTTAGAATTCCAAAGGTCTGGCCCAGAGCTCTATGAGGTCAGGAGGTGGGATTAACCTCTCACATCTTCGTAATGGTTTTAGAAGGACTCTGAAAATTCACAGATGATTAAAAATACCCAACTGACTGGCACTGAGGAAGAATGTGGAAAGTAAATTTCATTTGTTTAACAGCTCTATCTAATAGTGCTCGTCCAAGCTACCTCGGTTGGAGATCCCATCCCTCTCTCTCTGTTTATCACTTCTCTACCTCCCATAATAGACCTGGAGAGTATTTTTTTTTTTTCTTTTTCTTTTCTTTCCCAAACTAGAAGAGTCTTTGGCACTGCCTTATCCAATTCTGTCATTTTGGGGGGAGCTAACACACAACAAACTGTGTGCCCCACACTTAGTAAACATATAGCATACTGCATTGAATTATCTCAAAAATATTGAGACTTATAAAAGTTATAGAAACTCTGAATTATCTAAGATGTAAAGTATATGGAAAGATAGGATTTCGTATTAGGTTTTCATCAATTAATCTGTATAAATATCCTTTTATTTGTGCATTCACTGAAAAGGAAAATATCTCAGACTGTAAGTCTGAACTATTTTGTGGATCATACAAATAAAAAAATATGATTATAGTATAGATTTTTTAAAAAGGTGACATTTTCTTCTAAAAATTGCTAATAGGTTATAGCAGTAAAAAAAAGAGTTGTATTTGACATCTCCAAAATTACCTCTTTTGTTTCCAAGTAGTAGGTCCTAAAGGAAGAGGGAAGGAAAACAAATTATAACATCAAACCTACCTATTATTAGTGTATGACTCAGCTAAGAGAAGTTATCTGTTTAAAAAATAAGCATCTTAACACATTCCAAAATGTACTATAAAATATTTTGATTAGTCGTTATTTTACCAGAGCCCTTCTCAGACGGTGGATCATACGACATTTGCGCATGGTGATGAGGCTGTGGTTATCGTTTCACCAATATTATAAAAACACTTACAATTTATAATGGAATGTAATAGCTATCCTCTGTTTCTCATAATTCAACACTGTTTTGTTCAGTCAGTCTGGACTTAACTTCTCTACCCTGGACTGCTATGGCTACTGTGCATGGAGAACATCGGTTTAACTGGGAGTGAGGTCAGAGACTGGTGAGGGCATCAAAAACCACGGTTTAAAAATACACGTTTCTTAACATAATATAATAAAAAAACATTAAAATAAAAAAAAATACACTTTACCGCTGGAAAAATGTGATTTGTCAGCCTAGGAAGGGGCTGTGATTTGAGTATTTTTGATAAAAGTTGATTTTTATAGATTCTCACAGTTACAAATCACTAAGGAAAATACCTAAAAGTGTTAGAGAATTCTAGAAACAATAATGATAGCATGTGTTCATCAATAACTAAAGATACATTGAATATTTGCTATTATCCTTTTGTCATGGCATTCAAGATGCTACTCCAAATGCTCTGTGCAATGAATTAAGTAGTTAATAGTTAATCAGTCATTTTTACATAAAAGTATTTTCCCCAAGACCATTGTGTAGGTATCAGAACCCAAGCATCACGATTTCCCATGTAGTATTCAAATCAGCATACGTGGTTGCTTTAAGATTGATTCTTTTTTTTTTTTTTTTAAAGATTTTATTTATTTATCCGACAGAGATAGAGACAGCCAGCGAGAGAGGAAACACAAGCAGGGGGAGTGGGAGAGGAAGAAGCAGGCTCATAGCAGAGGAACCTGATGTGGGGCTCGATCCCAGAGCACCGGGATCACGCCCTGAGCCAAAGGCAGACGCTTAACCGCTGTGCCACCCAGGCGCCCCTTTAAGATTGATTCTACTCAAAAAAGAAAAATGGTAATTTAAACTATTTTTGATACAAAATTTCTTTCACAATGTCTGTTAAAAACACAACAGGGAGCGCCTGGGTGGCACAGCGGTTAAGCGTCTGCCTACGGCTCAGGGCGTGATCCCGGCATTATGGGATCGAGCCCCACATCAGGCTCCTCCGCTATGAGCCTGCTTCTTCCTCTCCCACTCCCCCTGCTTGTGTTCCCTCTCTCGCTGGCTGTCTCTATCTCTGTCGAATAAATAAATAAAATCTAAAAAAAAAACCAAACAAACAAACACAAAGACCTGCTTTAATTGGGACAAATAATCATTATCACTACTATATTGCTGCATTACAAATACATCCTAGCATGCAGATTCTCTGGCGCTGTCTCAGCTCTACTCTATCAGACTCGGGGAGAGTCATGAAAATCTTTATTTTTAGATAGCACCCCTGGTTATTATAACCAAGCTATTTAGGGACACAATGAACAAAAGTATAATCTCCTCAAGAGAGAATGACCAAGTGCCCAACACTATGCTATTATTAATTGAAAAAATTATGAAAGAATCAAAGAGTATATGAAAGATTGGCTCAATGAAAGAAGGAATTAATGGGTAGCACACCATTCCGCAAGCATTAAACAAATACTTAACCATTACTTTAGTTGATTTATTTAGCCCCTGATTTCCTGAACTATGTTTAACATACCAAGCAAAGCAAAGAGAAAAAAAAAGCAGGTCCATGTATCTAACTATGAAAGGATTATGCTGGCAGTGAGCCTTTGAGCTGATCTGGGAACTGAAAGATACAGACTCTTCTACCATTCAGTAGCTTTGGCTTTTGAGGAGTAAGCTGTGTTGAGTAGCAGTCAGAGAAAGACCCAGCAAAGCTGAAAACTGTTCAGAGATTGTACTATTTTGATCAGTGCTTAAAAGATCAGTTCATTCATTACGGCAGTTTTAGAACCCTGCGTGTGTGTGCGCGCGCGCTCCCGCATGCACGTGCACGCACGTGTATTTGCTCATTGATTTGTAGAAAACATATATTGCTTATCAATACAAGTGATTTACAACATGAGTTTCCTTTTCTTTAGCTTTGTCTATATATAGTCACTATGAATCTGTGGTCTCTAAGAAATCTGGAAGTTCTTTTTCTTTTTTTAAAATAATGATATGTTAACACCGTGGTAGGGATTTTCTCAGTTTGTGTAACAGAATACAATGAGAAGATGTGGTGAGATTAAAAAGAAGAATGTGTGCACTTGTGTACACAGGCGCTTTCAAGACTGTCTCCATATGTATGAAGGAAGGAGGGAAGTCAGAAAAAAAGATAATGAAATAAACTGAGGAAGAAGGGGAGAGGCTGTAGGACAAAGGGCTGGTGTGTCCCAGGTCATCAAAGTAGGGCCAAGGAGACGGAGAAACCAGGAGGCTGAAGCACGCACTGCAGCCAGCCCGCCTCTCCCCCGACCTGTCCTTCCGGTTCCATTCCTAGACATCATATTGCCTTCGCTCCTGCTTTCCCTCTGATGTGATTCCATGTAAGAGATCCAGCACCTCTCATTTTGTGTCTCTTTTTTCTCCCTGTCTGATGGCTCTTGAGCCTGCTATGCTGCCATGGGAACCTGTGGGAGACAGTAGGTGCCCATTACATTTATTCCCTTTCATCCTTTTTTGAAAATGAATTAAGTGTTTTCTGTTTAGGTTGGCATGAAAAATGTGTCCTGACTCCAGAGTCCTAAAATTCGTACATTCGAGATGCTTAATTCAGCTGGAAAGCAGGGACTATGCAGATGTTCTCAGTGGCAACCCTGAAAACCACGCTGGCAAATCTTGGTCATTAACAAATATTTATACAAGTATGATTCCTATCAGTAGGTAATGTCTTGTGTTAATGAGAAATAGCTGAGATAAGAATTAATAGGCAGTGTATGCATGATGGTGAGTCAGAAGGTAAGCTGCGGAGTCAGACGTGGGTGGGTTCAAATTTTAGCACCCCCATAATACCGAACTCAAGTGCGTTATTTTACTTTCCTAAGCCTTGACTTTCTAAGGCCATAAGATGGATTGTCAGACTGGCAGGGCCTTATTTAACAAAAGGAAGAGGGTAAATGATAAAGTTTTGTAAAATACTTATTATAATGTCTGGTACAGTAAATATTCATATTTGTTTGATATTATTATTTTTGTCCACAAAAATATCTGCCCAGCAGGGGCTTTATGAGGATTGCACCCAAAGAAAGTAATTGTGGTAGTTGGAGAATCAGTGTTTTTGTGCCTGTCAAGAAGTACACACGCACACACACCCTCCCTATTTTTTAAAACCATTGACCTGGAATTTCCTATCTTGTAAGTATATAATTACATATAACTGATATGTTTATATGATGGATCAATTTCCAAAGAATCCTGTAAGTGAGATAAAGAAAGACATCTTTTTTTAAAAAATGGGAAGATAACTGAGAAGAAATGATTCTTTTTTAAAGTTACAGGTTGAGGGGCGCCTGGGTGGCTGTCGGTTCAGCGTCTGCTTTAGGCTCCGGTCATGATCCCAGTTTCCTGGGATGGAGTCCCACCGTCGGGCTCCCTGCTCAGCGGGGAGCCTGCTTCTCCCTCTGCCTGCTGCTCCCCCTGCTTGTGCTTTCTCTCTCTGTCAAAAAAATAAATAAAATCTTCAAAAAAAAAATAAAGTTACGTGTTGGGATCCAATGAAGTCAAATGAGTTGGTATTTTTATTATATAATGGATATGATTTGAAAAAGAAATTTTTTGTATACATGGGTATTACTTTGATTTAGTCCAGCTATCACCAATCTTCCAGTATTCTTTCTTCAAAGTTTTTCTGTTTCTCCTACAGAAAATGAGTCTCCTGTTAAAACATGCACTGCATCCTTACAGCTTTTTCTTATATTTGATATACAGAGCAGTTTATGCCACAAAACAGGCTTTTATATCATTCATAAAGAGAAGTGAACTGAGAAAAGTGGATTTTTTTTGCCTTTTTAATGCTAGTACTATGATATTTCAGTGCTGATACTTACCATATCTAATTAGTAAATTGCACAAATACAACAGGAGTTTGAATAACATGTTATGAATTTTCATTTGTACACATGTGGCTTTTGGAGCTCTGCCATTTCCTGAAATAGGAAGATTGTTCTGAATAGTAAACAGTAAGATTTTCTGTTTTAGCTCCAACTTTAATTTGTATCTGGCTTGAGAAATGTGATCAAATTATCTAATCAAAATCTTTGACACTGTCAATGGGCTTTTTAAAAATAAAGACAATATTAAAATGAAGCCCGCGCATTAATCTCGTTATCTGCATCAAATTGGATTGAGGACTAAAATAAGGCTTGTGCCTGGCAAAGTTTAGTTTTCAAAAATGATGTTGACACACACATTTTTCTGTTCCATGGTGGTCCTTGGATTAATTTCAAATCTGATATTTAAAATGAAATAAAATGAAAACTAAGTATCTGATCCCAGAGCAGTCATTTTCAGTTTTCTCCATTTCAGTGAGATAATATCACTTTGTACATGTCTGTGTATGATATATACGTGCATGTTACATGTTATATGTTAATATGTAAGTTTCTCCATAAAGATGTTTTAATAGAGAAGTATAATGATATTAACAAATACTTCTGTGAGGACCTGTGTGAGGTAACTTGAGAGTAAAAAAATCTCTCTAATTACTGTCAATTTGATATTCAGATTCAGAATGCTTTCCATTTTTTACCAAAATGTCAAATTATTTTTGCTGTAAAAGAGAAAGCACTCCTTGTGAACTGCCAGATTGTATACCTGACTATTAAACACTGCCAAATTTTAAAAGCAGACAAAACTTGACTTCCCATATTCATGAGAAGTATTTATCCCACCAGAAAGATGTGCAGGGTAATAATACCTTGAATTTATAATACTTGACAGTAATCAGGATACCTATTATTCCCTTACTCCATGGGAAAGTCTATGCAAGTTTTGGTAGTATCATTTTGCAGATGAGGGAAATAGGGATCTGTGATGTTAAAAGTTTGATAAAGGTGACATAGCTAAAAAGAATGACAGAGACAGAAGCTTGGTTACCAAATTTCCGTCCCAATATCCTTTCACGATGCCATCCTGGCCTCTGACATTCATGCCTACAAAGAAACCACTTATTTCTCATCATCCACCCCTTGAGAGAGCCTTGTGTTAACCCAAAATGAACTCATTTTATAAAATCAATAACACTATTAATGCGTTGTAGGGTTTTTAGAGAAATGCATTTATAAGCCTAATAATTAAAGACTATTTTCATCTTAACCCAGTTCTTTTTTGAAGGGAAAAAAAAAAAAGTCAAGGTAATTTATACAGAAAAAAAAAATTGCAGAGTACTTGTACACAAACCTCTATAATTTGTGACAATACTTCTTTAAAAATTTACCATCATGCTAAGGAAACTAAGTTCCTAAAACCATCCACTTTCCTCTGTACACTATTTTACTTCAAGGCAATCTTCAAACAGAGTTGTAAGTATGTCCATACAAACAAAATGACCATCGTTTATTATTGTGATTCTAACAGAATTGTTTACAGTCCAGAATGTATTTATGAAAGCTCTATGAGAAGTTAATATGGAGTTAATAGTCAGTTCAAGTGGTGGTTGGGTAGTTTATTTTGGTTTTTCATTTAGAAACATATTTTAAAGATTAAAAAATGTCAGTGTGTTGGACAAAATTAGTTTAGCCAAATTTGACTGGCATAAATACTGAAAATTATAGTCTATGTAAACTTTTTCATATAAATTTCGGTGCCATGTGAAGGCACTTTATTTTCCCTTAGGGTGCTGATATAAACAGCTCTATGTACAAGTTTTGTTGCAAAGTATATCTCTTTTAAGCTGTAGAGATAAATTTAAAGTGGATGCTCAAAAAATAAAGAGCTAATGCTAGTCTCTGTGAGTAAGTGAGACAGAAAGACAGAGACAGAGACAGAGAGGGAGAGACAGAGAGAGACTGCATTGGTGACCTAGTGCAGGCGATACTCAGAAGAGGAATACATTTTGGGGTAAATACAGTAGCAACTTCAATCATACCCAGATCAGTTCTTTAGGATACTCAGGGCAGAGCGATTCAAAGAGCCTTCAGCAGACCAGTGTTTTAACGCAGATCAGTAGGTCAAGTCATTTTTTTCTCTAGTGAATAACCCTTTTTTCCCCTATAAACAAAATGTATATTTAACATAAATTATATTAAGAAGTGATGTTTTGACTTTGATATAATATACCAAAAATCTTTAATTTGCTGCATGCACAATGTAAATGAAGGAGTTCATCACAACCCTGGTAGAATGACAGCTAGGTTTCACTTTCAACATCAAAATTCATTAGGCGACACTAAAGTTAAGGAACCATACAAATAAATAATATTGAAAAAGTTCCCGCTTTCATTCATAATCTCAGTAGCTAAATATGCTCTCTCAGGAAATATGAACTCGAAGCAGACACATTCTGAATCAGAAGCATTGACTTTGTGCTTCTCAGATGCATTAAAAGGAATCTGAGGTGAACGAAAATGAAAAAGAAAATTTTTAAATGTTGGCCTGAATAAAAATGTTTTGCTTTTAACATCTTAGTAAGCCTATGTAACATATGAACAGATTTCTGAATAAATCAATAACACTTTATTTTAAAAGGTAAAAAGACATATTCAAATTTGAGCTTAAGAATCTTGATCCTAGGCTCTTTGTCAAGAAGGTTATATAAAATCTTGTAAATTTATATAACATATTACTATAAATTTCCACAATATGAGTGTTAAGAATTGTAGTCATAGGATTTACTTTTTCTTTCAGGTGACTGATGATTGAAGACCCAGGCCAGCCAGGCATTTTTTTCTAGTTCACCCTTGCCTGTTGTGACAACAATCTAACAAAATTCCCATCACATAAATTCCTGTAAAACTTCTATTGGTACATATTCATAGCCAAATTGGATTTTCATGGGTAATCTTAGTTTGCGTATATTTTAAAGCGGCTTTAATGTTTACAAGTACTTTGTTAATTGATAGCTTATAGTAAAGAATTAATTGAGTGGCTTATATCGTTGTACATCCAGCTCTGTGTTTTCTGTGTTCCCTTAATAGGAATTGAAAGTACATTTCAGAAGATTTTTGTTGGAGGGATATGAAGAGTTAATTTTCTAGATCCATGGGAAAGTACTGAGTTGGGGGAACCTCAAAAAAAAAAAAAAAAAAAAACCAAAGTGGCAACCCTGATCTGAAGATGTATATATTACAGCTGTATTACAATCAGCCTGAAAAACTGTGCCTATCACCTTAATAAGACAAAAGTATCATTCTGTGACGTGGTAGGTATTTCCAGCATCCCTTCTTGCAAATAGAAACCACCACCCACAATGCATTGTACTCCTGAAATATGTAAATGCGAGGTACTGTAATCACAGAATGTTTGGGTGGTATCACCTAAGTGTGGGCTGGGTACAATTTACAATGCATTTTGGATTTGTATTCATTTAAAAATAGTATGGTATTGCTTTTTGATAACACCCATAATGGAATGATTTTGCTTCCCCAGTGGGTTTTCATTTAGAACAGGAAAAGTGCTAGATTATGATAACGTCAGAAAACAAAGCTAAGGTCTATTCCAGGGAAGAAAATGGGTTGCTAGGTTTATTGAACTGGTCTTGTTGATCTTAAAAAAATAAATAAAGAAGTAAAGAAGAACCTCTTTCAATAGAAATGCCACTTAACTTGATTTATAATGTGCAGCATTAATGGCACTGAATCATAAAAATATCATGTGTTAGCATTGCCCTCCATGTCTCGTGGCCTTCATTAGCTTACAGGAGGCTCGCTGGAAACTTGAAAATGTTAACAGAAAATGACAGAAATCAGTTATGCTGTCCTTTGGTTTTCCTTTAAAATTAATAATAATAATAATAATAATAGTAATAATGTTCTGGTTTAAACACTTACTTATATGTGGTAAGTGAAGAACACCCAGCTACGCAGAACAGCGATGCCAAGATATAGCAAGCAGTGTTTAAGAGAAAGAGCCCCGGCTGTAAATGTGCACAATATTCCACATTATATACATGTCATTTCTGAGTACTGTTGGAACGATGCGGTGTCAAATCTGTATGACAGATTGAGGTGAAAGCTGGAAGAGAGAGCTTGTGAAAAAACAGCCCTGACTGAGTGGGGCATCCTATAGGACTTATCCTGCAGGCTATAAGTAACCAGTGTCATCACATAAAAGGAGGAGTGGAACAGGGATAATTGTCTACTAATTTAACTAGCTCATTTGGTCATTGTATTATTTAAATTGTAGTCAAGTGTAACAGTGCCATCTAGTGGTGGGAGTCTAAACTGATCTTTCCGGTGTTCAATCGTGAGTGAGGTTAGAAGGCAAGTGTTTGGCTATCATACAGCACTTTAATTTAATACTCTATGAAATAGTAGAGCACTCCCGAAATCCTTTTTTGTGTTACATAAATTATCCATACAAAGTAACATACAGAAGAAAACAAATTCCTCTCCCTTTTTTTGCCTTTTTTATAGAATTTCCTCTCTATGTGGGAAGTTCAGGTTCAATAGTAAAACATCCTATGAGTCTCCATCAGCCTGTGACCTGAGTTTATAGAATCTCTGATATTTGCCCATTCAATAGATCTTTACAATCATTTGTACTGAAAGCATACTTTTTCTTTAACCTTTGATTTTCAAAAATAGTGTTCATAAAACTATGGCTAACCAAACTCGTTACATACTTTTTCTTTTGCTCTTCTCAGCATTTTGCTTCCAGTATAAAACTAGGTCTTCTAAAAAATGGAGGTCAGAGTTCTTCAAGATTGTAATCCATGTTGCTCCGCAGCAACGGTCACTTGTCATGTGGTCTTACGAAAACCTGAAGCCATCTTGTAACTTTACTGGGAGAAATATGAATTTATAGTAATATGTATTTTAATTATAATTGGTTGCCTGAAATTTGGGCAAAAGTAATTTGAGAACAAGGACTGAGATCGTTGGAAATGGATTCTAAGATGATCTTTGCTACTATACTAGTTAATTATATAGGTTTGAACTCAAAAGACTATTTCTTGAGACTTAGCTCCCTCTGGGAAATGTGCGAATTGGACAAAATCATCTCTAATGTCCTTTTCAATGATAAACTCCTAGGACTTTTAAGTAGCTGACAAATAAAGCTGTTAAAACAGTGGGGAAAAAAGAAGAGGTGAACTTGCTCCACTAACTACCTTTGTGGGTGCACTCAATGACTTTGAACTCTCTTTCATTTGATATTTAACAAAATGTGCTTTTGACAGATTATCCAGAATATGTTTAGCATATCTTATATAGACAGAGGGTAGAGGAAGGGAAAAATTCAGATATCTCAAGGCAGAATAAAAATGTGTAACATTTAAAATATTGTTCCATTTACATTTTGATATCAACTATATCCTAAAGTGTTTTGTGTAGACACATAACTAAAAAAAAAAATGGCAGAAAGTTATGGTACAAAGATGTGGCATGCCCTATTTTCTCTCTACTCAATAATTACTACTTATATTGTACTTTTTTCATGGAGAAAAAAAAATCTTTAATTCCAATGCTTCGATTCCAGATGATTTTTCAAAATTTGTCAATTGTCTAATACATAAAATTTTTAGAATGGAGGAAAGGTGCTGACTGCTGCCATGGAAACCTACATATATTTTTAGTTTGTATGTAGAAAAATGAAAATACTCATATTTCGATAACAGTAGTTAAACTGATCCTGACTTCTCTTCTTTTCCAATAAATAAATTGAGATGTGAATATATATTTTCTTTAAAAAAAAAAAAAACAAAGGACATTTTGTATGCAGTAGTCCTCCCCTTATCCAGTGAGGATACATTCCAAGACCCCCTGTGGATGCCTGAAACTGCAGATACCCTAAATATACAAGGGTTTTTCCTATATATACATACCTATGGTAAAGTTAAATTTATAAATTAGGCACAGTAAAAGACTAGCAACAATAATAATAAGATAGAACAGTATGGGGGCGCCTGGGTGGCACAGCGGTTGAGCGTCTGCCTTCGGCTCAGGGCGTGATCCCGGCGTTACGGGATCGAGCCCCACATCAGGCTCCTCCGCTGGCAGCCTGCTTCTTCCTCTCCCACTCCCCCTGCTTGTGTTCCCTCTCTCACTGGCTGTCTCTATCTCTGTTGAATAAATAAATAAAATCTTAAAAAAAAAAAGATAGAACAGTATGGCGATATACTGTAACATAAGTCATGTGAATGTGGTCTCTCTCTCTCTTTCAAAATATCTTATTGTACTGTACTCATCCTTCTTCTTGTGATGATGTGTGATGATAAGATGCCTTGAAGTGAGGTGAATGATGTAGCCACTGTGACGTAGTCTCAGGCTTCTACTGATCTTCTGACTATACGTCAAAAGGAGGGTCATGTGCTTCTAGACTGTGGTTGACCGGGGGTAACTGAAACTGTGAAACGGAAAACTACAGATAAGCTGGGGACTACTGTATACAATATTTCTTTTTCTGGAGGCTTTACATGTATTATTGATTCCCTTTACCAAAATAACTATACTGTATTAAAAGTAAGTAGTTTTTTTTTCTGTTTAAATATTACAACAGGAAATAATTTCAAGTAATTATGATTATTTATCTACTTAGTTCCAACAGTTGTATATTCTGATTCAACATTATTAGTAAAAAAAAATAGGTAATAGCAAGTAAAAAGTATTTATCATGTATAGACGTCTGCACTAGGTTGTAAGAGAAATTTTAAAAACAACAAACAAAGCAGCACACACACACACACCCCAACACACAAGGTGCATGTAATCTCTATAACGTACCCCTATAATCTCTGACAACATTAATGAGAACAGAACTCGGAAAATTACTGTCCTCGATTTCAGTTACAAGACAAAGGCCAATGATCATAAAAAGAGATATGCAATGTGGAAAAACCAGTGCTATGGGCATACCAATTATATTTCATTTTCTTTGAACATTGATAAGATCTTATAATTGTTTTATAAATATATTAAAAGATCCTATAAATTAATACATTTGAATCATAAGTCAACTAAAGACTCCTTTTATAATTTAAGTACTGCCCCTAACTTTTCCACTTCTTTTTTTTTTCCTTTACCTTCCTTCTGCCACTTCCCTCTGCTCTCCCCTTCTTTTTTTTTTTTTTCTTTTTTCTATACATACTGGTTATTCATCAATAATTCCAGGAAAATATATAATTTCACTAGTTAATTATTTGGCCTTATGAATTTACTGACTTCATTATTTTTTTGTCTTGAGCTACAATAATAGTTTTAAAGCCATACAACATTTATATAATAAAATGATATACGTGAAGAATTTCAATTTTCTTGGAAGAGAAGTGTTCATTCAAAGTATCATTAGGTGCTATCATTCTGATAGACCTGTCGACTCTAATAAAGCTTAATTTTCTTTCTTCACTATCTTTTTTTTTTTTCCACTTTGGACTTGGTCAGAGTTTCTTTTCAGTTTTTGCAATTTATGTCTACAAATAGTTCACAAGAATGAAACATTGGCTGATAATTAGTCTGCCAACATATTTTATGAATATTGACTTAGGCCAGATTCTTCTTCCAAAATCCCAACATAAATGATAATACATGTTGTGGTATTTTGAAGAATCACAGCCTCTCTTTTACCTATTTGTTGAACAGCTGCCTAATCATTCACAATTTAATTCACTTAAATTTTTCTAGGGTTATAATGACACAACCTTGACTTAAACAATTAAAAAGTAGAAAAATCAATAAAACACGTAGATTGTTTTCAACACAGGGCCACAACACATGTTTAAGTTTCGACCTCAACTGTTACTGATCTGAACTGAGAACATTGATCAGTTGCACGTTTGTCAGGCAGACAGCCCGTATGTTACAGATTCCATAGTATGTGACCGAAGCGAGGGCCTTGCTTATCTGTAAAGGGTGTGCTTATACATTACAAAACTACCCCCATTGATTCAGTGGAATCAGCAGAGAAATGATTATGCATCTAATATATTTGGTTTTAAGGATGGCAAAGAAATGTGTTTATTGAACAAAATTTTCATTATTCAACCGGCTGTTATTTACATTATCCGTAAGGATTGGTAACATATAACCAGAGGAAAAACAATTTGCTAAAATCACTGAAAAAAATCCATTTTTTAAATGAGAACTACTTTGTCAAACAAGTAGTTTGCCATCATCATCCTGAGATTCAATCATGTGCCACAGATCTTAAGAGTACTTCAATCGTTTATGTAAAAAAAAAATAAAATTAATAAATAAAGAGTGTTATTAAGTTGCAAGTGATTTCCATACCATATAGTTTCTGGAATCATAGATTAGCTTCTGTTATTTAAACTGAATGCTTTGTCAATGCATTCATTTTTTTTGTGATTGACTTTTTAGGTTTGAATCTTTGGGAAAAGTGAAAAAAAAAAAGAAAATTCTCAAGGACAGGAAGTGGTTTGTTTTTATGTGTGTGTGTGCGCGTGTTTTTTTTTTTTTTTTAGTTTCAGTTTTATTCATATATTAAAATTTTCTGACGTTCTATGATATTAAAATAAGATTATACCTAAAATAACAAAATTACACCAAAAACACTTGTTTAGTGTTTTTGTGTTTTGTTTTTTGGATTCCTTTCCTCAACCAAAAATAGTTGTCTGAAATGCAAAAGGAGACTACATTGTCAGCTAATCTGAAAATTTGGACGTGGACAATTGGATAACATGATAAAGGAAACTTTTTTTTTTTTTTTTAAAGAAGAGCATGTAAGGGAAACTATGTTAACATTTTTTCTTTATATTTAACTCTTTACACTACTGCAAACTACTCTTTGATTTTATAGCATACCTCACCATTGTTTTCATCCATCATTTGTCTTCTCTCTTTTCTTTTTTTTACATAAAATGAAAATAATATATTTTTAAATACTAAAATTAAACTGTCAGGTAATAGCCATATAGTACTAATGATTTTTCAATATATTACAGTGGGAAAATGTCAATAATTTAGCCAATAAAAGATTCTAGGGAAAAAAGCTACTACATAATGTTTACATATACAGAATTTTTAGAAACAAATACGTGAATGAACTTTATCTCAAGTCCAAAGGATCCTAGTAAATAGCCTTAAAAATAAACATTCAGTTTCTTATAATTTTCCATTGCTTTATTGTACAAATAAAACTGCTTTAGCTTAAGAATTCTTGGAATGTGTAGCCCAACGTGGACATATTTTTTATACTTTGGCTCCACCTAGTAGAGACTGAAGAAATTACTTGAGGGTGTGACTTCCATACTCATAAGACTGAGAGCTGCATTTCATGGGAACGGAAAATAAAAGAAAAGATGGCAAATAAAACCTATTCAATATTTTTCAGTATGCCATTATTACATAATATGAACTACTATGCTAGTCTATGTATGCCTTTCCCTAGACTTAGTCAATTGTTCAGGGCTTTAGCAAAATTGAGGATTTTTGGCATTTTAAATTTTAGGGAAATGAAAATGTTTTTAAATTTTTGTTGCATTTCTTATTCCTCCCAGGTTCTGGTTTTATAATAGAGTGGAATCAGCATGACTCAAAAATGGAAGGAAAAAAAAGTACTTCCACTACATTTCTAATTCATGTTTAAACTGTTTGAGATGCGCAGATGTGAGGCAGGAAAGCTTGCAAAATTTCACGTTGGATGAGGAGCAGATATTGGCTATATTTTAGTGATAGGTAAACATAGGGAGATGACAGAGTTTTTGACATTATTTTAAAATTGTCACTACCTTAAAAATCCTTGGATTCTCATATAAAATATATTTTTCTTCTTTTTTTTTTAAATTTCATTTTTTTTTTTTCCCTCTTGAAGGTCACACTAGTTCCCCGACTGGAAATCCTACAGTATCTGCAACAGGATGCATGTTTTCTGTAATTGCTTTAAACAGGTGAACACCAGTGCTGTAATCAAAATGACCATTCAATCTAAACAGAAAGCTATTCTTTTTTTTTTCCAGGAGAACATGTAGCGTTTAACAAACAACATCCGTAAGTTGGAAAGGAACGGATAATTTAAAGTAGCTAATAGGAATGACAATGTTAGTTGCACTGCTTCAAATCTAATTGCCAATAAGAAAGCCTCTGTAGATTTGCTACCAGAGATAAACTTTCCACAAGGGCAGCTGAGCTAACCTGCAACACAGCCAAGTCAATCATCGCTGACACTTTCACCATCAGCACTGATCATTGCTGCTCAATCAGTTGGGTCACAAGCAGCCATTGATTTCAAGATGGCTAAACTGATTGGATCACTAGGAAATGGTCCAACTGGTTAGTGTGTGGCCTATATGTATGGCCATACTTTGCTTACTGGTGGGAAGCTTAGTGAATTTCAGAGATGTGATTAGTGAACCGATTTGACTATTTAAAATTGCAATGCAGTCTCTTGAGTAGAGAGAAGGTCATTTCTTTTGAAAGGAAAACTTTTTGAAAAATATAATGGCTACATAAAGTTATGTCACTCTCCATTTGATTTTTTGAATGGCTTTTTTTTAAACAAACTTTTCATTCTAGAACAGTTTTAGATTTACATAAAAATTGTGAAGTACAGTCCCCACATATTCCACACCCAGTTTCCCTTACTGCATTACTACGCTACTCTTGTCACAATTAGTGAAACAATGTCACAATTAATGAACCAATATTGACACCTTATCATTAACTGAAGTCCATTTTTTTTTTTTTCAGACTCTCTGCTTAATGTCTTTTTTCTGTTCCAGGATCCTATCGGACTCCTCATGTCCTCTTAGACTCATCCTGGCAATGCCAGCTTCACATACTCCCCTTGTTTTTGATGACCTGGACAGTTTTCAGGAATACTGGTGAGGTCTTTTGTGCAATGTCTCCCAGTTGGCATTTGCCTGATGTTTTTCTCATGATTAGAATGCGATTATGTATTCTTGTGAATCATATCAGATTATGTATTCTTGTGAATCATATCATTAAAATGCCATTTTCATCACATTATATCAAGAATGGACGCCATCAACTTGGTCAATCACTGTTGAGGTTGACATGATCACCTTGCTGAAGAAATGCTTGTCAGGTTTCTTAACTCGAAAGTTGCTCTTTGCCCACACCCTTCCTTTCTTTTTCTAAAAAATTAATTAATTAATTTAGAAAGAAAGGGAGAGAGCGGGTGGATCGGCAGAGGAAGAGGGAGAATCATGAAGCAGACACCACACTGAGCACGGAACCTAACATGGGGCTCGATCCCAGAACCCTGAGATCATGACATGAGTCAAAATCAAGAGTCAGTTGCTTAAACGACTGCAACACCCAGGCACCCCTCACACCTTTCCTGTCTATACTGTATGTAGTCTTTGAAAGCGAATCCCTATGTATAGCCCACCTTTAATGAGTGGGGAGGTACACTCCACTTCTTAAGGTTAGAGTATCTATATAAATAATTTGGAATTCTTCATGTGATATTTGCCTATTCTCCCATGAATTTATATTTGGAAACATTTATTTATATTATTATAGACTCATGAACAATTATTATACTCAATTTGAACTTTAATTTGTATAACTGTGAAGAGTAAACACTAATTGGTGATAAAATTGTGAACATGGTGAACATTTTGCAAGATAAGTGATTGTTACAAAAATGTAAAAATGCAAGATATCTTTATAATGTTGAATATTTTCCTGAATAATAAATAGAATTTATAAAGTAATACATTTATTCATAAGATTTTTCTCTAATCTGTTCAATAGATATGAAACATTTTCATCAATTCAAGTTGCATTTTATTAAAAAGTGTTCTTCCAATTAATCAGTGTTATCTATGATATTTTTTTACCTTTTACATATGTGTTTTAGGCTTTGATACCACAGTGTTTTCTATAAGATGTAATTAATGTAGTAATTTATTTTGGCAAGATAACATGTAAAAGTATACAGGTTGTTTAAATTTACAATAGCCTGCCTTAAATAGTTGACAAATTCTAAGTACAAAATACCTTTGAACTATGTCAGAATGGAAGAGGAAGGACATGTTAAGTGAAACACTTCAGAATAAAACGTCCTGGGGCCCCTGGGTGGCTCAGTCGTTAAGCATCTGCCTTCGGCTCAGGGCGTGATCCCAGAGTCCTGGGATCGAGCCCCACATCAAGCTCCCTGCCCCCCTGGGAGCCTGCTTCTTCGTCTTCCACTCCCCCTGCTTGTGTTCCCTCTCTCTCTGACAAATAAATAAATCAAATCTTAAAAAAAAAAAGGAATAAAACATCCTGATATAGTGTCTTAGAACTCAGAACTGAAAATCATCATTAAACATTTGTTTTTGTCACTATAAAAATAATATGCATATGTAAAAACATCATAACAATACAGAATTCAATAAATAATAAAACAAAACTTCCTTCATTCCTAGTTCCATTCTCTGAGGTTAACATTTTATATAATTTCTGTTTTTAGCTCTGTAGAGTTTCATCAAATTCTAAATAGTATGCTTTAATTCTACCTCTTGCTATATGTAAGCTAGACAATATTTATTGTGGCACATTATGAAGATTAAAGAATTAGCATATTTATACTTATTTTTATTATCTTCCCCCTTTTGCTCATGCGGACATTTAATTTCCCTATTTGTTATTTTTTCTATACAATTAAGACACTTAATCATGCATTTCTGAACTATCAGCTTTTGTCTGTGTAATTTCCACTATGTTAGCCGAGGAACTGACCCATCTATACTTCATACCTTTTCAACTTAACTCTCACCTCTTGACTATTTTCAAATATGCAATTACTTTAGGCTTTAAGGTTATAGCAGTTATTATTTGCCTGAAAGTATAGGCAAAACTTCAATAATTTGTATTTATAGGTCGATTATACTAATTAAAAATGAGTAAAACACAAATAACATGAAGATCATTATCTACAATACAAAATACTGGTTTGATCTATAAAAAAATGGAACATAATTTTTGTTATTAAGTGTGTGTCATTCAAAAAACAAGTGCAAAATACCATGTTCAAAGAGATTCCTAAGCTTTAATAGTTGAATAAAAGCTCTTTATTTTTTACTTGCTTTGTAACGGTATTGTGTTTTTATTGTAAAGCTTTTCATTCTACTGTGAGTTCTTTATTCCCTTTCTATTTTTTCTTTTTTGGAGGTGTGATTGAGTAGGTACAGGGAAATCTTTCATTTACTTAACCATATAGGTGGTAACGAATTTTCAGGTTTTTTTTCTGGATGGGTCGATATATGTTTATTCTAATTGGCACCAATTTTTATCATATATCAACAGCTATATTTCTCCATGTATTAAAAAGAAACTTAGCTGATCAAGAGAAAAGTAAAAAAAAATCACCTACAAAGTTATTGATTATAAATTTCTATCAATTATAGCTAACATTACCATGTTGTATATATATTTCCATATATTCTGATTGCATACGCTGAGAATGAAGAATAGATATTAACAAAGAAATATCAATAGGCCAGTATAAAATATCAATAGATATGATGTAATTATACTATATAATTGAGAGGATTCTGGAAAGATAGAGGCAGTGACAGTGTAGTTCTTGAATCTTCCTGAACTCACACACACAGACAGACGGGGACATGCACAGACAGACATACACAGACACACATGCACACACATGGAGGGGAAAAACAACATATAGAAAGGAGAACCCAAACCTATGGACACTTATAATAAACTAGGTGTAGAGATTTCCCTAGAACTGTCCTTTCCCCCCCCCCCACCCCAAATAAACAGGTTGGGCAAATCACAGACAGTAATAAGACTGTATGTCAGAAAAATGAATTGATTTGCAGATGACTAAATGGATGGAAAATAGAATCACCAGAGAGAGAGGCCAGTTTCAAATCCTTTGAGAGAGATGATTCCAACAGTAAGAGCTGGATTAGGACAGTGGCAGCAGAAAGAAGGAAGGAAAAGAACAAGATAAGCACTTAGTAAATGTTCAACAACTTTTTAAAAGTGCAGTCTATGAAATTTCCATCTAATTGAATAAAGAAGGTAAGAGAGATTGAAGCAAGAGCCCTAGTCGACCATTTCGGTTGGCCCCGTTACAGAAAAGAAATATTTTGGCAGGAAATGCTTCCTCAGTAAAGCAAAGCCCATCAGATTCAGTGAAACATTTCTGTTAATAACTTGTCAAAGGGAAACGGTGTGGATGTTAGGTACCCATGCCAACATGTGCCAGCTTCTCACTTCTCAGAATTTTTTGCCAAGGTATAGATGTAGAATGATTTCAGACTTTCACAGGCAGTGGAAAATGGACTGAAACAAGGATTTAAAAAATTCAGGCCACCACACTCATCTTAATATTAAACCCAGGTTCAATCACTTTATTTCATCCATGACAATATTCTAGTTTTTTTAATTGACATGCAGCACATCCATTGATCCAATTAACAATTATCAACTTAAAAAAAATTGGTCTATCCTGTGCTTGGCAGTAGGGATCTACCCTATGCAACTTGTGCTAATTAGAATATGGTGTTTTTTAAAAATAAAACATTTTACTGCCATCTGCTGGAATAAGGTCATAATAACTCAAGAAATCTAAACTGATTATGAATGTCAATGTTGCAACCTGGAGCTGTTCCAAGCTCACACAACTGTACGCTTCAGCCCTGATTTGGATGCATGCATAAATGAGGCGGTGTTTCCTAGTGAATGTATTCCCACATTTCCCACACCCCAGGTCATGGAATCCCACTTAAAGATTTAGCTCTAATCCAAGAAAGAGCTTCTCATTGACCCTACTCGAGTTAGGTGTTTACTCATAGTGCATTAGATTATGGCCGAAGATTAGAGTCATAAGATAAGAATATGATCATAGGGTCCAACCCTATTTGGGGGGGGGTGTTATATAAAACAAAAGAAAAATAATTACAAATAATGAAAACAAAACAGGATCTTGGGAACAAAGTCTGTACTCAATTAAGTGATGAGGAGCAGAGACCCATTGCTGAGAGGGTAGTCCACAAATGCTGGGTGCCTCTGGCCAAAAGCACTGCGAGACACCAGGCATGGAGCTGAGACCATAAGGGAAGGTGAAGACACTGTCACTTTAAGGCTTGCAAGGCTTTGTTTCACCCCCTATGCAGTGTTTTCAAACTTGCAAGGTACTGGGAAAATTTTCTCAAATGAAATTTTATGTTTACAGCCGAATTCAGGTAGAGAAATAAATTTCTGGGTAAAGAAGTGGTAGAATAGCTGAGTGAAGCCTTGTCTACTAACTTGACTTTCTGTCTCGTGCACCGTGTGGAAACTCATAATCCTGAGGCACTCAATTTCCTTTAAAACATAGCTTGGAATCTGTGGCCAACCTCTTTCTTTGGGTTATTTTTCTCATCTAGTGTGCTCACAGCTTATATTTATTTATGGAAAAATCATAAACACATATATGTAAGAAAATCTCTAAAATATGCACAAATTTTCATACAATAGTTGTTGTTTTATAGAACAGGGAACCCATGAAACAGCTATTTTAATTTGAGTTAAATGCACAGACATTAGAGAAGAGAGAAATTTGAAAGACTTCAAGGTAGATTTAAAATTATACTTGAATATGTAAGTAGAAATAATCCTGCAAATTCATGTATTACTATACATTGGTTACCTAGCACGTTAATAGATGTACCATTTCATCAATATATTATCATTATATTTACATTGTCCTAGACGCAATCATCCAGGAAGAATTGCTATCTTATCGTTAAAGAAAGTGAGGAACCCATCTATTCTATGATTCTAAATTGAGGATCTTTTTTCAAGTTTTAGAAAGTCAAAGCTATAGCCTTACAGAAACAGAGAGAAATTTTGATGAGACAAGAGAGATGGATTGTGGCTCATGGGGGAGAATTGATGCTATTAAGACGTGATGAAGGAAAAAGGAGAAATAATTGAGGATGGGTGGTGTATAAAAAATGCCATAGAGTGGTAAAGTTAAAATAAGAAACCATCTCTTTAAGTTAGCCCAGTTACAAACCTGGAAGAGACTTGGTTCGATTTGAGTATGTTTAACCATGTATGCAGGTCAAACATCATTTACATTCCTTTTTGTCACACTCACCTTTGAAAAGGAACCACAGCTGGAGGCTCATTTTTGTCTTTCCCATATTTATTCCACACGTACATATATTGCCAAGTCTCATGGATTGGAATTGACTTAATAGATATGAAGTTGATATTTCCTATGTGTAAGACAGGACAAGTTATAGGTAACAAAAACTTATTAACTAGTGGTCTACATGTGTTATGAGGACATGTGTTCTAACTCCAGGTCCTTAAATAAGACCAAACTCTTTTTTGTAAATGTTTCAAGTTTTTATTTAAGTTCGGTTTTGTCAACATGCAGTGTAACACTAGCTTTAGGAGTAGAATACAGTAACTCATCACCTACACACCACACCCAGTGCCCATCACAAGTGTCCTCCCCAATATCCATCACCCACCCAACTCATCCCCCCACCCATCTCCAGTTCCAGCAACCCTCAGCTTGTTCTCCATAGTTGACAGAATCTCTCCTATGGTTTCCCTTCATGTCTCTCTCTCTTTCTCTTTTTCTTTCCCCTATGTTAATCTGTTTTGTTTCTTAAATTCCACATATGAGTGAAATTATATGGTATTTGTCTTCCTCTGATTGACTTATTTCACTTAGCATAATAGACTCTAGCTCCATTCCTGTTGTTGCAGATGACAAGATTTCATTCTTTTTTATGGCTGAGTAATATTTAATTGTATATATATGTACCATGACTTCTTTATCCATTCATCAATAGATAGACATTGGGCTCTTTCCATAATTTGGCTATTGTTGATAATGCTGCCATAAACATGGTGTGCATATGCCCCTTTGAATCAGGATTTTTGTATCTTTTGGGTAAATATCTAGTAGCACAATTCCTGGGTCATAGTGTAGTTCTATTTTTAACTTTTTGAGAAACCTCCATACTGTTTTCCAGAGTGGTTGCACTGGTTTGCATTTCCACCAACTAGAAGAGGGTTCCCCTTTCTCCACATCCTCGTCAACATCTGTTCTTTCCTGAATTGTTAATTTTAACCATTCTGATAGGTGTGAGGTGTTATTTCATTGTAGTTTTGATTTGCATTTCCCTGATGATGAGTGAGGTTGAGCATTTTTTCATCTGTCTGTTAGCCATCTGGGTGTCTTCTTTGGAAAAATGTCTTCTGCCCATTTCTTAACTGAATCATTTGTTTTGGCGGTGCTGGGTTTGATATGTTCTTCACAGAGTTTGGATACTAACCCTTTATCAGATATGTCATTTAAAATCTTTTCCCATTCTGAAGTTCACCTTTTAGTTTTGTGGATTGTTTCCTTCACAGTGCAGAAGCTTTTTATTTTGGCAAAGTCCCAATGGTTCATGGTTGCTTTTGTTTCCCGTGCTTCCAGAGACGTGTCTAGTAAAATTTGCTATGGCTTTTGTCAGAGAAGTTCCTGCATATGTTCTCCCCTAGGAGTCTGATGGTTTCCTGTCTCATGTTTAGGTCTTTCATCCATTTTGAATTTATTTTTGTGTATGGTGTAAGAAAGTGGTCCAGTTTCATTCTTCTGTGTGTTGCTGTGCAGTTTTCCTAACACCATATGTTGAAGAGACTTGTCTTTTTTTCACCGGGTATTCTTTCCTGCTTTGTTGAAGATTAGTTGATCACATAGAGGTGGGTTCATTTCTGGGTTTTCTGTTCTGTTTCATTGATCTATGTGTCTGTTTTTGTGCCAGTACCAGACTGTCTTGATGACTACAGCTTTGTAATACAGCTTGAAGTCTGGAATAGTTTGAGAAGAATAAGTATTAACTCTTTTTTAAATGTCTGATAGAATTCCCCTGGAAAGCCATCTGGCTCTGTACTTGTTTGTTGGGAGATTTTTGATTACTGGTTCTATTTCTTTGCTGGTTATTGGTCTGTTCAGATTTTCTCTTTCTTTCTATTTCAGTTTTGGTAGTTTGTATGTAGGTCTTCTATGCTTCTCTCAAGGCTTGCTAGTATCCTTAATGGTTGTTGTCCTTAATTCTGGATCAGGCATATTACTTATATCTCTTTTGATTAGATCCCTGGCTGTGATCTTTTCTTATTCTTTCCTTAGGGATGAATTCTCCATCTTGGCATTTTGTCTAGGTTTCTGTCCTCTTCTGTTTGTTAGAAAAGTTTGTTATGTTTCCTGCTCCTGATAATAATGGATTTATTAAGAAGAGATCATATAATGTCCAGGGCTTGGTGCTTCAAAAGCTTTTCTGGTGTATACTGTGTGCACTTTGGCTGCTCCTCCCCTCAGGTCAGTTCCCTGCAGATTTTCTCCTTGACTGCAGGGAGGACTGTTTGGACCTTGTCCAGTGTGTGGCAAGTTTTAACTAGGTATGCTCCGGACAGCTTGTTAAAAGAAGCCTGATCCTAGAGACGAAGCTTTAAGCACTCTATGGTCAGTAGACTTGGTGCGTGTGGGCAGTTTATGCTAGTCTTCTGGGGGAGGAGCCTGCTGCTCTGGTTCTCAGGCACACTTGCCCCAAGAAAGCAGCATCTGCAGAGCACAGAGGGGCGGGGCTTGGTGTAAGCAGTTTAGGTCACCACTGTGGCTACTGTGCTGCTCACTGAAGGCAGTTTATGCTGATGGGTGGGGCAGAAAAAATAGCACCAGCCCTTTCCCTTATCCTTGGAGAGGAGAGTTGGTGCTTGCCACTGTCCAGGAAGCCCTCCCAAAAGATTAAACAATGCCCCCTCGTGTGTCTCAGGCATCCCTCAGATCTCTGCCTTCACCCTGTCTGTGTCCCAGTCCTCTGTCCACTCAGCAGCCCAGTGTGCCCATTTTCTATCCAAGGTTCACTGGTTGAGTTTCAAAACTCCAAACTTTAGGAACCTGGCATGGGGCAAACCTACACTGGTCCTCTGGTAGACATCTCACAACACTGGGGCTGATGCTGGTTTGTCTCAGAAGGGTAGTCACATGAACACACAGGAACTTGGAGGTTAAAGCACAGCAAATAGCCGGCATCCATGTTAGCTGCCTTCTGCAGATGTCTCTGCCCCTGTACTAAGGAACATGGCAGTGTGATGGCAACCACCTGCTTTTTTGGTCCCTGAGAGGCAATGCCACCTCTCCCAGATGCACTCCAAGAAGGGGGAAACATCTCTCCCATTGGACCCCAGGAATCCTCAGACCATGCCGTCCATCCTGGGCCTCTGCCCTCCTTTTCCACAGGAGCACCGTTGCACCTACCAGGCTCAACACTGGCTTCCCCACAGACTTTTGAAACTTTAGACTTCGTGCTTCTCTCATTGTTAAAACTCCCAATAATCAGCCCCTTTCATTTTCCCAGTCAATGGTTTTGGGGAAGTTTTTTTGTTCTTTGTGCAATCTCTTATGCACTGTGCTCTCTCTTTCTCTCTCTTTTCTTCTCTCTCAGTCATCAAGTCTCCCTCTTTTGCATAGCAACTGCAATTCTTTTCTTCCTCAAATCACTTTCCACACCTCCTACCTTCCATGATGGGGCCTCTTCTCTCCCTTTAATTGTGCAGTTTGTTCTCTCAGTCCTCAGATTAATTTCTTGGATGTTCAGAATGATTTGATATTTATCTAACTGTGTTTGAGGGATGAAGCAAGCACCATCTTAACTTCCCCTTCAATAATACCAAAATCTTATCATTATCTTTCCTCTCTGACAGTAAGGAACCTGTAAAAATTTCTTTATTTTTCTATGTAGTAGGTTTACATCTGTGTGTGCATATAAATATATGTGTGTATATGCATGTTTTATATACCTACACACAAATCTCACTATTTAGAGAAAAGTCTTTTTTTTAAAGCCTTAGAATATTTCTCATCGATTCTTGTGTTGGCTGAGTACTCTAAGGAAATGTCTGGGAGTGAGATTTCCGTTTATGTAACTATTTAATTGTAATTTTTAGATAATTTTTTGAGAAGAGAAGAAAGGTCTACTTTGAGGCCTATTGGAAATAAAGAAAAAAGAAAAATAAGGTAGTTGGGTAGGGAAGAGGGATTCCAGTGGAAGAAAAGAAACATTCAAAACAGATGTTTATGAATACAGATGTGTGATATATAATTTAACCACTCCTTCCTCATTTCTTCAGTAAAATATATTTTTTTACTGATAATACATTAAAGAGTATAATCTATTTTGAGTATGAGAAATAGCACAAAGTTTTTCATCATTAACAGGAACAAAGATTGATCAAGGGGAATGTGTCATGCTTAATAGATTATATCTATCATCTATCTATCTATCTATTTATGTACCCGAGTATCTTTCTATCTCTCATCTATCTATCCATCCACCTCTCTTCTAAATTATTTTAGAAACAGACAAAAGATAAATAAATGCTAAAAATCCATATATATGTACAATGATTCTAATTATGAATAATTTAGCATTTAGACAAAATCTCTTTGCAGTATTTTGTTATTTCCTCACTTATTTATACTTATATCACCATAAAATAAGCCTTTTTATCTAATTGTCTCTAGGTCATAGAAATTGGAAATTGTACCTTAAGAAATACAACATTTTCAAGTTAGGTTATGTCAAAAAAGTAGGAAAATATATTCATGACAGATGATGTAGTACACATGGAAAGTTTATACAAATTTTTCAGATGAAAGGAAACATGTAAAAATTCTCAGTGCAATGTTTGAATTATTTTGGGTATTTATTCTACAAGTTATTTTCATTACACTATTAAAATGCTGATATGTTAACACTTTAAGTTAAGTGTCTCAAATGTGCATTTAATTTATATTTAATAACACAAGTTTTGCTTATGAAAACCAAGTCAATTATTGAAAGCATTTCCCAAGGTTTAGCAATTATTTAAGAGCTGCATTTACTATAAAGTAATTAGCTCAAATGGCATGTTCATGAAAGCAGATTTAGAACAACTTTACATATTGGTGCGAAAGGGAAGTTTAATACCAGTATAGCTGAAAATATTCAAATTTATTTAATCTGGCAGGTATTTTATTTTCATCAAAGGGACAAATATGTATTTTCAAGTGGCTTTTTAACATTTTCAAGATGCAAAATCACCATATTTATAGCTATAATTTTTATGAAATAAGAATGTCAAAATTAATTGAATGATGTAAAAAATTTAAAAGAGTTCTTATTCCATTTGTATTTACGTTATTAACTTTCTTATTTGAATTATGTCATATAGGCAAAAGTGTACTTTGTATGTATTACAAAATAAGATGAAAACAAATGAAAACATTATGACTTGGCTTGCAAATTAGAACACTACAAAGAAAGTTGGGTCCTTCTGTGAACATTAACTGGTCACACCACCCATCCTTCTTCCCAGAGGTAACCACTATTCTGAATTTTAGGTTATTCATTCCCTTGGTTTGCTTTATAGATTTACACACACACACACACACACATTTAACCAAAATATTTGGTTTTTCCTTGTTTTAAACTATATAATACATAAATACATAATAAAATATATACATATAAAATTAATATTCATTTGTATACATATTCAAGTATTTAGTCTTTCCCTATCGAGAAATTTTGATAAGTATCTTTTTGTTACCTCTGTTAAAAACAAAGCTGTTATTAACATTCTTGTATACGGCCACCATCACATGTATGTAAGAGCCTATGTGTGATACATGTACAAATGAAATGCTCAGTTATAGCATATGTATATATTTAACTTCAATGGTTAATAATAAATACTTCCAAAGTGGTTGTTCTACCGGAGATTTGTAAGAATTTTGATTGTTTTATACTGCCACCATACTTGATAATGTCACACTTTATAGAGTTTTATTGGTTATACTTGCTTGGTTGTTTTTTGTTTGCATTTCAAAAAAGAGGAACCACATATTGTTTTTAAAATGTAAAATTTGCTCAACTTCACTGTTAATCATAAAAATGAAAACAAAGCCGCAGTGAGATATTATTTTATTCTTATAAAATTAGAGAAAAAAATAAAGAAAATTCAATGAGAGGGACTTAAAACTTCTCCCAGCAGTTGCATACATAGTATAAGAACCCAGTAATTAAAATGGTACAACACTCTGTCATAAATATATTGATTGGGTTAATGTAATCCAATTAAAATGTAGAAATGGAGCTTAATATGAATGGACATTTAGTACATGATAAAAGTATCATATGTAATCTATGAGAGAAGGTAAACTTTGTAATAAATTATGCTTGAATTACTAGCTAGTCATCAGAGAAAAGAAAATAATAATAAAATAATCTCTTCCTACACTAGGATTTATGAGTCGATCAAAGTTCTAAGAGTAAAAAGGAAACAAGAAAGACAAATAAATAGCACCCAAATCAGAAAAGAAAAAATAAAACTATCAATATTTGCAGATGATGTGATAACTATATAGAGAAAACCCTAAAGACTACAAAAAAACCTATTTGAACTATAATTTGGTAAAATTACAAGATACGAAATTAATGTACAAAATTCTGTTACATATCTATATACTAACAATGAACTATTAGAAAGAAAAGTTAAGAAAACAATCCCATTTACAATTTCATTAAAAAGAACAAAATACCTAGGAATAAATTTAACCAAGGAGGTAAATAACCTGTACTCTGAAAACTATGAAACAGTGAAGAAAGAAATTGAAGATGACGCGAATAATTGGAAAGATATATTGCGCTCATGGATTGGAAGAATTAACATTTTTTAAATGTCCATATTACCCAAAGCAATCAACAGATTTGATGCAATATCTACCAAAATACTAATGGTGTTTTTCACAGAGCTAGAAGAGATAATCCTAAAATTTGTATAGAACCAGAAAGTCCCCAACTAGCCAAAGCTATCTTGAGAAAGAAGAATAAAGCTGTAGGTATCACACTCCCTGATTTCAATCTATACTATAAAGCTCTAGTAACAAAAATAGTATGGTAGTGGCACAAAAACAGAAACATAGATCAATGGAACAGGATAGAGAGCCTAGAAATAAATCCACATTTATGTAGTCAATTAATCTAAGACAAAAGAGACAAAAATATGCAATGGGAAAACGAGTCCATTCAATAAATGGTGCTAGGAAAACGGGACAATTACATACAAAAGAGTGATACTGAATGACTTTCTTACACCGTATACAAAAATAAACTCAAATGGATTAAAGACTTGAATATAAGATGGGAGACCATAAAACTCCTAGAAGAAAACAGGCAGTAAGCTCTTTGATATTAGGCTAAGCAATGTTTTGGGGATCTGTCTCCTCAGGCAAGGAAAACAAAAACAAAAAATAAACAAATGGAACATCAAACTTAAAAGCTTCTGCACAGCAAAGGAAACCATCAACAAAACGTAGTAAAGACAACCTACCGAATGGGAGAAGATATTTATAAATCATATATCTGATAAGGGGTTAATAAAAAAAATATATAAAGAACTCACACAACTCAATATCAAAAAACATAATCCAATAAAATGGGGGAGGGGTCTGAATAGACATTTCTCCAAAGAAGACATACAAATGGCCAACAGACCTGTGAAAAGATGTTAAACATCACTAATTATCAGGGAAATATAAATCAAAACCACAATGAGATATTGGCTCACATCTGTCAGATGGTTGTTATCAAAAAGATAAGAATATCTTTATATATAGATATACAGATAGATATAGATAAGAATATATATATATTTTACATATATATATAATATTACTCAGCCATAAAAAGGAATGAAACCTTACCATTTGTGACAACATGAATGTACCTAAATGGTTTGTTCTAAGTAAAATAAGTCAGACAGAAAAAGACAAATACCATATGATTTCACTTACATGTACATTATAAATACAACATACACACACATGCACACACACACATGTAATTGCAGAGAACAACTGCTGGTGTCACAAGGAAAGAGGTTGGGGGTTGGACAAAATAGGTGAAGGGCATTAAAAGATACAAACATCCAGTTATAAAATAAATAATTCATGAGAATATATCTTACACCATAGGGATTATAGTCAAAAATATTTTAACACCTTTGGTGACAGGTGAATAGCTAGACTTACAATGGTGATCTTGGTGACTTTGAGCACAGTGACTTGGTAATGTAGATAAATGTTGAAGCATGACGTTTCACACTTGAAACTACTATAATATTGTATATAAACTACTCTTCAATACAAATAAATAGACGTAAAATGAGTTGAGGAGACAGATGCCAGAGCTGAGGGTAATGCAGACAAACGGAATTTGTGAGTATATGGGAAAACATGTGGGAAGTGAGAACACCAGGAATGAGGGTGCAGTTGTCTTCTAGAAATGCATGTTAACATAAAAACACAGATAGTAAGTGAAAGAATGGAAAAATGATATACCACGCAGTCAATAATCCTAAGAAGACTGTAATGGTTGTGTTAATATATGACAAAGACTTCATAAAAAATACTCTTACCAGAGACAAAGACTTATATGTGTATCTTCTAAAGGACTTGTATTCAGAATATAAAGAATAATTGCAACTCAATACTAGACAAGACAATATTTAATAAAGTATTTAAAGTATATTAACAAATGTCCATACTCCGCCCCAGAAAAATGCATACCTAGTTATACACCTAATATAAATGCGTCCACACACATGTACCAGTAAAGATACATAAAAAAGTATTCATGATGGCATCGTTCATTTTAGCCCCAAACTAAATTGAAAAACAGATCAACAGTAGAAAATATATCATGGTATATTCATACCATTGAAAATTGCATATTAGTTTAAACTACTGCTGCATTCTACAATGTGGGCACATTTCAAATCACATGGTTGAATGTAAGTATATAGGCAAAAAGTATGTATTCGTTAAAGTTTTGTTTTTGTAAAGGTCACGCAAAACCATCTATGGCAATGGTGATTGGGGATAGTTATTATGGGAGGATCTGGGGCACTGGGAATCTTTTGTTATTATTGTTATTGCTGTTTTTCCAATATTCTCATTTCTCTTTTTCTTTCTTTTTTAATAGATTTTCTTAGATTAGTTTTAGGTTTATAGCCAAAGTGAACAGAAGGTACAGAGATTTTTGGAGGCACCTGGTTGGCTCAGTCGATTAAGCTGTTGCCTTGGGCTCAGTCATGATCTCGGGGTTTGGGATTGAGCCTTGCATTGGGCTCACTGTTCAGCGGGAAGTCTGCTTCTCCATCAAGCTCTCCCCTTCCCCCTTCTTAAGATATCTTTCCCCTTCTTTCAAAGAAATAAATACAATCTTTAAAAAAAAAAGGTATAGAGTTGTCTCATCTACCCCTTATTCCCACACATGCAGAACTTCCTCTGGTCTCACCATCTACCGCCAGAATGGTATATCTGGTACAACCGATGAACCTACATTGACACATCATTATCACCCAAAGTCCATACTTGCTGATAAAGTTTTATTTCTTGACTTCACATATTAGGTTACACAGCATGTAAGAGATTTGGGGCAGTGGTCTCAGAAATGTAAACTTTAAAGGAGCGAGAGGAGCCAAACTGGACAGAGGGAGCAGACTTGCGATGTCCATGCAAAGATGGCCTCAGCGGAACCTACATCTACAGGACATTTAGAAGCCGGGATAACCTTCAGTGTTTCTCAAAATTGAGGTCAGAGTGCCAGTACTTCGTAGCCTTGCAGTGACGAGTCATTGAATGGAGGGTGTCCATAGGAAGAGACATAATCTTGGGTATGGTGTCTCTTCAGTCAAGGATACTTACTGAAGAATACTTTAGACAAAACTATCAACTTGGGAGAATGAGAGCCTCAATCATTGTTATTGGCTGAATTGTGTCATCCCCCAAATTTGCATATTGAAGCCCTAAACCCTCCGTTCCTTAGAATGTGATTTTATTTTATGATAGACCCTCTAACGTGATGAAGTTAAGATGAGTCCTTTAGGGCGGGCCCTAATCCACTCTGATGGGAGTTCTTAGAAGAAGAATTTTAACACTGAGATACGAGGGGCATGTGCACACAGAGGACTGATTAATGAACGCAGTTACAAGGCAGCCATCTGAAAGCCAGAAAGGGAGACCTCACAAAAAAATCAAACCTGCTGACACTTTGATCTTGGAGGTTCAACCTTTAGAACTAAATTTCTGTCGTTTAAACCACAGTCTGTAGTATTTTGTTATGACCACTCTAGCTAACTAATTCAATCATGAGAAGGAGAGCTTGGTAGAACACCACAGAATTTACAACAGCCAACCCCTTGCCCTGCTTTTATTCACTTATTTTGTGCAGAAAGTTAACCCCAATTGTGAAGAGCTTCTCTAGAATTCTAGCTGGTCTTTTCTTTTCCTGGAGAAACTTTAAACAGCAAAGTTATTGAGATGAATCACAGGTCCCTGGCTGTGGTTTATCTAGAGTCCACAGTTGGTATCACTGCCTTCTGTAGGGCTATTTTAATTTTCCTCACCCTTATCTAGCATCTCTATGGCTTATTTAGTGAGGTATCTGAGCCTTTGGTCCCTTGTCCTCTCAGACTCTTGCATTTTGTTCACTATCATGACCATGCTGCAGGGAGTAGCAAGAAGTACCGTGGTAAGCTATGCAGTTGCCAAACATATTTTTTCCCTTCCCTACTGTGACTCTGTTTCTTCCAGAAAATTGGGGCCCAAGGCAGTTTGCCAGCATTTCTTTGACTGTGTTCTTTGGGCACCAAAAGCCAAAGGAGACACAGTAACAGTCATAACTCAAACTTAATGGGGCTTTAGCAATGTCCTCCGGTGAAAGTGTTCTCTCTCTGGGAACCAGGATTTCTAAACCCAATCTTCTAAGCACCAACCATTTTAGCAACTCGTTAGTAATATTTCCTATGATCCTGGTCATGGTATTAAAGCTTTTATCATGGGATAGACCTTACATATTAATTAATTTTCCCTTATTCGAATTTATCTCCCAAACTTTGGGCACATATAGAGCACCATCAGATCAAATTCCATACACTCCTGCGTCTCTTGCTGGGTTTTTGTGGCTACGTTCTACAGCAACTTCTGTGACTTCCTTTCTCCTGTTTAACAATCTCAGCATTTCTCCAGCTACTTTACGTTAACTTAACTGTAGCGATTGGTCTAGTGTACAGGATGGGAGAAGAGGGTAGATCCTGAGGTCTGAATGCACGATTTCTTTTAACAGAGCCTCTGCATCGAACTCAAGCAAGGGGGATCATTGGCCTTTAACAAGGAGTGGGCCGATTTTTCAGGCCTGGAGAGTGAGGGGAATCTGACCCTTGAAATTTTCAAGTGTATTGACTCAGATGCTCTTATCTTGAGTCCAGAATCTCACTACTTCCCAATTAAGGCACTGATCTTAGCATAGCCGACAGGCTGGGATTGAACATCATCCTTCTCTGGAGCTCTGCTACCACTATAATTAAGTCCTAGACCTGGTGATCACCTTCTTCTGCCCTCTTGCTGCAGCAAATGAGTCTTTTTATATTCTCCCAAAGAGGCCCTCTGACTTTCACACTTCACCTTAAATTGGTGATTAATCACCATAAGTCTTTCATTGTTTTTCTTCAATGCATGCTTAGTCCCAACCAATTACATAGTCCTTGTAATTATTATCTTGCCCCTAATGTCTCAAACGCTTAGATACTATATCCACCATTGCATTCATTTTCATTAGTATTCTAGTCTAGTTCACCACCAGTGTGAGTTTTAACAACTGCATTCCTACAGTATGCTACAAACTATCAGTATTCTATTCACCACCTGTAATTAGAGTCCTTATTGCCAGGAGGTCAGAGAATGATCCATTTCTGAAATCCCGTTTTAAATTCTGCTTTCTAGGATCAATTCTATTACCAGCTCTCTTAGGTCATGTTCTTTTGGAAATAGACTCTGTGGTAGAAATTTGCATTCATGGATTCCTGGGGAAAATCTCTCTAAAGGAGTGAAAGAAGATGGGTTGGAAAGAAAAAGAAGTTGAACTGCAAACAAATGCAAGGAGCTTCAGCTGACCCAGTGGTGAGGTTCATAGCTTAGATAGCCTTTGAGATTTGTCTTATTCAAGGCAAGGGTGTTGGGCCTTTGTACTCACCCATCAACATGTCATTGGATGAGTTCTATTCAAGGGCGACCATGTAACTTTGAGAAAGGCAGCAACTTTGGCCACCATGGTTTCCTCAGGTAGCTGTGAGGAACCAACACTCTTAACAACAGAATAAATGTCCTACTCTCAAGAAGAGAACTTCAGGGGGCGCCTGGATGGCACAGCGGTTAAGCGTCTGCCTTCGGCTCAGGGCATTCCGGGATCGAGCCCCACATCAGGCTCCTCCGCTATGAGCCTGCTTCTTCCTCTCCCACTCCCCCTGCTTGTGTTCCCTCTCTCGCTGGCTGTCTCTATCTCTGTCAAATAAATAAATAAAATCTTTAAAAAAAAAAAAAAAGAAGAGAACTTCAGTGGCAAAGCTAGCATCCTTTATACCCCGGAAGTGATTGCATGGGTGTGGTAACTTCATCAGCATTCACTGTCTGCACACTTAGTACCTTTTGAAGTTTTATGGATGTTCATCTTTTAAACAAAAAATATTAAAAATTGGAAAGTAAAGTGTATGGCTGTGGTTGTGGAAATGAGAGTTAGCAAAGCAGATTTAAGCCAAGAGATAGCAAAGGCACGGGGCTGAGGTGCAATTGGGAGAGTTGCTGTGTCACTTTGTGTGCACTTCTATTTCACTTGCCTCTTTGCAATATTTTGCTTGGTTGTGTCAGGTGAATGAATGAACAACTGAATGAAGTTCTCTTGCAATCTATTACTTTGGGAGTTTTTTACATCCTCTTTTTTTTTTTTTTTAATGTTATGTTAGTCACCATACAGTACCTCCTTAGTTTTTGATGTAGTGTTCCATGATTCATTGTTTGTGCATATAACACCCAGTGCTCCATGCAATACGTGCCCTCCTTAACACCCATCACCATGCTAACCCATCCTTTTATTTGTTCTTTGTTTACCAAAAAGTAGAGCTATTTTATTATATACTGCTCTCTACTGAGCTTACCTATGTAGAACTACAAACATAGGCAGGCGCTTCACCTGCCCCAATGGGGAGCTTTCAAGCTCAGATAGCTTCTGAGATTTATCTTATTTAAGGCAAGGGTATTGGGCCTTTGTATTTACCTTTGTATATATGCCATGCATTTATTCATTAAATATATGTGTATTTAGGCCATGTGGCAGGACATTAGAGAGATGTAAGCAAGAAGACCCCCCTCAAAAATCTGCCTTGTGCGTATTAATAGACTGTCATAATTCATGCGGAGATATCCTGTGTTCTTTAATGGATGAAATTTGAGGTTTTCAAAAGTGAACTGTAAAAGCTAAGTTCCTCTGAATGGAAAAATAACAAAAGTTGGTGGTTATAAATTGGTGCAGTGAAGAGGAAAATGTTCTGGGAGATAGGGAAAAAAAAAAAAGACCCAGAATACAGTATTAGACAGAGCATGGGTTTATTGTGTTCATAAACACTTTTCTGTGGATAAAAAAAATGAGCAATTCACATTAATATGCATAATAATTATTTTTAAAAAATTTTATGATGGTCCCTTAATTGTGTAAAGTTACAATTTTCTTTCACTAAACTAGTCTTTAGCAAAATACACTACCTACAGAAGATACCATATTTTAAAGAAACAGTGTAATCATACAAAGTGAATAATGAGGATGAGACTGGCAACAAGAATAACTCAAAGCATATACTAAGAATTCTGCAGTGGCAGGTGTTAGAACACAAAGTGTCTCTGATAAATGTAAGATTATTTGAGAGACTTCAAAAATATTTGCAGAGGTGCTAAATTTTACACATTATATGTGATGTAATGAGTTTTCTTTTTTTCCTTTTCTTTCTCTTTATTTTTCATGAGGCCCAACTTATAACATTTTCCTTTAATGGATTGTGCTTTTAATTTTTATTATTTGTAAATTTTATTTATTTAGTTATTTGAGAGAGAGAGTGAGCGAATGACAGTACACAAGTCGGGGGAAGGACGGAGGGAAAAGGAGAAGCAGACCCCCAGCTGAGCAAGGAGCCTGAAGCTGAGCTGGATCCCCGGACTCCAGGATCGTGACCTGAGCCAAAGGCAGACACTTAACAACTGAGCCAGCCAGGCGCCCTAGATTTTGCTTTTAGAGTTATATTGAAGAAAAGTTTGCCTAACAAAAGTGCACACAGACTTTCTGTAGAACTTATGTTCTAGATATTTTATAGTTTTACATTTTACATTTAGATTTACGATCCATCTTGAGTAAATTTTTATACATGATGTGATATTTGGATCACAGTTAATTTTAGCATTTAGATACCCATTTTTTCCAGCTTCATTTGCTATTAAAGCATTCTTTCACCACTAAATTTTCTTTGAGTTGCTTTTGGAAAGTGAGGGAACATATATGTGTACATTTATTTCAGGATTCTCTATTTTGTTCTAGTTATCTGTGTAAGTCTTTAAACCAATACCACACTGTATCAATTACAGCAGATTTTAGTAAGTTTTGGAATCTGTTAGTGTAAGTCTTCCACACTTAGCTGCAAAGAATGCAGAGAATTATATTTTTTAACTGGGAATCCACGTACTCCGGAAACTTACCAATAAAAGAGAGAATGGATAAAATGGGATAACGTATCAGTCATCCTTATTATCTGTCCCTTTTTCTAACTAATTATCCATACCCATCCTTTTCTCCACATTTGAAAAGTATTCACAAATAACCAAGACAGAAATATTAGTGTCCTATGTAATTATATTCAGTTCCATGTTCAGAATGTATCTTCTCATGGTCTGGTGACCAGCGAACTCAAAGAAAAATATATGCATTCTTGCACCAACTAAATATATAATAGTGGAATAGAAACATGGCATTTAGATTACAAGTTCCATCTTTTAGAACGTAAGAATAGAATACATACAGTTGTCACTGTTAGATATCAATATTAAAAACCTGCTGTGCAGAAAGTACAGAGAATATCAGCTCTGAGAACAGGATGCACTCCTTAGATAAATAGAAAAGGATTTTTCTTAATGTCTCAAAGTCTCTCTTCTTCTGTCGGGAAATTTCCTTGTACAATATTTTCTATGACCATCTCTGTAGTACATCATGGAGTACCCTCTTGATGTCTACAACACTTTCATCACTCTTTCTGCTAGTTCAGGTTTGAAGAACCAGGAGTGACTTCAAGGATCAAGCGAACATAGACTTTGACAGGTCAGACGTGCTATTTCTTTGGCAGTAGATTTTTTCCAAGATCTTATTGGGCTTTTGATCTATATGCTTCCATTCCTTTTCGTGTACTAAAAGCAACATCAAAAGGGCTTTTCTTGACATAGATCTTAATTGTGACGATTTTACTTTTCTATTTACTGGTCTTGGTGCATGGCCCATTCACCTCATCCTCAATTTAATGAGACTTATCTTCTGGCTGTCTATGCAGCTTATACATGGTAAAGCAACACCTGTAAACTGAGGACGTAGGGATCCAGAAGTCTTTGCCACAGATGCTATTGCAATAGTTGAGATGAAAGCATAACTAATTCTTATATACTATGCAATTTTTGTAGTAGTTTCTTTTTTTAAGACTATGGAGTTTGTTTTGATGTGCTTTCATCAAGGATTTTAGATTTGAAATTGGGCTTTTAACTTTCATGTGTCAGCACTTACTCCTTACCCGTGCTGTCATATGGAGTTATAAAAGGCCCTTTATTTTTTTTAAAGATTGTATTTATTTATTTGCCAGAGAGAGAGACAGCCAGCGAGAGAGGGAACACAAGTAGGGGGAGTGGGAGAGGAAGAAGTGGGCTCCCAGCAGAGGATCCTCAATTGGGGTTCCATCCTAGGACACCTGGATCACACCCTGAGCCGAAGGTAGAGGCTTAACGACTGAGCCACCCAGGTGCCCAATAAAAGGTCCTTTATATTGTTACAATTAGCCAGTTAAAATATCATTTATATGCACAAAGAATTTGGGTTTTTCACATCCACAAATGTGTGCATGAACTTTGATGATGACAATGAGAAAAGTCATCAGTGAATAAATATGTACAGAATATACTAAGTGCGTTTAGCGAAAATCAGTCAGAACGTCTTCTTCAAACACAGCCAATTAAGAATCTGTCGTGACAGAGTTATTAAAGGATCAAGTACAATGTGACAAAAATAAAGTCTGAGATTGTCCTCTGGGAGGTGATCATCTAATCTTCTGCTCTCTTTTAGCATTCATTCCTTCATGTGTTCCAGAAAAACACAGCAAAACATTCCAAATGTTTCCTTAAAAGTGCAGAATAAATTAATCATAGAATTATTGGACAGCAAGAAAATACTCTTAATGAAAGGTTAGTAACTTGAATGTTTTGTATTATTTTGTAAAGATTCTTATAGTATACAACAATTAGAAAGAACATAAATATCACCGAAATTGTGCACAAAATACTGGAGAGAAATAATAGACTGTTCATATTTTATTTTTAAGTACTCCATTGTATAAACATATATGTATATACCACATCTTCTTTATCCATTCAACTTTTGATGGACACTTGGGCTGCTAAGTATAATGCTAAGTGAAATAAGTCAGTCAGAGGAAGACAAATACCCTATGATTTCACTCAGATGTGGAATTTAAGGAAAAAAATGAGCAAAGGAAAAAAAAAGAAGGAGGGAGAGAAACCAAGAAACAGACTCTTAGCTATAAGAGAACACACTGATGGTTATCAGTGGGGAGGTGGGTGGGGGATGTATGAAGTAGGTGAAGGAGATTAAAGAGTACAGTTATCATGATGAGCACTGAGTAATGTATAGAATTGTTGAGTCACTATATTGTATACTTGAAACTAATATAACACTGTATGTTAACTATACTGAAATTAAAATCTAAAACTTAATTTAAAAAAAAAGAAAAGAAAAGAAGATGATCCATGTAAAAAATAAATCGACCATGGTAAAATTATTAGAGCTGGCAGAAGTCGGTGACGGGATTAAAATGTGATGCTATCAGATTAGACTACGAACTTGGCATTTTAAACCAGAGTGCTATTATGGGTGTATACAGTAGTGATAGAGATGATTATTGAAAGTGGCTCCCAAGAATAAATTTTTACCCTTATATTCCCCACTTTAGAACAAATGACCCTGATCTTACATTTCTAACTCTAAAATGTTGACACTAAACCCTAGCTTGGGTTTAAGATTAGATAATATATTTTTATTATGTAACCAATATTTTTGGTATATTAACACGGTGTCTAAATATACAAAAGAAAAACACTTCTAACTCTACCCTTGAAATAAACTGAACTTTCATTAATGTGCCTTTTTGCCCTATTCCATAAGCCTATATAATTTTGTATATTTTATACATATATTTTTCATTTTGCTCATTTTTAAACTTAATTTTGCATCATAATATCTTGGGAGGGAGGAAAATGAAGAGAGGAGAAGGATCCCTACAGTTATTTCAGAAATATGAAATAGTTTGCAATAGTCTAAATTTGAGGAGTCCCTCAGGATTTAGAGAAAAATGAATATTTCATGTTATATATTTTTCCTTGAAAGGCTGTCCATTCTACAACCTACTATTTTACAAAAATTTGGGTTTAGACTAAGGTTATATCTCTGAAAGGGAGGTATTCATAAAATTGAATTCAATGCTGTTCATTTTTAAAAGCAACTTTTGCAGGATACCAGTTAAAACCTGAGAGACTTTGCAAGAATTTTGTAACCTAAAATCTGTAAAGAAAATGATTAAAAGACAGGATGAGTCTGCAAAATCCATGTTAGAAAGGACTACTTCACTGGAGGAAATTATTTAATAGTTTATAGAAGTTTGAAGCTCCAGGAACTTTAGAGATCATGGAGCCCTTGGCAGAAACATAGCAAGTAGCAAATACAAGCAGCTGAGTAAAGAGATTTGTCTTCAGGAAGGGTGAGCCCTACAGGAATTGGAAGAGACTCGGAACTACAAAATGTCAGAGAAAGAAACGAGGAAGAAGCTATCTCCTATGACACACGGCAACGGAGAGGAGATTTTGTTTATATTGGCTCTGTAGAAGAGGAGAAGCCATTCACTAGCTGAGTTCGTATCAATTACCTCTCCAATAGGACAGAAATCCCTGAACACGAACTCCATGAATAATTTTTCAAGCATTAAGCTGTCTGTGGTATCTTCCTTTGTTCTTATCTCTATGAAATATTATCTTTGTCCTTACTCCTTCCTAATTACTTCTTCCCCATCTTTGCAAAGATTTAGGAGTCATTTCTGCCTTTTCTCCCAAGCGCTGATCCACTTTCCAACATTTTGCTGGACATCGTCATCTTTATATTCCAGTAGTTACTCAAACGGGGGCCTTTCAAAACTTTTTCATTCTATTTCTCACAATCTCAAGTCAATTTTTCACTAGACTTTCCTTCTGAGAAGGGCATTACTTGAACAGCCACTTACCCAAAGAAGGAATTAAAATAGGTTAATCATCCTATAAATAGTGCCTGGGAATATTATTAGTAATCAGTGAACTGCAAAACAAACAAACAAACTATGACATTCTTTCATTCACATGTCAGGATGGCTTAAATTAAGCAGAATAACAATAGTAAATATCAGCAAGGTGCTGGAGCAAGGAGAGCTCTCATTTGATGCTGGTATACATTGAGATGAGTTTGGAAAACAATTTGATAATATCAGGCAACTTTGCACCATGCACGACTTTTAACCCAGAAATTACATTTCCATGTTTATACCCAACAAAACTCAAACAAATATGTAACAAAAGATATTAAGAGAATGTTTATGGCAGTATCAGTAATATTTCCAAAGGACCAACGGTGATAGAATAGATAAATATATTGTGGTATATTCCTACAAAAGAACGCCGCACATCAATGGGTGCAAGTTAACTAGAGGAGTTACAAGCCATAACGTAGTGGAGTCTCAGAAACATATATTAAGTGAAGTAAGTCAAGCATGAAAGATTATGTCCTGAATGCCTCCATTTATATGTGAAGTTGTATGTGTCAAATATTTAAAATTTAGTAGGAACTCAATAAATGCTACCTATAGGATTGAATGAGCGATTGCCCCATGGCGTATCATACTCTTTCTCTGTGTTTTGTCTGCTTTATTCTCACTCATCCTTCAAAGCCCAAGTCAAAGCTTACAGGTAGAATCTTTTTTTTTTTTTCATTTTCACTCTCATACATTTATTCCATATATCATAGAATTTATCATCATGGCTGTAATGACACATTTTGACACTTTTTTGGGTTAATTTATCTTTGCATTTTTTAAAATTTCCCCTTCCCTTCTCCTCTGTCTAATCCCATTTTCTAGCGTATAGTCCATGACATGGACTTGTGTAAGAATACAATTGGTTTTTGAAAGAATAACTAGTTTAGTTAGCCCTAAGATTTAAAGTCCTCCATAAGTATCTTTCAAATAGTATGTTCTATTAAGTCTCTGTTTTCACTAACATAAGTACTACATTAATAGGAAAATATAGCACAATTTGATTTTCTTCTTTTTCTTTTCTCCAAGTTTTCAATGTCTCTCCAAAGTCTCTTCAGTTAAAATGTTTTTTCCCTGATCTCTTGAACAAAATATTATCTCTTTCTAAATATTGAAATGCTTTTCATTGACCCTATTTGCATTTATATAATAATTTATATAATTTTTTTATTCTCCATTTTGGACTGTAAAGCTTGAGAATCTATTAACTATTCCTTTTTGCCTTTCATTGCCTACTTCAGTATGTTTGGCATGGCAGAAATTTAGTGGAATTGAACTGAATTCTATTGAATTGAATTAAATTTAAAAAGTATACTCTATAGTGAAGTATTGTTGCATAACAAAAATTAAAGTGCAAGGTAAGGAGACTTTGAGATTTTTAGAAGTGGTATGAGCAATAAGATGCAATGACTTGAATTTAAAAATATATTCATTACAAATTAAGTGAAAGATGTTCTGCTTAGCATTAAAGGAAGGCCTTCTCATATTATCTATGATGAAGAACTAGGCTTTTTAATTTCCAATTCATTGCACAGCAATATTCTCTTAAAACACAATAAAAATTGATTACTAGGAAAATGAAATTTAAAAATTAATTCATATGAAATGTAAGTCTTCTTCTTATTAGATACAACAGACAAAATTTCATTTCAATAAATATAATTAAAACATATCACAGAAACAAATACAAGAAAATTATACAACTATATTATTCCTTGAAAGATTGTATACTAGTGGTTAATATACTGAATATTACATTGTAACTTTTGTTGTTTCACAAACATAACTATTTAGTTATGAGTGATACAGCAATTGGTCAAATTAAATTTCTATATAAGACAATTTGAATAAATACTGCTTTGGTAACATCTAAAGTTTTTCATGTATCAAATGAGATTGGGCTTTTTTTTTTTTTTTTTTTTTGGTCCATTTGCCTAGTCTAAGTTAGATTGATGACAATGCTACATGCACTGCAAATATACAAAAACAGTTTTTGAAGTTTATTTTTAAAGATTTATTTATTTATGTTGTAGAGAGTGCATGAGAGGGGAGGGGGTCAGAGGGAATCCTCAAGACAACTCCCCATTGAAGGCGGAGCCGAACCAGCTAATGTCAGGACCTCAAGACCATGACCTGAGCCAAAATCGAGAGTGGGCCACTCAACCTACCAAGCCACACAGGTGCCCCTGCAGTTTATTTTAATGAAAGAATACACAACCAGTCTCAGAAATACGTCATTAGAACTGAAGAGACTTTAATTCCTTCAACCTTTTTAGTTTTCATCTTTCTCTAAACTGAAGTAGGTAAAGCAATTTCAAAATTCATCTTTAATCCTTCATTCTTAGTTCAATAATTTAATTTGCAATATTGTCACTTAATTTTAAGTTAACTTTTATGAAAGAGATGGATTCTCTATCCATGAATCTCCTATACATGGATCTTTCCTCTTTTTTTTTTTTTTTTTTTTTTGAAAATCAGGGTATTATAAAATGAATCCCAGACCAAAACATTCACAAAACAAATGTATAGTTTAAAGAATTATCATGACAAATGAACTAAAAGTTCATAAAAACAGATCATTGCCAACTGTTTTAGAAACACTTCCAAATACTCTGTTCCATAATGAATTCTTCTTTCTTTCTGTGGCTATTATCCTTTGTAAAGGAGAGAGGATAAGAGAGGAGAGGGACCAAGATGAGAACCACAGTGGCTTTTCTAAACTAACCTTGGAAATAGCATACATGTTCTATTGGTAACACAAACCAACTCTGGCATAATTTGGTAGGCTGTAGAAACCAGGAGGTGGGAATCATTGGGGCAACTCAGAGGCTGTCCATCATATTGGGTCAGGGGACTACCATTGACTGTGGCCGGGGAAGCAGGACAATCTCATCACTCATTTGAAATGCATCTAGAAGATGGGGATTCAGAAAATTCCCCCTACGAAGGGGAGAAATGTTGCCACGGGAAGAAAAGGACTGTCAAGCAATCCCCCTGCCACCCACACAGACACACAGCTTCTATCAGACAAGAAAATTTTAAATCCTATTTATCGTGTCAACTTCTCATTTCTTTTTCTGCTTCACCTTCGTCTGGCTTACAGATGAGCTAGTCGAAAACTCTCAGACTCAAACACAAAATTTGTATATTCAAAATATAAACTCAGCATCTTTTCAGACGTTGTTTAACTGGCATTGTTATCTTGTCTGTTTTTGAGTGGATAATATATAAGAAATTTAATTTCACATCAATTGCTGAAATAAGAAAACAAACGTGTTGTCATGAGTTATACTTTCATTTCCATGTCTCAAACAAAATTTCCTATGAAAACACAGGCAAGAAATAAAAGTTACAATGTGCTATTATATTTTTCTATTAGCTTTCATAGCCCAACTTATCCTCTCAGTGATACTTTCAAAGCAATAAAAAACTTTGTTTCGATACCTCCCATGTGAAAAGATTGGAATCATGATTGGTTAACTGGAAGAATGTGGTTATTTCATATTATTTTAAGTAGCCTGGTTTTAGAATTTTTCAAATATACCGAAGAACCTAGGTAGTTGCATTTCAAAATCTTCTTCTTACTTTATTTCTATAGTTAAATTTTTGTGGGGCCATAAAATTAGGAGTACTTCTATATATAAATGCCACATGAAATTCTAAATAAAGCCACTGAGAGGAGCTCTAACCAAGATGATTCAATTTATAGGCTGCCATCCAAATCCCTTTAGTTTGGTGAAGAAGTTAACAAAAATTCACATTAAAACCCTACTTTTGAGTTTCGTCACTTGGAAAGCTGAGGACTATGGTCTGCCTTACGTTAATAAGAATGATCATTATTATTCTGCTCTTTTGTCACAAGCTTCCTACAGCTTTGAGCCTTCTAAAGTACGATTACTTTTAGTTGACACATATCTTTCGTTTCTTTTCATCTGAAACATTTCTCAGTCTTTTCTGACCTTGATATTCTTAAAGAGTACAGGCCAGTTATTTTGTTGAATGTCCCTCAATTTGAGTTTGTTTAATATTAACTCATGACAAATTTAAAATATGCATTTTTTTCAAGATTTCTACAGAAGTGATATATCTTTTTCAGTGTATCATACTAGCTAGCCCAATTTGGGTGATGTTAACTTTGATCATTGGGTAAAGTGGTATTCTTTGAAATTAAGTCACTTGTCGGGGGACTATATTCTTCACACCTATACTCACCAATTTATGAGCCTTTAGGCAATGATACTTTTAACTAATGTTATTGAGAATTAAAAACAATTTTTTTAAAGATTTATTTATTTATTTGACAGAGAGAGACAGCCAGCGAGAGAGGGAACACAAGCAGGGGGAGTGGGAGAGGAAGAAGCAGGCTCCTAGCGGAGGAGCCTGATGTGGGGCTCGATCCCGGAATGCCAGGATCACGCCCTGAGCCCAAGGCAGATGCTTAACGACTGCACCACCCAGGCGCTCCTAAAAACAATTTTTAAATCCTTTAGTTATTTTTTGATATGAACAATTTCAGTAGATCACTGAAGACAGAATAAAAAATTGAGTCCTTGGGGCGCCTGGGTGGCACAGCGGTTAAGCGTCTGCCTTCGGCTCAGGGCGTGATCCCAGCGTTATGGGATCAAGCCCCACATCAGGCTCCTCCGCTAGGAGCCTGCTTCTTCCTCTCCCACTCCCCCTGCTTGTGTTCCCTCTCTCGCTGGCTATCTCTCTGTCGAATAAATAAATAAAATCTTAAAAAAAAAAAAAATTGAGTCTTTGTCCTGAATAAATTGTTTTTGTCCTCAGACAAAACTATATCTTAGTTGTTTTTTCACCTGTACTGTTGCAAAAATCTTTTTAATGCAATTGACCCCAAAGTGCAATGCTTCTGCTGCTTTCACACCAACAGTTTACTGTTATTCTTCAATTTTTTCACCTGCCTATATTTTTCAGAATGTAGTAGTCTAAGAGCTAGAAATATCTGAAAATTAACCTCTTTGGTTTTAGAAAGCTTATACCAAGAACTAATTTACCTTCAAATCTCTATATATCTTACTTTATGTAAACTATAAATAATTGGATTAAACAATATTATAGCAAGTTTTTGGCTTCTTAATGGGCATTTGACTATTAAATATTAATCAATATTTAAATGTAATATTAACTTAAAGTGAAATTTTATTTTTGTCTTGAATCTTGCCTTTAAAAGGATAAAATATCTGAATTGTAACTTATTTACTTACACATCAGGAAGATCAGATTTTTACTTTTTGTTTCTAACAATGGCAATTCAGACAGACTTTTTTCCAATTTGACCATTGAAGAAATATTACAAGAATAATGAATTGGTTTGGAAAATTAGGTTTTTGCTTTATAAGCCAATTTTTCAAAAGGCAGAGAATATATGTTTTTAGTAAGCATGCCTCTCATCAATTACTGTTCATTCCTATAGATAAATCTATATTCTACTTTTTCCTTTGGGTGGATTTAGGACTGAGACCTCTCCCTCAAAGAATATCTGTATGCAATACAATATAACTCAACACATTCTATGGTTCAGTGCTGTTTAAGCATTCTTGAGCCTCATGACAAATGGAGAGCTTTGCAAATTTGGGTGTGTGAACCTCAACTAACATAGTCACATGAAAAACCTATTCTGTTGGAAAATCAACATTCTTCATTAAAAATTCAAATTTAAGAGACTTCATAGTTATTAGTACTTTCACACTTATAGACACAGTGGTTTTGGTGACTGTGTCTTGAAGTACATGGAGGACATTAGACCTGACAATTCTAATTAGATGACGTTCTGTTTTCTTGATGCTTGTATTACAGATGATATGTAGAACCTTTCTATTCTTATTAATTGCTACCCATTCCTGGGGATTCATTTTGGAACAAAAACAGAAAATAATCAGAAAAAATCTAGAATGCATTTTTAATGGCTTAAAAATGTAAAATACAGAAATGAGTGACTTATTGGCACAGTCACTTAAAATTTAGATTTTAACCTTTTGTGTAAAAGGGAAATAAATGGGGAAACCAGAGATTAAAACTTAGAACCGTAAATGCTACTGTTTCAATATAATCCAGAGAACCAGACTCCAGAAACTTCCAGATATGGCCCAGAAGAAAAATAAACAAAACATTCATTTCTGTTCCTGAAACAATTATCTCCTCAAGAGGGTACTGTCTCAAATAATTCATTTTCTTCATTCAGGTATCTCTAAAATGTTTGCTTTGAGAAACCCAGCTGACATCAGACAACTAAATACAAAGGCATCAATGAAACAAAGGAGTTAGCTTTTAAAACTTCGTATTCTAGAAAAACATGCTAGGAACATTTTGAAATAAATGTTGACAAGGCAGTCAATATTTTGTTCTATGTAACTAGTAGTCTTCCTAGTGGGGTGGGACTTTGCATCCATTTATCTAACAAATATTCGAGTGTCTCATATGTCCTAGGTAGTCTTCCAGATGCTGGCATACAATGGTGAACAAAATAGAATGATGTGGCATGAATTAATGGAAAATGTAGTAGATTACTTACAAAATGGCTCTAATTTTTCACCCAATTCTTTATCCAATTCTTCAAAATAGTGTGATTTTATAGCTTCTCCTTTCAAGAAGTAAAATTTACCTTCCCACTTCTAATCTTGGCTGGCCTTGGGAATTGTTTTGGCAAGTAGAGTATGGTGAAAAAACCTTGTGAGTTTCAAACTGAGACTTCATGAGTGCTTGCATGCTCGCTTGCTTCTCCTCTTTCCCTGGGAACTCTGCCACCTCCAAGAGGAGAAGCCTAAAGGCAGATATCAGTCAGCCGAATCCCAAACATAAAGGCAAATGAGTAAAGATTAGCAGAGCTACCAACCCAAAGACATATGTATGACAGGAGAAACTGCCTAGCTAACTTGTAGGAAAGTGTGTTTTGAAGTGATTTTCTTACATGGCAGTAGCTAGCTGATACAGAATCTATACTTTCTTCAGAAAATATATGTGAGTAAAAGAAAGATGTAATAGTAATACGTGTATATATATACATATATATATTATTTCAGATATGTGTATAAATGTATGTAAGTAATAGAGATATGATAGTAATATATATTGTATTTCACATATGTGTATATACATAGATATATAGATAGATTGACTGGACTAAAAATAGATGAAAACAGGTTAGAGAATATTTCATTGAAATAAAAATTAAGAGAAACAGGAAAGGCATGATGCAAAACAAAATGAAAATATACCATGTATTGATGAGTGAAAGATATAGGTAACTAATGTATTCTAAACATTGTAAAGTTACTTTTAACTTAAAGTATAATCATAATGATCTTCTATTTTTTATATTCAGAAGTCTTCTTTAAACAAACTTGGACTTTATGAATGTCTTGTATTGACTCATATGAAATTTCTTTTCTCATATATAAATAAGGATAACCTGAGGGCAGTTATTTTGCCCTTAATTACTACCAATAGGAACATTTACTTGGGAATGTTTAAATTATGGAAGAATCTTGAAATAAAATGAAAATGTTAATTTGGAATTACATTTATTGGTTGCACAGAATGTTTGGCCTAGTTTAATATGTTCTTTAGATTTTGTGGTTATAGAAAAACTCCCAAAAGAAAGATATTTCATGAACCATAGAATGAAACTCAAATAAGAGAAATGAATCAAGTTGGATGGTAAGATCCTAACAAAATTTTATCATAAGTAGTGTCACTAATCGCCCTTACTGGGTGATATTACTCTAATCTATACAGAAAGCATGGCAAAAAAAGCCCTAAAAATTATAATTATGGCAATTTCTAGAACAAAAATTGCTAAAGTATTTCCCCTATACTGGGAGGTGCATAAATTTTGTGATATATGTTTTCTCTATTTCTCAAGGGTGTAAAGAGGGGAACTATCTGCTAAGTTCTTCCTAGAATGTTTGAGATGAAGCCTGTGTCCTTGCATTTGTCCCTAGACTCCAGGATTTCCCACTGTACAGTAGGTGATGGTTTGTGAATACAAAATAATCAAGACACAGCATCTCTTAAACATGTGAGTTCCTCTTCCTATATACTTCGGCACTAGAAAGCATCCATTTTCTATATTAGAATTATGGAATAAAGATCTTAGCAAGGATCTTGAAGACCTTCTAATCCCAGATCGTCATGTGAAACAAAGGCCTGTTAACTTTTTCTGCAATATATCAAGAGTGTGGCTTTATGAAGAACAAGATTTATCATCTGGTCACTTAAAAATGGAGTTTATAGTTATTTTAATTGTGTATTCTGACTGGTCATTTTCAAGTGAAATGGTAAACTGGGCTTCTATATAATATACATTTCCTATCAGTTTTTTACCATTATTTTATATTCATGATAAATCTCTACTAGGCACTAAATCTGATTATTGAGGCAGTGACAGATGGAGAAGAGGCATCACCTGGCCAATTACTAATGCTGGCCAGGTTTAGCAGCTAGTGAAAGGGAAAGCAGTGCCATAGATAGCTGTCACAGAATAAATACACAGATGTACACCTTATTCATCTTTCTGGAACACTAGCAGAGAGGATGAAAATCATTAATATAAAACACATGGATATCGATTGGTCTATAACAAATATCAAAACAATTTTTGGCTCTGAATGGCACACTAGCATGAGATAACGTAGAAAATTGGTAGATGGGGGTGCCTGGGTGGCGCAGTGGGGTGCCTGGGTGGCCCAGTCGTTAAGTGTCTGCCTTTGGCTCAGGGCATGATCCCGACATTCTGGGATCGAGCCCCACATCAGGTTCCTCCACTGGGAGCCTGCTTCTTCCTCTCCCACTCCCCCTGCTTGTGTCCCCTCTCTCGCTGGCTGTCTCTCTGTCAAATAAATAAATAAAATCTTTAAAAAAAATTGGTAGATTATTTCTACTCATCTTCCTATATTATTAACCTATACCTTGGATTTAGCTCCTTCATGATAGAGTCAAATCTCAAGTGATTAAGATCATTGACGAATGAGTTAATCCTATCAGTTTAAACTGTTTGTAAAACAAACTTTTTCAGATTTTTTCTCTTAAATATATGTCTAATTGAAAATATTTCAAAAAATAAACTCATATATTTAATAGATTTGATAAAGAAAAATTAGTTCTTTATTTAATGATACAGGAATTATAACATATTTCAGATCAACTCTCATTTGAACTTTTGAAAATAAACATTATAATTCATATTGTCAATAATCTCCTCTAAAATTTAAGTATAGGAAGAAAATATTCCATTATCTTAAGATTCTTAAGACCTCAGTTTCTGGTTCGTGTGTATGTGTATTTTCTTTTTCTTTACATTTGGATGGTATAGAATAGGAAAAAGACAGCTATTAATTTTTCTAAAATAGTCTATTATTTTGAAAGTAAAGGTAATTATTTCAGATGGTGGGAAACTATTCTCTAATTACCAATATTTCAATTTTCACAGTAAGACCGATTCTCCTCTTTTAAATGCAAGAGGAAAGATGATTTTAGAGAACACAAAGAAGTCTCCTTCCATCTGCAGCAGAAAAAAATTTACCTAGAACAATAATTCTGCAAAATTTTGATAAATGATTTTTCTGAAATTCAGCAGCATTTATTACAAACAAGTAAGTGTTCTCCTTTCATTAAAGAATGCCACATCGGATCTAGCAGCTGGCTGGAGGAATGAGAGGTTGGTATTAATTCCCAGAAACAATAGGATGGGAAGGGGATTGTTACATAAACCTAAATGGTTTGGGGAGAATTAAGTGAGCATTCTGGTTGGAAATCTGGAATTGGATCACTTTTCATTAAGAGGGCAACAGGTGGTGGAATCCTAGCTTGGTGAAACATCATGACTGCCCAAACTTTTTTTGCTGGCAGATTATTGCAATAATATGTTTCAAGAAATTGTTCTAGCAGTTGAAAGATATAAGGGAAATAATAATTACAACAATTAGAGATTGAATTGAGTTTCATTAACCACCAAAGATACCTTGAAAAGAGAAAGAAAGGTTTAACTTAGTCAATTAATAACTCAGGGCATGCTGTAAAAGACAGAAAGCTTCTAAGGGGGTATACACAAGGACTCTCATTCTTTCTCATTAGAAGGAAGATTGTACAGTCATAAAGCCCAAGGTTTAATCATTAAAAAATACAAAGAAATTTGTATTCATTACCCTGGCAAAAAGCATAAGTGGGGTCAGAAAGTTATTTCTTACAGATCAAAGCCAGCCCATAACTTATTTCTTGAACATTTTACTAGAATGCATCCATTTCCATTGCTTACCTCTGGGGCATGGGGCTATGTTCACTCTACAATGGTAGAGCTGAATAGTTACATTAGAGACAATATGGACTGAAAAGTTACAAATGTTTTCTATCTGGTCCTTTATAAAAGATGTCAGTTTATGCCTGTCCTATGCTTTAATCTGAGCATAACGCTAGTCAAGTACCTGACAGAAGAGGAGTGGGATCCTGAAACATGTGGTGGGAATGTTTGGGGAGATGATTTTAAGATTCTGAATTCCCAGACCTCCTTGTACCCTCTGGCATGAAGCAAATCAGTAGCTCCCCTTTTATAAAGGAGATAAGACCTCCCATTTACTGGAAACTAAGCAAAAACTTCATTTTAGGCAGATGTTTCGCATGGCAATGTTTGATGTCCTCAAACGGGTAACTAGAGTCAGATCTCAGCCTGACTAAGGCAGGTTCTACAGAAGAAAATGGATGATTCACCCACAGATGTTTTGAACGTGGCTAATACGTTCGAGAGAAAACCAGAACAACATGACCCCAAACAGTGACAGACTCCAATGACTAGTGTTGGATTTGTAGCCAAAAAAACCCACCAAAAACCAAAAAAACAACCTATTAGCTGCTACCCTTTGACTTCCTATTTTTCCCAAAATAGGCAATGTGATTGGAAAAGGAGAAAAGGTAAACCTCAACATGAGATCTGAAAGCTTAACTACACATGAAGAATTCTGAAAACAGCTTTTTCTTCAATCTTCTTCCTTCTGCTCTTTTTAAGGGCCATGGAAAATGAGAAAAGTTTTACATTCTATGATTCAGAGATTGAGAAGGCCAAGTGGGAAGCTCTAAACTTCCCCTCCCCCAGCCAAGATAGAAATAACAAACAATATCATATACTGGGGAGTGGGGAGGGTGGAGTTCAGTTCGTTAAAGACCTATAGGATGAAGGGCATTATTATATCTCTGATTAATTCTCTAGTTTGGCCTTTGAAAAACAGGGTGGATCTTTCAGAAATAGCCTACTGAGGCATACTGCAGATATACCCTAGTAGTATAATCAATCCCAGTGGCTGTGTCAGTTGTGGTATCATCACTAGAGGAGATCAATAAGGCTTAGGTCCCTGACAGGTGGCCACTGAATTGGTGGATAATTACTTTTCATTCCAATTATAAAAGGGAACAGAAACAGTTTGCATTCATACAGAATAAACATGGTTCATTTACAGGCTTTCATCATCATTATTTCAACTCTCCTCTCTCTGTTATAATATCATATAAAGGGTCTAGACCACCTTGCTATTCCACAGATTTATTATATTGGTAACATCATGCTGATTAGACACATGAGAAATAGGTGTCTAGTACACTGTGGACTGTGGTAAGGCACCCATGTTTTATGGGGAGGAAGGTCAACCCTACGAAGATACAGTCATCTGCCGTATTAGTAGATTTAAGGATCCAGTGATCAGGAACATTTTAGTATATCCTCTCCAAAGTCAAAGACAAATAATTACATTTTTCATCTGATAATGAAAGAAACACTGCACTAAGTGAGCCCCTTTGTGTCCTGGAAGTAACACTTCCTCATCTACGAGAAATATGCTACCATCTTAGAGTAGGTTCTAAAGCAGAAAAAAAAAAAAAGTGCTCTGTAGTTACCTGAGTCACAGTTCAAGCCACCATGCCAGTAAAGCTGTACATATATTAAAATGTTGATGATAGGAAAAAGATGCCTGCTTGGTGGGGCTTACTGCACGGTCCAGTAGAATAATCATATTGTGGAAGTTTGGATTTCTAGAGCCAAGCCATGCCAGCCTCAGCAAAGAATTATGTGTCCCTTGACAAATAGCTCTTAGTGCTTTAATGGTAAAAACTGAACTCTTGACCACAGGACACCAAATAACTGTGTGTTCAGAACTGATAGTTATGAGCTAGGTTCTATCAGACCCAGCAAGCCATAAATTTGAACATACTAAGAACAGGCCATCATACGTTTGGAATGGAACATCCTGGGTTGAGCTTAGACAGGACTAGACTCTACAAGGAAGTTGCATGATCAGGCAGATCAAACCCACGTGACACCATATTTATATCAGTGCCCTTTCCCTGGTTTGCAACTACGGTCATGTGAGGGCCACGTCTTATCAAGCGAAAGAGGAAAAAGCCCAAGTTTGCTTTACGATGTGACAACTGCTATGTGAATACAAGCTACTAATGGATGGGTGAAGACGTGAGTGGTGCCTGGTCATCCACTTGGCAGGGGACAGAAAAGTAGCTTGAAGTGAGAATGTATACAGATGCCTGCCTATTTCTCAGGACCCTGACAGCAAAAGGACTAGCAGATCTGAGACACAGACATCTGAAGTAGAAGCATGTTTATGAACACATGACAATGGATGTGAAGTGTGAAGATTACGTATCACCCACCAGAAGGCATCTGCCATGGAAAAAGTACTGAGCAACTAATTAGACAAAGTAACTTGGCCAGTGGAAGTTGTCAGGCTTCATCCTTGGCCATGCCAGGACTGTCAGGATGGGTACCTGTATGTAATGGCTTTTGTAGCAGAGATGGTGACTGCATATGAACCTAAGAGCATGGACTCCCTCTTACCAAGGTCAATCTAGCTACTGTGGCCTCTGGATTTTTCTATTTTCAATATAGTAACCAATGCTGTATTGTTATTTTTTGTTGCTAGATCACTTTGGCAGTATGGATCAAAACAGAAATATGCATATTCTCTGAAGTAGCAACTTCACTTCTAGGAGCTCATACCAGGAAATACTTATATATATAGACAAAGATTTTATGGATTATATAATTTGACATATCACGTATGGAAATCCAATCATCTCAAAGTAGTTTTATTGCACTTACAAGGGTTTTTTGTGTTTTTTTGTTTTGTTTGTTTTGTTTTGTTTTTTTGCTTTAAGATTTTCTTTCTCCTTCTTTCCTCTCTCCAGCCCTCTTTCTCACCTCTGTCTTTCTTTTGTATTGATAAAAGAAAAACAGACAACAAAAATTTTAAAAGTTTGTAAGTGTTACTAGGTTATCCTAGGCAAACTTAAATACAATAGGATTTTAGATACTCTGCCTTTATCTTTATATATGCTGCTCAAAATACGTACTAAGACAGGTGAATACTTGGAAGACTTTATTTCCAAAGGTGGTGATGTCTCTTTCTAGGGATAGAGGGCAGAAGGAAAATGTATGTTCATGATATTGGGGGCACTGGTGACATTTGGGATGGTGAAAAGTGAAAAAAAAGGACGGGTTGAGAGTGAGTGCCCTAGAAAGCTGTTGACAAATCCCAGGGAAAGTCAATATGATTGCGGGTTCAGCATTGTTTGAAACGAACGTTCCAAACTGGCACCAACTTTTATCCTCTATAGCAAAGGGAACTACAACTCAGAAAAACATTTATTTAGGAATATTAAATCAAGAAAGGACCTAAAAGGTCACTGGATCCCAAAGTTTTATTTTGTGGATAAACCAATAGTCGTGTATTTGCTTAAGTCAGACCATAGCTATGAGTTGGTCCTGTGTCCCTCATCAGGCTAGGGTCTCCACTCCTTTCTTATTTTCACGCAGTTTCTTGACCAAAGCAACCCTTGTAAATCTCCTTTCTCTATTTCTGATGGTTTATCTAATTTTTTAAAAAGTTGTATAAATTTTATTCTATCACAAAATGCAATTGGTGTTTAAATATTCTGACTGAGAATGAACTTTCTAGTTTTAAGAATCACACAAAAAAATGGGAATTTTGTCCCCCTCTGTTTTCTGAAAAATAGGAACAATTAGGTCTCTCAGGAAAAAAAAGAGAATGTTTGAACAAACTCATTAGTTTGTGATTTTTATGTCACTATTTTCCACATCAGAAAACAGTTAGTGTCCTATTTTGTAGCTCTGCTCAGCTATGGCAATGGAACACTTTTCCTCTGGATTCATAGCAGAATCTAGATGACAACAGCATATTAAATTATGGACTGTATTATTTCTTTATGGAGTACCCATTAGATGGCAACGTTATCATATATATCCAGAGTTTTAATTGTACTTCTAGCAATACTGAGAAAATTAATGTAGCTGTTCTGTTTTCACAGTTCAAAAAATAAGATTTAGAATGGAACGCTACTGTCCAGTTTGTGTGTGAGAGCACGCTCCTGTGTGGTTGTGTACGTGCTGTGTTTGAAGGATGACATCTTATGACAAGTTTGCACCTCTTGTACAAATGCTTCCATATTTTTAAACTGAAATTAAAGTGGTGAATTCAACCTTGATGTTTTTCATAAAATCTGGCCAGCTCATGAAGAGATTTTCATAAAAGAAACAGAAAATCTATTTTATGGCATATTACTCCACTCAGTGGAGGTGAAACTTTTTTAGTATAATTATTTTCAAAGAAACAAACAAACAAAAAAACAGCAAAAACACAATTCCAGAACAGAGTGGTGGTAGAAAATGTAATTTGACTAGAAATAGTGCTTGGCTACTGGGAACTGGGGGACGTTTAGGAAAATATTTCATTTCTCTGGCCTAAGAGAAATGTGGCCTATTGACCAACACCCAGATCCAGCTGCATCAGCAACAGAAGCAACACCTGGAAACTTGTTGGAACAGAAACTTCTCCGGCAAGACTCAGAATTTAGACTTTCTGCGGGTAGGTAGGATCCAGCAATCTGTGAGTTAATAAACTCTCCAGTTGCTTCTTATTGCCCGTTAAAATTTGAGAAGCTGTGCCTTAGATTTCCCACTGGACATGAAGGGTTAGATTATATTACTGACGAAAGTCACTTACAACAGTGAGGTTAAATGGTTCGTTAATTGTAAGTCATAATTAATAAGTGATGATGAATAAATGAAATAAAATAAATTTAATTTCACCATCTAACTTACTGATTGAGCTATATTTTAATACTTCAGAGGCATAAAAAGATAAACTAGTCTTTCAATAAGGTGTTCTAATATCAGATGTATATATTTTAGTTGTTAGGTCTAATTTGATTTCCTTCATTAAGTATGTTTTTATTTCTTAATTAAACTTTTATCTTTTTTAGATAATTGTAGATTCACATGTAGTTGTAAAAAAAAAATAATACAGAGAGAGTCCCATGTACATTCCACTTCCCCCAATGCTAACATCTTACAAAACTTCAGTACACTGTCACAACCAGGATGTTGGCATTGATAGAGTAAAGACACAGACATCTCTGTCACCCAAAGGACCCCTCTTGTTACCCTCTAGTAGCCACACCTAGTTCCCTCCTGTTTCCATGCTTCCTGTAACTCCCCGCAATCATTGTTTTCCATTTCTATAATTTTGTCAAAGACTGTTGTGTAGAGGCACCTGGGTGGCTCAGTCGATTAAGTGACGGCCTTCAGCTTGGGTCATGATTCCAGGGTCCTGGGATCGAGCCCCATGTCTGGCTCTCTGCTCAGTGGGGAGTCTGCTTCTTCCTCTCCCTCTGTGCTCTCTTCCTCTGTGTTTTCTCTCTTGCTCTCTCTCAAATAAATAAATAAAATCTTAAAAAAAAAAGACTTGTGTAGTGGAATCATACAGTTGCAAACTTTTAGAATTGGTTTTTCCTTTTCTTTCTTTCTTTCTTTCTTTCTTTCTTTCTTTCTTTCTTTCTTTCTTTCTTTCTTTCTTTCAACAATTCCCTAGAAATTCATCCAGGTTATTTTGTGTCTCAATAATGTGTTCCTTTTTTTAATTGCTAAGTAATATTACATGATAAGGAAGTACCACAGTCTGTTTACCCATGGTTAAGTATTTCCTTTTTTTTTTTCTTTTTCTTTCTTTTTTTTTTTTTTTTTGGTTTCAGGGGTAGAATTTTGTGATTCATTAGTTGCGTATAACACTCAGTGCTTATTACATCAAGTGTCTTCCTTAATGCCCATCACCCAATTACCCCTTCTCCGTACCACCCTCCTCTCCAACAACTACCAGTTTATTCCCTAGAGTTCAACATCTCTTATGGTTTATCTCCCTCTCGATTTTCAACTTATTTTATTTTTCCTTCCCTTCCCTATGTTCAACTGTTTTATTTCTTAAATTCCAAATCTGAGTGAAATCATATGGTATTTGTTTTTCTCTGACTTATTTTGCTTAGCATAATACATGGTAAATGTTTCTAAATTGTTCACACATTGAAGGCTATCTGAATTGTTTCCAGTTTCTGACTATTATAAATAAAGCTGCTAAACGATCATCTACATGTTTTCATGTGAACGTGTCTTCATTTATTTGGGATAAATGGCCAGGAAAGCAATTGCTGGGTCATATAGTAATTGTATGTTTAGTTTATTTTTAAGAAAACTATCAAACTCTTTTCCAAAATGGATATACCCTTTCACATTCCCACCAGCAATGTACGAGTGGTCAAGTTTCTCTGCATTCCTGCCAGCATTCTTGGTCTTGTCACTTTTTTTTTTTTTTTTTTTTTTTTTTTTAATTTTAGTCACTCTCATCGTGTGGTGATATCTTGTGGGTTTAGCCTGCATTTTCCTAGTGACTGATAATGCTGTTCACTTTTTTATGAGTTGATTTGTCCACTGTGGATATCTTCTTTAGTAAAATGTCTCTACACACCTTTGCCCATGTTCTAATCGGATCATCTGTTTTTTACTAGTAAGTTTTGAGAATTCTCTATATATTCTATACACCTGTCCTATGTTGAATATGCAATTGGTAAATATTTTTTTCTTCTTCCTCCTATGAATCACGCTTTCAGTGGCGCTTCTAACTACTCTTTTTTCTAATCCCAAATCTTGAAGACCTCCGTGTTTTCCTAAAACTTTTATAGTTTTGTGATTGATTTATATTTAAGTCCACTATACTTTTTGAATTAATTTTGGCATAAGTTGTGAGACTTGGGTCAAAGTTATTTTGTTTTTTCCCCTATGAATGTCAGTTGCTCCAGTATCAAGTGTTGAAAGGCTATCCTCTACTGAACTGCTTCAGATCACATAGTTTTTACAAACAACATTTAAAGGGGGGGGGTAATTATAAGCTCTCTAGTATAGAAAGGAGAGAAAGAAAGGGCAAAGTGGTATAAAACCCTATGCAACATTTTAAGATATGCCTTTAAAGAGCTGTGAGGAATTCTGATGAAGAAGGGTACTCCTCTGCCCATTTATTCCAGAGTAGAAAACCTCCAAGTGGGAGTGCGACAGACAACCCATTGAGGTGTGACATGAAAGTGTTAGAACTTTTATTATGTTTTTTAAATATTTATAGGTATAAAAGGATTGCATATATAAATAGTATACAGAATGATGATTTCATTAATATCAAGTTAAGAAATAAAATACAACCGCAATTTTCAAGTCCCCTGTTTTCCTTGCCTGGTCCATACCCCTTTTTCCCCAGTTAGATTAAAAACTACTATTGTGAATTTTGTGCTTATAATTTCCTTGTTTTTATCCTATTTTTACATGTTCTTATTCCTAATCTATAGTTGCATTTTATCGTTTTGAGGAAATTATGTTGTCTGTATACTCCTGTGACCTGTATTTCTCAATAATAACTAGTGGGTTTTTTTTTTTTTAAGATTTTATTTATTTATTTGTCAAAGAGAGAGAGAGAGAGAGAGAGACCACAAGCAGGAGGAGTAGCAGGCAGAGGGAGAAGCAGGCTCCCCACTGAGCAAGGAGCCCAATGCTGGACTCAATCCCAGCATCCTGAGATCATGAACTGAGCCAAAGGCTGATCAATGCTTAACCAACTGAGCCCAGGCATCCCAATAACTAAGTTTCTAAGATCTGTTCATGTTGTGTGTTGCTGTAATGTACTCATTTTCGATGTTGTATCATACTCTAGCTTATGAATATAGGAAGGACTTAATCCATTCTTCTTTCAGTGGATGATAATGTTCTTCCCAGGTATCTGTTAATGTATGGCTATTGGTATTCTTGACGTAGGCCCCTGGAGCTTATTAACAGCATGAACATCTTTGGGGCAAATTCCCAGCATTAGAATTTTGCATATCTTCAAATGTATTGCATAAAGCCAATTTTTTTTCTAGGTTTGTTACACCATACTACATTGTCACAGGTAGTTTATTAGCCTCTGGCTGTTCTACATCTTTTCTAATACTTGACATTTCAGACATTAAAATTCTTGCCTGTCTAGTGTATGTGATATGTTTTTGTGGTTTTATTTTGCATTCCTCTGACTTCCAGTGAGATTAGGCAAGTTTTCATGTGTTTATCAGTTGTTCCTCCCCATGTAATAGGCAAGACTTTTGCCTATTTTTCTATTGGGTTGCTTATATTTTTCTAGTTGATATATACAGAACTTCTATACAGAAGTTCTTTTTTTATAATATATAATAGATGATATGTGCTCTAAAAATACACACACACATACACACACACACACACACACACACACACACACACACTTACATGTACAATTGTTTTAACAATAGTTATTAAAGAGCCTGTCCATGTATAGTGAGTTGCAATATCAGTTCTATTCTAATCAAGTTCCCACATGTGTCTTTCCAAGCATCTATTACTGATCTCTATTCTGCATCCATAAATCTATCTTTCTTGCCCTGGAGCAAAAGTATACTACATTAATCATTTATTTTTTAATGATACTTAATATCTGCTAAGGCAAGTTCACTCATTTTTTCTTTCCTTCAAGAGTGTTTCAGCTATTCTTGGTTCTTTGCTTTTCAATGTGAATATGAAGATTCAGCTTGTCAATTTCTACAAAAACCAATTAGTTTTTAATTGTATGGAATCTATGCACCAATTAGGAAAGAAGTATGATATATAAATATTTGGTTTTCCAATCAATGACACTAGTGTATTAGTTTGAATCTTCTTTAGTTGGATCTTCTTGAAATTCTTCAATAAAGTTTTATAAAATTTTCAAAAATGTCTCAAACATCATCTGTTACGATTTCTCTGATTTCTTCCTAGAAACTTTATATTTTTCATGATATTGTAAAGAGCTTAAATTCTAAAACGTGTGGTTTTTTGCTGTTGTTTAGGAATACATTTTTTTAAATCAAACTTTTTATTGAACTAAAATACTCTTACATTAAAGTGTGCAAATAAGTGATAGCAGTGCAATGAAACTTTGGCAGTTGAAATCTACACATTGATTTGTTAAATCTAATATACTTGCCAAATTATCTTTAAATTCTTATTTATTCTTATATTCTTTTGAGTTTTCTACATTAAAAAAAAAACACTATCTGGTAGTAATGAAAATTTTATTTCTTTTTCTAAGTCTTTAGATTTCTGAGCCTTTCTAAGCCTCAGATTTTCTCTTCAATATTACTCAATCTCAGTTATCCAGGTTTACCTACTTCTTCCATGTTCGTAGAGTTCTGTACATAATGATCTTTAAGCTTGTTTACATCTGGGCTCTGTAGTTATGGCAGCATTTCTATTCTTATTACAGCTTGTGTGTGTGTGTGTGTGTGTGTGTGTGTGTGTGTGTATGTTTTCCCTCTGTTTTGATCAAAATTGCCTAAGGAGTATCACTTTTGTTCATTTTTTTCAAGGTACTTGGTATTGACGTTTTGATATTGTTACTTTTAATATATCCTTTTTTCTTTTTTTACTTATTTTTATTCTTATTTAGGTTTTTAAATTTTCTTCCTAACATTAATTTCAGCCTGTTTGTATATTTGAATCATTTATACAAATGAAATTCTAAGAACTGCGTTATCTGTATCCTCAAGAGTTATATATCGAGTTTCAAAATAGTTGGTTCAGCTCAATAGTGTAGATCAAAGTGTTCTTTCATTTCTATTGTAATTTTTCTTTAATCATAAATCATTTTAAAGTGCATCTCCGAATGACCTAAAACATGTAGTTTTTTCTTTTCTATAATGATATTTATCTTAATTGATTTATTGCTATCAGAGAATATGTTGTGTATAATATCAAACTCAAAATTGACATTTGTTTTGTCTCAGCATGTGGTTAACTCTGCAGTTACCAAGTGCAATGCCTATTAGGTTAAAGTATTAATAGAGTCATGACCTTATCAATTTTCTTTAAATAAAAATTGTCTCTTTTTATAAATAATAAATGAGTGCTAAAGCTCTCACTGTGAGAGATGGTGGATATGTCTCTTGTTTGTAGTTCTTTTATGTTTGTTTTACATATGTAAAGGCTAAATATTTACTCTAAAATACTTAGAATTAACATATATAATTTGTGAATTAATCTTTTTGTCATTGTACGGAGACCTTTACCGCTATCAATATTTTCCCCTAAAGTTTATTTTGTCAAGTATGAATATGCTACCTCAACTTTCTCACTGTTAACACTCTCCAGATATATCTAATTCAGCTTTTTTGACATCAAAGTAAGGACACTTATGTCCAAGCTCTATTTCTAATAAATTGGATATAACTGTATTTAACTTTTAAAAACTTTAGTAACATATTAGTCTTTTAAAAGGAACATTTAGTTCATTTGCATTTATTGCAATTATTGATATATTTACATTTACTTTTTACCATTTTAATTTCCCTTTGTCCTTTTAAAAATATATTAGATTTATGAATTGGTTATATATTCACACCCCAAGTTAAAACAAATTAAAAACTATAAATTAAGATGTATTACCACTACCTTTATATATATGTACCGCCCTGTGTCTGCCCTCTTTACATATGTAATGCCTTCTAATTATTTCTCCTTCCAATGTTAATAAAAGTCAATAGAAAAATATATTACCATTTCCTCCCTTCCTGAGATAAAATGTAGAAGTCTATGTAAATTTTCCAGACATTGTTTATGTCCTGTAGATTTTCCATATACGTATAGAAAGAGCTCTATGTTCTTAAGTAGCTTCATTTTATTTCATTACACAGTTGTACGTACCCTAGTTTATTCTTTTTTTTCTTTTCTCTTCTCTCTTGCCTTCCTTTTATTGAAAGGCCATTAAAAAGGTAGCTAGAGAAAAATTGTACATGCTAAGTAATAGTTTCAATGTTTGGCTTGCACATCTTTCCTGCTAGTTCATCAATGAATTTAGAAGCTCCACCCACTCCATAATTTGTCAAGCATTTGTAGCTTGGAAGGTTTATGAAGGTAGCTTTTCTGACTTATTTCCAGTAATAATGTATTTTTTATTTGCTTTTTATTTTAAAATTTAAAATGTAAATAAATTTTAATATGTTAATATTTGGTATGATCTTAAGCCCTAGGGCATTTAATCATTTTTCCAGATGACCATAGGTCATATGAAATACATATGACACCTATGATATTCTAAATAAAGTGCAACAATTCTTGTATGCATATGCATGTGTGTTTAGGATTTATGTTTTTTGGGGGATGGGGAGTAATAGAATATATAAGATATTGCAGTGCTATTTCAAAATGATTTCTAACAATTAACTTGTGATTTTAAATGATTTCACGGGTGCCTGGGTGACTCAGTCAGTTAACTGTCTGCCTTTGGCTCAGGTCATGATCTCAGGGTCCTGGGATAGAGCCCCACGTTGGGCTCCCTGCTCACTGGGGAGCCTGGTTCTCCCTTTCCCTCTGCCTGCCACTTCCCCTGCTTGTGCTCTGTCTCTCTCTCAATCTCTCTCTGTCAAATAGATAAATAAAATCTCTCTCTCTCTCTCTCTCTATCTATCTATATATATATTTATACATAATTTCAAAAAGGTAAGAAAAATAAATGCCAAATAATGCCAGAGCTGAACCCTTCTTCTCATATAAGCTTGCTATTTGCCATATCACAAAATGAAAGCAGTATTAAATCTATTAAGAAGCAACCCTCCAGTTATCAAGAATATTAAGTTATTAAATAAATATGTATTAAAATATATTTGACAGACACTTGCTAGAACACAGAAATTCAGTGATAGACAAATTCACAAAATAAATATGATTTCTTTTCTTGTGTAATTTGTTCGTATTCTCACTCTCCTATTCTTGAAATTCCAAGGGGAGTTCACATCTAACAAGCATAAGCCATCAGAGCTCCTTTCCGTACTCCAGTTCAGTAACTACATGAAGTCTGTCCATGAATCTACGTGAACATAATGCCTGATCCCTTCCCTTACTTTCAAAGCCTTTATCAGAATACTCTTGTCTATACCAAAGGCAATCTCCTCTAATGCTTTTTTTTTCTATCTATAAACTGCTCATTTTTAAATGATTTTTTTAAAGTTATGGTACAATAGTAATTGTATTGTCAGTTTTCAATATTGGAACCAAGTACGTAATCATTTACAAAAGAAAAAAAAAAAACAGGTAATTGCACAATGCCAAGTCTGGAGACCCCGGAGAGAATTTCACACACACACACACACACACACACACACACACACAGCAAAAACAAAGCAAAATAACAAAGTGAAAGTGGTTGAGATTGCCTAGAAACAAATGTTTGAAGATGTAATTTGGATAGATTTCTACTAAGCCAACTGGTTCCCCACTTAGATTTCTTACTTAATGAGGCTTTTCATTTCTAGAGCCTTTCTGTCTCTTCATAAAAATGCCCTATGGGGTAATACTTACACTGGTAACATTTGGAGTTTCTTAACATATTTTTTTCTTGTCTGCTAGTGGTTATGAGGAAACATCTCTAAATTTGGCATGCGATTTAGTATGGATCTAGCTTCTATGTATTGGCCATACCTACCAAATCAGAACTGATGGGGGGAAAAAAAAGTTTAAGCAATTATTGGCAAATGCCCTGTGGTTGAATCCTCTAAGGAGAGATTATTCCTTCTAGGTAGAGTCTGGTCCATCTTGAGGTTTGAAGAGTAAGACTACTTTCTTCTGATGAAAGAGTTTATGAAGTCACATTCTGAAGCTGCATCTGGTGCACCCTTTGAAAGGAAATAACCTCCTCCTTTTCCTTAGTTCAAGAAGGAGTCTAGCAATCTTAAATTGGGAACTACGGGGATCAGAGGATTATGAAGACCGTGTTTCTGCCTACAGCTGTGGCAGATAATACTCAGAGTGTCCAAACCCTCCTGCTTTTCCTACAAATTCATAATGTGGGGGCTACATTATACTCCTCACAGTTGTTGTAGGGAGAGAGCCCATTCCTCCTGTTCTGGGTTCACTTGTAATATTGCAGTTCTCCCCTTCAGGATGACATCACTGATGACTTCCATTACTGAAGAGCTGGCACTGATAAATCAGAGCTGAATTCTTCACTGGAAGAAAGGTTCAGGCTATGCTCATTCTCAGGGGCAGCCCACCCCAAATGAGAGGTGGGTAGGGTTAGATTGCAAAGTTTAACCCTTCCTTTCCCCAGTCCTGCTTTCCTCAGTCCCTTAGAAGTATTCCAACTCCCCACTCAGTCCTTTCTCTCCCAGCTGCATACCTGAATATATCACATATGTGCAAAACTCCATTGTATAGTTTATTTTCTGAGAAACAATGGATGGCAGAACCAAAGTATGATGTTTGCATTTCTGTTTTCCAGAGTCCTGCATGATGCAGATAATACAGCTTTATCCTGAAGACCCTCTCAGGTATGAGTACATTAGTGCTGGGCAAGGATATTTGGTAGATATTTTTCCTATATTAGATTTTCAGCAATTCCATTTGCTAATTTACCTTCTCATTCTCTTCTTCCTAGAAACTGATACACAAAGCGCCTATCATTTAAGGTAGGTCTGGAACTTGATTAAGATTCAAAGTTGGGCCCTGCTGTATTTTCCTTTCTTTCTTTTTTTTTTTTAAGTTTTTTTTGTTGTTGTTGAATAATAATTGGCATAAAATATTGTGTTAGTTTCAGGTGTGCCAAATAGTGATTCAATATTTATGTACATTATGGATTAGTCATCACAATAAGTCTAGTTACCATCTGTCTGCTGTATCTTTCAAAAACCATATAGCACAGTGTCTAAGAAAGCAGGCTCTGGAGACATTCTGAATCTGAGTCTCTTTCTACAACCTTTCTACTAGCTGTGCAGCCTCGATCAAATTATACCCTGTTCCTCAGTTTCTTCATCCATATATGAGAGCTAACAATAGTGCCCACCTCACAGGGTTGTGTGATAAGCCATGTAAAGGTCCAAGAAAGTGTTCGGAACTTAGCCAGCGAGTGTCACCTATCACTACTTATGATGTAAATTCAATACTGAACATTATATATATATATATATATATATACACACATATATATAGCACCCCCCACTGGGCTTGTGGGTTCAAATTGGATAGTGGTAAAGAAAAAATTAGACCTTGAGATGTGAATGGAGTCACTTAGATACAATTGTTGAAGCAATATATTTGAATATTGCAACTCTAGGTAACATGAGAGGACTGCACAACTTTTCTGAGTTGACTGTAGCAGGCTAGCTGAATAAGAGTGACACTGTCAGTGTGACCATGTCTGGGGATGTTTTTCAGTGGTCATTAAAGACATAATGCTTATGGTCATTGCTTTTTGAGGACTCAGTAATTTTGAAGCAAAAAAAAAAAAAATGTGTTTGACCTAAAAGAAAAAAATTAATGTTGGTAAATGAACTAATGTACAGACATAGTATCATGTGGTTGATATTAATTTTAAGTTAATGTTATAAGAATTTTATAAGAAGCAATTGCATTTGAAAATAATTTGTAAATGGATTTCTCATTTTCCAAGATTTTCTAAGTATATATCAACTGTTGGAAAATAGTGATCAATTATCAAGTAAATGAATTATTCAAATCATTAAATAATTTAAAAGACATCATTTTTAAAACATTTTCAAAATTATTGTAGAAAAAAATAGCATTTAATGTGGAATGTATATTCGTTTTAACATGGTTTTATGATGTGGAATAACATTTCCAAAATAACAGGACCTAAAGACAATGAAATATTAAAATGTCCTTGATCCTATTCTAAAATTACTTTGGGCTTATATTCATCTTCATAATACAATCTTCACAAGTAAAATATCTTAGATTTTTTTCTTTACGAATTGCTTGTTAGGGCACCTGTGCGGCTCAGTCTGTTGAGCATTCCACTCTTGGTTTCAGCGCAGGACAAGATCTCAGGGTCTTGCAATTGTGCCCCGCGTCAGGCTCCATGCTCAGCGGGGAGTCTGCTTGAGATTCTTTCTCCCTCTCCCTCTTCTCCTCCCCTGCTTTCTCTCTCTCTCTCTCTCTCTCTCAAATAAATAGGGGTACCTGGGTGGCTCAGTAAGTTAAGTGTCTGCCTTGGGCTCAGGTCATGATCTCTGGGTCTGGATCGAGCCCCGAGTTGGGCTTCCTGCTCAGCGGGGAGTCTGCTTTGCTCTCTTTCTTGCCCTCCATCCCTCCCCACCACTCGTTCTCTCTCTCAAATAAATAAAATGTATAAAATAAATAAATAAATAAATAATCTTAAATAAAGGAATTGCGGGACAATATATCATTTCTTATAGTAACATGAAAATTACTAAAGCCTATCATTCCTCAAAAGAAGCATAGCCAGTGTGTGTTGTACCGTAGATGAAATAAAATTTACAAATATCTACAAACTTGATTTTTTTCAGTTTTTATTAACATTTTTGGAAAACTAACCTCACAATATCTTCAGTAGAGAAGAGCTGGTAGAAGACGGTTCTCCATCTAGGGGAAACCTTTTATTTTTATTTATTTTTTTAGGTCTTATATCTTTAAAGTCACCAAATAAAAGGAATAATATCTCATGAAGCACCCTCCTAATACATGGAGTAAATATTATGGAATACTGATAGTAAATCAGTAAATTAATTAGAAGACAAGCAAGAAAACTCATGTCTCTCATTTCCCAGTCCAGTCCAGAGACCCATCCTCTAAGTTGTGTCAATGTAAAACTTTAAAGGTGAAGTACAAGTATACAAGATCTACCAAACTGGGCACTTAAGAGTGTGAACATGATTAATCAGTAATTTGTAACTTCTTATCTCCTTGAAACATCAGAGGATTTATAGTTTTATTACCAGGTGATTCATGAATTCCTTTGTGTATGGAATATTCTTCATTACTCTCTTTTAACTGGCCACAGTGAGAGAATATGGAGGTCTCACTATTCGCACCAGTTGTTGTGGGTTGAATTATGTTCCTCCATCTTCCAAGAGATATGTTGAAGTTCTAACTCCCAGCACCTCAGAATGTAACATTATTTGGAAGTAGAGTCATTGCAGATGTAATTAATTGAGATGAGGAAATAGTGGATGAAGATGAGTGTCTAACCCAATATGACTGGTGTCCTTATCAGAAAATAGACTTGTGAAGACAGAGACTCACAGAGAGAAAGGCATGTGTTGGCAAAAGCAGAGACTGAAGTCAGGAAGCTTCAAGCAAGGAACACCAAAGATTGCCAGCAAACCACCAGAAACTAGATTTCAGACTTTTGGCCTGTACAACTGGAAAACAATACATTTCTGTTACTTTAAGCCACCCAATTGTTGTCCCTTTGTTATGGCAGCCTTAGGAAACTAATACACCAGCATTCTAAATATTTACTGCTCTCTTTCCACTTAAATAAAAACCATCCTTTAGATGATTTGAGATAACATTAGATACCTTTTAGATTCAAATTTTACCAGAGAGTAAAATTGCAAAAGATCTTTAAAAATTGAGTCCAGGGGCACCTGGGTGGCTCAGTTGGTTGAACATCTGACTCTTAATTTCAGTTCAGCTCATGATCTCAGGGTCGTGAGATCAAGGCCCACATCAGGCGCCATGTTCAGCACGGAATCCACTTGTCCCTCTCCCTCTGCTCCTCCCCCTGATGGCTCTCTCTCCCATAAATAAATAAATAAATAAATAAATAAATAAATAAATAAATAAAATAAATAATTTTTTAAAAATTGAATCCAAATGTATCCTATTATAATCAAGTTAACTATATTTAAATGTGGTAAATGGTGTCTAAAGCACTAAATTATAAACACTGAAAGATATATCAATGCTTCAATGATAAGCCAGTAAAATTAAGTTTATTCCCAAATGGATCCATTGAATCCGTTTTTTCCCAGGGTTATACAGGCATGCATTTAGGTCTCCAGCAAGTCAGGGCAGTGGCTTAGAGGCATAGGGCAAGGGAAAGTCAATGTCTCCTTTCCTCTCCATATCAGGTAGTGCCAGGACTATAACTAACACTGGAGAAATATTGTTGCCCAATTGAATACTTTGTCTTTAAATAGAAGGTTCTTAACAAAGCAACGGAGAGCCAATTACCAATTAAAGTAGCTACAGGCAGGGGCGCCTGGGTAGCGCAGTCGTTAAGCGTCTGCCTTCGGCTCAGGGCGTGATCCCAGCGTTGGGGGATGGAGTCCCACGTCGGGCTCCTCGGCTGGGAGCCTGCTTCTTCCTCTCTCTCCCCTGCTGCGTTCCCTCTCTCGCTGGCTGTCTCTCTGTCACATAAATAAAATCTTAAAAAAAAAAAAAAGTAACTACGGCAGGCACTCAATTATAGTTCAAAAGAACATCTCACCTTCATCTCTTTTACCCGTGTACTACTTGAATCCATCCCACTGTCCCCATATCATTCAATGATTCAATCAACATAAACTTCTGGGGAACTTGCTGTGTGTCAGTCCCTTGATCTATGGTGATGAGTAAGACAGATTAATAAAATCCAGCTTAGATTGCTTACTACGTTGTGACTTTAGATGTTGTCGCCAAGGGTCTTGGTTGGTACATTAGATGTGAAAACTGAAATCAAGTTTTCCTACATAGACACTTAACGTCTCCTCACGATTCAGTGCTTTCTTAGCCCTGGGTTTTCCCAGGCCCCTGTCTTCAGTTGAAAATTCTTTGGGGCAAACTACCAGTTTCTGAGACCTTTGTTCTCTCTGTCTGGCGTATATTTAAACCGACCTACTTCAAACATCACTAGAAAGGGAGGAGAGTATATCATAGTTGGCTCGATGGTTTGCCAAAGTAGCAGAGCTGACATCCGTTCCACACTCGCGGTTACTTGTACATAGCGCGGGCACAATAAGTATCTGTTGATTTTGTTCTCTGGGGAACACCGCCTTATTGTTTTATCCCAGAATATTGATTAGATCAAATTTTCATCTTGTAGTTATTGATGCTCCATATAATCTTTTTGGCATACCGGATTTGAACACTGCGTAAAGCACTGGAAATAGTTCTGGTCAACTCACTCACCTGAACCTGAATTCCGTAGAATTTAAGATCTATTTACATTGTAAAAATATATTGTGCTGATTTTACAAAGAGAATCACCTATGTTTAACTATAAACAGTAAGCCATTAACCTACACATAAAAAAAAAAAAATCCTGAATAATTCTGCCTTTATTGGAGGGCATCATAGAGGGAAAGTCTCAGCTGATGTTCTTTCTTCAGCTTATATTTCTGGGGATTTGTCATTTTTCCTGACTCTTGCAGTCTCTTAAATTACTGCTTACTTCATGACTCCCAATAGTTTTCTTCTTTGCTCAGAATTACTCTTGAGCTCTAATTTGCAAACAATACACATAGACCAATTACACTGTTAACACTGGTAGTCAGCGTATCCTGCCACTAAAGAGCATGTCCCAAATGGTATCCATTTGCCATTAACCTTATTTTTGTGTAACTTCACTGAAAAAAATTAATATATGTGAAAAAATTAATATATGTAAAAATATATTAAATCATAACATAATTGAATATTATTGTATTATGTATAATTTAAAATTATGTATAGTTTAATATATAATTATTTTATGCATATAAGTATATATTTATGTGTAAATATATAAAATTATATATATATATATATATTTTTTTTTTTTTTTAAACCACCGCTATCAACCACTCTGGCTTATAATATTCTGCCATAGAGCAAGACCACCCCAAACATGAATATCACTCCTGTTCCTCAGCACATGCAATTTCACTCTGTGGAAACTTCTATTTTCTAATATACTTTAAATTTATACAATTTACTACCATGTTCATGCTATTTTCCTCTTCTCAAACTACAGTCCATTTTCTTTATGCCTGGAGTAGAGTATAGATAATTAAATTCCTGGAAAACAACTTGAAATTATTTTTCCTTGCTGATATTGTTAATCCATAGTCTATAAATCAATTACATTCAGATTTATTTGGTTTTTTATTTATTTAACGTACTCTGCCTTGTTCCAAAGAGGATTTAAATTAGTTTTAGAGTTGAGGTAGCTATTTTTCTAACTTGTCTGGGATTCTAATCTTTGGAGATATTGTTATTTTTCTAAAAAAGTTTGATCTGTGTTCCAAAGAACTGACTCAAAACAGGCTTCATGTAATGCATCTATTACATGAATTATGGGCATGATTTTACATGTGCTTAGATATCCTCTTCTTATTTCACATATTAATAATATGTCAAACAAAACTCATAGTAAAATGAAAGCAAACCACTTAAAAATGCACTTTTGTATTTCCCACAGAGACCAATTAGCAAATACCAATACATTCCCCAAATTTATGTTGAAACATTGAAAGATGGGTTATCACACAGAATTACAATCAATTCCCCCTAGATTTAATTATAGGATATAAAAAATATAAGGCAATGTGTGTAGAAGACAGGAAAATCTCTTTGGATTTTATTACAAGATAACCATACAACATATCTCTTCTTCATATTTTACCTGGAAGTCTTTCATTAATTTAGGAAGAAAGTACACTGTTTCTTGACAAAGCGGATTTATATGATACCTCACTGACCATCAAATTCAATAGTCTTATATGACAGAACTGTGCCTGGAAGAAAAAGAAAAAAAACTGATTGCCATAGAACCATGAACCAACGGTAGATTTTTATACTCAACTGCGCATTTTGAGATCAGCCGCTAACACTTTCATTTCTGATGTGCTTTTATTCTTTTGTCACTCATTCTCAAAAGGCCTTTTTTAAACTCAGTTATTCGTAAATATTAGTACCAAGCCTGAAGATCTTTAAAATATCAGGAGGTATTGGTCTCTGTGAACTGAAAGCACGTCAGTGAAGAATAGGAGGTCATTATTCACAACCCCTCGCGTCCGATAGCTATTCTCTTTATCTTCATGTAAAATCAAGTTTCCTTGAAAGAGCACATTGATGAACAATCCTACTTAGATATGATTTTTTTTACCTACCAAGTGCAGAACAGTCAAGGTGAGCAAACATACATAAAATAAATTGTAACGAGAATGATTTTGTGCTTGAGATCCCAATTCGTTATTTTCTTCCTAGCTTTGTTCTTTTTCTTCCTCGCTCTTAAGAGACAAATTATTTTAAGTTGAAAGAGCAATCACTTATTTTCATGCTAATGGGTGTGAGGGTTGGCTGCAAATCAGCTGGGTTAGATTACACCCAAGGCTCCAGACTCAGGGCACAGCTTCCTGGCTGCAGACAAACATTCAGGTTAGTTCCATATTTATCTCATCTTCCTAGAGCTAGCCTCTGCAGGGATGGCAGTCTTCTATGGGGCCCGTTTTGAGGCCCAGGCTATCTGGGGCATATTTCTCTCATGACAGACCATTAGAGTGTAAGATCCAAGCCAAGTCTTTCCTTGTACTAACATCATTATATTCCATTAGTCACAGTAAGTTACATAGCCAAGCACAACATTAATGCAAGAAAGAAACATACTTTATTCACGGTCACAAGGAAAGAATGTTGAACATTTTCTGAAAAATAATCCAAATGATCATTTGTGTACTTGTATTCTGTATTCTTCCCCTTTCCCCTTTCCCATATATTCTAAATTAATCTTGTGTTTTAGGACTTTTATTCCATTAGCTTTATTATTCAATCAAATTGATTTATATTATATTGTATGATTTTAATAAATTAAGTATTTTATGATTATAAATAATGTAGTAGCTATTCAATGTTATGAATCGAAAATGGACACAATAAGCTTTTCTTAAAGCTTTCTCACTCACCGATTTCCTTTCAATCATGAATGATTCTGTTACATTAATTTCAAAAATCACTTTCTGCAAAACAATTTATAGTTTCATGAAAATATGCTTTGAACCAAGACAGCTTTGAAGATTTGTTTGTGTCCTTACCAATATATGCTTTAGAACTTTCCTACTCAAAATTAATCTTGGATTGTAACTTTGAGCATCTATGCTGTATAAATGTTGTCCTTTTCTTCTTACACTCTTTCTCTATTTTTCAAGGAGTAATAGCTGAATATGATTTCTAAGGACACACTCTGGTAATATAGTTCATATCCATGAAAGATATGTCCATAAAAGAACAATTACATTATTTTATTTTTATCTATTTTTAACATCAAATAATACTAAAAATGTAGATAAAAAGGGCCTTGCATAAATCCTGTTCAAATCTTCTACCAAGTATAGAACTCCCTATTAAGCAATTAAGAATTTATAGTTCTTTACTGGGTAATTTTTATTCTGCTTTTTTTTTTTTTTTTTTTTTTTTAGTGAGAGATGATATATTTTAGGGAGGGAGTTTCCAAGTGGCTTTTTGCTCCTGGAAAATTTGATTTATAATTTGTCACTTTTTTGGAGATTGTCTAGCCCATTGTTTTCTATTTGAAATATGAGAGGAACCATGAATCCTTTGGGTTTTTCTACATACTGTTTTATATTGGTTACAGTATTATAAATGAAGCGTACCCTGGGACATGGAAGGCTAGGGAAATTTTGTTATGCAGCATGCATTCTGAGAGTCTTTAAATAGTATTATACCTTTAAAGCTTCCGCCTTTATTTGAAAAATGTCTAGAAAAATTGTTTCTCTCTTGTGTGGTGCCTAGTCTTAATTGATTCTAAATAGCTATCAAATATCTGGATGGCTAACAAAGAGAAACATATAAAGGTCATTGACAATATTTATTTCAGCTATTCTTTAGTATAGAGCAAGAAGCAAATTAGGTGTTCAGAAATGCGGTCACTTTGTTACATCCTATCAGAACAGGTGTTTGCCAAGCCTACTGGGAGGAAGATTTTTGATCTGTTACTTTGGGATTTTACCACGTCCTGCCATACGGTTCTAATGTCTTATGTAGGGTCCTAGAATGAGCCCATGAAGAAAAGAAAAGAGATAGGAGATGATTTCTGCTTCTAATACAGACAAAACTGTGTATTAGGATATAGCCACACAGCGAGGTATGGCTCCTGAACTCGGGTGAGAGAGATGATATTGATGATTATTGGGAATACAATAATTTTATGTAGAAGCATGATGGATTTGGTGATAAAACATGTGAGCTATGAAGAATAAAATATATCATAAGTCCATTTGACCCAGTGTATGTTAAATGAAACAAAGACAAAAGAGTCACATGCTGATACTGACATATGTTACTACTATTTCTGGAATTCCTAATTTATGTAAGTCTGGGCACTTCTACTGTCCTCTTACAATTCTGTTCAAGAACCTCTACTTTCATGATACTTTCCTGATGATTATAGCTTCCAGAGAGCACTAGTTTAAATTCTGTGTTATTGGGGCTCCTGGGTCAGTTAAGGGATGGATTCTTGATTTTGATTCAGGTCATGATCTCAGGGTCGTGAGATTGAGCTCTGCACTGGGCTGTGCACTAGTGTGGAGACTGCTTAAGAGTCTTTGTCTCCCTCTCCTGCCCCTCCCCCCGCTCCCACTCATACTCTCTCTTTCTAAGAAAAACCCAAAAAACAAAACAAAACAAAAAACCCAAAAATAAAAATATCAGAATAAATTCTGTGTTATTTCTGTGACTCATACATACTTTGCTGTGAAGATCACATTACTATGTATTTATTTTTGCATAAGTTCACCTCAGGTAACCGTGCCATATTCTCTTTTATTCCCCCAGCCCCTAACAGTATGCTAGGCAAATGATAATTACTAAATACATACCTGTTGGACAAAAATGATGTAATACAAGAAATATGAAGCTTGAAATATTTTTATTTCAATCTTGAGTTTGCTGATTTTTTTCATCATACCCAGAATTAATTATTTCCCTCTACCATAAATATGAGCCAGTAAATATTTAAGAGGAAAGATAGGAAGAAATGCCATTCTAGAGAAAAACGATTTTAAAGAAATTAGATTTGTATATCTTGACTGTTTATAAAGGGGGTAGGAATTCCTTGTGGGTCATCAGAATTGGAATCCTCAGGAGCCTAAGTGAGAGAAATGGACAAAAGGGACAGTTTGTTGTAGCTGTATGAGAGAAAAAGCCAAGCCAACTGAAGAAGTGCCCTTGAGTAGCACACAGGTGAGGAAAACTGAGTGTGAACAGGGAGGGGAGGTATATGTTTCCAAGAGGACGATACGAGAAAATATGTTGACTTAACCAGAAAGTGGAAGCTCAGCAATGCAGCGCAAAATAGCTTATGTCGGTACCATTTCTAAAGGATGCTTTGCAGCACCTGATTTTTTGGAGGGTAAACAAGAATGGGAATCTTCCTTATGAAAGATAAACCTTTATTTTACAACTTCTGGGGATTTTTCCCCCTCAAAAATACAAACACAATTCATAGGTTCCAGCATACAAAATTTGAACTAAAGTATATATTCCATACTATGTTATGTAAAACACACCCAAGTTTTCTTTTTCATATTTTCCCAAATCACAGTATTGATTCCTAATCTATACTTCATATGATAGTGGTGACTTGAGGGGAAAAAATAATAAAGTGCAGTGCTGTCAATTCCCTCAGGTCAGTGTGAATATATAGTTTTGAGTTGCTTGCATTTATTTTCTTTCTTGTTTCTAATTAGACTTGTTCAAAAAATTTGCCTTTACATTTAAGTGTATCAAAAAACACAAAGCTCATGAACAAATTCAAATTTGTTTTGAGGTCCTGATGAATCTTATTCTAAGGGAACTCAGGATTCCTGACTCTGACCAGCTGCATGTCACTTTCACAGAGTCACAAGAGAACAGTGCGGAATAGATTCTTTGTGTCAACTCACTTTATTATAAGACCCTCCACTCATATCACAAACTAGTCTTCTGAAGTAACAGCAAGCACACTCGGGCCCATCACCAACTTGTTTTGCAAAGGCCACCAGAGGCCTAAGGTCTATACTAACAACAAATGGAGAAATTACTTTGGCAGTTCTCCAAAATACTTTATCACCCGACTGGCATAAAGAAATGAACCTATCATGGGAGACGAATGTCTCTATAATAGAGTATTTAAACTATCCACTCCATTCCTGCTTTCAAGTCCTCTCTGCCTTCTGCTTGATTTTTTAGGAGAGTGGTGGCAAGCCTGGAGAGCAGATTTCCAAATTCCTTTCACCACTGGTTATGAATATAACCTTTATTTCAAGAAGGCCTGTTGCTAGAAACTGATTCCAAAGACAAAGAAATAAAACAAACATATAACACAAAGTAGCCAAGCCTGCAGAACCAGATACATTGAAATCCATCCTCTTTGAACATAAAACTCCAACCTAAAGCAACATTGTTGTAGAATGACTATACCTGCATTTGACTGAATTACTTCATTCCTGCTCAGGAGGTAAAGGAAATTAAAAGGAATACTGAACTCTCCAAAAACCAACAGTCCTCAAGCAACACATTCTGTCTGAATTAATGACTGTTCTAGATGCACAAATAACTGTTTTGTTTTGTTTTGTTTTCACTTTATGGGTCTGTAGGCACCCAGTGCCATTTCTAGGATCTCGGAATTCCTGGCTTAACAATCCGCATGAAGCCGATAACGGAAAAGAAAGAGTAAGCTGCAGACCCAGCAGGGGATTTTAGGTGTCCTGTTACATTGCTGGTACCCACATCTATTGGACAAACTTAACTTAAAGACACCACTTCGATGCAAGGAAGCTGGAAAATGGAAAGAAAATAAAAAGTTTGAATGAACCTATTGCATGTCTCTGCCCAAAGACAAATCATATTCACTAATTTTCTATGCCAGTCAGCCCAGAGTTCAATGGAACAAACCTATATTTGGGCAGTCATATTATTCAACAGGAACTGAACTGTACTAATTTTCCTGGAAGCTTGTAGGAGAGTGAGGGAAATAAATTTTAAAACAACAAACCGCATTGCAACATAATATAAGGTCTCATTGAGGTGGGAATAAGATCTAATTATAATGGAAATATTAGGATTTCAAGAAAACTTTTAAAAGATTATTCTTGAGCTGATATTCAACAGAGGAGTAGAAACTCTTCAGGTGAAGTCAGTATGAAAGCAGAGGCTGAGAGGAACTTAATTAGCAAAGAACAGAAGAAAAATGTAAGAGACTCCATAAGGATTGTAAAGTATTCAGTCTGGCTATTACATAGGGTCCAAGGCAGAGGGGAGAAACAAAAAGATTAGTGGGGGATATAAATCATGAAGTCCTTTATAGGTCAGTTAAGAGTTTGAAGACAGTGAGGAGCCCTTAATAAATTTTAAGCAAAGGACTGATAAGAGTTCAATTTAGAACTATCACTCTAGTTGCAGAGTGAAGAACTGGAAAGGGGGAAAGGGATAGAGCATGGAAGAAGATGAATATTGAAATAACTGGGGCCAGAATTCATATAGTCCAGAGCTAGGCAGATGGTATGGATTTGAGAGCATTTAGAAGTATAGTTGACAAACATTATTGTCCATATAGGTGTAGGGATTGAGGAAAGCTAGGTTTAGGACAGTGTTCAGGCTTCAAGAACTGGCTTTGAGGAAGGGAAAATAACATTTACATAGCCATGTGTCCCAACCCACGAAGAATGTCCATCTTTCCATGAACATTACATGATTTCTCATGCTTCCTGGTAAAAACTGATGAATTATTTTTGGAATTATCAAGTGTTATGGATTTTGGAGACATCTAGATGGAGATGTTCATGAGAAGATCAGAGACACAGGACTTAAAAGAATACTCTTGTAAATTGATGTATATTTGGGAGCTGTCAGCTTCTATGATATAGTTGAAACCACAGGTGTATAGTTAAGAAAGCTAGAGAGTATCATGTTTAAAATTGAACAAACAAGGAATAGCTTGTGGTCATTCAGTGGTCAGAAAAGTAGATGGTACTAGAAATAGTTGACATTTAATCATCAGCATCACGTTGGTACACAAATTAGAAAGGCGTTAAAAATGACCATTGAAATTAATAATTAGAAGATTATGGATGACTTGAACAAGAGTGATTTCAATGAAATGATGGTAGAAGCCAGGTCTCAGTGGTTGGAGAAATAAGTAGAGAAGAGAGAGATCAGGGCCGTCTTACTATGACTATATAAAACAGTGGTACATATACATATAGGGGCTAAAGGAAAATAGAAACAATGCTTCCTATAAAGTACTTTTATTTTAATTTTAATTGTCTTTACATTAAACACTAAAAACTGGAGAAAATTCTATGTATCATGAACACCACAGATTAAAAGAACAGAGTACTTAAAATATTCAATTCTAGGTTGGTTAATGATCGCTAATTAGTCAAGAAGTGTAATGTCTCTACTCTTGCTGAAAAGTTTTATTTATATGACACACTCACCAAAGAAGAGTGTCATAGAGATGGAATCACATTTGTCTGAATTACATGGACTAGGTTCCCTGATATTATGGTGAGGAAAGAAAGCGAAGGGTAGGGGAATGGAGAGAAGGGTAAAGGGAGGGGAGGGGAGGAGTTTCACTTCATGTTCCATTACTTCTTCCTTTTTTTTTTTTTTTTTTTTGCCTGCAGTTGTACAGTTTACTAACTAAGTATATAATCCATTGTATAAAATTGATAGTATCACCTTCTTATAACACCAATGCACCTGTTATTTCCTTCAAACCAATTTTCCTGGAAGTCAATAATATGTATCTTTCATAATTTGTTAAGTTATTCAAAAAGTACTCAAGTGAGTATTTGATTATAATAGATACAGTGTGAAGAACTAACGATGGCTATGGAAATATTTGCCATAGTCTCAGCTATCCTGGAACTTACTCTGTAAGCAAGCTGAGACATGTTCATAACTAAGTATAAAAGGGAGTGCAGATGAGAGTTCCACTGGTATGTGCCTTATAATTGTAGAGGATCAAAAGATCACTTCAGGTTGTGGTCACCGGTCAGGGTGGCAAAGGTGGTATTTACCTGGTACCTGAGGGATCCTAGAACATTGCTAGATGAACACAGGTGGAAAGTTAAAACAGATTTTCTAGGAAAGAAATAACACCAGAAAGGGAAGTCAGAATTGGAGAGTGCAGAGCTTAGATTATGTGACAGCAGGTGGAGGCTTTAGGGGCAGATCCGGGAATTAAGCAGTATACATCTGAACAAGTAGGGTGGTAGTAGAAATGGAAGAGAAAATTATAAGAAAAATGGGCAGGAAAAATAAAAGTTGCTGAGGACTATTTTCATAAAGAGTATGAAAAAGAGGTAAAACTAAGTGACTCCTAGAAATTGAAACAGAATGTGTAGAAAACCAAACTAAGGAGTCAGGGTTTTGCTATTTTAGGGTAGAAATACCATTTGATTTTCCAATTAAATTTATGATAAAGACAAGATTCTGTGTGAAAATATTCAGAAGAAAAACATATCAAGGGAAGATAACCCACAGACAGAACCGGTTGCATGATAAATTTGTTTCCAGCAAATTTTACCACTAATTAGTGAGCATATATAAGAGAGACAAGTAATGGAAAATTCCAGGCCCTCAAGATATTTAAATTGTTTCCATGTAGGGATGCCTGGGTGGCACAGTTGGCTAAGTGTTGGACTCTTGCTTACAGCTCAGGTCATGATCTCAGCGTCCTGAGATCAAGCCCCTTGCTTGAGATTCTCTCTCCTTCTCCCTCTGCCTCTCCTGCTCTCTAAAATAAATAAATAAATCTTTAAATAAATACATAAACAAACAAACAAATAATTTCCATGTAATTCTGCACATTATTCACACTAGCATGTGGCCTTTGGTGTTCCATTGTTACTGTTTGGGCAAAGTGTACCCTCATTCAGCAGCCATTTGTCCTTTGGGATCATAGGTAGTTTGCAAGCTTCCATCACTCTCCTGTCTAGATTTTTCTTGGGAAATTTCCACTAGGTGCCTTCAAGCAAGCATCTGTAATCTGCTGCTTTAAAGCTGTCTCCAACTATAACCTGTATATAATAAGTTTGAAGATAACATAATACTAACCTCTATGCATATTGTAAAGGCAGTGTCAAAATAACATCAAATAGGATGAGGACTCCGAGAACAATTTTATTGTTGGTCTCCATTTTCTTCATAAAACAAATAATTCAGCAACCCCTTCATATGTTAATAGAAAGTCTTACCTATTATTTATTTATGTACATACTTACTTGCTTACCTATTTATGTTTGCAAGTTTAAAACATGTTTCTGGCACAAAGTCATTGCTTGACAAGTTAAGATGATCATAAAAGTATAGAAACTATTTCAGTGTACATTTAAATTTGGAATTACTTTGTTGCCCTAAACTGATATCTAATATGCTAGGTGTTAGCTCTGTGAGCCTAACCACTGAATTTTATCCTTAACTTTAAGCTTTATACTGTGGATAGAATCCTGTCTTTACACTTATATTTTTCTTCACCTGATAAATTCTATTACAGATTGTTTTCATTTAATGGTGACCTTTAAAGGCAGACATCAATTATAGTTTATAGATAAAATAAAGATATACAATCCAATTAGTAAATATGAGTATGCACAACAAGTCATAGAATTATTATGGGAATCCATCTATTGAATTTCTTACATTTTATCTATGAGAATGTCTACTATAACTATATGGATTATATGATATAATATTACTTCACTTTGAATTTTCATACCACTTAGATTTAATAGATTTTTTTGAATCTTTTAATATTAGACTTTCAATATTTAAGAAACTGAAAGGCAACTTAAGAAAATTTTTGCATCAAAGAAATAAGTATACATTTTTTCCAAAAAATGTGTGTATAGATGTGAAAAATCCATATTAGATATTGGTTTATCTGCAAGGGTTTGCCAATTTGGCCATATGGGATTTCATGGAGAAATTATATATACAAACCAATCTAGTTTATATCTTTGGCTACATGGACCCATACCCCTGAATTTATAGTTGTCCCAGAATGTTTTCTCATGTAGTTTTTAAGTTATTTTCCTCAATTTTCAACACTTGCTGCAGTTATTTAACATTTTGGAGGACCTTATTGTTTTTGGCTTCCATTTAATTGAAGTAATGCAAAACAGTTCAGAGATGTACTCACTAGGGCAGAATGAGAAGATGAGAAAAACTGTCTGGATTTTAGTTAATATCCTAAAGTAGAGGAGTACACAGATGGAGACAGTGTCCAAAAAATTTGGTAAGCACAGGCATAACTCTGACAGTTATCGGTGGTGACTGGTACAACATCAGAGATGGAACAGAATGGTGGGACATTTAAGTAGCCACTGATTGTTTAGAGTTAAGCAAAAGGTGGTCATTCCCGAGAGACCAGATAAAAACAGCAGGACTTCCAGAAGTGGATGGGATATAGGGGTAATATGACTCAGCCTTTTTAATGGGGGGTGGTATTGACAGGAGCTAGGCAGACTCCATGCTCCTAACTAGGGAACGTGAGTCAGAGTGATCAGTTTCTGCATGGGACTAGGCAGAATGACTTGTCACACTGTAAAGAAGATTTAAGACTGATAGGAATATAAATTGTCGAAACTTGAATGGTCCATTTTCAACAAGTGCTACAATTCTTGGATCATCCCTGAAGTTAAAGAAAAACAGTCATGATTGCTACCAAGATATGTATCTGGGGAGCTTATGCCAGGCCTGATGGACATAGGGCTCCTTAGACTCTTAGCCTGTGGCATAACTGGCTCAAAAACCATCACAGATCTAGAACTGTAGATAGTCACCATCTGTAGTCTTAACTTTCAAAAACTGAAAAAAGAAAGACATTGCCAAAAAGACAGAGACTGACATCTTTCCTTGAATACACAAGACAGATTATTTTAAAGTTAAAATGAAATATGTGTCTCCTCACTGATGACTGCATGAAATAGATATGGTGAGTAGATTTGTGAATGACATGAACTTTAATCATCTACCAAGTAAGTTGCATTACAGTACAACAGAAAAACATGAAAGGTCATGTTTGATGAGAATCAGCTTTGGAAGAAACCACAGTTCATGAATAATAAACTTCAATAAAAGGAGATGTAAATCACAGAAATGTTATCAAGAGAGGAAAGTGAGCATCAGTGTCTGATATGGTAGTCTATTAACTGATGTAATGGAAATGAAGATCTTTCTAGTGAAACATCTATAAAAAGGAAAATGGACCAGCTGTTCATAGCTCATCTGTCTTTAAAAATCATCTCAGTGAGACTGAAAGGACAGTGATTTCTTTAGCTAAATATGAATTTATTTAACACATTTTGAGAGGAGTCAAGCACCCCATTTACTTTCACTTTCCTTATTCATGCTGAATAACATGTTTCCACTTTTCACATTTGAGCTAATATATTTGTTTGTCCTTCAACTATGTATATGAGAGAAATCATCCACATTTTTCAGTGATAAAATTTCTAATATATTTTTTGAATTTTGAAGTATGACACATATGTAAAAGACCCATGAAATAGAAATGAACAACCTAATTTCTTAATATAAAGTGAATGGCCATATAATTACCAACAAAGCCAAGAAATACAATATCCCTGGCACTTCAGAATGCTGTGCCCTATCTTTTATGGCTTCCTTATAATAACCTCATTTCTGCCCCATGAAAATTCCCACCCTCCTGAATTTTATTTTAAAGAAAAGAAAATCTTGCCTGACTGTTGTTTGTTGTTGTGTTTTCTTATTTCAGGGGAACCCCTGTTATTAGTTTTGCCCATTTTAAAGCTTTAGTTGAAAAGACTCATGAAGTATATACTCTTCTGCGTCTATCTTCTTTTACTCAAATACTGAAATGAAACATTCATTATAGAAATTCAATGGCAGATTTTAGCAGGCAGAAGGAAAAAAATCAGTGAAATTCAAGACTGCATTTGAAATGATCCAGTCTGGGGACTGAAGAGAAAAAAGAATGAACAAAAATGAGTAGAACCTAAAGGACCTAAAGGACACCATCAACAATATAAAAACACACAGTGTAAATCCCAGAAGGCGAGGAGATTGAAGAATGGGCAGGGAAAAAAAATTGTAGAAACAATGACTGAAAACTTCCTAAATTTGATGAAGACACGAATCCATATATTCAAGAATCACAATGAACCAACAGAATATACTCGAAGAGATCCATTCCAAGAAACATTATAATTAAACCGTTAAATGAAAAACAAAAAAACAAAAAACAAAAAACAAAAACAAAGAAAGCCCAGGGCCAGATGGCTTCACTGGTAAATGCTACAAAACATTTAAAAAATTGAAATCAATCCTACTCAAACTCTTCCAAATAATAGAAGACACACTTTCTCACAGAATCAATGAGGCAACATTACCTTGGTATCAAATATTACCCTGATAGCAAAGCCAAAAAATAGCACAAGAAACAAAAACTACGGACTAATATACTTTATGAATATAGGTGCAGAAATACTCAATAGAACAGTAACAAGTTGAACCAAACAGCACACTGAAGTGATAATACATCACGAGCAAGTGGCACTTAATCCAGGCATGCAAGTTTGGTTCAACGTAAGAAATCGATGTTATACATCACATTAATAGAATAAAAGAAAGAAAGATCCCACAGGATCATTTCTGTAGATGTAAAAAAGCATTTGATAATATGCAACACTCTTTTATGATAAAAACCTCAACAAACTAGAAATAGAAGACAATTTACCTAAAGCAATGAGGCACATTTACCAAAACCCACAGCTAACATCATAACTCAATGATGAAAGATTGAAAGCTTTCTCCTTAAGATCAGAAACAAAATAAGAATGATTGCTTTCACAACTGCAATCCAGAAGTCCCAGCCAGAACAATTATGCAATTGTGTAAACACCATTGCAATCAAGATATGGAATATTCCCATCACCCCAAAAAGGTCCTTTTGCAATCAACCCATTGACACCACATCCATTTCCTGACAACCACTCATGTATTTTCTGTCCTTTAATTTTGCTTTTCTACAATGTCATGTAAGTCGAATCATATATGAGGTAGTCTTTGAGTTTGGCTTTATCACTTGGCATGATGTATTTCAGATTCATGCACTTTGCTATCTATATCAGTGTTTTGTTCCTTTATTGCAGAAATAGTATTCTATTGTATAAATATGCCACAGTTAATTTTTTAAAGATTTTATTTATTTGAGAGAGAGAGAGAGAGAGAGCAGGGGCAGAGGCAGAGGGAGAAGGAGAAGCAGACTCACCATTGAGCAGGGAGCCCCATGCAGGCTGGATTCCAGGACCCAGGGATCATCAGCTGAGCCTAAGGCAGATGTTGAACCGACTGAGCCACCTAGGCACCCCTCTATATGCCACAGTTAATTAATCCATTAACCAGGTGAGGGACAAATGTTGTTCTAGGTTTGGGTGATTACAAATAGAGTCACTGTAAGCATTTGCATGCATACATTTTTGCATGGACATATGCTTGATTCCATCTATTTCCTCGGAGAGAGCATTGGCAGTTTGTGACTTTAAAAAGTAGTCTTTTTCACCTGAGTCACCAAGTCTGTAAGCATATAGTTGGTCATAATACTCCCCTATTGTCCTTTTCATTTTTATGCATAATATCTATTTATTCTTTAAGCATTCTAAACACATTTATTTAAGGTATTTTTTCAGACACCTTAATGATTTAAATTAAAAAAGAAATTTAGAATAAAGTGTTTTCTTTGTTGTTTCTTTGTGTCATTTGGGATTTTGGCTTGCCAGCTGTTTTTGAGGATGGTTCCCCAAGGTTACTCACCCAACCATATTTACCCCTAACTTTTCTTGTGGGTTGTGTTGTCCCTAACACTTTTGGGGGGGACTGCGGCACAGATCTACATTTTGTATTGATGATTTTGAGCCTTCTGCATCTCTGTGAATTTGGGAATTTTGAAATAAAAACCAGACACATTACATGTTTAGTTTGTGGTTGAATATTTGTATGTATGCTTTTCTTCTGATGTCATGCCTTCTAGAAGCCAGAGTCCCCCCTGCTTTTCTTGTCATTCTTTTCATGAGCTACACACTTTCTTCCCAGATTTTCTTTTGAGGAGATATGCTTTCCTTGCAGACTGACTTTGGTCTTCCACCTTAAAAAGAACTTTTTTTTTGGGGGGGGGGTCTATCTTTTCCCTCAGGAGCTGAACTTCTGAGCAGCTCTTTTTCTCCCTGGACACAGAGCCAAGCAGGTCTGCAGTATCAGCATTACCCATAGCTCCTTTGTGAGAAACAATTCTTTCAGTTTCAAGTGCATGTTGATATTCTGCTTTTTATGTGAATAAAGTTGAAGGTCTCCAATGTTCTCTTTGTTATCTCTGTGTGTGTCAAAGAAAGGAGCTGTCTCAAATTATCCTGCATCTTAATCGGAAGTTTAACCTCTGTGCCTTTCAGAAGTTCTTAGTCACAAATTTTATAAAACTAAGATATTTTGGGGAATGTTGTGGTTACAAATATAGCAGAATAAAATCAGACATTGTCGATGTAATTGAGACTGTGCACATAGATTAAAAATGCAAATAAAGTTAAAATGCGAAAAAGAGGAATATTATAAAACAAATGAATTTATTTTTTAAAAAATAAATATTCAAAACTTCACTTAACCAAATTAGAATTTCTGAATATAATTATATTGATTGGTTTGAACAGACCCGTTAGAAAATGTTCTAAAAGAGAGAATTGTTGAAGAATCAGATAAGTATGGGAACAACACAAGACATGAGGCCAAATATAAATCATGTTTTTATAAGTGTTCTGTAATTTTTGGAGTACAGATCCTTTACCTCTTTGGTTCGGTTTATTCCTAGGTATCTTATGGTTTTTGGTGCATTAGTAAATGTGATCAATTCCTTAATTTCTCTTTCCTCTGTTTCATTGTTAGCGTATAGAAATGCAACTGATTTCTGTGCGTTGATTTTACATCCTGCCATGTTGCTGAATCCCTATGTGAGTGCTAGCAATTTGGGGGTGGAGTCTTTCGGGTTTTGGGGTGGAGTCTTTCGGGTTTTCTACATAGACTATCATGCCATCTGCGAAGAGTGAGAGTTTAACTTGTTCTTTGCCAATTTGAATGCCTTTCATTTCTTTTTGTTGTCTGATTGCTGAGGCTAGGACTTCTAGCACCACGTTGAACAATAGTGGTGAGAGTGGGCAACCCTGTCGTGTTCCTGACCTTGTTTGAAATAGTAACCAGACACATTACATTACATGTTTAGTTTGTGGTTGCACAAACCACAGAACCCTGATGGGAAAAAGCTCTCTGGTTTTCCCCACTGAGAGTGAGATTCCCTGTGGGCTTTTCATAGACAGTTTTTATGATATTGAGGTATGTTTCCTCTATCCCTACACTGTGGAGAGTTTTTATCAAGAAAGGATGCAGCAATGTCCACAATGGCCAATCTGTGGAAAGAGCTATGATGTCCATCAACAGATGAATGAATAAAGAAGATGTGGAATATTACAATGGAATATTACTCAGCCATCAGAAAGGATAAACTTACCATTTACATCAACGAGGATGGAACTGGAGGGTATTATGCTGAGTGAAATAAGACAATCAGAGAAGGACAATTATTATATGGTTTCACTCATATGTGGAATATAAGAAACAGCACAGAGGATCAGAGAGGAAGGGAGGGAAAACGGAATGGGAAGTCATCAGAGATGGAGAAAAACCATGAGAGACACTTAACTATAGGAAACAAACTGAGGGTTGCTGGAGGGGAGGTGGTTGAGGGCATGGGGTAATTGGGTGATGGGCATTAAGGACCGCATGTGATGTGATGAGCACTGGGTGTTATACACAACTGATGAATTGTTGAACACTACAACTGAAATGAATGATGTTCTATAAATTGGCTAATTGAATTTAAATTAAAAAAAATCATGGGTTTTTTTCCAAAGGAAGCTTTAAAAAAGACAGCTGTGAATTCAATGTAAAATTTCTGTCCCATTATGCTAGTATATTTCCTCATACGGTTTCATGTGAATTCTTGTTCTTGTCTAGAGTTTAATAGACCTTGCTGGGGGTACCCGGGTGGTTCAGTCAGTTGAGCATCTGGCTCTTGGTTTCAGCTCAGGTCATGATCTCAGGATCCTGGGATCAAGCCCTAATGTCATGCTCCCCACTAGCATGGAGTATACTTGAAGATTCTCTCCCTCTGTTCCTCCCCCTACTCTCTCCCTCTCTCTCTCAAATAAATAAATGAATAAATATTTAAAAAATAGACCTTGCTGTTAGTGACTGTATTTATGTCAGTAATGTAGCAATACAGGACATTATATCTTTTATTCATGAAAGATTTAAAAGAAAATAAAAACACCTTTTTTTTTTTTACTTAGTTGAGTTTGACTCAGAAAATTTTATGCAAAATCTTAAAAGAATGCAACATAATTTTCAGATGATTAACAAGAGTCTAAATGCTGAATCTTTACTAGCTATTCTTTGGTCTTATCATTTTACTCTGCCATTTCATGCTTCTATAAAAAGTGCTGCTTAAAAAGCTATGGCACGCTTGTAAATAAAATGACTTGTAAATTAAAACATAATTTATTTTATATGACCTTATATTTCAATACAAATTTTTAAACCTGGTTATTGTAAGTTTATGCCCTGTAATTTTATTCCCTCATAGTCTGGTGTCTTAGTCTGTCTGGACTTCTATAACAAAATACCATACAGTATTTTGAACAATGCAAATTTATTTATTTATTTATTTATTTATTTATTTATTTATTTATTTCTTATTTAAAGTTTTTATTTTCATTCCAGTTAGTTAACATACAGTATTATATTAGTTTCAGGTGTACAATATAGTGATTCAACAGTCCCATAGATCACCCAGTGCTCATCACAAGTGCCCTCCTTAATCTCCATCACCTGTTCCACCCATTCCTCTACCCACCTTCCTCTTGCAAACTATCAGTTTGTTCTCTATAGTTAAGAGTTTGTTTCTTGGTTTCTCTCTCTGTCTTTTTTCCCTTTGTTCATTTGTTTTGTTTCTTTTTTTTTTTTTTAAGACTTTATTTATTTATTTGACAGAGAGAGAGCACAAGTAGGCAGAGCGGCAGGCAGAGGGAGAGGGAGAAGCAGGCTCTCTGCTGAGCAGGGAGCCCGACACTGGACTCCATCCCAGGACCCTTGGATCATGACCTGAGCCGAAGGCAGACACTTAACCAACTGAGCCTCCCAGGTGCCCCTGTTTTGTTTCTTTAATTCCACATATGAGTGAAATCATATGGTATTTGTCTTTATCTGACTGACTTATTTCACTTAGCATTATATCCTCTAGCTCCAGCCATGTCTTTGTAAATGACAGGATTTCATTCATTTTTATGGCTAAATAATATTCTATTGTATATATACACCACATATTCTTTATCCATCCATCAACCCATGGATGCTTGAACTCTTCCCATATCTTGGCTATTGTAAATAATGCTGCTATAAACATTGCAGTACGTGTATCTTTGAATTAGTGGTTTTGTATCCTTTGGTAAACACCCTGTAGTGCGATTGCTGGATCCCCGTACTGCTGTCCAGAGCGGCTGCACCAGTTTGCATTCCCAAGAGTGCACAAGTGTTCCTTTTTCTCCACACCCTTGCCAACAGTTATTTCTTGTGTTTTTTATTTTATCCATTTTGACAAGTGTGAGGTGATAGCTCACTGTAGTTCTGATTTATATTTCCCTAATGATGAGTGATGTTGAGCATCTTTTCATGTGTCTGTTGGCCATCTGCATGTCTTCTTGGGAGAAATGTCTATTCATGTCTTCTGCCCATTTTTCAATCAGATTTTTTTTAGAGGTTGAATTTTATCAGTTCTTTATATATTTTGGATACTAACCTTTTATTGGATATGTCATTTGACAATATCTTCTCCCATTCCATAGATTGCTTTTTAGTTTTGTTGATTATTTCCTTCACTGTACAGAAGCTTTTTATTTTGATATAGTCCCCATAGTTTAGTTCTCCTTTTGTTTCCCTTGCCTCAGGAGACCTATCTAGGAAAAAGTTGCTATGGCTGATAACAGAGAATTTTCGGCATGTGTTCTCTTCTATTTTTATGGCCTCAGGTCTCACATTTAGGTCTTTAATCCATTTTGAATTTATTTGTGTGTATGATGTAAGAAGCTGGTCCAGTTTCATTCTTTTGCATGTTGCTATCCAGTTTTCCCAACACCTTTTGTTGAAGAGACTGTCCTTTTCCCATTGGATATTCTTTGTCAAAGATCAATTGACCATATAGTTGTGGATTTATTTCCAGGTTTTCTATTCTGTTCTATTAACCTATGTGTTTATTTTTGTGCCACTATCTACTGTTTTGATTATTACAGCTTTGTATTATAACTTGAAGACTGGAATTGTGGTGCTCCTAGCTTTGATTTTCCTTTTCCAAGATTGCTTTAGCTATTCAAGGTCTTTTGTGGTTCCATACAAATTGTAGGATTGTTTGTTCTAGTTCTGTGTAAAATGTTGTTGGTATTTTGATAGGGATTGCATTAAATGCTTTGGGTTGCATAGACAGTTTAACAGTATTTGTTCTTCCAATCCATGAGCATGGAATATCTTTCCATTTCTTTGTGTTGTCTTCAATTTCTTTCATCAGTAGTCTTTCACCTCTTTGGTTAGGCTTATTCCTAGGCATCTTACTATTTTTGGTGCATGGGATTGTTGTACACAGGATTGTTTTCTTTATTTCTCTTTCTGCTGCCTCATTATTGGTGCACACAAATGCCCCAGATTTCTGTACATTGATTTTGTATTCTGCAACTTTATTGAATTTGTTTACCAGTTCTAGCAGTTTTTTGGTGGAGTTTTTAGGGATTTCTCTATATAGTATCATGTCATCTGCAAATAGTGGAAGTTTTACTTCTTTCTTACCAATTTGGATGTCTTTTATTTCTTTTTGTTGTCTGCTGTAAGTAGTACTTCCAGTATTATGTTGAATATACATGTTATGTTGAATATAACATGGACATCCCTGTCTCCGTTTTCCCCATTATGGATGATGTTAGCTGTGGGTTAACACAAATTTATTTCTCACAGTTCTGAAGGCTGGGAAATCCAAGATCGTGATACGTCAGATCTAGTGTTTGGTGAGGCTTTGCTTTCTCATTCATAGATGGTACCATCTCATTATGTCCTCACCTGGTAAAAGGGGTGAGGGATCTCTCTGAGACCTCTTTTACATGGGTACAGCCCTTCTGACCTACTCATCTGCCAAAGGCCTCACCTCCTAAACCCATCACTTTGGACTTAGAATTTCAACATATGAATTTTATGCAAACACAAATAATCAGCCTGTAGACCCAGGAACTAGGCAGTTCAATAATGTCTCTACTCTTTCTCTTACTTGTTGTTTCTCTTAGTCAAGGCATTGAATTTCTCATCCACAGTTAGCTCAAATGAACATGCACAATATTTATTTCAAATAATAATAAAATGATATTTTTAAATAAGGTAAAGCACATGAAAAGGTTTAGTAAACTGAAGTACATTCTAAAAACACATGATATATGAGGAAGTATAACATAGAGCTTAGTGAGAAGAATCTGGGTTCAAGCTCTGCCTTAAACATTTATTAGCTGTGTGACTTTGGTCAAGCTATTTCTCCTTTTGATGTCTTAAGTCTCTTTTCTGGAAAATGAGAATAATAACAAAGTGCTTCCCCATATAGTGGTTATGAGGATTAAGAGAGCTAATTGAATGTATGGTGCCAGGACAATGTCTGAGAGGTAGTAAGAACTTTACATATGTTGGTTTATGGATTGACACTGAAGAGCTATGGGCTATGGGCTAATATAACTGGTGCTGAGCTGTGCCATTATTTGCTGAGACAGATCATTAATTCTGAAAATGCTGAGAAGTAGTAAGCACTCTATTAATGTTTATTTCACTATTATTCATACTTTACTTCCTTAGTCTAAGGTTTCTTTTTTTTTTTTTAAGAATCTTAAATTATTTTAGGGGCGCTTGGATGGCACAGCGGTTAAGCGTCTGCCTTCGGCTCAGGGCGTGATCCCGGCGTTATGGGATCGAGCCCCACATCAGGCTCCTCCGCTATGAGCCTGCTTCTTCCTCTCCCACTCCCCCTGCTTGTGTTCCCTCTCTCGCTGGCTGTCTCTATCTCTGTCGAATAAATAAATAAAATCTTTAAAAAAGAAAAAGAATCTTAAATTATTTTAAAGTAATCTTTACACTCAATGTGGGGCTCGAGCTCACAACCCTGAGATCAAGAGTCACCTGCTCCACTGACTGAACCAGCCAGGCAAGTCCAAAAATTTCTTGAACTTCCTTCCTTTTTTAAGACCTACAGTATATTTTTAAAATATTAGGTTGCTTTCCTGGACTACTCTAAATTACTATACACCTATGAAAATTTTTATATAGATAGATTATGGTGCATAGAGAAAAACATTACTGAAATATAAGAAATTTAATATATAACGGCATATTTTTATTAATTCTAGGTAGCAGAGATATATGGAAAACAACATATGTTGGTTTTTGGATTGACATTGAAGAGCTATGGGCTAATATAACTGGGGCTGAGCTGTGCCATTATTTGCTGAGACAGATCATTAATTCTGAAAATGCTGAATAAAGAAGTCAATATGTACATTTTGGGTAAATGTTATTAATTCAGCTTTAAGTTTAAATAGAGGAGTATGGTGTGTAAATTTTTGGATATTCTAAAAGTTTTATGCTTTTTCATTTTTATTATTGTTGTTTAAAGGTTAACAATTATATGAATTTGCCAACAAGGTAAGGAAAATAACATTAACAGTTTCTATAAGTTGTTCAAGTTAATAAAACTGAGAATATATTTTGATATAATATTTCCTTTTGTCTATGAATTCTAAATAATAATTATGGATATGCACAATAGATATGTGTTTGTTATAATATAGAGGTTATTAATAATTTTACTTCTTTTTAAATTAATTATAAAAATTAATGGAATTAAAAAGTCATTTTTATTTTCCCTGATTTGGTAAATAATAGAATTTCTGGTGGCCATACTCAAGGTTAAAATGTTTTACAATAGCTATAAACTAATTTAAAATTAAATTTAAAACTTAAATATTACTGCCTAAGATTTAAGATACATATTGACTCCTGATCAGAAAAATATTACTTACTCTCCAAAAGAGTAGGAAGTAAGTGGTGCATGAAAGTAATTTAGTTTGTGTGCACACAATTCTGACATTCCAGATAATCTTGAAAAATTTATCATAGATGGAATTGTGATTTTAGGAAAAGGGAATCAAATGTTTACTCTAAAAATTGATTCTACTTGATATTTTCTGGTATTTTTCTTGCCCACCTAGTAAAACAAAGGGCAGATCAAGTTCTTAGAAAAGTATAATCCTTCTAATAGCTTTAGAATTTATAACCTATGGGGTATATTAGAAATGAGAAATAAGATTTTCTGAGAAGAATGCCAAGATGTGAGAGCTAAACAGACAGATGCTATTAACTAGATGGCTCTGGCATCATATTTAATGACGTGTATGAGGCATGTTAGTTGGAATCATAGGTCCTTATGTGGTCCCATCTAGGTGCCATATGCTATCCTGACGTAATAATAATAATAATAATATCAGCAATAAAACAGCAGTGACAACAGTAGCTGCCATTAACTGCACACATCTTATAGGTTAGATTTCTTTTGCTTTGAGGATTTTTTTTTCAATTTTATATTGGAAACACAATAAACAAGCACATAGATACGGGGAAAATAGTACAGATTGTGAAAGTGCTATGCATTCTGTAGAATCATGAGATGAAGAAAGTGAGGTAACTTTTTTTTTTTTTAGCTTCATTGAGACGTAATTGGCATATGACGTTGTGTAAGTTTAAGGTGTTATGGTTAGGTATTTTACACATGTTATCTTATTTAATAGCTATAATAATTTTACAAAAATGGTAATGAAGGATTTTGAGGAATAAAGGAGTTAAGTAACTTTCTGATTGTCAAAGATAGTAAGTGACAGGGTAGAGATCTGAAGCCAGAGAGTATGATTTCAGAGTTTCCTCCGCATATATAGCCTTGAGAAAAAGAGCAATTTTTATTTTGGGTAAAACTGATTTTGAAATGGAATAACATGGTTTCCTGAATTGTCCTAGCTTAGACTGTTCACAAGTACAACCCTCCAGACAATCCACTTTCCTTTAAGCCTTGTGGGATGATTTAAAGATAGAGAATGCAAATTAGAAGATAGTCTGTTGGCAATTACATGGATTCAAAATTTTACTGACCTGTGTTCATAATCTTACTATTGCCTTTTATATGCATTACAACTTTAGGAAAATTCCCCGACCATCTTAGGCTCTTAATTTTCTCAGAGGTAAAATGGAGCAACTCAAATCTTCTTTATATAACTATTATCACTATTAATGAGATAATAGCCATAATAGATGGGCAGTAAATAGTAGCTTCTTGGTTTTTTTTTTTCCTTGTAAGAACACTTACCATGAGATCTACCTTTTTAACACAATTGTATGTATATAACACCATAGTGTTAACTATAGGCACAATGTCATAGAGCAAATGTCTAGAACTTAATCATGCATAACTCAAACTTTATACCTGACAAATAGCAACTCCCTCTTGCCTCGCCTTCACAGCCCCTGGCCACCGCCATTCCACTGACTGATTCTGTGTATTTAGTTACTTTATATACCAAAAAAAAGTGGTATCATGCAGTAATAGTCATTCTGTCACTGGCTTATTTCACTTAGCATAATTTCCTCAAGGTTCATTCATGTTCTCACAGGATTTTCTTTTTTAATGGCTTAATAATTCCATGTAAACTGGATATTCACATTAAAAAATGAAATTGGACCCTTATCTTACATTATTATACAAAAATCAACTCAAAAGGGATTAAAGACTTGAAACAGAATAAGACTTGCAACTGTAAAATTCCTAGGGGGAAAAGAAAACATAGGGGAAATATACCTGACCTTGGTTTTGGCAATGATTTGTTAGATATGGCACTAAAAGCACAGATAACAAAAGCAAAAATACACAGGAGGGACTACAACAAATTAAAAACTCTTGCAAAGCAAAGGAAGCAATTAATAAAGTGAAAAGGCAACCTATGGACTGTGAGAAAAGATTTGCAAACCATGCATCTGATAAGGGGTTAATAACCAAAATATATAAGGATCTCCATTAACTCCGTAGCAAATAAAAAGCAAAAGCAATACCACTAAAAACAAATAATCCAATTAATAAATGGGCAAAGGACGTGAGTAGAAATTTTTCCAAAGAAGACAGACAAATGGCCGACAGATGTATGAAAAGAGGCTCAACGTCAGTAATCACCAGGGAAATGTAAAGGAAAGGCTCAACAAGATATAACCTCACATCTGTTAAGAAGGTTATTATCGAAAAACCCAGAAGATAACAAATGTTAGTGAGGATGTGGAGAAATTGGCACTCTTGGTGGGAAAGTAAAATAGTGCAGCCACTATGGAAAAATGTATGAAGGTTCTGCAAAAAATTGAAAATAGAGCTATCATATGATCCAGCAATCCCCTTCTGGATATCTATTCAAAAAAATGAAATCGGAATTGTGAAGAAATATTTGCAATTCCATGTTTATTGCAGTTATTTACAATAGAGAAACAGTGTAAATGTCCATCTCTGGGACAATGGATGAAGAAAATATGGTGTATGTATAAGATGGAATATTATTTAGCTTTAAAAAGAAAGGGAACCTATTGCTGTTTTTGTGATTATTAGCCTCCTGCTAAAAATTATCATTTTTTTCAATGCTCTTAAAAATCCCATTTAGAATTAAAATGTTGCAAGGTATAATTTTAGCTTAAGTATACTGATCTCAGGGCAGGCTTTTTTTTCAGGGCAGACTTTTCAAAATTATATTAGGCAAAAACTTTCTTTGAATATTTATTTTTGGAAAGCAACTTGTTTTATCTCACAGGAATATGTCAGTAATTAAATAATCCACTTGAACCCAAATCATATGCATTGCCTAGTTCAATGTTTCTCACTCCATTTCACTTGTGCCTAAGCTACTTGAGAATTCCAGAAATTCTTAAATTATTTCATATCCTTTTGTGTTTAAAAATGAATTGTAACAATAAACTACCTTTATATCACTTATAAAAGGACACAGTAATATAATGTACTAGTCCACATGCACTGAGACTATGCCTCAGCTATTAAGTTTGACAGATTCAGTGATTCACTTAATACATCTGGTTGACTAACATGATCAAGTGGTCTGTGAGAGGCCAATATTTCTATCAGGAAAATAATTGAACATTCTGGGTATAGAAAGACATTTTAAAGGTGGTGGAATACTGAACTCTCTGAATTCAATAATGTCCTCAGAACTTCCAGAAATTCCACTTGAGAAATACACTTAATAGTATAACATGTGGAAAATAGATTTAAAAAAAACATGAAAATTATGTTTTTGTTGAGGTGATTTTGCTATCTCCAAAGTGGTATCTCAAGCACATTTCTTAGTCTATATTTGATATAAAGTTGATAAACTAGGCCTTAAAATGCTACAGCCATAAGGGAGAGAAGAGATTGAAACATATATTTGAGTTTACAATTTGGTTTTAATGAAATCATCCAGCTGAGTGTAGAAGAAACATCTGCATCCTTGTTTTCTGCAGGAATCTGTGGCTAATTTTTGTGCAGAACAAAGAATAGAGTAATTAGAGTGTTTGATGAGTTTTTAAAGATATTTTCACTTCCCAAAAGAGAACATATAGTTCTCTGATCAGATGTTGGGCAAACCTGAATTAATATCTGTGATATTCACCACAACACTGAAACAACAGAAAAAGGATTGTTTTTCCACTTTATTCAAAATCAGCACAATTATTGCTCTCTAAATTTTATATAAATACTCTTTGGATAACACTTGCATCTGCTTCTATTAATTCATATGGAGGATCCTGAACACTGATTTTGTTTCATTTACGTATTGGAAAGTACAGATCTTCATTAACCTAATACTAGTTATCACAACTGCATTAGTCTAAACCAAGGTTTCTCAACAGTTTTGCCAGTTTTGACATTCTGGGCTAGATCATTTTTCTGTAGACGGGCAATATTCCGTGCCGGGTGTAAAGCTCTGACCTCTCCCACTCGATGCCCCTAACAATCCACTAGATGGCAGTAGCAACTTCCCTCTCTACCGTTGACACCAAAAACCGTTGTTTGAGACAGTAATAAATGTCCCCTATGGGGTAAAGTCAAAATCAGTTGAAAGCCAAAGCTAAATGAAGACGAATAACCATTTACATTTAAAATTCATCATTCATTCACCCATTTATTGAGCTTAGACTATGTAGCGCATGTGCTCCAGTGCTATCTGGAAAATTAGAGACATAATCACCGCTTTTGTTTAATGTAGGTGACTGAAAAGCCTAGTTTGATGAACCTATAAATCCCTGAGGTCAAAGATTTATCCAAACTTTTAACCTTAAACATTCCTTGCCTCCTTTAGTGTGATTATATTTTTCATTGGTAATATAGTTAATTTTGTTTTTTTCACTGTATGTATTCCTCTTTGGGTTTCCACCACATCCAAAACTATTAAATTATTTTAAATACTTATTAGGGGGCACGTGGACATGAATATAATTCTAAGAGTAAAAGCTATACAAAGTACACTCAGTGTAATGTCCCTTCCTCCCCATGCCTATTACTCAATTTTGTTTTCTTTTCACCCTTTTCCCATCCAGCCCCTATAAGTAATCAATCTCTTTTGTTTCGGGGTTAGCCATCCTAACTTTGTTTTGCACAAATGTGTGTATGTGTATGCATGTCTGAATGGTCTGAATGTTTGTGTTAGCCCAAATTCATATGTTCATATGTTGAAATCCTAATACCCAGTATGGTAGTATTAGGAGGTAGAGTTGGGTTTTTTTTGTTTTGTTTTGTTTTTTTAGGTTTTATTTATTTGAGAGAGAAACAGCACAAGCGCAGGGAGGGAGGGGTCGAGGGAGAGGGAGAAGGAAGCTCCCAGTGAGCCAGCCAGGCACCCCTACGAGGTAGAGGTTTAGAGAGTAATTAGGTCATGAGGGTGGAGCCCTCATGAATGGGATTAGGGCACTTAGATACTACGGAGCCCCATAGCCCCCTCCACATAGGCGAGGACATGGTAAGTCTGCAACCGGGAAAAGCCCCCTCACCCACCGTGATCAGGCACCCTGTTCTTGGAATTCTGGTCTCCAGAACTGCGAGAAATGGATGTTATTTATAAGCCATCCAGTCTGCTTTCTTTTGTTACAGCAGCCCTAATAGATTAAGATATAAAACTACAGATGTATTTTCCCCTTAGATCCCCTTTCTTACATGAAGGATAGCATATTATCTATACTCTTTTGCATCTTGCTTTCTGCAGATCCTGGAAATGATTCCCAATCAGTTTATAGAGATTTCCTCGGTTTTTTTACAGCCAGATAGTATTTCTTTGTGTGTGGATATACCAATGGTTTCCAACCATTCTTCTAGGTTTGGACACTGTGTTTCTAATGTGTCAATTACAAATGAGGCAATGAGTAACCTGGTGCATATCTATGGTTGCAGGTACATTTTTCAGTAGTTTCTCAGCAGTGGGGTTACTGGGTCAAAAGGTAAGTACATTGTAATTTTGTTACAAATTGCCAGATTCCTCTCTGGAAGGATTGTACCAGTTTGCATTTCAAACAATATGGGAGCATGTCTGTTTCCCTACAACTTTGCCAACAGAATGTGTAGTCATACTTTTAATTTTTGCCAGTCTGATAGATGAGAAATGGTATTTAAATATTGTTTTAATTTACATTTCTTTAATTATGAGGGAGTTTAAACATTCTTTCATATTTTAGTTCCATATATATTAATACAGTATTTGATATATGATAGTATCATATGATTTATAAGATATATTAATATATGATATATATATATGATATACATAGAATTGTGTGTTTATGTCTTTTTTGCTACGGGGTTTTGAACAATTGTTCAAAAAGATGCTTCAAAGTCACCTATTATTAGATTTATATCTATGTCTCTTTGCACCTCTCATAGATTTTTACTTAATAACACAGTCCCTATGTATGAGGAGTCTGGCTCCTGGTCAAAATCCTCTGTGTGATTTTTCAGGCTCATCCGTAGGCAATTACAAAGGCTTTACCCGGCCAGCAAGTGGCTTAAACAACAAATATTTGTTTCTCACAGCTCTGGAGGCTGAAGTACGAGATCACTGTGCCAGCTTGGTCAGGTTCTGGTGAGGATTCTCTTCCAGGTTGCAAACAGCCAACCGCTCTTTCTGACCTCACATGGCAGGAAGAGAGTTCTCTGGAGTCTCTTTCATAAGGCCACGAATCCCACTCATGAGCACTTCATGCTCATGACCTAATTTCCTCCAAAAGACTCCACCTTCTAGGATCATCTCAGTGCAGGGTAGGATTTGAGCATATGAAATTTGTGGAACACAAACATTCAGTCCGTAAAAGTGCCCCGTTTTTTTCTTTGTCACCTAGTTGCCAAAGGGTGCTCTTTTTTTCCCTCTCTTTTTATTTTCTCTTTTCCTTTTCCTTTTCTCTTCTTTTTTCCTCCTCCTCCTTCCTCTTGTTTTGTAGACTTTTTACTTTCCCACGGTTGTGCATCTATTTCCAGGAATGCCCATTTCAACTGACCTGCCTGCTTCTTTAAATCACCTGCACATTGGAATACCTTCCCTGCAGCCCCTGCTATTTTATGGCCAGAACTGTGCTGCTGTTGTTATTGTTGTCTTTAGTAATTTTAGACTTAAGATAGATTTAGTCTTTTGGCAGTAGTTTCAGACAAACACTCACAGTCATTAATTCCCCTGTTTGTCTTGCCCTCAGGTTTTCTCATTTTGCCTTTGCTGTCCACAGATTCTCAGGGTGGGGTGGGACTGGGAAGGGCAAACAAGTTTGTGTGAAGCTTTAGTGTTTTTATCTTTTTATTTGTCGCTATTTTGAAGTTTTGGCAATATCTGCCTTCAGTTTATGTTGAGAATGTAGTTTGGGGCAGAATTTAATTTTTATTTTGTGTTATTTTATCGTATGGGGAGGAAATAGTGGGAAGTAGGTGTTTTTTTTGTCACCATTGCTATTAACTATCTCGAAGTATCAGACCATTATCTCGTAAAAGAAATCCTTACAAATATATTCTAGGAGAGAGATTAGACTTCTATTAAACAAGTCAGATGAATTTGCAGAATAAATTCTATGGACTACAAACAAAAAGATGTAATTTATATTACATACATAGCCTTATTCATATAGCCCCACCTCTTATATTTAATTATCATCGTGGTTTTAGTGTCCATAATGCGTATAGCAAATATGTGCATGGATAAGTAAGAATATTTCTACAGAAAATCTCAAATGATCCTGAGGTTTTGAGGCACTCTAAAGTATCCAAGTTGTATCTGAAGACCCTAAATATATAACATCCAACCAATAAATGAACACCTCAGGTAACAGAGTTGTCTCCACACCTATTGTAGCTGGTTTGAAATATCTTTTATTTATTAAATAGGGTTATTTATTTGTATATAAATGTTTCCTTTCTGTACTCTCAACTGATGAAATGTTTTCTACATTAATCAAAATTACAGTGAATAAGTATTTATAAATACTTTTAAGTTAATAAATATGCATAAGTCTATCTCTTTAATTTTTTAATTCAATTAATTAGCATATAATGTATTATTAGTTTCAGAGGTAAAGGTAAGTGATTCATCAGTCTTATATAATACCCAGCGCTCATTACATCACGTGCCGCCAACCCCTCCTCTCCAACAACCTTCAATTTTTTTCCTATGATTGAGAGCCTGTTATGTTTTGTCTCCCTCTCTGATTTCATCTTGTTTTATTTTTTCTTCTCTTCCCCTATGATCCTCTGTTTTGTTTCTTAAATTCCACAGATGAGTGAGATCATATGATAATTGTCTTTCTCTGATTGACTTATTTCACTGAGCATAATATCCTCTAGTTCCATCCACATCATTGCAAATGGCAATATTTCATTTTTTTGATGGCTGAGTAATGTTCAAGTGTACATATATACCATATCTTCTTCATACATTCACCTGTCAGTGGACATCTGGGCTCTTTCCATAGTTCAGCTATTGTGGACATTGCTGCTATAAACATTGGGGTGCAGGTGCTCCTTTGGATCACTACATTTTGTATCTTTGGGGTAAATACCTAGTAGTGTAATTGCTGGGTTGTAGGGTAGCTCTATTTTCAACTTTTTGAGAAATCTGTATTTTCCAGAGTGGCTGCATCAGCTTGCATTCTCACCAACAGGGAAGGATTCCCCTTTTTCTGCATTTTCACCAACATCTACTGTTTCCTGAGTGGTTAATTTTAGACATTCTGACTGGTGTGAGGTGGTATCTTATTGTGTTTTCAATTTGTATATCCCTGACGATGAGTGATGTTGAGCATTTTTTCATGTGTTTGTTGGCCATTTGTATGTCTTCTTTGGAGAAATGTCTGTTCATGTCTTCTGCCCATTTCTTGATTGGATTATTTGTTCTTTGGGTGTTGAGTTTGATAAGTTCTTTATAGATTTTGGATACTGGCACTTTATCTGATAAGACATTGCCAGTATCTTCTCCCATTCTGTCGGTTGCCTTTTGGTTTTGTCGACTGTTTCTTTGCTGTGCAAAAAGCTTTTTATGTTGATGAAGTTCCAATAGTTCATTTTTGCCTTTGTTTCCCTTGCCTTTGGAGATGTGTCTAGCAAGAAGTTGCTGTGGCCGAGGACACAGAGGTTGCTGTCTGTGTTCTCTAGAATTTTGTTGGATTCCTGTCTCACATTTAGGTCTTCCATCCATCTTGAGTCTATTTCTGTGTGTGGTATAAGGAAATGATCTGGTTTCATTCTTCTGCATGTGGCTGTCCAATTTTCCCAACACCAGTTTTTGAAGAGACAGTCTTTTTTCCATTGGATATTCTTTCCTGCTTTGTCAAAGATTACTTGACCACTTGACCGTAGAGTTGAAAGTCCATTTCTGGGTTCTTTATTCTGTTCCATTGATCTGTGTGTCTGTTTTTGTGCCAATACCATATTGTCTTGATGATTACAGCTTTGTAATATAGCTTGAAGTCTGAAATTGTGATGCCACCAGCTTTGGTTTTTTTTTTTTTTCTTTTCTTTTCTTTTCTTTTTTTTCAACATTCCTTTGGTTATTCGGGGTCTTTTCTGGTTCCATACACATTTTAGTATTATTTGTTCCAGCTCTGTGAAAAATGTTGATGGAATTTTTATAGGGATTCCATTGAACGTATGGATTGCTCTAGGTAGCATAGACATTTTAACAATATTTGTTCTTTCAGTCCATGAGCATGGAACGTTTTTCCGTTTCTTTGTGTCTTCATCATTTCTTTCATGAGTGTTCTATAGTTTTCTGAGTACAGATCCTTTGCCTCATTGGTTAATTTCTAGGTATCTTATGGTTTTGGGTGCAATTGTAAATGGAATCGACACCTTAATTTCTCTTTCTTCTGTCTCATTGTTGGTGTATAGAAATGCAACTCATTTCTGTGCATTGATTTTATATCCTGCCACTTTACTGAATTCCTGTATGAGTTCTAGCAATTTTGGGATTGAGTTTTTGGGTTTTCCACATAGAGTATCATGTCATTTGCAAAGAGTGAGAGTTTGACTTTTTTGCCGATTCAGATGCCTTTTATTACTTTTTGTTGTCTGATTGCTGAGGTTAGGACTGGTGAGAGTGGGCATCCCTGTCATGTTCTTGACCTTAGGGGAAAAGCTCTCAGGTTTTCCCCATTAAGAATATTTGCTGTGGTTTTTCATAGATGGCATTTATGATATCGAGATAGGTACCCTCTATTCCAACACTGTGAAGGTTTTAATCAAGAAAGGATGCTGTACTTTGTCAAATGCTTTTTCTGCATCTATTGAAGGATCATATAGTTTTTGTCCTTTTTTTTATTTATGTGGTGTATCACATTGATTGATTTGTGGATGTCGAGCCAATCTTTCAGCATAGGAATAAGTCCTACTTGGTCATGGTGAATAATCCTTTTAGTGTACTGTTGGATCCTATTGGCTAGTACTTTGGTGAGAATTTTTGCATCCATGTTCATCAGGGATATTGGTCTGTAATTCTCCTTTTTGGTGGGGTCTTTGTCGGGTTTGGGGATCAAGGTAAGGCTGGCCTCATAGAAAGAGTTGGGAAGTTTTCCTTCCATTTACATTTTTTGAAACAGCTTCAGAAGGACAGGTATTAATTCTTCTTTAAATGTTTGGTAGAATTCCTCTGGGAAGCCATATGGTCCTGGGCTCTTGTTTATTGGGAGATTTTTGATTACCTCTTCAATTTCCTTGGTGGTTATGGATCTGTTCATGCTTTCTATTTTTTCCTGGTTCACTTTGGTAGTTTATACATCTCTAGGAATGCATTCATTTCTTCCAGATTGCCTAATTTGTTGGCATATAGTTGCTCATAATATGTTCTTATAATTGATTCTATTTCTTCGGTGTTTGTGGTGATCTCTAATCTCCATTCATGATTTCATTTATTTGGGTCTTTTCTCTTTTCTTCTTGATAAGTCTGGCCAAAGGTTTATCAATCTTATTAATTCTTTCAGTTTTTTTAAAGATTTTTTTTTTTATTATTTATTTGTCAGAGAGAGAGAGAGGGAGAGAGAAAGAGAGCACAAGCAGGAAGAGTGGCAGGCAGAAGGAGAAGTAAGGTCCATGCTGAGCAAGGAGCCCAAAGGAGGCCTCAAACACAGGACCTGGGGATCATGAACTGAGCCAAAGGCAGACACTCAACTGACTGAGCCACCCCAGCATCTCTTATTAATTCTTTCAAAGAACCAGCTCCCAGTTTTGTTGATCTGTTCTACTGTTCTTCTGGTTTCTATTTCATTGATTTGTGTTCTAATCTTTATTAATTCTCTTCTACTGCTGGGTTAAGGCTTTATTTGTTGTTCTTTGTCCAGCTTCTTTATGTGTAAGATTAGGATGTGTATTTGAGACCTTCCTTCCCTTTCTTGGGAAAAGCCTGTATTGCTATATACTTCCCTCTTAGGACTGCCTTTGCTGCATCCAAAAGCTTTGAACAGTTGTGCTTTCATTTTCATTTGTTTCCATGAATTTTTAAAATTCTTCTTTAATATCTTGGTTGACCCATTCATTCTTTAGTAGGATGCTCTTTAGTCTCCATGTATTTGAGTTCTTTCCAAATTTCCTCTTGTGATTGAGTTCAACTTTCAAAGCATTGTGATCTGAAAATATTCAAGGAATGATCCCAATCTTTTGGTACCAGTCGAGGCTTGGTGACCTAAGTATGTGATCTATTCTGGAGAATGTTCCATGTGCAATCAAGAAGAATGTGCATTCTGTTGCTTTAAGATGAAATGCTCTGAATAGATCTGTGAAGTCCCTCTGATTCAATGTGTCATTCAAAGCCATTGTTTCTTTGTTGATCTTCTGCTTAAATGATCTGTCTATTGCTGTGAGTGGAGTGTTAAAGTCCCCTACTATTACTGTATTATTATCCACGTTTCTTTAATTTTGTTATTAATTGGCTTATATAATTGGCTGTTCTCATGTTAGAGGCATAAATATTACAATTGTTAGATCTTGTTGGATAAACCCTTTAATTAGCGTTCTTCCTCATCTTTTATTACACTCTTTTGTTTAAAAGTCTAATTTGTCTGATATAAGGATTGTTCCACAAGGTTTCTTTCTTTCTTTCTTTCTTTCTTTCTTTCTTTCTTTCTTTCTTTCTTTCTTCCTTTTTTTATGTCCATTAGCATAATAAATGGTTTTCCACCCCCTCACTTTCAATCTGGAGGTGTCTTTGGGTCTAAAATGAGTCTTTTGCAGACTACATAGCAATGGGTCTTGCTTTTTTATCCTATCTGATACCCTGTGTCTTTTGATTCAGGCATTTAGCCCTTTTACATTTGGAGTAACTATTGAAAGATATGAATTTAGTGCCATTGTATTACCTATGAAGTCACTGTTTCTGTATATTGTCTCTGTTCCTTTCTGATCTATGTTACTTTTTGGCTCTCTCTTCACTTAAAGGATTCTCTTTAATATTTCTTGCTGGGCTGGTTTAGTGATCACAAATTCTTTTAGTTTCTGTTTGTCCAGGAAGCTTTTTATTGCTCTTATTTTGAATGACATCCTTGCTGGATAAAGTATTCTTGGCTGCATATATTTCTCATTTAGCACCGTGAATATGTCATACCAATCGTTTCTGGCCTGCCAAGTCTCTGTGCAGAGGTCTGCCAGCAGCTTAATGTTTCTACCCTTGAAGATTATGGGCCTCTTGTCCTGAGCTGTTTTCAGGATTTTCTCTTTTTCTCTGAGATTTGCAAGTTTCTATTATATGTTGATGTGTTAACTTATTTTTTATTGATTTTGAGGGGGGTTCTCTGTGCCTCCTGGACTTAAATGCCTGCTTCCTCCCTCAGATTAGGGAAGTTCTCCACTATAATTTGCTCCAATATACTTTCTGCCTGCTCCCCCCCCCCCCCACTTCCTGCCTTTCCTCTTCTTCTGAGATCCTAATTATTCTAACATGGTTTTGCTTTATGGTATCACTTACCTCTCAAATTCTCCCCTTTTGATCCAGTAGTTGTTTATCTCTCTTTTTCTCAGCTTCTTTATTCTCCATCATTTTTGTTCTTCTATATCATTATTTCTCTCTTCTGCCTCATTTGTCCTAGAAGTTAGAGCTTCTATTTTTTATTGCATCTCATTAATAGCCTTTTTGATTTTGACTTCATTAGATTTTAGTTCTTTTTTTTTTCCTCCAGAAAGGATTTCTCTAGTGTATTCTGTGCTTTTTTCAAGCCCAGCTAGTATCTTTATAATCGTTATTCTGAACTCTAGTTATGACATTTACCTATATCCATACTGATTAGGTCCCTTGAAATCTGTTCTGCCTCTTATTCTCTTTTTTGAGGTGATATTTTCTGTCTTGCTATTCTGTCCACAGAAGAATAGATGAACAAGAGAACAAAATACTAAATTGGCAACAACAACCACATGAAATATACATTAAACAAATCAAAAGAGACCTGAAACAAAACAAAACAAAACAAAATTAAATTTAAAAAGAGAGAGAGAATATAATCAAACAGGTGAACATAACAGAGCAATACACTATTTTCTGAGTGTATTTTTGTCTGTTTGTCAGAAGAAACTACATCCCAAAATTGTAAGGAAAGAAAAACTTATATATATACAAAAATAAAACTAAATATAGTGAAAAGACAGAATGTAACTGTAACGATGAAATTTTAAAAAGACCAATAAAGAAGAAGAAGAAGAAGAAGAAGAAGAAGAAGAAGAAGAAGGAAATATGATCAGGTGACGAGAACAGAGCAATATACTAAATTTTGGTTGTATTTTGGTCTGTTTGTTAGAAGAAACTGTATCCTAAAATTGTAAATAAAGAAAACCTTATATACATACAAAAATTAAGTAAAATACAATGAAAGGATAGAATGTAACTATAAAGATGAAAATTAAAGAAGAATTTTTTTAAAAAGTTGATAAAATAAGAAACTGGTTGAAAAAGGAAAGAGAAAAAAATTAGAATTGAAATACTAAAGAATCATGGGGGAAAAAACATGAATTCTATATACTATTTTCCCCTAGCGCTGGAGTTTTGCAGTTCTCATTGATCGGTAAACTTGGGCTTGGCTAGATGTTCTTGCTGATCTTCTGGGGGAGGGGCCTATTGTGTTGATTCTCAAGTGTATTTGCCCCAGACGGAATTGCACTGCTCTTGCCAGGGCCAGGCTTTTGCTCCCTGAAGGCTTTCCATACCACTTTAGAGGATGAGAATGAAATGGTGGCTTCCTACTCTCCAACCCTGGAGCAAAGAGCTCAGGGCTCCACTCCTCTGTGTGCCTTAAGAGAAAAACAGTCAATCACTCCTGTCTCCCTGGTCTCCATCTGATCTCTGTGCTCACCCAGCCTGTGACTGAGCAGTTTTCTTTCAGGCACACAACCCCGATTTAGTTTCCAAATCTTGCAAACTCCTGCTATGTGCATCTGTTCTGCTCCTCCCAGGGGTGAGGGGTCTCCTGGCAGTTTTGCTTCTTGCTGGGCGCCTGCTCAGAAAGCCATCACCTGACCATGCCTTGGGTCACAGTATATGGCAACCTGGAGCTGAGAGCCCTCTCCTGGGCTCACTGATTGCAGCCAGCTTCCCCACTCTGATGCCTGGGAACTCTGGGGCACTCAGGCACCCCTGGTCTTCACTGTCCCACCTAGGATTCTGTCCCAATTTGCCACCTGAGCGTCTTTCAAGACGAGAAGCCCCTCACTGGAGCAGACTTTTAAAAGTTCGATTTTACTCTCGGCTGCTATATCATTTTCCGGTGCCAGCTTACTGAGGCTTCCTCCCCCAGCTGTCTATCATTCCATTTATTGCCTCAGATTCTCTTCTCCGCACCTCCTACTTTGCAGAAAATTGTCGTTTTTCTATGTGTAGAGTTGTAGCTATTCTTTTCTTAGATCTCCGGTTGAGTTCACAGGTGTTCAGAATGAGTTGATAGCTATCTAGCTGAATTCCTGGGACCAGACAAAACTAAGGTCTCCTACTCCTCTGCCATCTTGGGCTATCTCTAGGAACTCGAAGTTTATCTCTTTAATGTCTTTCTCCCCCAACAGAGCTGTAGAAATGATCATGAAAGGCCACATATCTTTATGGCTTACTGCACTATTTCCCAACATCTAGCAGACTGACTAACACCATATTCAGTGACTATAAGTTCAAAGTGTAAATATCTTCTAGGAATACAAAGAATAAATCTAGACTTTCCAAAATATGCCAACCTTTAAGATATTAGAAGACAAGCATAATGCACCCTAACTATTATGAATCTTTTAATTTGTATTATGAAATTTGAGTCATTTTTTTTCATTATAGTAACCACTCTTGGAAATGCTAGATTCTTTACTGTTACTCAAAACGCTGCACGTAACTTAAAAAAAAACCTCTAGAGTCTGACCAGTCAGGTTAAATTCAGTCAACTTAAGACTCTTTAAAATGGAGGAACTATTACTTTGAAAGGTTATTGTAAATATCATCATCTCTTACAATATGGGTACATAGAAACTGCTCAAAAACAAGTCTGTTATTTTTAAGCATATAGATTTTATTAAAAACACTTTTATAATATATTCCCTTAGTTAATTATCGATTGATCTTCTGCAAGAACTCTGACATAGTAGCTTGATCACACATAAATTATTTACATACAAACAAGAGATTTATAAATAAATCCCATATATGGGAAAATTCTTTGCTAGAAAAATTGGGGTTTTGTTTGTTAGTTTGGTAACACATCTGTATATCGTACAATTTACTTAGTCTGGATAGTGAATTTAGATGCAATGTAAGAACTTCTGCTAAAAATTAATATATTTAAAAAAATAAAAATAAAAAATAAAAAAAATAAAAATTAATATATTTTCCCTTAAAATAGATTATGAAATGGATTAATAAGTACTTGTAGTATATTTAAACCTGTGCTTCTTAGTATCTTAGTTATCTTATTCCAAACTCTTTCTAGAAAATAAAAATATGATGAATAATATGCCTTTTCAAATAGCCCTGGTGTATTTCCTTAATGGAAGCATGACAGTTGTTTTGGTTTTCCTGTGTCAGACTCTAGCATAATAATCAACATGCTTATCTATCTCTAGAACAATGATCTGAAAAGTCAACTCATATGAGGATGTGAGCAAACCATATATCATATTGTTGGTATGTTTTTTGTATATGCAGGAAAGCAATATGGTCAGAAGAAGTTTTTTTTTTTTTTTTTTTTTTAGGATCAAAAGCAAAGTGTCCTTTGTTTAGCAGTAAAAATAAGAAATATAAAAAGCTTACCACGCTTGTAGTGAAGTAATATATGCCCGTAGTACTTCTGAAGGAGTAAAGCAGATATTCTATGGCTATTTCATTTCCGCAGTCATTAATATGTGAAGCATGTGTAGTTTCTGGTGCTCCTGTTGGGAGTAAAAGTAGTTGGAAGGCTTCCAAAGGATGGAGGCTGTAAGAGCTATCCAGGAAGGCCACAATGTGCAGGGACTGCTTTCAGAGTCACGAAATTCTGGGTTTATTCTGACCTCTGCCAACTAACAAGCTGAGTGACACTGGAAAGATACTTATCTCTCTGACTCATGAGGAGTAGACAGAATAACAGTTTCCCAAAGATGCCCATCTTCCAATCCCTAGAATCTTCTCTGGCAAACGTGTCTTTGAAGATATAATAAGATTAAGAATTTTGAGAAAGGGACATTATCCTAGATTATCTGGATGGGCCAATGTAATAAAAAAGCCAATGCAGAAGGAGGTGAGAAAATCAAGGGGAGGGCACCTGGGTGGCTCAGTCAGTTAAGTGTCTGCCTTCGGCTCAGGTCATGATCCCAGGGTGCTGGGATCGAGTCCAACATTGGGCTCCTTGCTCAGCAGGGAGCTTTCTTCACCCTCTGCCTGCTTCTCCCCTTGCTTGTGCTTGCTGACAAATAAATAAATAAAATCTTAAAAAAAAAAAAAAAGAAATGAAAATCAAGGGGAGAAAAAAGAGCTGGGACAACTGAAAGCAGAGGCTGAAATAATTCACTTTGAAGGTGGAGGAAGGGGGCAGGGAATGTAGATGGCCTTTAGAAGCCGGAAAAGACAAGAGAACAGATTTTTCCATGAAGACTCCAGAGGAATACAGCCCTGCCAACACCTTTGTTTGTTTGTTTTTAAGACTTCTAACTTCCAGAACTGTAAGAAAATAATTTGGCATTTTTTTCCAAGGCCCTAAGTATGTGGTAATTTGTTAAAGAAGTAATAGGGAAATAATACATCATACTTAATATTATTTACTTAATGTAATATTTAATGCATTGCAAGTGCTCGATAAATGTTGTGTATGATAATGGGGATTATTTTTTAAAGGATGAAATGCAAATATGGGATCCAATGCAATGCAGCCCACTGGCATTAGATAGCAGTACAGAGGGACCATTGGAAAGAGAAAGATGTTTTCAGTTGGGACTTCTTCAGAGGATTCAAGCAATAGGAAGTGTAAAAAGATATAAAAACAATCTGCAGAGTATTTAAGCAAATACTGAGTGATAATCATCAGTTTTGCAGAACCGATGAACAGAGCAGAGTTTATATTGAATATTTTAAAGGGGAAGTGAATGATTTTTTTTTCCCTGAAAAGTACCAAGCGGAATTAATGATGACAATTTGAATGTGATTTTATAGATTTTGAAGTTTTCACACAGGTTCTAAAATTATGATGCTATCTTGACAAAAATAGATCTGGTGCATTGCCTTAAAATAACAGTATGTGATAAAATTAGAGACAAATTGTACATACAAAATCCATTTTATCTTGAAAGAAAATGGAAATTTGCAAGTGCATAAACTGACAGCTTATTGCTGTGTAAGTATGGAAATAGATTAAGTTAAAATAGATTTCTCTTCTCACCATATTAGATTTTCCATGTTTCCATAACATCAAATAACTGGGTCCAATGTTAATGTAAAATATCAGAATCAGTAGGCATCTTTCCATACCTAAGTTTTACAACTGAACTTCTTTTTGTGTCTACTGAGATTTGGTCCTAAAGCTACAATTTCTTATAGGTTATTTCTTAATGTTTATCTTACTATTTGATCAAACTTATTATGCCAAATATCGAATTAATCATTCTCACATACCAATGTTCCCATCAAAGTTTCCATTATCCAAATTAATAGAAAAACTTAGTTATCCAAACTAATAAGCAAAAAAACAGGTAAAAATATCCTATTCTTAGTTTTATTTTTCTTTTTGTCTCACCATATCTTGCATGTCACATTCTATTGATTCCTTTATTTGCCATAACTCTGTACCTCTTCCTCTGTAGGCCACCTGTTAACATCCCAGTTTTAACTCGTGTCATCTCAAAATTAGTATGCTAGAAAATTCATATAACCTGTTGTAAATTCCTTTAGCTGCCAAATTCCAAAGTGATTTTCTTCCAAGCCATCACATACGCTTCTGCCTTATTACTTGCATCATATATCCCATGACTAAAAAAATTCTCTGAAGTACTCCATAGCTCAAAAAAAAATTAATTTACCACTGACTATAATGTCTGGTGTATTACCATCCCATTGTACTTGAATGCAAGCTCATTTCGGGGATCAACACTGAACATTTGCTTCTAGCACCTTTTCACCTGAGCCTCAGTTATTTATTTTTTTCTATTATTCTTCATTGACATCATGAAGACCATTTCTGGGTAATTATAGTGTAAGTGCTGGTAACGAAGAGCTTACCTGATAAGATTGTATTATAAGAGATCTTCTGGGGGTATATGTTAATACTGGTTTATTTGTAAGTAACTTCAAATTTACAGGAAAAACTAGCAAGAATCTTGCAAAGACCTCCTGGATCCCTTTAACAGATGAGTCCAGTTGTTGATATTTTGCCACATCTGGTTTATCATTCTCTTATTACTATGATTAATCCATTTAAGATTATATTACAGCAGTATGCTCCTTGGCTCCTGAATATTTCAATGTGTTTTCCCTCAAATTAAGGACTTTCACTTACATAGTCGTTCGGTTATTCAAATTCTGTCTATTATCCTAATAATATTTTACAGCAATTTTTTCTGATGCAGCATCCAACCCCGGGTTAGGCATTGCATTTAGTTTTTATCTATCTTTAGTCTCCTTTAACTGGAATGAGTCATCAAATTTTATGTGTTTCTTGACATTGACATTTGTTTAAGATAGAATCAGGTATTTTGTAAAATATCTCTGTGGCGGACTGAATAATGGTCTCTTAAGGATGTCCACCTGCTAAATTCCTGAAATTCGTGATTATGATATCTTTCATAGCAAAAGGGACTTGGCAGATATGATTAATTTGAGCATCCCAAGATGGAAGTTTATCCTGTATAATCCAGGCGGAGAGTACAGTAACCATAAGGGTACTTATAAAAAGGTTGAAATCAGAGAAGGATATTTGCCAATAGAATAGAAATGAATGAGAAAAAGAGAGCGGGGAGAGAAAAGAGAGAAGAGAGAAGGAGGAGAGGAGGACGGAGGGAGGGAGAGAGAGAAATTTGAAGATGCTACATCACTGGCTTTGGAGATAGAAGAATGGGCGATAAGTCAAGAAATACAGGCAGCCTCTAGAAGCTGGAAAAGGCAAGAAAGCAGATTTTCCTCTATAGGCTTCTGAAGGAGCACAGCTTGGCTTGTACCCTGATCTTAGCTCCATAAACCCATTTCAGACTTTTGATCTCTAAAAGCACAAGACAATGAACTCATGTTGTTTTGAATTACTACATGTGCAGTCATTGTTATATCAACCACAAGAAGCGATTGTAATATGCAGTTTGTATTTGTCTGGTGTTTTCTCGTGACTGGATTCAGGTTGTGCCTTTTGGAGAGGAATACCACAAAAGCGATGTGTCATAACTACACCACATCAGGTGAGACATGGTAAGTAAGTTTGTTCCAATGCTGATGGTGTGAACTTTGACCATTTGGATAACTGGTGCCCTATAAAGTTATGATTTTCTCATCATAAAGTTGTGATTTTTCTCATTATAATTAATAACTGATTTATGGAAAGATACTTTATGACTACATACATATGCTATTCCTCATCAAAATTTTGCTCTTTAGTTTTGCCTGAAAATTTTGCCTGACATAGTTAATACTATGATGATTGCCTAATGGTAATGGTTTGGTTCTATATTTACTCATACATTTTTTTAGCTGGCATTCTAATTTGAAGGAAAAACAGAGGAATTACCCAGAACAAATGAAATTAGTTATTTATTAGAAATGGGTAGAGTATGATGGAAGGGACAGAAGAGAGACCAATATATAAATATATCCACTTATCTATTGCATAAATTAAGTATATCTATTGCATGAAGATATCAGTCCATACTGCAAGTAAATATATTAAGTAATTAAAATAAATTTTAATTCAGATGCCTATTTTCTTATTTTCCCTCTGTTTTATACAAATATATTTTGCACTTTGCTTTTTTATTTTTGCTAAAAATACATCCTGAAAATTGCTCCGTATCAGTTTGTAGACTTCTCTTTCAATCTTTTACACAATTGCATAGTATTTTCTGTGCATATGACCATTATTGAATCAAACTATTAGTTTTTAAAGTTAATTCAAAAATTTCTATTAATAATTACTGCTACAAGGAATGATAAGACTATATATATATATAGTGGATTAATATATATATAGTGGATTAATATATATAGTGGGGAGATATATATATATATATATATATATATATATATATATATATATATATATATATATAGTGGATTAATTGTAGGGTAAATTCCTAGAAGTGATGTTTTCAAATTGTTCTTCGCAAGTGTTCCATTTTATGTTCCCACTGCAGGGTAAAAAAATGTGCTTCTTCTCTTAGCCTTATTAGCAGAATGTGCTGTCAGACTTGAAATTTTTGCCAACTTAATATGTAGACATAGTATCTTCTTGTTTTGTTCTGCATTTCTCTTATATGTGTGAAGTTAGACATCTTTACACATGTTCAAGATCCCATTATTATTTTTTGTTTTCAACAATGTCTCATCATTTCTTTTGCCCATTTTTCAATCAGATTCCTGTGTTTTTTCCACTGCAATTTTAAGCGTTCTTCATATATTAAGAATATTAGTTCTTTAAAAACAGATACTAGTTCTTTATTAGTGATGTATATGGTGTATATTTCCACCTAGTTCATCATTTGTCTTTTGATGTTTCTCACAGTGTTCATTGCTATTTGAAGAGGATTTAATATTATTTATTTAAATTTATTAGTCTTCTGTGTTGTCTTATCTTGATATTAAATTGTTATTAGAAATGCCCCCATACCTAATTGTAGAAGGATTTGTCCATGTAATTTAGTGCATTTTAAAAACTATCTTTCATGTAATTTATGATCCAGTAGGAGTTTTTTTTTTATTTGTGATGTAATGAATGGAACCATACTTATAGTATATTTTAAGATCTCCATAGCTTTACTTTTTCATTGTAAAAAGTGCATTTTAATAGAAGGATATTGGATATAATAAAACATTCAATATTTAAAGATTCATGTTTAACTTCCCCCATCTCCTGCAAGTAAAACCATCTTTCCTCTTTATTTAGAGCATTATTGCATTCTTACATGTTTATCACCATATATCCCTTCTTATGGGCAAGTATCAGACCATTTTTTTTCTGCCTTTGTTTCTTCAAGTTAATCTCTTCTCCTGGGATGAGACATCTCTCCTTCTTTCCATCTATTCAAATATTACTAAACCTGAAAGACAAACCTACAGTTATATCTTCACTTTGAATACATCTTAGAAGTAAACATTCACTGTACTTTGTACTATCTGGTCACTTCTGGCACTTTTATACAACATAATTTAATTATTTATAATGTATTTGCTGGTACTAGTGCTTATTATAAACAGTACACAATAATCTTTTTTTTTTTAACAAGAACAGAAAAAGCCTTTGAAAACAGGATTGCGTGATAAACACCCTTTATAACTCCTTAGCACTGCAACTGTAAAAGTGTTGTGTACATAATTGGTATTGAACACATATTTCTTTAGGCAAGTTTACACTAGATAAGTTCCTTTTGCCTTTTTTCTAGAATTAGCTGAGAGTGAGAAAAACAAAATTTACTCAAAATAATAAGCAAATATGCAGCTAACGAATCTTTCAATTTTCCAGTAACATATTGGCATATGTCTTTATTTACCAAAAAAATAGATTAGTGATATTAACTTCATAAATCATTATAAACTCATCAAAGCAAGCACAACAGACAACGTGTGTAAAATAGGTGTAAATGTCATCTAAAAACCAAATGATATTTAATATTTGAATAACTGAGAAACTTTTGCTTATTTTACTGTAAGAGAATGAAAAAAATCTTAAGTCTTAACTTCAAAAAATGGGACTGCCATGGGTGATCAAACAAACATATTAGGTAGCCAGGAAATCCAATTCAACTGGAGATTTAAACAAGACAGTTAAGTACATGAGATGTTGTACATAGTTCTTTTGTTTCCAATTAGTATGTTAAAAATGTGGATTTTAAATTAATTATAATTAATAATTCTTTGGGAAAAGAACATTAATCAGCATATTACATTTAAGGAGACTACCATATAGACTATATTTAATATATATTAAACATATACAATATTTATTGTTTTATAAATAACTTAAATATACTCTTTCTCTTTTTTTTAAAGGTTAAATATGCTCTCTTTTTATACTTGAATCTGAAAAGAGGTAAATCAGAGACAGAATTCTAAGAAAGAGTCATTTCATTTTCTCTTTTTCATCTTCTCCTTCTCCTTGTCTTTTCCTTTTGCTTCTTTTTGGAATATGTTGATTATATATTGAAAACTCCAAATCATTACACAATCTATGCAAAAGAACATTTCAATGTAGTAAGGGTCAGATCTTTGCATTTATGTTGGATTTTCTCATAAAAGCTCAAAGCCCTATCAGACATCTCATTTTCCATAGAACATACTAAAAAATTTCAAAAATGCTCTCAAACTCTAATCTTCCACTTTTCGTGGGTGATATGCTATCCTGGAATAGAAGGAAAGTCCTCCATTTCAAATTGATGACTTAAATCAGCATATTTGAGTTTTCTTCTTTTAAAATTCTCATTGAAATGCCACAATGCATGAGATTTTTCTGCAAAATATAACACAGAAGGGATTGGATAAAGAGAAATACCAACATGTCTGTTGGATGATGAGTTCAATGAAAAGTTCACCTGAGCATAATTTGAACAGAACCTTCTGAAAGAATAGAAAAAGAAAAAATTCAAGTTAGAATGCCAGGTGTTGAAAGTGAAGGCTAGCCATGACAGATTCAGGAAGATGTTTAGGCACGTATCAACTTCAAAAAGCACATATAGATTGTTGAATAAATGTCAGCATGAGAAGGGGTGCTGCCATGTATTATCATGGAACCCCTGTAGATAGATACACAGAGATTATTGTGAGGGGACTTAATGTCAGGACAGGCACTCAAACAAGACCCAATATGCCAGTGTTAAAAAAAACAAAAACCAAAAAAACAGAGACCAAATGGAATCATTTGTACTAAACCCTACATCAGTAAACCAAGACTTAATATCCAAACTCTGTATTTTTAGCCTTTCCCAGGAATATAATCTTAAACCAATCGATCTGGAATTTCCTGGTCAGCAATAGATGGTTATTCTGCCTGAGAGACCCCCTTCTGTCTCCTAAAGAAAGATGATTTGATCAGCTCTTTCCTTGTCTCTGCCTCCATCTGCCTATAAAAGTTTCCCATTCTATGCAGCTTTTTGAAGCTCCTTTCTATTAGCTACATGAAATGCTGTCTGATTTATGAATTGTTGAATAAAGCCAATTAGATCCTCAAATTTACTCAGCTGAATTTTGCTGTTTAACTCCATGTAGAGAAGAGAGTGTTGCCCAAGCTGATACCTAACTATCACAATTAATCTCCATGGTGGTGACTTTTCCTTCCACCCCACACTCTTCTCTGCAGAACTCTCTCTCCTTGTTTTCTGTGAAAAACGGTTCTCAGTTAACAACACAACAATGCAAATAATATAATCCTTTCTATTCCTTCTTTGTCTAAGACTAAGTTTTTAAACTGCACCCATAAAAAATCTAATAGGACAATCTTAATCATAATAAGAAGCAAACACATACTTTCCTGAAAGAATAAGCAAAGTGAAAAATATCAAGTATATATAAATATTCTGAAGAAGGAAGTTTACATAGAAATGAATAAATAAGTGTTCACCTCTTAGAGAAACACTCTGATAAGCAGGAGAAATGTTTTCAAAATACTCTTTTTATAATCTTAACAAGGTTTAAGATGTCAATAAATTTATTAAAATTCTGAGAGAAAATATTAATTTTTTGAAAATTATTGTCATTTTTTTAAAAAATCACCTAGCAGGAGGTAGTAAATAGCAGAGAAGAGTAAAATTGAATCAGTGAAGTAAAAACCCAGCTTGAAGAACCCCGAAAAACTAAAAGACAAAGGCCAGTAAAATTTTGTCACGAACAAATGAGAGCAAGGAATGTGGAGGTAATTCATCACTGATCTTACATATTCATAATCCAATGCAGAAGAAAAAGGGACCTAGAAAAGAAATTCAACCATCGAATGAAAAGTAAAGACAGATCTAGGTTCTTACATCAGTAGGGTCTATGAGGTATTAAGAAAAGCCTGTGCTACTTTGAGTCAAAATTGTCTTCCTGCTTTAAAGAAAACCAAAACAAATAGGAAGTCCAGGATAATACTGAAATACTGATTTATATTCTTTTTCATGCATTTTTTTCTCTTTTTTATCACAGTGGTTTCTTCGTTGCCTCAGGCTGGACTAAAGCAGAAATTGGGGAAAAAAACAAAAGAAAATTAACAAAACACCACAAATAAGAAAAACATAAATAATCCTTGCTTTGTTTTTTAAAAACATAATTGATTGAGGAAAAACATAATTGATTGTGTTCAGGAATTCTATAGGAGAAAATAAGAGACGAAGTGCTTAGGAGGGGGAATGAGAAAGTGGAAGCATTAGAGAGAGTAGTGGGAGGTATGAGATATATGTAGTTACTAATTAATATAGCTGATAAGGGGTTAATATCTAAAATACATAAGGAACTCCTACAACTCAATAGTAAAAAATCAAATAACTTGATTAAAAAATAGGCAAAGAGGGGCGTCTAGGTGGTTTAGTTGGTTAAGTGTCTGCCTTTGGTTCAGGTCATGATCCCAGGGTCCTGGGATCGGGCCCCATGATGGACTCCCCACTTAGCGGTGAGTCTGCTTCTCCCTCTCCCTCTGCCTCTTTCCCCGGTTTGTGCTCTCACTCTGTCTTGAATAAATAAATAACATCTTTTTTAAAAAATGGGCAAAGAGCTTGAAATGATACTCAAATGGACACCAGGTATGTGAAAAGATGCTCAACATTACTAATCATCAGGGAAACACAGATCAAAACCCCAATGTGTAAAACCTCACACCTGTCGGAATAGTTGTTATCAAGAACAAACAAACAACAAAGGATAACACATGTTGGCAAGGATGTAGGGAAATTGGAAGTCATATATGTTGGTGAGAGTATTAGATAGTGCAGGCACTGTGGAAAATAGGATGGAGGTTCCTCCAAAAATTAAAAATAGAACTACCATATAATCCAGCAATTCTACTTCTGGGTATTTATCTGAAAAAAATGGTATCAGAATCTCGAAGAAATATTTGTACTCCCACATTCATTGCAGGATTATTCACAATAGCCAAGATATGAAAGCAATCTAAAGTTCCACTGACTGATGAATGGATTAAATGTGGTATTTATGTACAGTGGAATATTATTCAGCCCTAAAAAGGAGGAATGCCTGCCATATGCAAAAACATGAATAACGGTGGAAGACATTATGATAAGTGAAATAAATCAGTCACAAAAGGACAAATATTAAATGATTCACTATACGAGGTATCTAAAAACTCTCAAACTCATAGAAACAAAGAGTAGAGGGATGGTTGTTAGGGCCTTGGGATAAAGAGAAATGGGGAGTTGCCCAGCAGGTTAATCTTCAGTTGTGCAAAATAAAGAAACTTTGGAGATCTGTTAGACTATGAGCCTATAGGTAATAATTCAGTACTGTATACTTAAGAAATTATTGAGGGTAGATCTCATGTTAAGTATTCTAATAAAAACAACAAAAAACAAACAAAAAATCAAAAGAGGAAGAAAGATACTTTTGGAGGTAAGAGATATGTTGCGGTGATAGTTTTAGGGGTGTTTGCCTATCTCCAAAGTCATCAAATTGTATGCATTGAAAAATTGTATGCAGTTTTTGTGTTTATGAATTACATGTTAACAAAGCTGTTTAAAAGTAAATTAAGTTAAATTAATATAAGAGGCAAATTAGAAGTCTGCATTAGCATGAACAGCGGGGATGGAATTCAAATGAGAAGCCCATTTATTAACTCCAAATTTAGAAACAAAGAATAAGTACAGGCATGAGGATATTTACGTACACAATTGAAATTTTAAAACCAAAACCAAACTAACCTATCTTCTTTTAAACCAAAACCTTGCTATTAATTATTATAAACTGTAAATACATTTAATCAAGGTCAATGTTTTCTTCTTGATTTCAGTCTTATCAGTTAATAACAGGCAAGTTATTTTCTTACTTTTTGATTCAGACACAAATGCACCCCCTGGATGCATTTCTTTCCATGTTTCTTTCTAGGCCCACAAAGTTTAACTTCACAACTGTTCCCTGTTCTTTAAAGTCTCTTTTGTTAGTGATGAGTGAAACATTTCTCAATATCCTGTCATTCTAATTCTTATACCCTTTTCCTAACACTAACACATGTTCAACTTGTCTGACTAGCTCGAGGCCCTTAACAACCGTCCACCTGACCAAGGGCTCCTCACTGGCATTTTATAAAAGGTTCTCTGCTCCAAATCTAGACCTTGTAACATTGCCTCTGGGGATTTTTCCAGCCCTCATTTTCCTTAGAACTTATTTTCAGTTGCTAGTTTCTAAACTTGTTTTTACTCCTTTGGGCTTAATTATTTTTGGTATGCTCCTTTATTTTCTAGCCAACTTCTGTCTCCACAGTACAGCACACAGCCCAGATCCATCCTCCTCCACACCCCTACTCATCCTCACTCAGAAAGGATTCCAGATAAATTGCACACTTAGCAGAAAGAACATTCAAATTACTGATCCAGGCATCTAGCTAAAAATGCAGACATAAGTCTTTCCAGACAGAGGGATATCTTTTAATGTAAGTAGTTTCTGGAGGAAGACTTGATGACAAGTTAGTCTTTCAATGTTTAATCATTTTGTGAATAAACCGCTATATCTGGATTCAGATTGTATTGTCTCTTTATTTTTTCTTCCACAGACACAGACATGAAGCAGCAATAAAACTCTAGATTACAATGATCCTTTAGAAGTTTAAAGGATATGTATTTTAACATTGTCAAATAATGTCATCAAAGCTTAATCTTAATAATTCAACATATATTGTTTTTAGTATCAAGTAGGTACTATGCCAGTTTTTGAAAAAAAATATGTATGATTTTTGCCACAGTCCTAGAAAGTACATGTTATTATCTTACATATGATACTTAGAACAGTTGAGGCTCTTTCTCAGATGGTTATTTCTACATTTTTAGAAGCACTTGTCAGATGAAGGATTTCAAACTTGGTCTCTATGACTCTAAAAACATCTTTAACCACTTACTGTGTTTACCATTCTCACTTGAAGAGAGACTCCAACCTTGGATCTATTTTAAAAAAAAAAGAATTTTGTTGAATAGGCAAATATTTATTATACGAAGTGACAAGAAGCTGTCTAATTAGGGTTGCTTTACATTTTGAGAAGTTTTTGATACAGGATAAGTATCACATTACCTTAATTCTAAGAATATATTGATTTTCTAATGTATTGTGATCTTAACATGTCTTTCAGGAAAAGAAAGTCTATAACATTAAATATACTCTTCATTGTTTAGCTACAACTCTGTTTCAAAAAGTTTAAATTAGCAGCAACATAATACTGTACATAATAAAATAAAAGTGATAGGGTAATGATCAAGCTTGTAATAGGTTTCTAAAGTCTAGATCCAGACAAAGACTCTCCCCTTGACCACACTTTAATTAGGCTCCTCTGAACTCTCTTCTCAACTAGCCCTTGACCTTGACTCCTGTCCTTGCTGAGCCTACATAACCCAGTTGCAGAAAGAATTCTGCTAAGTCAGTTTGGGGACAATCTTCCACCTTATTGTCTGATCAGCCTTGATAGCTCTGATCAAACACTTCATCCCTCAGCCTTGCTATCTTACACCTGGCGTTTCTTGAGCAAGGATCCCCCTATTCTTCATGTGTCCTCTTAGTCATTTTCTACCCACCAACCCTTTCATCCTGTTCCTTGGCTATAGATCCCTACTTTCCCTTGTTGTATTTAGAATTGAGCCTAGTTCTATACTGAGGTCTATTTCCCCCTATTTCAATAGTTCCTGAATAAAATTTGTTTTGCAGCTCTAACAACTGTCTGGCTCTGGTCCCCTTTTACAACGTTTTCTTCAACTTAAATGCTAAATATCCTGTAGTACCGTGTAAAATGTTTTCGGCACATAAATTTGAGTCAATGGCAGATCCCATCTAAAACTGTTGGATAAAAGGATAAGTGACTTCCTTCCGTCTACGGTAGAGAAATTCGTACTAAATTAGTTTTCCAAACACAAACAGGTATAAAACTCGGACAAAATATAAGAGACAATGGTTTTCAAGCAGTGAAGAATAAACAGGGCTGGGCTATGAACCCTGATAGAGAAGTCTGAGAGAGAATCAGTGGATCAATGAACTCTCCACTTGAGGACAATTTGGGGACAACACCACAGAGGACTGGAGTTAAAGGAGAACAACATTGTCCTGCCGAACTGAAGCAGCTAAAATCAGAATTAAGGAAAGGTCAGGTGTCTGGGATGTCGAAGGAGAGCAGGGAGCTGCACAGAGTGGGGGCCCCAGTGTCTTTTTGGAATTACTCATGAATCTGTAGTCGGGGCCAGAGTGGTACGTGCCCAGGATGGCACCATAGGACTACCTGCCGCTATGCATGGACAGTGAAATAGAGATGCCAGGTGTAGAACGGTGTGGAGGGAAGAGAAATACTGGGGAAAATTGTAATTCTGGCCCAGCCAGAATAGAGATATCTCATTAATGTCTAATAATAATTATTGCTTCTAACTGGGATCCCAGAAAGTAAATGTCTTAGGAATGAGCACCTGCCCCAAAATATCACATTCAGCCCTAACAAAACGTAAAGGTAAGCTTTGATAAGATTTCTGGACAGGAGAGAGTGTGAAGGTTGAGTGCTTTCAACCTTCGATTTTTCACAGATGAGCACTAACAAAGCTTAAAACCAATCCTTCACAAGCTTTCATGGTGATAATTCAGTAATTGAACTTCAAACAAAATACAAATTAAAACTTCTCAGTGAAGGATAACAGAATCCAAAGCATCTATGACATATTATTCACAATGTCTACTATCCTATCAAAAACTATTAGAAACGCACACACACACACACACACACAGAAAAAAAAAGGGAACTGCGATCCATGAAAATTTTTTTAAAAAATTGGTCAATAAATAATTGTGAAAACAAGACGATCCAGATGTTAGATGTAAAAGACAAAGACTTTAATAGAATTCTATTAAGGTCTGTAGGTTAGTTGACAATTTTGAACCAATGTTAATTTCATGGTTTTGATAATTATACTATGTCTATGTAAGATATTAACATTGGGGGAGCTTGGGAAAAGAGGAGAACGCTGTCCCATTTTTGCAAGCTTTGTGTAAGTCTAAAACTATTTCTAGATAAAAATATGTTCATTGAATTAAAGGACATCACCTACTGAGTTGACAGAGTGAATTTCAGCAAAGGAGTGAAAATATAAATGTAAAATAAAAATTCTAGTACTGGAGGGGCGCCTGGGGGGCACAGCGGTTGAGCGTCTGCCTTTGGCTCAGGGCATGATCCCGAGTTATGGGATCGAGCCCCACATCAGGCTCCTCCGCTATGAGCCTGCTTCTTCCTCTCCCACTCCCCCTGCTTGTGTTCCGTCTCTAGCTGGCTGTCTCTGTCAAATAAATAAATAAAATCTTTAAAAAAAAAAAAATTCTAGTACTGGAAAACAAAATAACTAAAATAAAAACTTCACTAGAGAAACACAAAATAAAATTGGAAATGACACAAGAAAGAATCATTAAACCCGAATACAAATAAATATAAATTATCTAATCTGAAAAACACAGAGGAAAAAAAAAAGATTGAAGACAAGCAGACTCTTACAAAGAAAAGAGAGTATGATGGGGGAAGAAAAACACATTTGTGGAAATAATGGCCCAAAGTCATATATATAATGAAAACACCTACTTACTGATCTAATAAGTTCAGTAACCCACACATAAAAAAGATAAATGTAAAGAAAACCTCATCTAGCAATATCAGAGTCAAATTATTGAAGTAAAAGATACAATGAAGATCTTGAAAACAACCAAAGAAAAAAGACATATTGTGTATAGAGGTGTATTGATAAAAATGATTGCTGATTTATTTTCTATCAGGAATTATAGACTAGAAGGAAGTAAAACAATTTTTTAAAGTGGTGAAATAAAAAATCAATCAACCAATAAGATCTAAGTAATCAGCCAAAAAAAAAAAAAAAAAAAAGCTCTTCAAAAATAATGGCAAAATAAATATATTTTCAGATAACAATAGCTGAAAGAATTTGATGGCCAAATACCTGCCATACAAGAAATACCAAAGGATAACCTTGCTGAAGGGAAATGAGGCCAGAAGGAAAGCTGCATCTATAAGAAGGAATAAGAGCACAGGGAAGGTGAGCAAATGGATAAATATAAAAGATTATGCTTTCTTTCTTCTCTTACTTAACGAACAACCGACTGAGTAAAGCAAGTAATAACACTGTGAGATGTGAGTTTATAATGTATGCAGAAATAAGAGATATGACAACAATCAGGTAATGGAATTATAAATCTTGTAATTATAATGGAATGGTAATGGAATCTGTGGTTAAATTGAATTATATTGTTGTAAGGTTAACACATTTGTGAAGCAGAATATGAAAAGTGGGCAGAGAGAAATGCAAAGTGAGAATTCACAAGGACCAAGGGTGAAATAGACTGTACAAAGTGTCAGGTGTGAAGTACGAAGTGAAAAAGAGTTCAGAGAAACAATATTGACTGTTAATGTATTTTGGTAAGATAAGGATACATAGTTAGCCTTAGAGTAACCACTAAAATAAATAATAGCAAAACAAGTGATATCTAATAATAATGAAATAAAAGGAAGTGATAAAAATATTCAATTAACCCAAAGGAGACAGCGAAGAAGCAATAAAGGATGAAAAATCAGAAAGGACAAATGTAAACAAATAGCAGGATGGTAAACTCAAACCCATTCAAAGGCAGAGATTAACAGACTCTATAAAATGAGGTAACAAACACTACATGTTATTTATGTGATATACATGAGATATATCCTCCAAACAGTAAACAAAAAAGCTAGCATAGCTACATTAATATCAGAAAATAAAGGACATAAAGACAAAGAGTCCTACAAGAGAAGAAGGGACTCTACATAACGATAAAAACAACAATTTTTCAGGAGGACCTGACAACCCTAGATATGTATACATCTATAACATGAGACTAATAAAAATGGAACTAAGGGAAGAAATAGAGAAATCCATAATCATTAAGGATATTTACACTCCTCTTCCAGTAACTGATAGAATAAGTAGGTGAAGAAAAAAAAAAAGCTAAAGTTAGTAAGGATTTAGACAACACAATCTAGCTACTTGACCAAGGTGACATATAAGACGGAACATTACAACCAATAACAGTAAAATATTATTTCCCAGGACACATTGGCCAAGAGACGCAATATACCTCCATATGAAATAACCTCAATAAATTTTAAAAGATTGAAATCTGATAGGGAATTTTCTGATAATAAAGTATATTAGAAATCACTATCAACAAAATTTCTAAATATTCAGATCTTTTAAAAATGCACTTCTGTATAACTCATGACTCAAATAAGAATTCCACAATATGTATAATAAAGTATTTCAAAACAAACAATACTGAAAAAGAGCATATTAAACTGTGAGTAATAAACGAAAGCACTCTTAGGAAACCTATATAGCATTAAATAACTGTAAAAAAATGAAGGCTTAAAAACAGTGGTCTAAGTCTCTTCCTTAAAAACTTAAAAAAATAATAGTCTATGGGGGTGCCTGGGTGGCGCAGTCGTTAAGCGTCTGCGTTCGGCTCAGGGCGTGATTCTGGGATCAAGCCCCACATCGGGCTCCTCTGCTGGAAGCCTGCTTCTTCCTCTCCCACTCCCCTGCTTGTGTTCCCTCTCTCACTGGCTGTTTCTCTCTGTCAAATTACTAAATAAAATCTTTAAAAAAAATAATAATAGTCTGTTATGTATAAAAAAAGAAATAATAAAAAATTAAAGCAAAAATCAATGAATTAGAAAAAAAGTCCACAGAGAATATTAACAATGCTTTAACTTTGTTCTTTATTTTTTTAATTTTCTAAAGATTTATTTATTTATTTTAGAGAGAGAGAGTACAAAGGAAGAAGTAGAGAGAGAGAAGAAGGCTCCCCGCTAAGCGTGGAGCCCCATGTGGGGCTCCATCTCAGGACCCTGAGGTCATGACCTGAGCCAAAATCTAAAGTCAGATACTTAACCAACTGAGCCACCCAGGTGCCCCATAAGTTGGTTCTTTCAAAGACTAGTGTAATTGATAACTCTCACATAATCAAGAAAATAAAAGAAAATATCTCACAGTATGGTAGTTATAGAATTACTGAAATTCTTGTATGGTGGCTCTCTTCCAAGTGTTAAGTAGAAGAAAATGTCTGAGCAGTAAAGGCTATGTTCAGCATCAGCCAGCATAGCATCACTGCCACCATATTTTATTAAACAAAGCAGTCCCAAGGTCTGCTCAAATTCAAGAGATAAGACAAATAGACTTCAGTTGGCAAGGTCACATGGTAGAAAGCATGTTGGGTGGGAACTTTTTTTTTTTTAAGATTTTATTTATTTATTTGAGAGAGAGAGAGAGCACAAGCAGTGGGAGAGGCAGAAGCAGACTCCTCACTGAGCCAGGAGCCAGACACGGGGCTCGATCCCAGGACCCTGAGATCATGACCCAAGTCAAAGGAGACACTCAACCATCTGAACCACCCAGGCGCCCCGGGTGGGAAATATTTTGCAGCCGTTTTTAGAAAATGCAAAACATTTTGCAAAACCACATACAAAAAAAGGCATCTGCTAAAAATCAATACCCATTCGTGAAAAAAATTCTCAGCTCAATAGGACTAGAAGAAGAAAGACGCAAGCAGATGATATTTAGACATCATTTTAAGTGATTATTGCACAACAAAGTAAGAACTTTTAGAAGTGTCTTCTAAATGAACAATTATTTTAGATGCTAATGGTGCCATACAAAGATTATTAAACAACTTCTTCACTGTCCATTTGTAAAATCAGTAATTATTTTTATAATTATTTGATTGCAATTAACTAAAGGGCATTCAAAGTATGTGAACATAAAATATTTCACCAATGCAAATCTTACTTTATAAAAAGCAAAAATCTATTTAAAAATTATACTATAGGAGCACCTGGGTGGCTCAGTCAATTGGGCATCCCACTCTTGATTTTGGCTCAGGTCATGATCTCAGTGTCCTAGGACTGAGCCCTGAGTTTGAGCTCTGTGCATAGCAGGAAGTCTGCTTGCCCCTCTGCCCCTCCCTCTCCTCCTGTGATTTCTCTCTATATAGCTCTCTCTCAAATAATTAAATAAAATCTTTTAAAAAAATAAATAAAATAAAATAAAATAAAATTATACAATAGCTTCCTTTACATACAAGCCTGTAAATCAGATTATCATATTTTATTTGTTTGTTGTTTCATTACTACAGTACTCAAATATTGTTATACATACTAATTGAATTCATGAATACATTCAACACCGATTAATATGTCTGCATATTCAGGTAACACATTTTATATTATTTTACATTCTGATGAAATCAAGCTATCTCAAAATGAGTTCTTTTGTGATTTGATTACTTTTTTCCAGCCTCAGGGATTTAATTATGATCAGTCTTGAAATGCATGGTCTTCCTTAGAGATCAATACTAATATTCCTATTTAAAAGATTCTAATCACTGAATAATTATATAATTATTGTTATATTGCAGTGTTTTTGTTGACATTATCATTAGTTGTCGAGTAGGAAATTCTTACCAAGATGCTTTGTAATCTTAATGGTCAAGTCTTGATGACCTGAGGTAACGAGAAGAATCCTCCAGTCCATGATGAATTCAAAGGCCACATTTTAATCCATTTCATACTCATGATTTTAAAAGGATCATATAGTCCAAGCATTTGTTGATTTAAATGTCCCACACGGTCTATTCCTTACAAGCCTTCTGGTGTTAATAAGCAGTAAAATGGCTATAAAGTGGGCAATGGAAAGATGAGAGATAAATAAAGAAAATGGATTATCCCAAAATTAGGTAATTGAGAGTTGACAGGTATTCCCAAAGCCGTAACAACTATATCTTTCTCTTCAGAAAAAGAAACACTGCTTGCTTCCCCAAGCAATTCGAGATACATTTTATTTGATTAGAAATACAGAGGGGATTTTGTGAAATTGTATGTTTAAGTTCAAAGGGTTTTTCATTTGATCTGCACCCACAGCCTCTGCACAGAGATGAAAACGTTGAGACTGCAGGTGGGTTTGTGTCCCTATTGCAATCCAGGCTCTTTGCAGTCACTCAGTGGATTGCTCTTCCCCAGGGTTTAGGAACCTGTGTCACTACTCTTCTTTTACATATCTTGGTCATGCTTCTTCTCTCATTCCTTGTGTATTTTCTTTGCTCTTTGAGGCCTTCTCTTCATCCTCTCCACCAAATATATTGATGTCACATGTCATTTTAAATTTTATAGTTTTATAATCCTGTTTTTTAAATAGTACTTGTCTTAATATTACATGTTTTAAATATTACAGCTCGGAGTGGAAAAGATACCCCCAAGGCATGAAATACATAAAGTATTGAGCCCATGCATAGTTTTGTTATTGATGTTAAATACGCCAATCTGTACAAACAGACTTACTTGTACTTACAGAAAGAAAATTATATGTGAAGCCAAAGTGGACCTTCGGTTATGACTGATGAGACAATTTATGAACAATTTATGACTTGTTAATTTATACACACTAGGAAATGATTGCTTTACTTAAATATTGTCACTTATATTCCATTCTTTGTAGCTAAAGTGAAAACAACATAATCCTAAAATAAAGAAACAATGGAAATTGGAATATGGCTAGATATGTGAAGTATCGTAGGCTCATAACTTGAAAAGTAACCTTAGAAATAATCGAGTACCACATCCTACTCCTACTACAAGTTTCCAGTGAAGGAATTTTGTTTCAGCATTTACTGAGCTTCTGAGTGGACATCCCCGAACAACTCTCTCTTAGAAGGTGACTTCTATCACATGTTTGAATCAAAATCTGACTCTCTCTCTCAATTATATAATTTTCATTAATTCTAGATATTCTGTTGGATGGGTACGTACAATTTAATGAGAATAATCCTCTCCTTCCATTTTCTCCGCCATGCTTGTTTTTCCACACATAAACATTCTCCATTTCTCTAACTTTTCAACTCTTTTCTCGTAACCTCATATCCAAAAGCTTCACTGTTCTGTTTATGTCTTCATGCACTACGTTTTAAAAATATAATTCTTAAATTGCCAAACCCCAAAGAAAATATAATGCATAGGATACATTCTCATGAGGAAAGAGTAGTTAGTGTGAGAACATCACTGTCTGTTTCTGAACATATTTTTTAAAGATTTTATTTTATTTATTTGACAGAGAGGAAGAGAGAGCACAAGCAGGGGGAATAGCAGGCAGAGGGAGAGGGAGAAGCAGGCTCCCCACAGAGCAGGGAGCCCGATGCGGGGCTCGATCCCAGGACCCTGGGATCATGACCTGAGCCGAAGACAGACACTTAACCAACTGAGCCACCCAGGCACCTCCTGTTTCTGAAGCCCCTCTTCCTGTTAAATACTTTTCACAAAACAACATAACATAGGATTCGTTCTTTTAAGAGACACATGAATTTATTGTTTAATATTCTTTTTACAATCAGAAAATCATCTCCCAGTGCTGCACTTAAATGATATATTTATTTTATAATCAGAAAACAGAATAATACATTTATGCCTCACAAAATACCTTTCTAAACATTAATGAAATAATAAAGCATATCATTTCTTTTCTAAATGAATTTGTAAGCCAGTAGGGGGCACACAGGAAACATCCAGCACACACTAGATAGTAAAATATTTACTGAATAATTGAATAAACTAATTTTAATGCAAAAAAGAATTAAGTATCCTCATGGAAACATAAACAAAGTGTTATAGCAGAAAAAGGGAAAGAACATTTTATTTTAACCCAAGACTTCATGAAGGGTTTCATTGCATAAGAAATTTAATAAAGTTTTCAAAAATGAAAAAAATGTTGAAATATTTACTGTATTACATTATAACTTTTTGGTTTACTTGTCTATGTCTCTCATGTGACTGTGTTTCTTTTACGGTAGTGGTCCATCCTAATACAAATATAGATCCTGGTATAGTTTAGACACTCACCACATTCTTGAATGGATGAGTAAATTACAGAAACTATTGGAAAATAATATAAGATTGAAAAAATATTATAAGTAAAGTGACACAGTAGGTTTTCTTTCCGTGGTAACTGTAATAGAAGTTTCATGGAAAGATTTATTTAAAAAGACAGTAGAAAGGGCACTTACTGTCACATAATAGCAGTTGTGGTTGCCATAGTAAGGATGTTAATGTGTGGAGCCATGACATCATCTGAAAGACAGGTGGTATAAGATTGGCATAGTTTTCTAGGAAAAAAGAACTAATCATTAATAGGAAGGCACTGAAAAGGTTCTGTGTGAGTAGCACGATGAGATCAGCAACTATTAGAATAACCCAACGCAGAGTGAGAGGTGTCAAAATTAAGGCACTGTCAAAAGAAAGATTTTTAAAGTTGGTTACATACAACTCACATCATGGAGATACATATTACAGACTCTCTTGCTAACTTTTTAGTTGAGGTATTAAGAAAAAGTATCCAGAAACCTAACTGTGCATCTGAGAAGATTGAGATGACTTTAAAGAAAATAGTTCTCTAACTTGTTCTGCTTACCCACACTACTCATTCCCCATCTTTCTTAATATTGGTAACTCTTATTTATCCTTCAGATTTGTCTAAGTTTCCTACTCCCTCTATGCATCCAAACTAGCCTTCACGTATGCTAGTGTTTAGCTATTTTTTAAAATTATTTTTTAAGTTTCGTCCTTTCCTAAGATGATTCCATCTTGAAGGCAGGGGTGATTTCTGGCTTATTCGATGTTGTGTCCCAATGTCTAGTACCCTATATAGTGTATGAAATGTAATACATATTTTCTAAGTAATTCTTTCATTGCATATATATGGAATCATAGTTAAGCTATTTTTATCTCCTGGGTTCATGGTCATCAATTTTTTTATGAATTCATTTAGGCAAACATCTATTTATTCATTTATTTAAGCACATTTTCCATTTCTGTGAACTGTCCTAGATGACAAGCATAGATAAAATAAAAGACAGATAAAAGAATTGTTTGCTTGAAGTTTCTTGATATTAATTTCTGTCTTGCAAAGATAACCGGAGGAAAAAGAGCTATTGAACCTTTATTCTGTTATTAATAACCTCCTTAGATTTTTTTTTTTTCAAATCCAGGGCTCATGTATTGTTCTCTTTCCTCTGAACTACCCATCTTTATCCAAAATCCCTCATTGACACAAGAATTTAAATAACTAAAATACATTATATAGAATATATTTTTAAAATATAATAGTATCAAACAGGCTGATGATTTCTCTAACTTTTTAATGGTTATAAAACATATTTTTGAAATTATCTAATATATATGATATAAAAGGAAATATTTTCTGTAGAATTTTATTCTCAAGAAAACGTGTCTTTCAACAGACTAGAGGAAGAATAATAAGCAAATTTGTTGCTTGTGCTTTAGGTATCTTATCCAAAAATATATAAACAAGACTCATATCAAGGAGCTTTATTCCTATCTTTTCATCTGTGAGTTTCATTGTTTCAGGTCATAAGTTTAAGTGTTTAATCCATTTCAAATTAATTCTTCTGAGTGCTGTAGATAGGAGTCCGGTTTTATTTTTTTACATATCAATATCCAATTATCCAAGCACCATTTATTGAAGAGACCAACTGTTTAAGCTCTGAGGATGGGTATGGGGCTGTGAGATGGGGCTGCGCCATGGACTGTGAAGAGTTGTGTAGGACTGCTGACTTGGTTCTTTACCTAATTGAGGCTGTAGGATGGGTTCCACTCTTTCCTGAATTGCCCGGTTAGGCTTAATAGATGGTTGAGACCGGGTTTTATATTAACTGGTTAATGAGGCTATGAATTATCCAGGAAAAATTTAAGCAAAATTTTGATCATTTATTTGTTTTCTTTTTTGTATCAGAAGACAGTCAAAATATCTGGCTGCTACTTTAACAGTTTACTAAGCAATCACGAGATAGTGATGTCACCAAGATGGTGACAGAAGCTGTTCCTAACTTCACTCCCCCTCACAAGAGAAACAACTAAGATGTTTTCAAGAACAAGACACCACTGAGAGAATCCTAGAACACAGAGGTGAGGCGGAAGCAAACCTCTGCACCTCAAAGACCAAGACAGACTGCATTGGAAGGGTAAGAGAAGGGGCAACATGTGGATGGCATTGCCCCTTCCCCAGGAGAGTGCCGCACCATGTGAAGAGGTCTCTCTTGAGCCTCCAGTTTCTCAAGCGGGGGGCGGGAGGGGGGAGAGCCCACAGGACAATAGCAACTCCCCGGATCCCTGACACTGTGGGTCACTTTGCAGGAGCCACTGCTCTGATCTCATACCACAGGGATTGCAGAGGAATCTGAGAGGCTCAACACTGGGAATCGGACTGTGATGGAGAAAGGGAAGGATGTTTACAACAACCAGCACGCAGATCTTGGCAGACTGAGTTCACACCAGCAGTGCCTGAGTAGTATGCCCAGCCAGTGGTTTTACTCATGCCCAAGCTACGTGAGGGGCCCACTCTGAGCAGGGAATTTAATCACACAGACCTGAGTGATTTGGGGTTTTGCAAATGAAGAGTTTTGCTGGACCTAGAACCCAGGTTGCTCATGTGCAGGGAAGGTGCTGAGTCACAATCCCACCTGCTGTGGAGAGTGTCTTCCAGTCACATCTGACCTGGAGGGCCTGTGACAGCTCCGGGAAGCTATGAACCCAGTGGTGCTAGAGTCAACAGAAGGGTGGACAAAGCGGATTGCCCCCAAAGCAAAGCTGGTAATAGGCATGTCCCCTCGTATCATGCTCCATACAGGCAGGGGGATGCAGTCATACACAAGTCTGAGGGTACCTCCTGGACCTTTCCAACTAGAGAGACCGGGAAACTGAGTGTGCCTGGAGTAGGCCCTCTCCCTCCCATCCAGGAAATGTAGCTGAGACTTTTGCCCGCCCTACTGTGAGAGTATCTTTCAGCCCCATTTGACCAGAGGGGTAGTGAAAACAACTTGAAATGGATTAAAGACTTAAATGTGTGACGTGAAACTATGAAACTTACAGATGAAAACATAGGAACAGGGGCACCTGGGTGGCACAGCGGTTAAGCGCCTGCCTTCGGCTCAGGTCGTGATCCCGGCGTTACGGGATCGAGCCCCAGATCATGCTCCTCCGCTATGAGCCTGCTTCTTCCTCTCCCGCTCCCCCTGCTTGTGTTCCCTCTCTCGCTGGCTGTCTCTATCTCTGTCAAATAAATAAATAAAATCTTTAAAAAAAAAAAAGAAAACATAGGAACAAAGGCCCTTGATATGAATCTTGCTGATGATTTTTTTGAATAGGATACCTAAAGCACAAGCAACAAAAATTAAAAATAAACAAGTGGGACTACACCAAACTAAAAAGCTTCTGCACAGCAAAAATAAAATAAAACAAAACAAAACAAAAAAACAAAAAACAACAAAACCAAAAAATTATCAACAAAGCAAAAAGACAACCTACAGAATGAGAAAACATATTTGTAAGCCATATATCTGATAAGGAGTTAATATCCAAAACACAAATTACTCATACGACTCAAAAGCAAAAACACAAATAACCCAATTTTTAAAAAAATGTGCAAATGACCTGAGTAGACATTTCTCCAAAGAAGATATATGAAAGTCTAATAGGTACATGAAAAAATGCTCAACATCACTAGTCATTAAGAAAACACAAATTAAAAGCACAATGAAATAACACCTTGTACCTTTTAGAATAGTCATCATCAGAAAGACAAGTGATAACAGATGCTGGTCTGGACGTGGAGAAGAGAAAGGAATCCTGGTGCACTCTTGGTGCAGCCACTATGGGAAACAGTTATAAAGGATCCTTAAAATATTAAAAATAGAACTACCATAATGATCCAGCAATTCCACTTCTGGGAATATATCCAAAGGAAATGAAAACACTAGCTCAAAAAGATAGGTGCACCCTCCCTGCTCATTAGCAGCACTATTTACAATGCCAAGACCTGGAAATTGTGTAAGTGGCCATCAGTGGATGAATGAATAGGAAATTGTAGTATATGTACTCAGTAAAGAACTATTCAGCCACAAAAAATGAAGAAATTCTGCCATTTGCAACAACATGGATGAATCTTGAAGGCATCATGCTAAGTGAAATAAGTCAGAAAGAGGAAGATAAACACTGTATGATATCAATTATATGAGGAATCTCAAAAACAATTTTTGTCTTAATTTGTAAAGAAAGAGATCAAACTTGTGGTCACCAGAAGCAGAGGATGAGGAAGGATAATTGATGGAAGATTGTCAAAAGAGACACATTTCCAGTTATGCAATGAAGAAGTACTAGGGACGTAATGGACAATCTGATGACTGCAGCTAACACTGCCATATGATACATGGGAAAGTTATTAAAAGAGTAAATCCTGAGTTGTCATCACAAGGAGGGCTTATTTCTTTTCTTCCTTTTCTTCCTCTTTTTAATTGTGTATATAAGAACATGGGTATTACCTGACCCTGTTGTGGTCATCATTTCACAATATCACACCATCATGCCGCACGCCTTAAACTTATACAGCGCTGTATGTCAACTATTTCTCAATAAAACTGAGAGAAAAAGAGATCATGGAAAAAGGAATCTAGATATTTATTAGTTTGTGTTAAAATCAGTGAAGTGATTGTTTCAGTTTGTAATTACAATCAAAAGAAAGTCTATCATAGGTTTTGGCACAAAATGTGAGGTTAGCATGTTACTTATGCATATAACAGATATTTGATAAATACTGAGTATCGAATAACTCTAGTGACAAACTCCTATTTGGGCCAAATTTGTTAATTTTAGGTAAATATAATTTTATAATAGCCTCTGCACATAAATTAAAAATAAAATCTTGTAATATATGGAATTCTTCAGTCTTATATATGAACATTATGAACAGCAGTTAAGTATGTATTTCAGATATAGTTATTAAGATAACAATTATAATTTTTCTATGAAAGTAGATATAGAAAGCTTACACTCAAGGGCCCAGTTTCTCTCAAAGTATGCTTAAATAAAAGAATCACACTATATCTATTATTAAGAAGCTTGCTGTTTTTTACTTAATAATGTGGCTTGGAGAACTTTCCATATCTGTACATCAAGATATGGGCTATGGGCTTACCATAATTTATTGAACACACTTTTTGTTTCCATATTTTCCATTATAATCCATGCTGTTGTTAATATTTCTTTCTCTCATTTTGTACACACTCGCTCATGCATGCACAAAAAGAGAAAGAGGTAGAGAGAGAGAAAGAAAGAGACAGAGAGACAGAGACAGAGAGAACTAAAAGTTAAATTGCCAGAACAAAATTTACACATTTTTCTTTGCATAGACAATTCTAATTTCCTCTCAAAAAGTATGGGAGATTTCACACTTCCACCAAAAATGTGTGATGATATGTACTTCATCACACACTTATTAGCTATGGATAATATTAATACTTTTATACTTATAACTATGTTCAGCAGAATGTTTTCTTTTAATTATATCCTCTAACAGTAATTTTGCTAATAAATAGAATGATTAAAAAGTTCTTATATCAAGTCATGTTAATTCATATTAGTTTAAATATATTTTAAGGGTATTTTGTGTTTTTACATAATTATTACTATTATTATTATTACATTATTTTAGTATGAGGTTTAAGACAATTTTTAGTTTGGCAAATCAGGATTTGGATCTCAGGTATAATAGTGACTTCTTATTTTTTTTATTTTTATTTTCTTAAAGATTTCATTTATTTGAAAGAGAGAGAGTGAGAGAGAGCAGAAGCAGGGGGAGGGGCAGAGGGAGAGAGAGAAGCAGATTCCCCGCTGAGCAGGGAGCCCATCATAGGGCTAGATCCTAGGACCCTGGGATCATGACCGGAGCTGAAGGGAAACGCTTAACTGACTGAGCCACCCAGGTGCCCCTAATAGTGACTTTTTAATCTTAGGTAAATTATTTATTCTTTCTCTAAGACATTTATAAAAAGTCTTGGCTTTAACTTTGACTACCAATTCTCTCTCTTCTGTTGTTATTAATCTAGTTAGGGTTCTGCTTTTTTTTTTTTTTTTTTTTTTTTGGTTAGTTTAGGTGCTTTACATATTTCTAGGAATTAACCTGTTATATCTGATTTTAAAATGTATTTTTATAAAGTTGAATTATGCTCACTAATTTTATCTATCATCTGTCATCAGTTTATCTTCCTGATAATTTATACTTCTATATTTTATTATCTTTGATAGCTTTGTCTTTGATTTCTGAATTAGATAGCAGTTTAAATTTTCTTTTTGGTTTTAATTATATGTGAATTTATAAATGAACATACTTTTAAGACTATGTTTTTGTTTTTTTTATCTTGGATTTATTGCATTCTGGTTTCAGAATTTGTTTTTGTTTTGTTTTGTTTTAATACTTTATTTATTTGACAGAGAAAGAGAGAGCACAAGCAGGGGGAGCGGCCGAGGGAGAGGGAGAAGCTGACTCCCCTCTGAACAGGGAGCCTGATGCAGGGCTCAATGCCAGGACCCCGCAATCATGATCCCAGGGGAAGGCAGATGCTTAAGGGACTGAGCTATCCAGGCGCCCCAGGATGATATGTTTAAAATTATTTCCTTTCAGGCTGTCATTGTCTTTTAGTGGAGGTTAAAAAGAACCCCCCCTCAAAAACCCATAAAACAAACAAACAAATAAAAAACCCCGCCTATGCTAAGGATTTTCTGTTGTTTTTATTTCTGTTTATTTTTGGAGTTTTGAAACTTGAGAAGGATATGTCTAAATTTGTTTCATTAAAATATATTAAATTGTTTTTTGCATGTTTTTTCTGTTTAGAGCCCTGTTTGTCCTTTCAATTTTGAGAAGAGTATATTTCCACAACTCTGAGAAATATATTCAGCCGTTTCTCTATTTTTCTCTGTTCATTCTTTCTGTATATTTTAAATTTACTTCTCTTAGATATGTCTTGGAACATATGGACCTCTTCATTTTGTCTAGGTTTTCTCTAATATAGTCTACCACTTTGCCCTCGGCACAGCATTTAGGTAGAAATTTTCAGTTAGACCTTCCAGTTTACTAAGTCAATGTTCAGTCGTGTTTATTTCTTTTAAAATACGTTCTTTTAACTTTTTAAAATTCTTTTTGTTAGCTGCACATTTGTATTGAAGATATTGAATATTCAGTTCTTACTATAGCTAAACACTCTGCACGATTATGAACAAGGGAGAGTGTGCAGTTAATTGTCTTCTAGCCATGACAATTACGTGTCGCTCTCGGGCTCAAGAGTTTGGGGGCTCCCCTACTTTCTCTCTGCAGCCAGAGCCTTCCAGGTCAGAGGTCTTGTGTCTGGAAGAGTCACTGCTTCTGCATGGTATCCTGAGTCACATGTGTTTCTTCTGTTTTTGTTTCTGTCGCAGAGGTCCTTGCGGTGGTCGGAGTGACATCTCCTGAAAATCTCCAGTCTTGGTTATTGCGGTCGTTGCTCTGCTTTAGCAGAAAGTTCACTGTGTTTAGAAAATGTATGAGGGCTACTGAGAGCGAAGGCTACTACCCATGCTGCCGATGGGCAGCTTCTCAGATTAAAGATCTTAAAAATGCTAAAGAATGTCTGTGGAGATCCTCTCTTGTTTTTGATTATTCAGTCTTTTAAGATTATCCCGGAATCTTCCACGACGTGGCTTTGGTTGTCATTTTCTCTGCTCTTTCTTATCGATGACTCTTAGCCCATCTACCTCCTATTTTCCCAGAATTTCTTGAAATATAGGATCAATTGCTTGCATATTGTTTGGTTTTCCATCACGATTATGAGTTTACTCTTTAAAAATGTGTAGAATCTATTATTTCATTTCAAGGACTTCTTGGGTAAAAATCAGGAAAGGGGGCAGTTATGCTGTTGGCTTTTAATTAAAAATGTAAATATTAATTATTATATATGCATCCCCCAATCAATAATAGTCTTTTCTTAATCCTCTTGTATTGCTGTCTTTGGTATCTCTGTGTTTATTTTGATATATTTATTTCTTACTTAAGCAATTTAAGCAATTCTCACTTAAAGCCATTTTTGGTGCCAACTTTTTACTATGCACTGTGGTAGGGACTTTGCATGAGGAACTTTGATATCCAATAATAGTATAATGTAATATAACAACTTTAGATCCAAATAGAACTGAATTTGAGTTCTAGTATTGATAGCGACTAGTTGTGTGACCTTGAAATATTTGTTTATTGTTCCTAAACCTTCGTGGCTGTCGTGGCACAATCATCATCATCATCATAATCATCATCCATTGTGAGGATTAAATGGGATAATATATGCAAAGCATTTAGAACACTGACACCAGTAAATACTCAATAAATACTAGTTCATTATTATCAGTATTAGCAACATTAATATAGTAACTTAAATACTCCTTTTTATATTCTTGGTTTAAAGTTATTTTAGGTACATTGATTGATGACTAAGTTTTTCCAAACCATAACTAGAATATGATTAAAATGAAATATTATGAGTTTTTAATGGGCTGGGTCTAAACTGTCCTTTGTTGCTTGACAACAACTCCATGCAGCATGAGAAATTACCAGACGACTTTTGGTAATTGTATTTAATTTATTTATGTTTTAATTTTAAGTAGGCCCCACACCTAACGTGGGGTTCAAACTCACAACCCTGAGATTAAGAGTCACATGCACTACTGACTAAGACAGCCAGGCGCCCCTACTTCTGGTAATTTTAGTATTTAATGCTGCAACTAGGAAATATAGGATGTCAGTACATTCCAGAAGTTTCTGAACACAGGTGTCCAGACTGAACAGGGTGTCATAAAGACCTCATAGAAACTGAATTGGAAAAAGAAGAAATCGGAAGTCCCACTGTGAATATATTGTATAACAAAAATAATAAAACTGTTACTTTGAGAGATTCTTTTCAAAATTTAAGAGCACAATTTCTCCTACTCTTGAGGATTATGCTGAAGAAAGATGATGGATGTATGTTATAGATACAGATATAGATGCGGATGTAGATAGATGCAGGCCTACATCATAGATATTGCGCCTTTCGTTCCAGACCACAGCAATAAATATCACAATAAAACGAGTCAAATGAATTTTTAGTTTCCCAGTGCATTTACAAGTTCTGTTTACACTATATGGTAGTCCATTAAGAGTTCAGTAACATTATGTCTAAAAATACACGTACCTTAATGAAAAAATACTTTATGGCTAAAAAATGTTATCATCTGAGCTTATAGCAAGTCATAATCACTGATCACAGATCACTGTAACTAATATAATAATAATGAAAAAGTTTGAAATACTGTGAGAATTACCGAAATGTGAGAGAGACGTATGAAGTGAAGTGAGCAAATGCTGTTGGAAAAGTGGTGCTGATAGATTTGCTTGATGGGGGGTTGCCATAAACCTTTGATTTGTAAAAAAGAACACAATATCGTGAAGCACAATAAAGCAAAGTGTAATAAAATAAGTTATGTCTGTATAGATTTATAGATGTCAATGTGGACATAAAGACCTAGATATATAGATACAGATATATTTTCAAATGGAGAATTAGTATGTCCTAGAATTTTTCATGGTTGTATATAAACTAAAGTTCTTCTCTGAAAAATATACAAGATTAATAGTCAGGATAGCTAATGTTTTTAGATTTGAATCTTTTTTGAACTAGACCAACTACCTGATGTCAGGGCTTCTGTTGTTTTATCGACAAGTCAGTCATAGTGCCATTTTATAGAGATGTCGTAAAATGAAATGAATGAAAGTTCTCAAAGCAACACTTTTAAAATTGAACTTTCCTGTCTCCTTCGTCAATTTCCCCATGAGGTTAGACACCTTGATGTTGACTTTACCTCCATACCTCTCCAGGTCTTTCTCTGCACACCCCCCCCCCCCCGCCCCCAGTCAACCTCCAACCTACTTGCTCTGTCCCTGTCTTCATCTCTCCCTTAGCTTCCTGCAATAGACTCAAAAATGATCCTTGGTCTTTGTTCCCATCCCCCACCCTGCCCCGAATTACTGCAAGAGTTATTTTTTAAAAATGGAGATGGTAATTTAAATTGTATAATGTATCTCTAACCCACCTTTTAGTTTGATCTCTCCCACCTCTCATGCTGTGGCCTCTCCGTGTTAGCTGCACTGGGTTACAACCCACTATGTGAATGACCTCTGTAGTTTCACCACTTCTGCTTTTCTGCCATTTCCTCTGCCTGAAATTATCTTTTTTTTTTTTTTTGTCCTTCCTAGTTTGACAAAATCCTTTCAACCCATAAAGTTTAGTTCATACAGCCCTTCAGCTCGTATTCTTCTACTGTCAGTTTGCATAAAGTATTTGCACACAGGGTTACACTCCATTGCATTGACTCTATCTCATCTGTTAGGTGGCACATTTCTACTTTGAGGGGAGAGGTTTCATATTTTCAGTTTTGAATTCCAAATACCTAGTACAATATGTAGTTTCACATGTGAGTATTTAAATTATTTGAATCGCACAGTCCTATAGATCAGAGAATTCCTTAGTTCGTTAATTGTATTAGTAAGCATAATCTGTTTGGTTGAAGGATTCATGATTTATTTTCTGCACCTTATGCTTGAGGTTCATCTGGTTGCATGTGCCTTAGATCTGCACTAAAATATTTAGCATTATTGCAAATTTAAGAAAAATATAAACCACATTCACATTTAACACTAGCATTCTTCATATCTCACTGTCACCTTTGCTTTTTTCTTATATGGTGCTTTGGTTACAAAGCAAAGTGTGAATAATAACATTTGAGAAGTAACATTCTGGTGCTCTATTAAGATAGAGCGCTAAGCTGGTGAAAACGGGAGGGCTCTTATTTGTAGCTACTTTCTTTCACAATGCAATTATCTAACATCAATCACTTGGCTAATAGGAAGGTAATTTTCAATCATTAACTTTCTTTCAAAGGATATGACTTCATAAGAACCGCAAAGACAGAAACAAGAAGCCTACTTAGCTGTTGTAGAGCAAGGACAGAAAAATCTATACTGCAGAAATTCGGAAAGTATGTTGATGTCTTCCTCAAATTCACGCAGCCTATCACTCTTAGCAAGAATTCCTTTGAAGGACAGCAAGATAGTTACATAATAATCTTCTGAGGTGATTGTGATATGCTCCTTTATTTATTTCTACATTTTTACCTCCAAAGGGGAAAGATAGAGGTTCTAAAACAAGATTTCTTTTATGGCAGAAGGAAATGATGGTAGACAAAACATATGTTTGCGTAGCTCTGTGAATAGCAAGCAGCAGAATTTCACTACCAATCACGGGGTTATCATAAATTGAGTCTGCTAAATTCAGGCATTAAACTTGACACATGTGAAGACGTACACAGTAAGCTTATGCCTCTTCACCATGCTGTAAGAAGACTAAAATCACATAGCCTATTTGTTTTGTGCCTGTCTCAGCCTATCGGTAACCAGTGCTGTGGCTTGACTAGGCCTTGTGGTTCTTATTTTAACTGCAAGACCTCCTCAGCAATAACCATTAGCTTAGGGGGCGAAAAGAAAGTTTGATTACTTACACGTAAGTCCTGGAAATTACATGCCACACCTGGTGCCACACAGCGAGGTTACATGGAGAAAGAGAGTGCATGCGATTCTGCCTTTATTGGGGTTGAAGATGGCACCTAGGGTTTCTAAGGGATCACTTTTTATTGGTGAATTTAAAATATGAGATTGGGAATTTAAAGGTGGAAAGAGAGAAAAAAAGCAGCCCAAATGGTTAGTTATTGAAAGCAACTATGATCTCTAAGACAAAGGAGACTCAGGGTGGCCTGCGTCTTTAGTCATATGTCTGATGATGTGTTTATTGAGATAGCCATCTTGGAAGTGGATGTTTCTTTGAAGTGAATACCTGCCAATCAAAACTTAGGTCAAGCACTTTCCTTACAAAAAGAAAAGGCGGGCATCTGGCTAGCTTAGTGGGTGGAACATACAGCTCTTATCTCAGGGTTTTGAATTTGAGCCCCACATTGGGTGTAGGGATTACTTAAAAAAATTTTTTTTTTAATCTTAAAAAAAAAAAAAAGAAAAGAAAAGCCAACTGTCAGGGCTTTTGCTACACCAATCACAAAGCCTGAAATTGAAAGCATAATAAGATAATCAGCATTGAAAATGCTGTAAGGAACTTAGTATGCTTATATTTTTTGTAGGATGAAAGAACAATCTTTCAGAAGATAATTTTGAACTTAAATAAAATAATAGTTAAATAAAAAGGTGGAGTATTTAAAAAACTCTTCAAATCAATGGCCTACCATGTACTGGCCACATACAGTGCATAAAGTCATTAGCTACTCCGGACAATAGTTTCCTATTGTGTACAGGGATGCTAGGTTTCAGATCAAGAGTATCAGGTTGTGGTGAGGACTGATGAAGGGAATTCATGTAAAGTACTTAGCACTGTGTCTTGCACATTAAAAATTCTCAGTAAATCATGCCAGTTGTAAAAAAAAATAATGGCATTTTTACAACATGTCTAGAATTGTATTTGGCTGATTCTTTTCATTTCCATTACAACTTAAGAAGAAATACTATATTATACTATATTAATTTAATCGGTTATGAATACATGAAATATAACAAACATAACACATCTTAGTAGCTTTTATCCATATAGTTCAGGAATGTTCATTGTTTACATTTGCTGAATGACCTCCTAGGTGTTTTTTTTATGAATATGCAGTACACATAAGTTTTTAAATAGAACATTATCATTCATACTGTTTCATAACATTTTTCATGTAAAGTTATGTCATGAACTTCAAAATATTAATTTATTTAATTGATAGAAATGTTTCTATTTTGTCATCATGAGCATGTATTACACTGCCAAGTATATAGTAGGTGTTCAATAAATATTTGTTAAGGAAACGAACACCTGAATATTGGCATCGTCACATCTGAGGATGAGCATAGATCTGCATTATTTTAATAAGTGAATTTAAATATATTCTATTGATGTACATTTGTTTATCTAAGGGACCCCTCCTTGTGGAACATATAGGTTGTTTCCATATTTTGCCTATTTTAAATAACACCATGATAGCACATTAGTACCTTAATAGTACATTAATGTACATAGTACATTAATCTTCATACACTTCACTTGGCCAACACCAGAAATTGAGATGAGACAGCTGTCGCACTAACTGGCGCCCACAGTTTCCCATCACATTAACTGTGCTTTGCAATCTAACGATCAAGAAGTCACCACCAGAACTATTGGCTCTAAAGCCGCTCCGCCCTTGCTGGTCCGGGGGATGCCTTGCCTCTTGTATCCTCTTCTTTATCTATATCTCTGTCTGCCTCTGTTTTTCTCTGATCCTTGTTCTGTCTTCCTTATTCCAATTCAGTTTTCAATTCAGACCTCATACGAGTACATCTGCTGATAGAAATCTAAATCACACATAGCTGTGTGAGAATTCAGCTGCTGTGGATTCACGGGTTGTAGTTCTCTGCTTTCTAATCTCTGCAGTACAGGAAATTACATGGGAAGGAGGTTGGGCTGGATGATGGATAAACTCAAATACTGAGTACGCGCACCCTCTGGCTCCAGCTCTCCAGCCTTAACCTACAATAGGAAATACTGCTATGATTTCCGTGATTTTCGACAAGATACGTCCAGTCACTCTCTTCTAACCTCTGGGAAGGCATTTTCTATTAACATCTGATATCTTACTTCAATTTGGTTCAGTCTGTACTGTAGTCCTCGGACACTCCTCGTTGTTGAGATGTACAATGATGGAATTATGGACATTTATTTCTCCTCAGCTATGCTTTCTTAGAGAGCATAGAAAGCACGTTCTTTTCAGTTCTCTTCTTTGCTATCCCTTATGAACTATTTCAGGAAAAGAGTTACTCAGATATTTTACCAGAAGTCACCATTTTAATTTACCAATTTGGCAACATTGAAAAATGTCTTGATTTTGTGTGTGAGTTTTGCCGAGTGTAAAAACAAATATACAGCTTTTCTCTATAAAGTTCCTAATTTTGAAGCTGATCTGAATGTCTTGAACTAAAGGCCCCTTGGTTCATTTAAAATGACATGTTAAATCAAATCAAGACATGTAGACCAAGATTTCTCAGTCTTGGTGTTATTGACATTTTGAACCAGAAAATTATTTGTTGTGAGGTGTAGCCTGTGTGAAATGTTTATCAGCATCCTTGCCTCTACCCAGTAGATACCAGTAGCACACCCAATTGGGAACAAAATTGTCTCCAGACATAGTCAAATGTCCCCTGAAAGCCGTAATTGCCCCTGATGAGAATCGCTGCCTTAGATGTTATTTTTAGTGTTTCCACTAGGTTACTAAACAGTACATTTATAAAATTGCGAGTTCGAGAGCAGTCTGTAGTTAACACAATATTCAGACTTAAGCGATCTTATTGACACTTTTGCTCACATTTTTCTTTGTGAGAATATTATAACCCAAAGGAGTTGGTAGTGAGGGTAAAAACGTGTAAGTACGTTTGGGTGCACCTACTTCCTCTTCCCTTTTGCTTCATGACTGTTAATCCTGGTCCAGGTTTAAGAAAGTAAATGAATGTTGGAAGGAAGCCTCGCTACTTAACAAAATGCATGATACAGACTGTTAACTTTATTTGGGAGAAGAATGTATGACTACCAGTTATGTTGTTCAAAGACAATTATATATTTACTTATTTGTAATATATTTGTAATTTATATGTAATATGTAATTTATGTAATATTTGCATATATGTACTTAGCTGATGAATTAGAGTACAGATATCCATCTTAAGGAATAAATTCAGTTTAGATAATATTGTTTTTATAAGTTTCGTCTTCCATTAGAGGGGATACAAAGAAGAAGGAACTAGATGTGACGCAATGGTCAAATATGCATTTGTAGAGAAGTCATATACATGACTAAAATATTTGTATATTCATGCATTAAATTGCAATAGAGTGGTCCAGAAGTAGAGCTAGAATTCCAAAGTATATATATTCCAGGCATATTTTCAAATATTACTAAATATAATAGTTTATTTGATTTTTATTATAAATTTTGGCCTTAATTCAGAGCTTGTCAACAGTAAGATACTAAGGCAAAGTAAATACTATAACTTGTTAGTATTCATTGTTATAGAAATTATTTTTTCATAAATCATTCTTTATGATACGAAATATGTTTGGAAATGTAGTCATTTTTCCTAAAAAATAGATGAGTCAAAAAGTTAAACTGATTATTTATTAAGCATAGTAAGATAATATGGTATTTTGGTAAATATAATTTCAATTTTTGTTTAGGTTTAATTATGTACTAAAGTGGGAAACTTTTTTTTAAGTTTTTATTTTAATTCTAGTTAGTTAACATACAGTGCTATATTAGTTTCAAGTGTACAGTATAGTGATTCAACAATTCCATACATCACCAGACATGCATTCCTTAATCCTCTTCACCTCTTTCCCCCACCCCCATCCCCCACCCCTCTGATAACCATCAGTTTGTTCTCTCTAATTAAGAGTCTGTTTCTTCATTTGTGTCTCTCTTTTTTTCTCTTTGCTTGCTTGTTTTGTTTCTTAAATTCACATAGGAGTGAAATCATATGGTATTTGTCTTTTTCTGACTGACTTGTTTCTTAGCATTTTACTCTCTAGCTCCATCCATGTTGTTGCAAATGGCAAGATTTCATTCTTTTTTGATGGCTAAGTAATATTCCATTGTATATATGTACCACATCTTTTTTGTTTTTAAGCTTTTATAGAAATTTCAGTTAGTTACCAATAGCACATCTTTATCCATTCATCAGTCGATGGGCACTTGGGCTGCTTAAAGTGGGAAATAGTTTTGATACATTGTTTTTGTTTGGTATTTGGAAGTTTTTATAAAATATCAAGAATTTATCTACATTTTAAAAATAATATATGAATGAATAAAACTGTATTTAGGTTGCACTTTCTAAGACACAAATTTATCTTACCAATTTCAAAAGAAGGAAAAAATGAAAAGAACAAATATACAAGGTATTTCCAGAAAGATAAACACAAAAGACCCAGAACCCTCTGAACGTAGTATCTTTTCCCTTCATCTTCACTAAGAACTCCTACATATTTACATTCTTGATTAGATTAGGGCAAAAATAAGGTATTGCTCAAAAGTTTATGTCGTATTATTTGACCTCAAAGTTATATAGACAAATACATAAGAATGCATATTAAAGTTCTCAATTTAAATGATGTTCAAGGTTGTTATCCGACTATGTGTAATAATTGGTGTTTGCTTTAAGAGCTTCACAGAATTTTACACTTCCCATTACTTCTAGTAAAATTCTTCCATAATTGTTTCATGGGATTTGCTTTATATTTGAGTTCATGCCATTTTTAAACCATAAAAATAAACGGAACATGTCAACTCAATAAAAGTCATTTTCTAACATCACCTGAAATTACTCATTTTTGAATTTTGAACTTGAATCTCTTAGTATAATGTATTCCCTGTGACATCAGATTAAAGTGTTCTCTGCTTCTCTGAAGAAATAGATTGGAATGGACAAATGAATATACCAGCCACTTCATTTAACGGGTTTTATTTTCTACCTTCAACTGGAAAGAGACATCTGCTGTATTTTACTTTTATAATCATACAATCAGCATTCTTGCCCCAGTGTCTTTTCCAACTTTTATCCTCTTCTGCTTCTGTCTTTTTAAATGTTTGCAAATAACATTTTAAAGAACTAAGCAGTTTTTTAAATGCAAAGATAAGATTTTGAAATATAATTATATATTTATATGTTTGCACGAGGGCCAAAAAAATTCTATTTGTTCATACATACAAAATTATTAACTCTCCTTCTAACCAGGATGATAATAACACCTAGATGTTTCATGCAGCATTCATATTTGCCAACATATCACTCATTCATTCATTTTTTCTTTATTTTAACAGATGTTTATTGAACCAGGACCTTGATGATGGGCGTCAATGGTCAACCAGATTGGGGAGTATCTGCTTTAGTGGATCTTATGTTCCAGTGTCAAGAGACAGGTGGCAAACATAAATTAGTACATCAAATATATTTGTCTAATACTAATTATCTGAAGAAAATAAAACAGGCTAATGGAATAGAGAGTAACTTGTAAGAAAAATAATTTTTCATTTCAAAAATAAAAATTGAAACTTCTCTAATTGAGTCTCCACTTGGCATGTAATACAGAAAACAGACTATGGTTAAAGAATTAGAAATAATATATGCATGGTGTGAAGAAAACAGACTATTACTGCATTTTAAATCTAACTTGTTACTGGAGAAATTCAGCTTTAAATTTTTCAGACTTAAATCACACATATACTTTAAGGAAACTAGATTGTATATGTAAAGGAGGATTAAGATGAAAAATAGTAATGAAAAATAGTAAAGCTGTTCAGCTAAGAGACTCTGCCTTATTACACTAACTATATACTTATTGTGTGATTATCTTCTGTGAAGATTGTGCTTTTATGACGGAAGAATGCAAATTAATGATGAAAAGAATTTACAAGTTAGCATTTCTATCCAGAAAATATTTTTACCTTCAACTAGCTATTTCTTACTTTTAGAATTCTCTACCTGACTCCATCACCAGCTGACCCATCCATGGCTTTGCCTAACCTACTCCCAAACTCATTGCAGTTTAAAGAAAACTCCCAGGAAATGTTTTCTCATCATCCAAACTGGGTCTGGGCTTAAATTTCACTCTCGTAATATCACATGGACTTCTTCATCACAACAATCTTACTTCTGCTTGTACCTTTATTTGTGTGACTCTGACTGTCTACTCTCTCCTTCACATTGGGCTACCGGAATAGACCTGAGTGACCCTGAACTAGTTCCAACTACCTTTGGATTAATCTTGACAGTTAAGAAAATCAAAAAAAAGTTTTAAAACTTTCAGAAGAAAATACACAAACACAGAGTAAAATTTCCTAAAATTACTTAATTCCTCTCAAAATAATTTCAACTTCTCCTTGACAATTGTTAAATTTGTTTCTTTTTTTTTTTTTTTAAGATTTTATTTATTTATTCGACAGAGATAGAGACAGCCAGTGAGAGAGGGAACACAAGCAGGGGGAGTGGGAGAGGAAGAAGCAGGCTCATAGCGGAGGAGCCTGATGTGGGGCTTGATCCCACAACGCCGGGATCACACCCTGAGCTGAAGGCAGAGGCTTAACCGCTGTGCCACCCAGGCACCCCGTTAAATTTGTTTCTTGGTCTTGGTCAGGTGCCCCTTATTTATTTGAGAAAAAGAGAGAGGAAGAGAGAAAGACAGAGAGAGTGGGGGGGGGAGAGGGAGAGAGAGACTCTCAAGAAGACTCCCTGCTGAGCAAAGAGCCCTGTGTGGGGCTCAGTCTTAGGACCCTGAGACCACGACCTGAGCTGAAATCAAGAGTCAGATGCTTAACCAAACGAGCCACCCAAGAGCCCCTACCTAATAGTAATTATTAATCCTAGACCTAGAGCCTTTAAAATTCCTACAAAAATGACCTGAGTTGTGGTGAAAGAATAGGATCGCTCCCAAAATACTTAAAAAAAAAAAAAATGTGACAGTTACCAGTGTATTGAATCTCTGCTCCAAATTCAGTCTTCAATACCTGCTCTGTAATAGTGAAAGAATTCTGTAAAGCATTTGTCTTTTACAGCAAGCGCAATGTTAAGCTTTCTTAGGAGACGGTCTGGAGGGATGTTGTATGAGGGACTTCTCTTGATTCCTGACACAGGACTGTTGGTCATCAGCACAAATGCAGAAACATTTGCTGGTGCTTTGCTGCAGTCACACACCGAGAATGCAAGGCCCCTGGGCAGCAGGCTTCCTACTGGTCCAATGATCACCTCCCTTTGGGCAAGCGCTATGTCCTGGAGGGTTGCTTTCTGTTTTCCTAGTGACAGTGCACCAACTCTGACCCTGGTAGCCATACAGTGACTGCAACCAAACCTCTCCGGAGAGGTCTGAACTTCAACCAAGGGGAGGGGACTCCATTTCCAAGTTTCTTCTTTCTTGGGGTCTCTCCTTCTGCCCTGGGATTGGATTTTTCCAAAGATGCACACTAATTACCAAGAAATCACAGCCAAACAGAGATTGAATAAATTATTTATAATCAATGAATCTGAAAAATCATGATTTTTTAAATTTATTTTTAAAATAAATTTTTAAAAGATGTTGAATTTTTAATATTTTTCTATGATGTAGTTTATAGGCCTTCAACCTAAGAGTGCCAAAGATATCTACCAAGATATGAAACTGACTTGGTCAGAATAAAAATTAACCAAAGTTAAATGATAAAACTATGTTACAATAATTTCTTTTTCAATTGTTAATAACTTCCATTACAAAAGAACTACTTATGTATGATGGGTGGCTACAAATGTTTCCCTATTTAAATAATGCAGAGTATACTTCATAGAAGGAGAAAACAGGGTCAAAATTCTATTGATGATTGACAACAGCAGTAACGATTTCAGTGTTATTACTTGACATCTTACTTCACATATGCTCTCCACAATATCTAGCTTCATATTTTCTAACGTTTGGATTAAAACCATTAATATTAAATTTTACAAGTTTTATAACTGCTGGATCTTAGGTTGTGATTATGTATGTCTCTCAGTTATCTGTGTTTGAAGAAACTTTCATCTCCCCAGGGACTTAGTGATATATCGTTGAAAAATATTCCTTGATATGAAGGTAGTTTTACACATGAGGATGCAGCAACTTGAAGGATGTAATGAAAACATTTAATTTAATTTTCAGAGTTTATAATTTTGTGAGAATGACTAATTAATTTTACTGTTTTCTGATAACTGTTAGCTCCTCAGTATCTAGCTCCTTGCCTGGTTCTTCCAATTCTTAGTTAATCAAAGTGTGAAACTTTGTAAGAAAGTGGTTACAATATTGCAGAACAAGTATATCTACCGCCTCTTCTCTTTAAAAAACAAACAAAAACAAAACAAAACTATTATTATTTAAACTTTTTTATTTTGGTAAAATATATGTAACATAAAATTTGCCATCTTAATCACTTTCACGTGTATAGTTCCAGGTCCTCAGGGAGATTCATATCATTGTACAACCTTCCTTCTCTAGATGAAAACATTCACCAGCAAGTTACAAACTGCAACTCTGTAGCCATTAAACAATCATTCCCCATGCATTCCTCTCTTCTCTAAGGCTATTTTCCACCTGTATTTTTCCACTCGACAAACAGCCACAGGCATCTCTCCATGACAATAGATGTCTATGACAGTACATTGTACATTACAATTTATATACTTCCTGCTGAGACATTCATCCTGAGCTCCGTTCCATAAGAGCACTTGAACAGTGTTTTATAAAGCCATATGTTCACTTTTCCGTCATCCTAGAAAATTTTTGCACTTCACAAGTATAGAGTGCATGTCTTAAATGTTTATCCTTGGCCAAATATAGTGCCTGATTTGGAGTAAATGATCAATTAGTGTGTAATGAGTGAATAAATCAGTAAATGAAGGAGGAATAACAGCTCCTTGCACTGAGGAGCAAAATATATTGTAGCTGCAGATTCTGGCCAATAATCTCTGAGAAATAAATTACACCAATGCATTTTAGTTAGTGAGGACCTAAAGCTAAGGGTTTCATAGTGTACCTAGGAGAGGTACTCTGTGGTTTCTGAGCTACATTGATTTTTTTTTTTTAATTTATGATGAGCTCTGTGAACACATGACTTCATTTAGTAGTGTTTTATAGTTTCAAACAATACGTGTATAAATATGTCACTTTATGCTTATGTTAATCTAATAGTTTCTACAGGACCAATTTTGATAGGAATTATAAATAGTAAATTCCAAACATAATTTTATAGCAACTATTTTATTTTTTCAAAAGAGAACAGCGATTATTAATAGTGAACTCAATAACAGAGGTCAAGAACCAGTTATGTGTAAGTGAACAGATCAATCAAAGGAGAAGTGGAAAACAGAAATAATTGGCTTATAAAGAATGTCTTAGAGCATGAAAGTGCATACGATCCTTTCTGATAAACAAATCTGGCTGAAGAAACAGCTTTGATTCCCCTCTCTTTATCTTTTGTGTATCCACTTTAGAGGGCTTGCTTTGCAGTTTTTATGAGGCTTGCATAAAACATCTTATAGATATAACTGTCTATTTTAAGCACAGCCAGGCCATGGGCTGACAACCTCTTTTACTTTCACAATGGCATTCTCCTCCAGGCCCACAGATTCGGGCCAGCTTTCTGCATATGCTCACTAGCTGTCTGCAAAATCTTGCTCTTGCCACCATTGGGAGTGCGCACAGAAAATTGCTCATAGGGTGAGGGGAGGGGAAGTAAGTTAGGTGCATGGAGTGCTGGGGATGCCTATGGGCTATCTGGGGGCATCCACAGTGGATTGTGGACAGGCCCCTCAATAGGGTCCTTGATGCAGTTAGTAGGATCTGCTTTTCTCTGATATGATCTGCTTGGAGCCTTGGCTGCTGTGCTCACGATCAGTATTCTGGATGAGGTGAAAGCTAATTAGGTCTCTTCGGCAGTGTCACTCACGGCAGTAAAACAACACTCTCTCACGCACTCATTCACACGCTCTCACTTTCCCCTGCAGGAGACGTCTCCGGTGGAGAAGGGCCCCCTGGCACTGAGCTGTGCCACCTGGGGGTAGGAAAATGCAGCTAAAGTCAAACTGTTTCTACTTACCCTCTGCAATGTGTCTAATCTTGATTTTTTTATCCAACATATGGTAGAACTTCTTCATGGAATCCTGGACTTCCAAAAAGGCTCTCTGTCGTCCATGGGTGATGGTTCAAGTCAGTGTTCCAGGAGCACTCACAGGGTGGCCAAGTGGGGCTGGAGCCAGTTCTTAGGCGCTTCAGGGTCTAGAGCCATAACCAAGATCTGTATACCCATACCCGCCCACCAGTGGGTCAGAGTTCCCCAGGTCCCTTTGCGTACGGTGCTGATGATGACAGAATCAAACACAAACAGGGCTTCAGTGAAGTTCTCTGAGTTGTGGAGTTGTTTCTGGGCCTATTGCTGGGACTTCAGTGGGTGAGTCAGCTACCAGAGTTCAGTCCCATCTTCTCAACATGGCCCTCCTCATTTCTGGATGGCCCTACAGTTTCATAATCTCTTACATGGATCCCACAGCGACCACAGAGGCACGTTTGTCTGTGCGTGATGCCAAACTGTTGTTTGGGGGCTTGGAGGGTATGAACCCTTGTTCATATGCCTTATTTGGACCTCTTATTGACGTCATTCCAATTCTTCTTTTGTTGGCATTCATACAGCTTTATGTGTCAAATGTGCCTCCAAATGTTTTATCTTTTATCTGACTTGCCTTTGATGTTTGTCGGAGACAGAAATTCCTTGCAACACAGAGCAGACTGCATTTGCACTTGGCACCCAAGTGGGGGTATCTGCTGCTCTTTGTAATATTTTGGGTTTCCTCTCCTTCCACGGCCTCATTAACAGTACAACATCTTTGAGGGAAGTTAGACTGAAGTGTCTCTATTAGAACGGGATTCTCCAGATCTTCAGACTTTTGATCAGTTCTGGATTACAGTGTTTTCCCAATAGGCAGAGGGTACTGCCAGAGTTGCAATGAGTTAATCCTTCAATTAATGCAGTCAGTGTAGCTTCATTTGAAATAAAAATGGATGATGTTAATAAGCTTAATTTTCTAGAAACCCAGCTTCATTTAAAGCAAACCCTCTGTAAATGTATATTAGATTGCATTTAGCAGAGTATAAATTTGAAAAGTCATAACTTTATAAAAAGTCATAAATATTTTGTTTAGTGTTATGAGTGCATTGATTATGAATATAGTAGTTTACTTACCAAATAAACCAATATTACTTATGAATAGACCTGAATTGCCAAATGGACAATTTAAGGACCTATATTAATATACTTTACACACTTTGATTAAATCTGAATAATTATGGAATTTAATTTGTCTTAAAAATTAAAATGCAAGCTACATAAGGAGAATTTCCTTTTTTATTAAGATTTTACTTACTTGGGAGAGAGAGACAGAGAGAGAGGGAGCACAAGGTGGGGGGAGGGGCAGCAGAAGAGGGAGAAACAGGCTCCTCCCTGAGCAGGGAGCCTGACATGGTGCTCGATCCCAGAACCCTGGGATCATGACCTGAGCTGAAGCAGATGCTTAACCAAATGAGCCACCCAGGCACCCCAGGAAAATTTTCAATCTATTCTTAAATTTTTGTCAAATCTTTGCCGTGAGCTTCTGATACAGAGGTTAAGTCATAAATGTGTGTTGCAGACTCAGGAAGTACATGCCATGAACATGGGTATTAAAGTGATTGTGTCAAGTTTTTTCACAGCCTGATTAAAAGTACAAACTATCCTCCAAAAAACGTTCAAGCCCACATTTTGCATACGGTTTTGTACATTCATCAACTGTCCACAGTCCCTACAGGGACCTTCTATGATCTTGTTAAGATATTGCATATGTGCACAAACTACCCCATATCATTATATGAAAGTCTACAGAATATCAGTGATAACTTACATAAGCTTGCATGTAATCTCAGTACAAATAAGTTTATTTAATTAGAAGGAGTCATTATTGCAATCTTTAAGTTCTCTCTTGATTAATCTGTTTGGGGGAAAATATTACCGATATTTAAGAAAACATATCCCTAGCTGAAATTGAAGCTACAATGTAGATATTGCTATTTTGATAAGCATTATAGCAGGTGTTTCCGAGTACCAAATGACCACTCCTAGCACGGGGAACCACATACCTATCATAATTTTGTTATTTAAACCTCCTCTGTATTGCACATTATGTTAAGATCATTAAATGCATTGTTCCCATGTCTAAAAAATAACTGAAAGTAATATAGATTCCAGTTTTACAGGTGAGGAAATAGAGAAATAGTAGTGTTAGAGGACTTGTCCAGGTGTCAAACCCAAATTCCACAATTCCAAACAAATTTTATTTGGTTCCAAAATTTTCTCTTTCTGATTATGTAATACGGCATCTTTAAAGGAAAATAAAAACTTGATCAGTGTTGATTTCCATTGACTTTATCTTCTTTGTGTTAATAGACATAACATGGAACTTAAATTTTCTTTTTCTCTTATTCAATTTAAAAAAAGATTAAAATTTAATGTAAAATAATAAACTGACTCTTTAAGTTTCAGTAAGCCAGAAATTTCTCATTTTCCTTTATTTTAAATTTAAATAGAATTCACATAAATTTCATCCTTCAAAGTGTAAAACTCAGTGAATTTTAGTATATTCACAAAATTGTACAACTATCATCATATGTAATTACAGAATATTTTCATCAATCCAAAAAGAATCTTGTTACCTATTAGCAGTCAGTACAAATTCCACCTTTTCCTGTCTCTCGACTACCAGTAATCTACTCTCTCTCTCTATGGATTTGCTTATTCTGAACATTTTATAAATAGAATCATATAATATATGGCCTTTCTGTCTGGCGTCTTTCAACAAGCATAAAGTTTCCAAGGTTCATTCATGTTCTACCATGTGTTAGTAGTCTATTTCTTTTTATAGCTAAATAATAACCCATTGTATCGATATGCCACCTTTCGTTTTCCTAGTCCTCAGTTGAAGGACGTTTGGGTTCTTCCCACTTTTTGGTTATTGTGAACAATGGTGCTAAGAATATATATATATATATATATATATATATATATATATATATATATATTTTTTTTTTTTTTTTTTTTTTTTTTCCTGTGTGGACCTATGTTCTCAACTCCCTTAGGTATAACCTTAATTAGTGGATTTGGCTGAATTATATGGCAATTCTATGTTTAATTTATTAAGAAACGACTACACTGTGTTTTTTCTACTTTTTTTCTTTTTTTTCCTTTTGTTTTTGGTATCATATTTCAGAAACTAGTGCCTATAAGCTATCCCATGGAATGGCTATAACCTGGATGCCTAAATTAATAAATTATGTTAAATGTCTTAAAATGAATGTATTAAAAGATAAACATTTAATTCATTTAGAAAGCACAAGTTCTTTCTGAGAAATAAAATAGAAAAACAGAAAATCAAAATGACTTGATAACATAAGTATATTTAAATTGAGCTTGGAAAAAGTATTTACTACATGGGAGTTTAAATCCAATATTTAATTTTAAAGAGATAAATGGAATTAAATATATAAATAATACTAGAGTTATAAGTAATTTGGTTTAGCCAAATGCTAACAGGCTCAAGACCCAATTGTTCTGTTACATTTCCCAAAATACTTATTAACTACACTATGATTCAGGTTTCTTGGTAATATTGTCAGGCTAGATTGTGGTTTGATATATCTTCATTGTTTAAATTAAATGTTCTGAGTTCTATCTGCACCAGCTTTGCTTAAAATATTATAACTAAACACACAAGCGAAAGGATTTTAATTGTTCATGAGTGTGTTTCTGTAAAATAAAGCACATAACAGTTTTATATTGACCAGGACATTTAAAGAAAATGATTGCTCTGTGATTTCTCATTTCTACTCATTGAATGAATAGGCCTTTCTTTCAAACATAAAAATGGCAGATTGCAGCTCCCCAGCATCTCTATTTGGAATCCTAGCTATTCTAAAAATGAACACTGCTGATCGCTTCTATGTAAATTTCCAACATTTGCTATTCTATTTTGATAGCTGAATACATTGGAGGACAAGGAAATCACATCATCTGTGTAGGTAAGGAATTTGTTTGGCAGAGGAAGAAGCTGAAGATTGTCCTCTTTACATAACTAGCGCACAAAGGGAGCTGCAGTGTGTAACCAGTGAGATAAAACCACTTACTGATATAAGCAGCTGAATTACATTTGATTATGGGCTTTTTATTTTAATTTTAAACAAATTGTGCATCACAATATCACTCTTAAGTCCAAAGTGGGACTATTCTAGGCTTCTGGCTTGAATGAAACATCCAGGGTTGCCAGGATACCACTGTAGGTGGCTGCCAGGGCAGTCCGCAGTGGTTTGCTGAGCCCCTGGCTGGCTCCAGTGGTAATCCCGCTTCCCCAAAGGGCTGAAAAATCAGCCTTTAAATTCAGGAAGAGTGAGATAATGTGCTTTCTTGTTCAGTGCTGAGTTATGTTTATTCGCTGTTTCTCCCTAAAAGTCAATCCCTTGCCATTGTTGAAAAACCTAGCGCTGAAAAGCTAGCTGAGCCACAAAGAGGGTTTTTCTCTCTTTCTTTTTTATGTCAGGAAAGAATATTCACTCTAAGCTATGATAGCCACGTGACCTTCATTTCAACTGCATTGCAACAGGAGACACCAGATGTTGGTACAGAAGTTCGTCTCCTTGATTAACATGGTCCATCCAACGCACTAGGGTATGGTTATTATACTTAAATTGGTATTTCTTACCTTGCTTGCAGTCTTTGTACATTTGTGAGGACTAAAAGAGGTCTCATTGATTGCTTTTGAAATGTATGTATAGGGGTGCCTGGGTGGCGCAGTCGTTAAGCATCTGCCTTCGGCTCAGGGAGTGATCCCGGCGTTATGGGATCGAGTCCCACATCGGACTCCTCCGCTATGAGCCTGCTTCTTCCTCTCCCACTCCCCCTGCTTGTGTTCCCTCTCTCGCTGGCTGTCTCTATCTCTGTCAAATAAATAATAAAATCTTTAAAAAAAAAAAAAGAAATGTATGTATAGATTATATTTAATTAACCAAGAGTACTGTGGTATTTTCCAGATATATGAGTGTTTGTGGTGTGCAGGTATGTGGGTGCATTTCTGTGTGTACATTAATTAATAAATATTAATTCCTAGTATAATTTATTTGTTTTGGAAATGGTTATTAATTTCCTACGTTGACCACACATAAACATAGAGTGGTAAACAAGATTACATCCCTAATATCCTCAATTTTATATTCTGGTGGAGGAGGTAGAAAGTAACTGTAGAATAGTTATACAATTATATAGTATAACTCCTATAATAGTTATCACAGATTTAGTGGCTTAAAACCACACACATAAAAAAAAAATCCACACTTATTCTTCTATTATTTTGGAGGTCAGTTGTCTATAATCAAGATAGAACTGTGTGCTTTCTGGAGGCTTTAGAGAAGAACCTACTTCCTTGCCTTTCTAAGCTTCCAGACTCTCTTTGGATTCCTTATTTTATGACCTCTTCCTCATGATACTCCAACCTCCTGCTTCCATTAGCATGTCTTCTAGTCTTCTGATCCTCCTGCCTTTATATTATAAAAACCCTTGTGATTAGGCATGTCTTGATATCTAGTCATCTCAAAATCCTTAGTTCAATCATATTTCAAAGTCGCCTTAATGGGTATAAGGTAACAGGTTCTGGAGCTTAAGACATGGATACTTTGTGGGGTGTGGAAATATGGCATTTTCAGTCTACTACAAAGTAAGTAACATTTTTGAAATATAAAATAATATCCGGTACTAATCAATGCCATGGATGAAAAGTAAGCAAGTTAAGGGAATATTGAGTCATAGCAACCATTAAAGATCATATGAACAGGGACGCAAAGAGCAGTTATTGAGCAGAAACTTGAACAAACCAAGGGAGAGAAGCAACAGTGCATGTGGCAGAAACGCTTTCAGCAGAGGGAGCAGCCGGCACAGGGGTCCTAAATCGGGCACAAACTTGGCGGGTGGAAGAATCAGCACAAAGAGCAGGATGAGCAGAGCTGGGGCAGAGCTCACTGAGGTAGGTTCAAATCAGAAAAAATTGAGCTTTGTAAGTCATAGCAAGGACAATTATTCATGAGTAACTCTTTGCATCCACAACATGTAGTCATCTATCACTTTGTTAGGGGGGTGGTAATTCTGAACTCTGCGCTTATTGCGAGGGGGTTTCTCTGCGGGAATGAGGCATTGGGATTGTGAGAGAGGTTAAGTGATGACCCACAACTGTATCTATCATCCTCTACCTGTGTATAGGAAAAGTCACTCCTGAAGTAACAAATTCTAGTTTGTTAGATTAGCCCATGAAGAAAGTCAGTCTATTCATACTACATATTTTATGAAACTGTTCCAAACAATGAGAAGTGCTCAGAAGATGAGAAGTGAAAGGTTAGGGAAAGTTGAGCATTGGTCAATCTCTTGTTCTAGAACATGGAAAAGTACAAATGATTTCAGACTTCAGGCCTTGCCATGCTATATCAATCAGCAACCTCGAGCTACTTTTCCTAAATATCTTTTTTAAAACGATTTTATTTATTTGAGAGAGAGAGAGAAGGAGAGAAAAAGGGGATGAGCAGAGGGAGGGGGAGAGAATCTCCAGCAGACTCCACTCTGAGCACAGAGCCTCATGCAGGGCTCGATCCCAGGACCCTGAGATCATGACTTGAGCTGAAATCAAAAGTTGGTTGCTTAACCAACCGAGCCATCCAGACGCCCCCTAAATGTCTTTGAATTCATGATTGTTGTCTCCATTACTACCTTTGATTCTAAGACACTGTCATCTCTCATTTGTCTATTACCTGGGTCCCTTACTTCAGTTCCCTCCATTGCTACTACTGAAATTCCAGCAGGCCAATTTGTTTTCCACTGTGTGGACAGAGTAATATTTTATTTAAAATGATTCAAATACATCATATAGTTCCTCCCCTTAAAACTTTTCAGTGCTTTCTTAATGAAGTTAACTTCTGTAAGGAGCTGCAGGATCAAACTCTTATCTTCTCCACACCTTCTGATTACAATTTCAAGCAAACATTATGACTTTTTTTCCCCTGTGCTTTTGTACAAGCTGGGTTTTTTTCCTCTTCAAGGCTGACTACCTTCCAATTCCAATTAACAATGGCTATCATCCTTCAGATCTCAATTCACAGATCACTTTCCCAAAGAAGCCCATTCTGGAAGAGACGTCCCTGTCATGTGTTTGTATGTCTCTATACTTCTTCAGTGTTGTTTTCACAACTGCTAATTACAAGAGTTTTAATGACTGAGTGCATCTCTGTCAGCTACAAGACTGTATGATCTTGGGTATAAAAACTAAGTCTGCCGTATTCATTGCCATCCCCAAGACTTAAGTGCTCTGAGAGCCAGGGGGGACTCTGGCTAGTTTTGCTTACTAGTGTGCTTCTGGCTCCTGTCACAGTGTCTTTCCATGGTAGGCAGTTAGAAAATACTTGCTGAATTGATGAATAATAAGTAAAAAGTGAAAGAAGTCACGATGCTTAGCCTGTAACACTGTGGGTCATTAAATCTATTATCTGCACCTTGAAAATGAGGTAGGGGACTGTCAGCTGTCTTACACATCCTTCTTTCTCTCCAGTTTTCATATAAGGGTTCTGCTTTCAGCTCTCACAGCTTGCATAGTGTGAAGAGCTGTATGCAAATATTTGCCTGAGATTGCCATTTGTACAGAGAAAAGCCTTGTTCTCTGAGTTGGAGCATTTATAAAATAGATATTGTAATGGTTTTGGAAATTGAATATATATCTATTCAAAATTCATGGTAGATAGTCACTCACAAATATACCACAAAGTTTTCAGTTAAAGCATGTAAGGCAGTTTAAAGACCTAAAACACAGAGGCACATAACAAATTTAGTAACACATAAGAGAAATATGGTTGGGCGCCTGGGTGGCTCAGTCAGTTAGGTGTCTGCCTTCCGCTCGGGTCATGATCCCAGAGTCCCAGGATCGAGTCCTGCATTGGGCTCCCTGCTCAGCGAGGAGTCTATTTCTCTCTCTCTGCCCTTCACCCTGCTTGTGCTCCCTCTCGTTCTCTCTCTAAAATAAATAAATAAAATCTTAAAAAAAAGAGAGAGAGAATTATGGTTGCTTAATTTTGGTTTAACTCTTCAGTAAAAGAGATGAATTCTTCACAGGTAGAATGATAGAAATATTTTGTATTCAATGTAAAATTAATCAATAAAAGGAAAAGCACACATGTAAAACTAAATATTCAGATTTTACTTAAATTACCGGGAGCATAAATTCGATTTTTCTCTACATTATTTTATAAAGTATTGAATATATTTTTATGCACCAAATACATTCATGAAAACATGTTAGAGACTGTAAAATTACCTGTTCTCCTTTACTCCTTAGAAAATCATCCTGTAGTTTTAAATGTATAGTTTTGGGAAGAAGAACACTTATATTTCCTTAAAATTTTCTGTTGATTTCATGTAACCAAATAAAAATGCATTTTTCTTCCTGACTAGAGCTGACAACTTCTAGGCATCATATCCTAATTTGTGAAATCACCCAGATGTAAATGGGGGGAGGTGAGAAGGTATTCTTCAGATGGGATGGTTTAGCTAGACTGTCCATTTATTAGAAATATGTGAGAAAAATGTATCTTTAAATAAAGAATCAAGCAATTTGATCTCAAGAAGTAGAAATATCTCCCTCTTTAAAAGCAATGGCCTTTCTTTTTTTAAGACTTTATTTATTTATTTGAGAGAGAGAGAGCACATGCAAGGGGAGGGACACGCAAACTCCCAGCTGAACACAGAGCCTGACATGGAGCCCTACTTGGGGCTTAAGCCAGAGCTCAATGTGGGACTCAATCCCAGAACCGTGAGATCGTAACCTGAGCTGAAGTCAGACACTTAACTGACTGAGGCACCAGGCATGCCAGCAATCTCTTTTTATCCTGGTTTGCAATGACAAATTTCTAGTGATGCCCACCATGTGCCAGGCAGTTTATGGGTAGGGACCTTTATACATTGTCCCTTTTGTTTCTAAAAATAACTAATTGAGTGAGGATTACTCTTTTTGTAGAGATGAAGAAAATCAGGCTCTAAAATTTTGGAATCTTCCTCTACATAGACAAGAAAGTCAAACCAGAATGAATTTTTTTTTCTCCAAAGCTTTGTCCTTATGATTCAATTAAAAGTTTCCTATAAATCTGTGCATTCGAGAAGGCCAGGTATGACATCAAAAGTGAATGTGGGGTATGATCACTCTGTTGAATAAATAATTGTTAAATGTTATGTGGATGGGATATAAAAATAGGTAAGTACTACTTTGAGCTGTTTATCATATATTCTTGCGACACAGATATGCAAATAGATCAAGTAGGGGAATCTGAAAGATACACAACAGAGGGTTTTGTCATCAGTGAAATTGGAGCAAACAGCTGTGCCAGACATTCCAAAAACATTTCCTCAGAACTGAGGCCATATGAATTGGGCTCAGTAGCTAACTAAAACTGCAAGTTGAATGAAGGGTGTTAGGCATTGAAAATGGAGGAACTACATTGCCACTGAGGTGCGAGAGCAAAAATTCATCACATCAATTTACTTTTGTGGGTTCTGCACAATTAACAAATAATCTGACCAATGTAGAATAATGTATCAGCTTTATTAAACTTTTGCACTCTAAACTAAAGGCTCTCCCCAGGAGAGGAAGACCTAGTAGGCTGTTTATATATGTGTGTAGGGGGATATAGAGTAGCAGCAGGTGTGTGCCTACTGTGGGCTATTAGAGCTCAGAGAATGAGAGAGGAGACCTACCTACCTAATTATCCAAGCTCAGGTCTTTCCTGAAGTTGACCACTAGGAAGCCATTCCTACTCAGTGGATATTGGAGTGACAAAAGAAGTTTGAAAGAACAGAAATAACTTCCTTATTATTATTTCCTTCTAATTAGAATGGAATGGAAGTTTCTTCTTTGACACATGAACATAAGTGATAAATGTGCCTAATGTTTTATGGCTTCTTCAATTTGTGTTAGCCATTAATCCAATAGTTAACCTCTTCAGGGGAAAAGAAAGGAAGGTATCTTCATGAGGCTCTCTCTCCGAACTGTCCTTTGCTTCTCTTGGTTTCCCGAATCCCAGTAAGCAGCTTAGCTTTTACCACAAGAAGGCTCTGCAATGGTCTGAATAGCTAACTCTAAGACTGTGCTGCTCCTAAGTCAAAAGGTTCCTCTCTGTTCTATTTGCCACTCAAAATATACAAGCCATATCCATACAATTCACAGAAAGCCGTGCAGCACGCTCAAAGGACAGCCTGAATGCACTTCATTCAATAAATCAGCCATGCAACATGCTTCACATAGGAATAATATGAATCCCCTTTGAAGATCCAAATCTCAAAGAGTAGTCAAGGCTGATATGATAATGTATTTTCTTTGAGTTTTAAAACTAAAAAACCCTGTAAATTCAAATTCATTAAGATTTAGTTCAGAGACATTGTAAAGCAAATATTTTCCTAGTCATTCTATTGTTCTTTTCTATCTCCGGCAAGTGAGGTTTTGCCCTGATGCCAAGGGAGAGTCCGGCTGCTTCTGGCAACTGCGACGTAAGCTGTGTTCCACCAAAATGAGTGGAATTTCTCAGGTCCTTTGAGGTTGACTCAGATCAACCCCAAATGTCTCCAATGTCCTACTCATAACTGTAGCACAGCATTAAATGCAGAAATTAAGAAAATGCAAACATACTCCAGTACCTAAAGCAGTTACTAAAAGCAAATGTATACTTGCAGAACCAGGGCTGATTTTTATACAATGCAGGCCCAGGCTATTCTTTTCCAAAACCAAAGTGGAGACTCGAAGGCATCTTAAAACACAAAGCAGAGACGGTATGAAAAACAAAACAAAACAAAACAAAACCCAGAAATCTTAGATTCAGTTCTTTTGGAAATTTGACATCTTTAGGGTTAATGATGCCACTAAAAGTTCCATTTCTGGAAGGAAAACAGAACGCACTTATGCTGTCAGCATCCCTACTCAGCAAAAGGAATTTCCCACGCTTTCCGCACGAAGGTTTTAAATTCAGATGCGGTGTCAGGCAACATTACCAGGCATACTTGAGGCAGACTTTCATCTCTGTCACACATTCGATATGTGCATTTTCCTTTTAGATCTGTGCTCTGAACATCCTGGGCTGCCTGGATTGTGGACTCTGTCTCCTGTTTTCTGCTGTGTCCCTGCTTTGGTCTCAGCCAGATAATCATTCTGAGCAGATGCTTGAAGGAAGCTGCCTTCGTGCATCTGAAGGCCGTGCACCTAGGACACAAGCGAGGAAAAACACGTCTGTAGTGCCTGCTTCAGAAACCCTGCGCCTTGCCTCGAGTTTGAATTTTATAGGTTTTGAATAATTTGTGCTTCTTCAGAAGCAGCACCAATATTTCTTCTGCCACAACATCAGACGTAGCAGTTGGTGCCTCTGGTATTTTCTCTCTTTCGCTTATTGCTTCTCTACCTTCAGCCAGCCTCAGCGTATTGTCCTAACATTTTTCACTTGATTAAGTTTGTGTCTTTTCTTTGCTACTATATTCAGCGCACCTACCCTTTGACAGATCTTTCAATCTTTCCCTTTCCTTCTTCTGCATCCCCACCGCCCCTCCTTCATCTTCCCTTGGCTTTCACTGCACTCTAGATGAGAAGGGAAAATTCCAGAATGTGTAGGCGACATCACCTGTTTCCTTTTCCAACTCTGTCTTCTTCTGCATTTTGAAGTGGGGGCTTCGGGGCCATTCTCAGTCCTCCCGTGGTGCTCCCCATACCCCTAAGTCCCATCATTCTAAGGACAGTGTCAGAAACGTGGCTTTGAGTTGTGGGCCACCTTCAGACATGGCGGAGCTATGAATCACCTTTAACTTTCTTTCCTCCTGTGTGTGAGGTTTCACAGCATATTGTAGATATCCTTCATTGATAATGCTTTGAAGTTATGATTTATTTTCCTATTTCCTTGGATATGGAAATTTCTTTACCTTTTGGGGGGGTTAGGGTGGGGTTTAAAAGAAGAAAGTAAAGTAATACTTTTACAGAGACTCCACCCTTACTTTGACTCATTTAAATATTACCTTGTATAGAGATATTTATGTAAATCCTCCTTGTGAAATAAAAGGAATTCTGATATGCTAGTAACACCCACGTCGTAGCCTTGGCCCCTGTACTTACTGGGCTGTGACTATTGATAAGCAACTTAATCTCTCTGAGTTGTCACTTTTGCAATTGCAAAACAAAAAATTAAACAAAACAAAATTCTTGTCCTAGCTTTCTCATAATTTGAATTGTCTTTAAAAATAAAAAGTGCCATGCCTATAAAATTTTGGTTGCTAGTATATTGTATATGACTGGAATTTCATGCATTGAATTTCTTTAAATTAGGCACAGATGTCTGATTTCATCTTATTTATATTTTAATAATTTTTATTTTCATATAGCACTTAGATATTGACAAAAAAGTTCCACATAGGTATCTTTAAACTTTGCAGTAATTCTGATGGGTAGATATTGTTAGCTCTGCAAACTTAGGTTGAAAAGATGTAAGTTACTGACCTATGGTCCATACCTCCAAAAGTGAAAACCAATTTTATACTACAGATTATCTCAATGCAGTTTTAATGCATATTAAGTAAAATGTGCTTTTTCTCACGTGGACAAATTAGGGTATGTGAACGTTTAATAATGTCTAGTTCTCAATTAGATAACATGCTGACCGGGATAATCACATAGCCAGTGAGACTTACTGAATATCCTCTAGGTTCAGAGGTGAAAAAGCATTAAGAGAAGTAGCATCCCACATTCCTGAACCACGAGGAGTCAGTGAAAAGGAGGAACAGACTGAGGTAGAGTCTTTTAAGATAACAAAAAGAACGTGGCCTTAAAAATAGAGGACATGGTCAGAGGAATGATTTCTTTGTGTCTCTAGAATAGCGAGGCTAATCTAGATGTAGATTATGGAATTTATGAAGGTCTCATTTAATTTTCTTTAAAAAAATTAATTTACATAAGCTTAATAGACTTTGATTTTTATGCATCATCTTCTTGTCGAAGTTTTAAAGGCAATAGCTGTAATTTATACCATTGGGGAAAAAAATGCTTTACAATTAGTATGGGAATGTTTCCTCATTGTAAGTAAGAGCTACAGACAATTGAGTAGGGTAAAAATTATTATAGTTAAACAGCAGCAAACATAATTTGTACTGCTGGAACACTAAATCTTATTTTGAAAAATTTTTGAAATGCTTCCATTATAAAAATATGGACATTTATATATTCCCATGTACATATAAGCATATATTTGTATATATAAACTATAAATATATAACAAAGTTTTGGTGAATATAGTATAATAATCATACACTATCTTGGGGCACCTGGGTGACACAGCAGTTAAGCGTCTGCCTTCGGCTCAGGGCGTGATCCTGGCGTTCTGGGATCGAGCCCCACATCGGGCTCTTCCGCTATGAGCCTGCTTCTTCCTCTCCCACTCCCCCTGCTTGTGTTCCCTCTCTCGCTGGCTGTCTCTCTCTCTGTCAAATAAATAAATAAAATCTTTAAAAAAAAATCATACACTATCTTAAAATAATAAGATTAATGGTGAAAAGAATAGATTTCTATATCTTTCTTTGTACACTCAAGTTTTTCTGTTTACCAGCTTTCAACTAAGCAAACAAACAAAAAAAATCAAGAGGCAAAATCTATGATTAGATTTTGTGGATCTCCAGACTATGTCAGCTGTTGTTATCTAGTTTTGCTTTGTGTTTATGAAGAAATTGTTATCAACAGTCTTTCAGAATAGAATCTCTTTTTAACTAGGGAAGCTTCTCCATATAAAAATAAGATTGAATTATAGCTGATTTTTGCTCTGTGTCTTGTTTTTGTGCAATTTCTTAATTTTCTTTTCAAATCACTGCTTAGAAAATTAAAACATAGCTCTATTTTTTATATACCATACAGGTGAAAGGTTGAAATTAATTTCTAAATTCATTCACTTGCATCCTATATGCCCTAATAAATATCCGTTTTTATTTGCCTATTACATGTACGTATTTTACAATAATAAAATTATCAGTGTTCCCTTACTTAAAACGGTATGTATAAATACAAAGAGGTCAGGCATTAAAGCTATTACTGTGATATGTAAAAGTAACTAATGGTCTGTTAGAATAATGTTGGACAATGATTCATTTGGGGTATTAAATGATAGAACTGCAGTCCACAGAGCTCCGAGGTTCGTCAGGCTTGCTTTGCATATTACTAAGAATTTTGAGCTCTTTTTTTTTTTTTTAAGATTTTATTTATTTATTTGACAGATAGAGACAGCCAGGGAGAGAGGGAACACAAGCAGGGGGAGTGGGAGAGGAAGAAGCAGGCTTCCCGCTGAGCAGGGAGCCCGATGCGGGGCTCGATCCCAGAACACCGGGATCAGTATCATGCCCTGAGCGAAGGCAGATGCTTAACGACTGAGCCACCCAGGCGCCCCTAGTATTTTGAGCTCTTTACCTCTCAAGCCCACTCAAGCACAAACAATTCCCCTTTTATCTGTCTTCTTTATTGATCTTTGTTTTAAGATTTTGTTGCTAGAAAAGTTTCTCAAGGTCAAAAATATTTGAAAACCTTTTACTGCTGTAGAACGTTATTTTCTTTCCATTAATGTGTTCCGTGGGAAGGTATGCAGTGCACATGATTATTGAGCATGATTTTTTATTAAATCACCTTCTTAGTTAGAGGAGACCAATAATTTAAAGAAGCCTTACTATGGTTCATATATGACATTAAAGCACTTATTAGGTATATTTACTGTATGTGCTGTGATCACATATTTCTTCAAACTCTTAAAAGGAACATATAATTGATATATTACCAAAGTGAAACAACTTATGTTTCTGTTTAAAAAAGAGTGTCATATAAGTGAATCATCTTAATATTTTCAAAATTACAAGTATTTTCAGTAAACAGTATCCTTTTAAATTTGTGTCAAAGTTTTAAAATTACAAATTAAAACCAATTAATCTAAAAGTAAGTAATGTTGTTAATGAGGTTTTAAAAAATAAATGTCCTTCTTTCACTCTCCATAAGAGAAACCTGACCTCAGCTTTATCTTTTGTATATGACTCACTCATAACTCATAATATTTTTATAACATAATATTTTTAATGTTCAATCCATATGGAAGTTTTTTTACATGTGGCCTGAGATAAAAATCTATGGTTATGTTAATAGTTTGCTAATTGTCCTATACACCGAACAATCCATTTTCCACACATTTAAATTACCATTTTTATTGTATACAAACTCTAATGATTTAAAAAGTGCTACCAAGTATGAAGAATTGTGTTCCGTAAACTTAGATGTTGACTTTAATGGTGAATTTCCACCCTGTAATAAGTGCCAGATGGAGTCATAAGCATTGAACTAATCAGAAAACCTGGTCTAGATGAAGCCAACCATGGTGAGCATGTAAAGAGAGAGAAGTGCTATCATGAAATACCGATGAACAAGGATAAGAGACTAGATAGCAAGTTAAAAAAAAAAAAAGTAGGAGAAAATCTAGGGTATCTGTTCCCCATAAGCTAAAACTCATACACTCAGGAAAGCAGACCTACCACAATGTCTGAAAAAGTTCAAGTATGGGAAAAATATAATGTGTCCTTTGTCCTTAGGAACAAAGAGGTTCTATGTAACTTTGGTTAGAGTAGTTCCAGAGAAACTATGGACCAAAACTGAGATTTGGAAAGCCGTTTCAGAAATATTGAAAAACTTTGGGATCTAGAAAGTGGGCATGTGATATGTTTTTTCCACAAAATTCATATGCAAAATAAGTATTAGAACGGCGCTGAAGTTAACTGCCCACAAGTAAATGAGATAGAAGGAAGTAAACCCACAGAAACAAGGAAATAGCTGTTTGTTTTCATTTTAGAGAATTTTAAGTGGTTGACAAGGAGAAATTGTGCATATTTCATGTTCAACACATTTCTGGTGTTGTAGCTACTCATGTGAAAAATATTCAAAGTGTACTTACTTCAAATGGTAACATTTAATTGTTTCTCTGGGGGTAAAATGAGTTTATTCTCCAATTTCGGAGCAAAAATTCTGCTTTAAAATCTGTTTGAACAGGGGAATCTAATTCTGTTTAAGAAAAAGGAGCCTACAGTCTCAGGTAAATTGAGCTCTATTGATGAAGATACATTACTATGATTGCGCTAATAAAACTCCATTGTTGTAGCATGTTTCCAATTAGAATTACATGTAATTATGCCAGATGACTGGTATGCAGGACATTCGATAAGTGCTATTTATTATTATTTAAGCTTGACCTCAAAAATGAGTAGAATTTTCGTATTGAAGACAGTGGTGGAGGAAGATGTGATGGTAGCAGTAGTAAAGTCATCCCAGATCAGAACAAAAACTCAAGGAAACAAATGAAGCCTGCATTGCAAGGTATTTGTGGAAAATACTTAGGGCTGTCTAACTAGCTCTATGTCTATATCGGATCTAGCATCTATTCAGTAATTTGTATTACATTATTTAACATGTAACTGGATTAGTTAGACCCCATGGATTCAAAGCCAAGCTGTATCTCATGCTCTCTGGGCGTTTGCAGTGTAGTGGGGTTTAGGAAAATAATGAAACTGAAAGGGTTGAGAGGTTGTTTTAGGCGATGAGGAGAGTTTGGGAGGAGGAGAGTGACCGGCTGCCAGTGTGATTAGCTCAGCACATCCCTCGATTAGATCGGAGCACATGAGCCCAGGTGTCTGGAGAGGAGTCAGGAGGGCTGCCACGTTGACATTTCCCCCTCCTTGTCCACACTCTGCAGTCCCACAACAGCATTTCAAATCTTGGTAAAACATCACTGATGAGCCCTTAAATGTAATTGTGTTCATTTGTTGTTATTATTAGTTTCTACAAAAATAAATAAGTAAGTAGCTCTGAACGGGAAAAGTAAGAAACGTCTATTAATCTTTGCTCTATTTAAGGGCTCCTGATTCCCTCCCTTTCTTGATTCTTACATTTCTTTCCGAGCGCTTTGGTTTTGCCGAAACACTGCAATGACACTCACCTCTAAGGGAAGTGTAGAACTTCTGAATCGCATTCTAAAATCACGTCCCCTGTATGATGAGGACTCAGAACTACTTGAGCACAGTGGTGGGGGTTCTCACCCAATTTCCAGGAGTGAGTTACAGTTATCGCTGTGTCTATGTATGTTTCTCACTTCTCTGTGCTGTAGCAACTCTTTGAAGAGTCGAAGCACAAACTTTTTCAGCGTTCCTCGTCTCCCTGAGGAATCTATCGCAGACAAGATTTCTTCTTACTGTTGTGTGTGCAGGGTTGAGAAGGAAAGTCCCAGTGGTATAGAACTTGCAGTCACCAGGACTGCTGGGCTTTAATGTGCCCTCTTTTCCTCGTTTCTCCAGGCTGAGTCAGGAAATACACTGGTGTGCCTATTTTGGTAATGCAAATTCCCTTTGTGGTTTTTTGTTTTGTTTTGTTTTGTTTTTAGTATTTTATCTTTCATCTTAGGTATAAGCTATTCCTTACAACATACCATGCCTATACTCTAATGCTTCAATACCATTGGGATTTCTCCTTTTGTTTCAAATTTCAGATTGAGGCTAACTCGTTCATCACGTAAGACTGCATCATTTCATTCAGCTGGCTCTCCTAAATTTGACACAAGGCAATTTTTTCATTATCAGTGTCGCCATCATTTATAAGGACGTTCTTTCTATTGAAAATAGGGGCAAATGATTTGCAGTGAGTCTCATTTAATTATTCAGTGATTGCTCTTAATCATATGCGTATTCCATGTTATTTCCAATTTTCAACAACAGAAAACTGTATTGGTTTACTTAAATATTGTACTTGCTTTATTTTTCCTACCAGTATTTGGGCAAAATAAATTTGCCCTTATTGAAAAGCAAATGCAAATACGTTAATTTTGAAGAAAATGAGAGCATTTTCAAATTTTATATTAAAGTGTTCCTTTTACAAACCATTGCTTTAAAATTATATACATTTATCTATTTTCTAGTTATATCCTGAGCTGGGTATTAATTTCTCAGCCACACTCAAAGGTATGTTTTTATTTTTCTGTGAATATTTTATAAGTGAATAAACACTGACTCATGAAAGCTTTCTTGTATTTAATTCTGTAAATCATACTTTTTTTGGTTTTATACTAGCTGATCAAATTATGCCAAAACACATTGGAGTGAAGTTTTAGCTATGTAAGAGTCTACTGCTTTCCTGGGTAAGATAGTGAGTTTAAAAATATTGACTCCATTTGATATTATTTCTTCTCTAGTACTTGTAAAACATTCTAGTTTTATTTGCAACCTTATATGTAGAATTCATTTTCTTAAAATGTAGATTTTCAGATATTACACTAAGATTCACATTTGATGGTCCATTAAAATAAACAAAAAAGCCAGGGCATTTAATCTGGTTCCTAAAGGAACAAATATTATGGAAGTATCACCAAGTTCTGTCTTGTGTTATCAGAAAAAGGAAGACCATCAAGGGTCACAAATTCTTTGATATGTACATTTGTGAGAGTTTAACACCACTATAAAGAATCTAATCTCTCCCTTTATCTCTTGCCTTTACAGAGTTGGTAAGTAATGTTTCTCAGTCACAGATCAGATCATAGCATCCCCTTTCTAGGCAGTATTAAATAAATAGCTCGGAGCTTAGTAACATGTTGAATCATACTAATACCAGAGAGTTCTTCAGATTGAACCAATGTTAGTGTTATATAAATTTGAACTGCTAGCTCTGAAGACAGCCCCAATTAAAAATATATAGATGTATGTTTCTATGTCCATAGCCTGTGCAGCCTTGGTGGTATGATTCTATTTATTCCACAAAGAATTACTGATTATCTGTTGTGTGTCAAGAATATGTGAAGTATGGCAGATTAATATGCAAATAAGATCCAGCTTTTCATCAAAGGTTCTTTCAGCCTGATGAAGAGGACGGCCCAATGAACAGTTACCAGATGATGTGACAAGTTCTATGGTAGACTATTGCCTAGGAAGTTATAAAAGGAAAAAAAAAAATGGAGCCAAGGAGCACGCTGACTCCGCCTTCTATAAAGGGAACTTCAGAAAAAAAGATCTTAAGACTGAGAGTAGGTGGGGTAGTTGGGACTGAAAGATCATTGCATCTGTCAAATCTGTGGAGGCGCACGAGGGACCAGGTAGCTACCTGCTGTGTACTGTCTGCTTCCCCAGTGACGGTGGAGATGAAGCAGAACAGGGAAATTAGACTGGAATGTTGGAGACGCTCCCACACCACGCTAAGGTTAATGAGGCCTTTTTTTCCCTCAAATTTTCAAAAGTACATTAACATTCATAATTTTATTTCTAGTGTTGAATCATTTATTGTAAGTAAGATGCCCAGCCTTCCTCATTCTTGTCAAGGTGGTAATCCTTGAGGCATACCTGAAGTAATCCAATATGTTTGGCAGTTTTTGTTTGTTTGTTTATCATCTTACAAACATCACAGCTGCTTTCCATAGGATAAAATCCTAGGAGTATCACATATTCCTCACATCTTCCTCTTCTCCGAGGATCTGACTGTATCTCTGACATTGATACTGAATGTTGCTCTCAGTTTCCAGATGCCCAAGAAGAAGCCCTTCGTATGACCCACATGCAGCATCTGGAACTGTTAAGATTTTTTTCCCTTCAGTTTCAACATATTAGAGACTTCAGAGTCCCTCATAAAACCAAAATTAGGACAATAAGGAACAAATATCTAAGAAATATAATGACTGAATCAAATAGGATTGACAGGGCATCTACTCTCTGTCATAAGCAGGATATAAAATAAAATCTTCCTAACTTAGAAAGTCAAGTAGTCAATAATTTGTATTAAATATAAGAGATTTAATGATGCCTTGTAAGGAGTTAGAGAAGATCATGGCATAATAATTTCTTTTCTATTACCGTGTGAAGGATTGATAGTCAAGGAACTTATATAGCATGAAATGAAAAAGAACGTGCATGGATAAAGTTTTGAGCATATTTCAAATATGACACCGAGGGAGCTTGCAGACAGTTGCACCTGGTAAGCAGTAGTTGGAAAGAAGGTGCTTTGTTTTGAGTAAAGATTTCTGGCTGGTTCTCAAACCAAGAAAGTCAAAAATACCTGCACTTATGTATTGTTACAGCAGCCACATATTAGAGGATCATTTTTAGTTATTCATGGCTTTGTGATGAGAGTGGGAGGTAAGCCTGCATGGCCAGTGATAACCTATACTCTATGGAGGGTTTTAGAAGGATGCTCTTTGTTATAGTTTTGTGATTTCAAGTGTACCAATTATAATTACAGGGAGATACTACCATTTTAAGGCATGGAGATCTTCGTATGACAGGGAAGAGCCAAAATTAAAATTAAATTATACCTGTTAAAAAAAAAAAGGATGGAACCATGTTCTTTTACATTCTACATCTATAATTTAGTATGCCAGTTCAGATACGCCCGGCAATGGGTTTCCTATTCTCAGTTACCTTGTGGGTGTAATAGCATGGTTAAGACCTACTCAAAAGTTATTACTGTAATGTCTGTCTTGCAACACTTGGATTTTAATTCTGCTAAGATAATTAGTGATCATGATAGTTGGAATTTTTAATTGAGAAATGTGGGAAGATTCCCTGGGACAAGGAAAAATGGGAAAAAGTTCTGGACTTCTCCAGAAAAAAACATTAACTCCAGTGACCAAAAGACTATCTTAATATTTTTATTAGTGTAATGTAGTACCTGGAGAAATGGAAATAATGTTTGAAACTAGTGGGTACAGATTCATATAATTTTCTAAGCCTGCATGGTAGAAATATTCCAACAGAGTTTTACCACTAATTTTCTAAGAGTTTCCAAAGCTGAATGGACTTAGTAGAGTTAATCACTAAAAATATGTCCTGGGTTGATTACTTATAGGTTAATGTCTGTAAGGTTGAGTATTATAAGTCCTAAACATGTGACTTGTTTACATTAACAAAAGCAAACCCCATTTCCACTGCTGCCCTGAATCACTGACAACAAAATTAGAACATATATAATTTTTATATCCACATTATTCAATTATAAGCCTGCAAAGCCTACCAGCCAGATATTAATCTCCTGCAAAAAGAGTCATCTTTTGAGTTGTATTTCTGGGGTGTTCTTAAGGTGCAGTGCTCTGAATAGATTCCTTTACTCTGGCTCTCTCTGCTGTTTGTACCAACGCGGACCCTCACAGCAGGACCCCTCTCTTGGACAGATGCGTCCTCAGCTGCTCAACACAACCTGTGCTCCCACTTTTGCCTCAGGACTCCCGGTTGATCCCTGAGCTGCTGCAGTCCTTTGCCACTGCTGCTCTGTGAAAAGTGGGAGTTGCTGTTGAGGCTCTCTGTACTGTGTCTATCTCCACATCAATACAATAATAATAGCTTACTATTTCTTCTATCACACCCCACGGCAGATGTGTTCCAGGTGTTCATGTCTCAGAGCCCAGGGTAGTACGTCAAGAGTCCAGAGACAGAACTGCCTTCCTCTATCGTATCAGTCAGCTATTAGTTGCTCTACCCAGAATTCACTAGTTCACAGAATGTTCAATGATGGAATCATCAATCCCCTTAACAAGGGAAAGAGAATATCTGCTTCATAATAGCCAGTCTCATCCTCCAGCCCAGAGGAGATCCTCAAAATATAAAGAGATTAACAAACAAACAAAGTAGCTGCTATGAACATTAGCATGGAGATCTTTATTTTGGTGTGTGTGGACATATGTTTTCATTTCTCATGGGTAAATACCAGGTGGGTGACCCAGTAATTTTATTCCTAGGTATTTACCCAAGACAGATGAAAACATATGTTTGCAGAGAAACTTTCATATAAATGTTCACGGGAGTTTTATTCATCATAACTAAAAAATAACTAGAAATGACACAAATATCCCTCAACCAAATGAATTAAAGTTGATTTTAAATTTAAATGAAATGGATTTTATAATGTGGTACATTTGTACAGTGGAAATCAGCTAAGAAATAAAAATGGACAAACTTTTGATATTGCAAAACATGGGTGAATCTCTCCAGCATTATGTTGAATAAAAGAAGCTAGACACAAAAGAATGTGCACTGTATGATTCTATTTATGTGAAATTCTTGAACAGGCAAAATGAACTTATGGTGACATAAACCTGAACAATGATAGCTTGAGGTTGAAGAGTGGAGGAAAGGGCATAACTGCAAAGATAGAAATGTTCTGTATTTTATTGGGCTGGGGTCACTTAAACCTGTAAATTTTATCATTGATCAATTACTCCTCAATAAATGTGTTTCTTTTTTAGGACCTAGGGAGCATTGCTTCCCAAGGTCTGAGTCATTCAGTTCCTATCCTGCTACTCCTATCTTTTATAGTACTTTACTGAAAGTATTTTCATCTGATATTCTCAATTGATTTTATAACTACTCTTCTACATCCAGCTTCTATAAATTAAATAAGGCAGATATTAGTACCTGATTTTGCAAGCTTTTGCATATTTTGAAACATGATTGACTTTCCTGGAATTGGCTTCCCTTCTCAGCTCAAAGCCATTGTATCTACCAATGCAATGTACAATTCACCTATATTTACTAATAGAGAACAAAGCTCAAAAAAGTTTCTTTGTGGGGCGCCTGGGTGGCTCATTGGGCGCCCGACTCTTGATTTTGGCTCAGGTCATGAACTCAGGGTCATGGGATCCAGCCCCAGGTCGGGATCCGAGCTCAACATGGAGTCTGCTTGAGATTCTCTCTCTCCTTCTCCTTCTCCCCCAACTTGTGCGTGCACTCTCTTTCTCTCTCTCTCAAATAAATAAATAAATCTCTTTTAAAAAAGACTTCTTCGGGGCGCCTGGGTGACGCAGTCGTTAAGCATCTGCCTTCGGCTCAGGGTGTGATCCCGGCGTTATGGGATCGAGCCCCACATCGGGCTCCTCCGCTGGGAGCCTGCTTCTTCCTCTCCCACTCCCCCTGCTTATGTTCCCTCTCTCACTGGCTGTCTCTATCTCTTCAAAAAAAAAAAAAAAAAAAAAGACTTCTTTATGACAGCTAATAGAAAAAGAAAAAAACACTTTGTTTTCTTTACTCTTTTCAATGCATTTGTAATGATCAAGTTTTAACTTGTGATAAGTTATAATTTTGAAGTTTGGCTTGAGTTAGAAGGTGATATATCCTTGATTTATGCAAAGAGCATCCAACCTCTGTATGACATAGTAATTCATGACATTCGTTAATCATATCCCTTCATCTTCTTACCATATGGTCATTTCCCCACAGAGTAAACTTTTATAAAGCTATTTCCAAAAATACATTTTTCATGTTTTTAAATGCTTCACAAAGTCATCTTTATTCTTTTCACTTGATATTTTTAGCCTTATCTCAAGGTTGCCACAGTTGCATTGCAAAAAGTTTTTCCATTAGAAATGGTACTGACTGTAAAATAATGTTCTTAAAATAACACTCCAGAAGTATTATTTATTTTCTCTTTGGCACAGAAAATACACTGCAACAACTTTATAAACTTGTTCAGCAAAGTCAGCCAAGAGCCATTTACAACATATGCTGTGTACACAAGGGCAGTGTGTTGGCTTGAATTCTTAACTAATTGTCTATAACAGCAAAGAAACCCTTAAGAGTATTTTGAAAAGTAAGTACTCGATAAAACTTGCATCTACCTCATAAAATCTGTGATAAGCGAATATCCCAATATCACTGAGGTGGTTGTTTCCATTACCACTACGTGTAGTCTCTTCAACAAATACATAGAGTTACAACCATCAAACAAAATGAGATTGATTAGTATTTCAGGTAATATCTTAGTACATATAAATCTATGTGCACCATTTCACACACAATTTCTTCTATTTAGTTTAGGTAACTTTTTTTTTTTTTTTTTTGGTTTGTGTAGCCTTATATAAATCTAAACTATTGCACCAAATTAGCATTTAATGTGTGTAAGCACGGGGTGTATCTTCCAGTCTTTGGAAGAATTATCCTAATAAAGGGGCACCTGGGGGGCTCAGTTAAGTGTCTGCCTTCAGCTCAGGTCATGATCCCAGGATCCCAGCATCCTAAGATCACACCCCACATCGGGCTCCCTGCTCAGTGGGGAGCTTGCTTCTCCCTCTCCCCCTACTTGTGCTCTCTCTCTCTGTCAAGTAAATAAATTAAAAAAAAAAAAAAGAATTATTCCAATAACTTGCATTTATGTTTTTACGCTACTTCCTACTTGTTAATGAACCTATGGTCAAATTTCACTTATTTCTGATTTCTTCTTGGTTCTGGAAATTGTGTACCATCTTTACTTCTTTACTGAATAAATGCATAGTCCAACATTTGTATGGCCTTGAGTAATCCAGAATACTTAAATTTGTTTCTATGTTGCTGAAATTACAAAGAACCTGAGCCTGAAGAACATAATACATAATATAATCTAATATTAATCGTTCTTTATTTTGATGAACTATATAGTTAAGGGAAAAGGTATCTAGGTATTATGATAAAAGCATGTAACTATTGGATGCCTTGATGCAACAGTTGGTTAAACACCCAGCTCTTAATTTGGACTCAGGTTGTGATTTCGGGGGTCCTGGGATCAAACCCTGTGTCAGGCTCTGCACTAAGTGTGGAGTCTGATAATGTTTCTCTCTGGGGACACCTGAGTGGCTCAGTCGGTTAAGTGTCTGCCTTTGGCTTAGGCCATGATCCCAGGGTCCTGGGATGGAACCCCACATCGGGCTTTCTGCTCAGCAGGGAGTCTGCTTCTCCCTCTGCCCTTCACCCCACTTGTGCTCTCTCTCAAATAAATAAAATCTTTTAAAAAAATAAAGTTTCTCTCTCTTTCTCCTTCTGCCCCTCCCCTGAGTGCTCTCTCTCTCTCTCTAAAATAAAAATAAAATAAATAAAAAAGGCATGTAACTATGAGTGAGAAGACGGACTCTTTCTACATAGTATAAAATGAAACTGGGTTCAAGTTTTACTTTTATCATTTACTAACAAATTAAATTTGAATAAGTCAGTCCTACCTCATTTTCCTCATCTCAGAAAGGTGCAGAGGAGGGGCAAGAAACTCAACTTAAAAAGGAAGAAGTAGAAACTTAAAAGTATTTCTTTCCTTTCCAGATCTACCTTGATAACTTAATTTGGGCTGAAATTGCTTTTTTAATCAGGCAAAGATGTTAGCAAATTTTGAAATGGTATTGATGCAGAAGTTTTAACTTAAAAAATCATGAGAGTCTGGCCCCTTGCTACATGATTTAGAGAAGATATATGTAATTTGATTTTTACTAAATTAATGAAAGATAAATAAAAAGCCAAGCTAAACTCTAAAACTTTATAGTTAATTCTAAATTGCTTGTATTTTGCAAAATAAAAGAAAATTGGCATAGATTGTATTCTTTCTGAGACCAAACTTACAGAGAACAAATTAAGAAATATGTAACAGATGATGTCTTTGATTTTTAGTCTTTTTTGAGGTTTGAATAGATACACAAAAGTGTGGCTATACTAACTGTACAGTTTGGTGAATTTTCATAAACAGAATACACCTGTATAACTAACACCCTGATTAAGAAACACCTTACTAGAAGCCCAGCTTCCCCCTTCATGAACTTCTTGTAGTCACTAACCACCACACACAATACAAGTGTGACCACTCTCTTGACTTCTAAAAACATACTTCAGTTTCCCATATTTTCTACTTTACGGAAATGAAATTATACACTAGTTTTATTGTGTGATTCTGCCCACATTTACTTTTCATTCACCTAGTGATTGACATTTGTATTGGTTCCAGTGTTTGGTGGATCCAAATAATGCTAAAGTGGCCATTTTGAAATCTGTCTTTTGGGGACTATAAATACATGTCCTCTTGGGTATATACTTAGAAGTAGAATTGTTGGCACAGAGAGGATGTGTGTACTCAACTCTCCTAGATACCGCTACGTGATCTTTTTTCAAACTAATTTTATCACACTTGGCTCCCATCAGAAGCACATGAGAATTCTTGTTCCTTCACATCCTTGCCAACACTTAGTATTACCAGATTTTTAAAAATTTTAGCATTTCTAATGTGTGTAGTAGTACTACTACCTCATGTTCTTAATTTGAATTTTTCTGACAACTAATGTTGTCAGGTATCTTCCTTTATGTCTTACTTATTCCTTTCTCTGATGACTTTATTCAAATCTTTTTCCCATTTTCCCTTCAGTTGTGTCACATTCAATTATGCAATTCCCAAGATCTTTGTGAAATACAGGGTTTTTTTTTTTTTTTTTTTTTTTTTTTTTTTTTTTTTTTGGTGCAGAAATACATATATAAAGAATAGGAGAATCAGAATTTGGAGGATGCTGGAGGGTCTCCAGTCAGTGCTGCTTCTCTAGTCTTCCCTGGAACAAAAGAAATGTCACTAAGTATCCAAGCACAGTTTCATGAGGATATCACAAAAGCCACACCTGGAATTTTTCACTAGCAAGCATGCCATTGATTATAATTTTTGTCATGTTGCTATGAACATTATCCAACAATAAATCAGATTTGAGGATATGTTCTGTGTTTTTACATAATATTTTTATCTCTGTGCAGCCGCTTACCTTTTTGTATCATGGCTCTGTGTTGGCTTTTCTACCACAGGTAGACTTTCCTAAGTTTCACCATTGCAGACGGGGTGTGTGTGTGTGTGTGTGTGTGTGTGTGTTTTATAATGAATTGTAGTAGTTCCTGGTATATTTTGGATATGAGGTTTTTTTGGATATCTGAATGTAAATATCTTCTCCAATTCTCTGAGAGGCTTTTTCATTTTCTTAAATTTTTTTTAACAAAAATTTAAAATTCTTAGCATAATTTAATTATCAACTCTCCCCTGGATGATTAGCTCTCTTCTCCTTAGTCTATTCCAAATTAACATAGTTGGTTTTCTTTATTGTCTTCTATAAGGTCTATTGTTTTATAAGGTAATTGCCATTGAGCTCAGCAATCTCTCAGAAATTAAATTTTGTGTATAGTGTGAAGTAAGAGTCAAGATACGTTTTGTTTCTGGTATGCTTATACAAATGCCCCAATACATTTTAGTAAAAAGGTTGTCTTTGCCCTAACACACTGTACTGTCACTTTCTCATAAGTCAAGTGACCATTTATGTGAGGCTTTTTCTAGACTCATTCTTTTGTTGTTTTGGTCATTTTATCTACAGTAGAGCAAATGCCATATTGTTTTAATTATCTGGTAGACTTTGTTTTGTTTTTCCCTTTTTCAAGATTGCCTTGTCTATTCTTGGTTCTGTCCATTTCTATATAAATTTTAAAATCATCTAGTCAATTTCAGCAAAAAAAAAGAAAACACAGACTTTTATTTGGGTGGCATTATACATACACAAATATAAATACATTGTGTCCTGTTTATAATGAAAAACGAAAGCCATGTATGGAATCCCATTGTTATTTTAAATTCAATTCTCCTAAAAGTAAATAACTCCCGCAGAGTAGGCATAAAAGAGAACAAAGCAATGAGCTGAACATTTAACAAAATCAGATTTGGTAAAGATGGCTGAGAGTTGTCACTTAAAAAGCACAAAAATATAGGTAGAATTTAAGTGTGGAGGGTTAGTGGAAAAAGATTGTTGCTTATAATTCAAATTTTACCTCTGATTTTCCATTCAAATAAAATTGGAAGTTTTTCAACATCAGAAAATACACAATATAAACAAGGATCAAAGCACTTAAGGTGAATTCCAAATGTTGGAGAGACTTATGAAGTAATGTTAATAAATATTTTCAATTGAGATCAAAAATGTGTATGACTCTTACCTGAGTCCTCAACTGACTAAGAAATAAACCCAAAATGTCTGGAAGTTGACAAATTGGAATGAAATAATAAGAATCTAGTTTAAAAAAGATATTATGACCTGTTCACATTTTTTAAACCTACAAATTGTGTGTTCATTTAAATAGTACATTTCAGCAATTGAAATGATTGGTGTCACATATTATCTATAAAATTTTCTGGAAATGCCAACTTAATACAAAGAAGCCTGGAAATCTAAGAGAAATTTTAGTAAGATCCTAAAAAAATGATAAAGTATCACTCTTAGGTATTTCAATATTATATTAGCTTAAAATTGTCTCACATTATATTGTATTATTGACTAACATTTGAAGAGGTATTGTAATTTACCAATTGTCTATGACGGATCTACTTCAATATATAGATTAAATGTATTTTTTTCCTTTACAAATGCTCAAAAAAATCGCTCAATAATGACACATTAGGCTAAAAGCTGGCAATCAGATGTAGAATTAACTGGAGTAGCTTTGTTCCCCAGGAATATTTAATAAATTATATTTTCTTTAATTTCTGTTCATACCCAGTGATCATATTGCACTGATCTTGGGTGAAAAGTCATTAGAAAAATGGGGAAATATCTAATATATTAACTTTCCCAGGTTATGATTATATATCATTGAGAAGAGCTAGTACAAGCTTCCAGCGAAATTATCCTTCATGTAACTTTGACAGTGGTTCCTTCAGAAATGGGAAAATGTGAAATAAATTGGGAGCAGGTTTCAGGAATTCACAGAAAAGGATAAAGGAATTTGACTTTGGGAAGGAAGCAACAGTAACTATATTGTTTTGAATCATGTGAGCTCCCCTCTTCTTCTTGGTCCTTAATCTTAGACGTCTTTTCCCCCCATACAATATCCTATTGTATTCAAAGTACAAAGAGAACTGTTGTAAGCATTCACTTTTATTCCTCCATCTCACTCCTCAGCCACGTGTGCTTAATATTCTCCAGTTGGTAGGCAGATCAGAAGTGATTCTGGACAGAAAGAGAAGAGGAAAACCTCCACTTTCAGAAAGTCTTTGAATCGTATTCGGTTGTTCCTAGTGCCCTATGCCTGGGTCCTGATCTCAAATAGCCTGCACTGAGCCTGGGGTCCTCTCTCCCCCCACCCATCTTTACACTGCCCATTTGATTGCTTCCTTTATCTCAAAGAATTCTGCCCACCTTTATGTTGCTGAATTCATATTTTGCTCCCTCCCTTCCTCTGCACCTCAAATCTCCATCGGCCCTGTCCTGATGTCTGCCAAAACCCAGAACGACAAAACCTGTACATTGTTTCAGTAAGGCGTATGATTTGAAATTTTGGGCTGGCTTGCGATGAAAAAGTAATTTAGGGAGTTTGGATCTGTCTAAACAGAGTGATTCAGTTAAGACTGGATTGACTAGAGACCCCTGGGTGGCTCAGTAGGTTGAGCAGCTGATTCTTGGTTTTGAATTGGTTTTGGCTCAGGTCTTGATCTCAGGAGTAGTGGAATCAAGACACACAATGGCCCCTGCGCTCAGCAGGGGGTCTTCTTGAGGATTCTCTCCCTCTGCCCCTCCCCTGCTCATGTTCTCTCACTCTCAAATAAATAAATAAATCTTTAAAAAAAAAATAAGACTGAATTGACTGTATATTAAGTGTTTTTTTCCTAAATTAAACCCAGACAAACTTCCTAATTCTGTTGTACAGTTTTTGTTTTATATTGTTCTTTCAGTTTATATAGTGCTAAATAATGACAATACAGTCATCTTATAACTATAGTTTTAGTGTACCTGTTCTTCTAGAGTCCCTATTTGTATGTAACATTATATCACAGAATCATCTAAGAGGTATCTTAAAAAAAATGAATATTGAGAGATGGCCAATTCAAACAAAAAGAGATTATTTGGCCAAAACTATTTGGAGTTATAAATCATACCAGAGACTCTTTTGGCGGTGTTTACAATGCACATTATTACATTAAGTTCCTGCAGTTTAAAAAATATATATTAACTTATTATTACATATTAATAAGCCACTATCTCTTATTCTTATTTGAAAGACTTTGGAAAGGAATTACACTATTGTCCTCTTTTTGTAGGGATGCATAATAGTTAATATATAGTTAATATACCAGTCTACATAATACACTTCAGAACAATCATCACTATATCTATATTTATTTTTATCACTCATTCCAAAAGTAGGTAGAAATGGGCTCTGAGAACTAGGTTTCAAGAACTTCGCCTGCTTCTATTATTTATATTGCCTCATCCTCAAATTCCAACTGAGTGACTAATGGATTTTGTTGAAATCCATTGTTCGATAATCGTAGAAAGAGCCTGTGTTTTGGGCCTAAATAAAGACAGATCTATTTCTTGATTTGTCTACCTACTATCTTTGTAGCCTTGGGCAACTTCATTAAACTTTCTGGGTCTCAGATTTCTCATCTGGAAAACAACATTAATAAAGTTACCTTTTTGTCCTGCAGAGAATTAAATGAGATAAGATACATTAAGCAGACAGCACAGTTCCTGGATATAGTATCCCATAAATGTTAGCAGTTGCTGAGAACTGTTTCTGAATATTTTCTGAAAGTCATTGCTCTGTATTCATTTCAAATTATTTCTTAGCACATCCTAGAGTTTAAAGTCATGGATCCAGTCTTGCTTTATATGAGAGAAAATGAACATTTTTAAAATTACTTTGTGTGAAGCAGATTTTACCTAAATGCCTAGTAAAAATTCAGTTGTTTAATGATTAAAAAAACCCTCCTATTTTAGATAATGTTAGTGAATATAATTTTTGTAGATAAAAGCATATCAACATACCTTTTTATCTAGATATGAGTCAAAAGACCAAGAAACACTTGGGAGAAACATCACTTAAACTTGCAGTTTAGTTACTTATACGATGTAGTTATTTTGGGTTATATGTGAAAAATTATTGTTTTAAATTGCGATTTTTCTTTTATTAATTTTGAATATATTTGATTTTGCATTTGGTACAGTACTCTGTTTTCCTTCACATTCATCTAGCCCTATTTGATTAAAACTATGTAACATATTAAAAACAAGAGAAGCTGTCCCTCTCAGTTTTCTCTGCACTGGGAGCAGCTCTCCTGCTACAGTCCCTCATCCCCTAAAAATGTACGGCTGTGCACAGTTCATCTCCTCCCCCTTCTTGGGCAGGAGCACCCCTCAGGTGAGCTGATCGTTGTCTGCCGTGGTGCTAAAAACACTGGAGACACCGACAGATGAGAGCCTCAGCAGCTTGGCAGCCCCATGTACCCTGACCTCGCTTATTTTAGCCACAACTTCCAAACCAGCGCCATTTCAAGGGACATCCACACAGCGGCCAAGTTCACTGTGGCTGGGGCTGTCACAGTAGGGGTGGCTGGCTCTGGGGCTAGAACTGGGGAGTTTGGGAGCCTCATCATTGGCTATGTCAGGAACCAGTCTCTGAGGCAACAGCTCTTCTACCCCATTCTGGGCTTTGCTCTCTGGGAGGCCATGAGGCTCTTTTACCTCTTGGTGGCCTCCACATCCTCTTCTCCCTGCGAAGGAGCCTTCTCTGCCTCCCACAGGTCTTTCTCCAGTGTCTCATGTACCCTGTATGTTCCTTTTCTTATACCTCCCCAGGCAGCCTGGGGAAAGCAGTTGGCTCAGGGTTTGTCAGAGGAAAGACAAATAAAAACTGTATTAGTAAGGAAAAAGAAAAGAAAAGAAACAAAACAAGAGAATCCTTTTCAGGTATTTTGAGATAAACAGTGAATACCAAAACTTAGAGAAAACCGAGAGAAGTTTGAGTTTCAAAAAATGGAAATCCCTATTCAGAACATAAAATATACAAATAGACAGATGTGGGTATATTGATTCCGAACAGGCCCTTTCAAGACTGTCGGATACTGGAGTGCGTTGCTCAGGTCCTCCCTCCGAACCCAGGCATCATCTGACAGCTCACAGCCCAGTCCCTCAGCAGAATTTCCTTGCATCCGAAGGAAGATACTTCATCCACAGTGACATGCGCTCTCCAGGGCAGCCAGCATCTCAGGACTGTTCATAGGGGTGTTTCAAAAGGCCTGTTCCCCCCGGTGTCAAAAAAACAACTCTGAGAGGCACCGCAGCTCTGGGGTCTCTGAATGAGTGATTGAAGCTTTGTTACTGCTGTCTATGCCTACTCCCCGGCCTCACATGGGCATTTTCTCCTCCAAAGATCCCCCGTTAAACCTCCTGGTTGCACAGTTGATTGTCAGTCTGTTTCCCTCGGGAAATCAAGAGAAATCCTGAAGAAGTTGTGACAAATGAGTTAGTTACAACTCAAAAAAAATGTACTATCTTCCTCCAAGCCCCTTGTATTCCAAAATCTCTGTTAAAAAAAAAAGAAAAAACACGTGAATTATGAGGTAGAAAAAGCTATACCAATCAGGATTGAGGATCTAGGGTGGAAATAATAGAGAATAACCATATAATCAATTTCTTATGGGAAAATGTATCTGAAAGCTCTAATATCCCTCACAAATTTTAAATGTCAGTAAGAGCAGTCAATTAAATCCTTTGATATTTATTCAGGTGAAAATGATATACCAAGGTATCCCATTCCGTGGTATCTGTCCAATCCCAGGAAATCACTCCCGAAATCATTCTTTGCAATATGCTCTTCAGCACAGCGAACAATGTAGTCCAAATGTTTTCATTAGTTTATTGGCAGGAGGTGGTATGGATTAACAATCTATCTAAAAATCAATACCAATGATTCCTAAGTACTGATTAAATTGAAAGCCCTTGTTAAGTATCGATTAGATTGAAAGCAATACTCTTGATAATGAAAAGTACGGGTAGGCTTCAATAGGGGAGAGAGAATTGCATTTGGTTCCTAGGCAGCCAACTAGAAGAAGAAAACACAGAGAATGACAAGGGTAATAAAGGGATGTTCCACTGCCTATCAGTCAGATAGATTCTATTCCTCGAAGAGGTTTAAGCCTGCATGTTTACCTGAAGAAAAAATAAATAAATAAACCCCGTAATTTAAACAAAGAGAAAAGCAGGTCCAGTGGAGTATGGACTTAGCGCCAAGCCTTTAACATGGAAACAAGATCTTGGAGATCAACATTCGGATTCAGCTCTTAACTCATGGCTAAACTCAGAAAAACTAGCACAAAATTTTCCTCTGAGGATGTGATCTAATAATTGCAGCCTTTTAGGCTCAGCCTCTTCTATGATCTGAAAACAACTTCAGATTCTATATTTGGAAACATATTACTATTGTCTACAAACTGATAAGAATTCTAAAAAAAGCAAGGTGAAAATTATAGGAAACTTCATGCTTGTATTCTAAGAAGAATAAAGAGTATTCTTATTCTTATAAAAAAACTTACTTGAGTTGTTAGATCCTGTAGTCCCAGGAAAGCTAAAACTGTGTTAAATTCCCAACTGTTCCATCTATTTACTCTATGATCTTGTGAGAATCTCTAAGCAGATCAGAAAATCAACCTTCTTCAACGAGATTCATAAAGTATCCATCTCATATGAACTTACAGGAATGAAGTAAAATTTCATATGAAAGTACGGAGTACAGAGTTTGCATGGTAGAGTAACAGCTCACCAACTGTTGTTTATTTATTTGAGCCACTTTCAGTAATTGAAATTTATTATTAATCTTATGTTAATAGTTAAGTCTAACACTTTTCCAATAATTCTAACTTATTTTAACCAAAATCAATCATTGGAAGTTAAGACTATGTTTTAAATATATTCATATAAAGCATAAATGAAATTTTCAATAAATAATTATACATACGGAAAAATTACACATAAGTAGTATTTTTAAAATCATATTTTTTTTCTTTTCAAGCCTCTGTAAATCTTATTGAGATAATGAATTTTATAAGTTTGCAATATAATATAAGTTTCTCATATAATCTGAGTGTTGTGTAACACCAGGTAGATTTAACTACTCTGATAGTCTACTGATTTTCAAGTGCCATATTATTATTTTGGCCTTTCAAATCTTTTTAGAACCTCTTATATAAAAGACAAATGGGTTTTGATTTAAGAGCAAATATTCAAGGTCTCATCTTAAAAAAAAAAAAAGCCTGTTTGTTTTCTATTCTAAAGCATAAGAAATAGATATCACTATCTCAATTTGAAAGAAAAATAAGATAGAACTAAATTAATATTTTTAAAAAGCTAAGAAAACTAATTGATATACTAAAGTATTTCAAGAAACCAGAAACAAAAGGAAGAAAATCAAAGATCATGAACGTGGAAGTTAGAAACTATTAAAAAGGAGGAGTAAAAAATCAAAGTAGAAAACAAATATAAAATTGGGAAATCCAGAAATTATAAAGTTGAGTCTTTGTAAAGCTTAATAAAATTATATTTTATAAGACTGATCAAAAAGGAAACAAAAACTGAAGAGATCAGAAATACCAGCAGCAAATTGAAAATAAAATTTAAAATAATAATTAAACTAAAATTAAAATACTACCAATAAAAAGATATGAAAACATCACATAAATAAAATTAAACCTATGTAAGATCTTTAAAAACAGAACAAAAAACTCTACAAAACATGTTTGGGAGAAATTAAAGACTAATCAATTAAGATTATGCTATATTCATGGATTTAGACAGAACATTGTAAAGAAATCAATTTTTGGCACACTGGTCTATAGATTTAATGTAATTCAAAACAAATTCCCAGTAGATTGTTTTGTGAAAATTAACACACTATTTATAAAATATACACAAAAATGCAAATGATCATTAATAACCAAGACAACTGGAGGTACTGGAGGGCTTCTAATACCAGATATTTAACTTTCATAAAATTCTAGTGTGAGGGAACAGTGGGTTATCGGCACATGTATAAATTGACCTGTGGAACAGAATACAAAGTACAGAGGCACACCCACACATTTACAGACAGCTGATTATGTCTCGAATAAAATTAACTAAGGCAAAGGAAAACTAACAAATCGGACTTTAATAAAATTAATAAATTCTGTTTCTCAAAACACACTAGAAGGAGTTTGAAAAGGCAAGCCATAGGGAGAAGATTATATGTAAACATGTGTGTAGTGTACATGTATGAATGAATGACAAATATTGAGAATACAAAAAGAAATATTTCACATCAACAATATCAAGATAGGCAACCCAATAAAAAAATAGGCTAATGATTCAGTTAGGTATTTCAGGTAAAGGCCATCCAGTGATCCACAAACACGAAAAGATACCCCACCTTAGTCATCATTGGGAAAATGAAAATCAAAACAACAATGAATTACTACTCTACATTTGCTAGAATGGCTTAAATATAACAAGATACTTCCCTTTCCAAGCATTGGTCCAAGGATATAGAACTCTCATATATTGATGGTGGGAGTGTTACTTTGGACACTCACTGTAGAAAATTGTTTGACAATATTGCTGAAGCTAAGCGTACATATATATTTTGTAAAGCAACAATTTTATATCTATGTATATGCCTAACAAGATGAATACATATGCTCATCAAAATACATGAAAAAACAATCTTTATATCAACATTACTTATAATAGATAAAATGTCCATCACTATTAGCTATATATAGACAGACATATTCATACTATAGAGAGCTTTATGTCAATGAAAATAAATGAACTAGCATTATGTATAACAAGATTGATAAATTTCACTAACATAATGTTAAGCAAAAAAGCTAGATCAAAATGTACATATGGTATAATTTCATTTATATGCATTTCAGATGTAGTCAGTGGTGATAGACATTCAAAGAGGGTAATCTTTCATGGTGGAAGCAGTAACTGTGAAACACAGTTAATCATGTTAAGTTATTCATGAGTAATGGAATGTACAACTGTCAGGAATGGAACATATTACATTTCTTCTCTTAGTTCCTAATATACTTTTTAAATAGAGTTTCTAAACTACAAGATTGCCTTTGCCTTTAGTAGCAAATGATGAAGAACACTTAACAAGTAGATTCTAAAAGAAATATGAACCAATATGCTAGCCCCATTGATCCAAAGCTAACCCGTTTTAAAGATCTATTGCATCTCTTGAATCAGAATCGAAACGTAGGTGTTCAGAATAATGCGAGTCAGACTCACTGAAATTCTCTTTGCTTTATTCCCCTATAAATCAAATATCAATACCTTGAAAAGGCGATGGTAGCATCCAAATTAAATGATGACCTCTGGATTGTCAGACTGTGGACCCGCTTATAGTCTTCCCAGTCTCAATTAGCAGAATAAGGAGGAAAGATATTTTTAATCATTTTATTGATCTATTCGTTACCTGAACAATGTTGAAACATACAGTGATTTGTTTTTCTAAATCTGACCTCAGGACAAAATTGTCAAGCTTCCAGCTTTGCTCATTCTCTGCCACAATCTAAATCGTGCACTCATGCAAGTTACCCCCCCCTTATTGTGTGTTTCACAGTGTGTAATTTTGCTAAAACAAGCCCTTTAATTATCCATTGCCAAAAGTGTCACCTACTGTTAAATGATTCCTGTGCTGCAGACAGAGAAACTGTAGGTTCCTATAAGGTTCTGAAGTTTCCATTAAGTGCACAGACCCCAGGAGCAGCTGTTAACAAATCTGTTGGTGGTTTTGTAAGAAAAAGAGCCAGGCTGTGCTCCTGCTGTACTTTTGGTCAGAGAGCGCAATTTGCATTTTGACAGGTTTAGTGGGCAAGAGAAAAGACAGCACATGTAAATAACAGCTCAACGTGAAACATTTGGACCAACAGATGACTAATATTGAAAGTTTCGTTAAATAATAAGCAGTGATCAGAGAGAAATTTTTCTTGGGTGAAAGGTAATATGAAAGCTATTTATTTTGATTTTGCATTATTTTTAAGTATTTTTAAAAGAAATGTATAGTTTAATATTATATTAAATTTTTTATTTTATTTTATTATTTATTTGAGAGAGAAAGATAGTGAGAACACAAGCAGGGGGAGAGGGAAAAGCAGGCTCCCCGCTGAGCAGGGACTCCATCCCAGGATCCTGGGATCATGACCTGAGCCGAAGGCATATGCTCAACCAACTGCCCCTCTATTAGGCTGTTCAACATCATTCGAAATTGATCAAAATCAAGTAGAATAGGACAAATTTGGGTAGTGATGTTAATCAATTTTGTCTTTAAGACTTTTTAAAAAAATATTTGAATTTGCTGTTCTTTTATTATACTTTAAAATCTTTATCTAGGGGTGCTTGGGTGGCGCAGTCAGTTAAGCGTCTGACTCTTGGTTTCCCCTCAGGTCATGATCTCGGGGTCGTGAGATCGAGCCCTGCATTAGGCTCCACACTTGCTGGAGTCCGCTTGAGATTCTCTCTCCCTCTGCCCTTCCTGCTGGTACTCTCTATCTCTCCCTCTCTAAAATAAATAAATAAATCTTAAAAACAAACAAACAAAAAAAAAACCCTTTATCTATGTTGGACCTATTTATGCCAAATTATGATAAATTATATATCATTACAGATTATATAACTTCTCCTGGTGACCAAAATATCTATACTTGCATTGTAGTCTCCACTCCATTTTTTTTTAAAACAGGCCTTTAACGTAGTTATTTAGAGTAGAGCATGAGCATTGCAGGATTTAAATGTTAAATCTAAATTAACTATTATGTTGCCAAATTATTTTCCTATAAGGCATTCCTGAGTGGTAGAGATAACTTCAAAATTTTTACATCAACCATAGATCTCAACATAAAATAATTCATGTTTATAAAATGTTAATAAAAAAGAAAGATTTATTAACTGTGGTAGAGTTTGATTGTATTTATCAATGTTTATTTCTTCTCTGGTGGCTGATATTTAATCACGGTATGCATGCTTCCCTAAAAAAAAAAGACCTATATTAACTTCCTTAACTTAACAAAGTTTTCTTTTGTTGCTGTTGTTGTTTGTTGTTTTTTACAATTAAGCTAGACAATTTAAAGGCTATTATAGTAGAGACTCTAGAGAAGACACTTAAAATACAAGGACTGAAATATAGGACATTAGCAACCAACAAAAAGTGCATAATTAAGACTCTGAACTGTTGTCTTTTCTATTTATTATGTAACATAAAATACGCAGATGATTTTAATAAATAATTCTATTCTTTTCACAAGTTTGTAGAGCACCTATGCCATGCTTTAATTGTTAGCTACATAGAAACACAGAAATCTTTCCTTTAAAAAATGGCTTATAAATAGCTATACTAAAACATGCATGTAGCTATCAATTAATAGTATAACTCTGTTATTCTTAGGTATATAGTATTTTTCAGACTAAAACTCAATCCTAATTCCTCAGTTATATTATATTATAATCAATTTTATGGACTCCAATATTAATACAGCTTAACATTTATTTAACAAAAAGGATTAAAAATAAAGTAACATTGTATATATATATAATGCTTTATATCTATATCTATATATCTATATATAATGCTTTATATATCTATATCTATATCTATATCTATATCTATATCTATATCTCATCGTATGATATAATGATTCCTTGGAAAACAAACTACCAATCATTTGCAAAACTAGAAAAAAAGTAGTTTTCTGAGATAAAACTTTTAAAAAACAATACTTCTTAGACAAGCATACTATAATGTTTTCTCAAACATAGATCTACAATGAATAGAGAATACATCCTGAAAACAAATGGACCATGATTTATTTTAGTCACTCACTCTATGACTGACACATTTCTCATTTTTACATTTTCCCTTGAAGGAGCAGCATGCCATAGGCCCTGAAATGTCCAATACACCTGCCTTGTCACATAGTCCATTTCCCCATGCTCTCCACCTAACTTCTTTGTTGTCTTTCCCCACTCTGTCCCACTAACTTTCTAATATCCCAATGCTCAACACATTTTTTGTGCCTCCAGTTTGGTCCTTTTGCCTACCAATCACTATTCCATTCAAGGCAGTAGAACGACTGAGTACTAGAGTGAGTGGAGTTTTTTGGAAATGATATTTCCAGATTTATTGGTGAACTTGAAGCTTAGAATGCCTTATCGACAAGGCAGCTTTGAGCAGTATAAAGACAGTCCCCAAATTATGATGGTTCAATTGACTATTTTTCAACATTATGATTGTGCTAAAGTGATATGCATTCAGTAGACACTGTACTTTGAGTTTTGTTGCATCTTCTCCCGTACTGGAGGCATGCAGGCGATCCTCTCTGGTGACACTGGGCAGTTGGGGGGGAGGTGCAGTTCCCAGTCAGCTATGTGATCACAGGGGTGAACGACCGATACGCTTGCAACCACTCTGTGTCTCACTTTCAGTACAGTATTCATACATCACATGAGATATTCAACACTTTATTATAAAATTGTCTTTGTGTTAGATGATTTTCCTAACTGTAGGCTAATGTAAGTGTTCTGAGTACGTTTAAGTTAGGTGGTCTAAGCTATGATGTTTGGTAGGCTGTTAAATATATTTTTTACCTACAATATTTTCGGTTTACAATGCATTTACACTGACATAACTCCATCATAGGTTAGAAGGATTTGTACAAAAGATCTTAATAAACTTTGCCTCTGGATAAGGTTGAGTTATAATGTTGTTTGGGAAGTGCCCAATCAATTCAGAGATTTCTGAACAACTGTTGAAAATACAACTAGTTAGTTAGGCCACTGGTATCAAGCAGTCCAAGTATCAGGACAGAGAACAAATGCATTTAGATAGGGTTTAGTCCAGAGAGTTGAAGATCAACATGGAATAAACCCATGTGAAGGGGATGTATTTCTGATGGGAAGTTCATTTTTATTCACCAAGCAAATTTTTGATCAACCAGGTAGATTGAACAAAGAGGAAAAATACCAAACAGCCAAGCCTTTGAAATTATCCTTATATATACCAATACAGAAATATCTCTTAAAAACTTTACTCGATATGAAGAATCACGTTTTACCTTTCTTTCCTTTTATTGCCAGACTTCTTGAAAGTTCTATAGAATGTCCTGCTTCCATATCTTCAACTGTAATTCACTACTTTCTCAACTCTTTACATCTGGTTCCTTTCTTCACCACTTTAGTAAGATTCCAGTCCTAAGGATCATGGAGAGACTGCAAGTTTGCTACATCCATGAATTGTTCTGAGCCCTCACCTCTGGCATGATTTATTCACATTTGTATTAATGAAATTCTCTCCTTTCTTAGATTCAGTGATATCATATTTTTTTCTGGTTTTGCTTTTTCGTGATACATTTGTGCCTCCCTTAGTTTTTAAAGCATATTTTCATTTGCTGAACCAGATTATATTTCAATTTACTTCTAAGACTCTTCATGTTCTTACTGCTATGGACTTATCTCCAGAATACTTGTTCTCATGTGATGATGCTTCAGACTTACTGAGCTTCTTTTACTTGCTTGCCTGTGACATCTGTGTGAGCCATCCTCTCTATGGAGACTTTTGTACTTTCCTTTTAAAATATGCTCAGCAAGATGGCCTTAAAATTTCCCTCAGCTTGACCACACTTTAAACAGACTAATTCCTGCCTCTAAGCCCTGACCTCTCTATCACAGAGATCTTTACAAAACCTTATAAACCTAACCACAGAGGTCTATTGCTTCCTTTTTCTTAGAGCACTTACTTAAAAAAAAAAAAAAAATTGTAACTGCGAATTCTTTCTTTGTCCCTTTGAGGTGTACAGCTTTTATAAAACTTCTTACCTGTTTTACATCCCAGGACTCTTTCTCAAGGACCTGAGAGCCATCCCTTCAAAATGTAATCATTAAGGAAGATAGCATCTCTATCTCCAATCTCTGTGTGCGGGTAAGAGCCTAACTTCAGTGAGTGCCTTGCTCCAAGTTGTAATATTACCTGCTTTTATAAAGATATAAGAAAGTTTACGTTTCCTTCGGGTAAGGCCAATTAGCAATACAAATGGACTACAATCTCCCACCCAGCTATATGGAAATGACCACCTGACTGATGGTCACCTTCAAATCATAGCAACCCTGACAGAAGAAAACTACAGTGGGAGGAGGTTAGTAGAATAAACACCCTGATCATATTTGCCTCTCTCCCGCTATAGGCCTACCAACCTATCTGAAAGTCAAAATGTTGACATATGGGCCACAGAGCAAAGTAAGATAGTTGATTCATCAATCTGTCCACTAACCCTTCAATAATTTTTATGTGACAGACATTATATTATGTCTAGAGATAAAAAGATGGAATACAGCATTACATTTTTTTTAAATTTATTTGTCAGAGAGAGAAAGAGAGAACACAAGCTGGGGGAGCAGCAGACAGAGGGAGAAGTAGGCTCCCCGCTGAGCAAAGAGCCTGATGTGGGACTCGATCCCAAGACCCTGGAATCATGGCCTGAGTCAAAGGCAGGTGCTTAGCTGACTGAGCCACGCAGGCGGCCCCCCACCTTTTTTTTTTTTTTATAGCATTACATTAACAATTGCATTGTAATTGCTATTATAGCAATGCATTTCCAAACCCTGTGGAATTCTGGGAAATAAAGCTAGGAAAGCAGTGAAGTCTTGACTACCACTTAAGCTAGGGCTTATAGATAAATACATTGTCAGAAAAGAAGTGGAAGCTAAGCTTGCTAGACATGAGGGCCTCCATAGATCTGGACTACATTAATTCATGAATGAGATAAAAAAAATGTTCAAAGATGTTGGTAAAATGATAGATGAATGATACATAGATGATAGATAGACGAGAGATAGAGAGATAGGTGATGAACCTCACCATAGAGACCAAGAAAGAACAGTTTCCAGTAGCACACATCAGCAGTGTCCTCAGTGTGGAACACTCAAAGGAATCAAAACTAAAAATTGACCTTCGAGTTTTGATTTTGAAAGAATTGTTGATCTTCACTAGATTTGCATAACAAATTACAAAAGATTGATCTTTATTCAAAGTTGAAGAAATCTAAAAAAATCTTAATAATTATTACATGAAAATTTTTCCAATTGATTATGATAAAAGGAAGGGTTAGTTTGATTTGAAGTACAACTGTTATCTCATTTTTTTCCTTTTCTTTTTTTTCTAAAGGAGGAGATTTTAATGGTGGATTTTATCCTTATTGCCTTCCAAACCCTGCCTTTGTCATCAGAGAAAAAATAAGAAAAGAAGAAACTATTGTTCTACAACCAGCACACTGAACTTTCTAAATTGCTATCACCATGTATACATAAATGTTGAGCCATGTAACGTAAACCCTAAATATGTGAGAAGTAAATTCTGCATTTTTAATCTATCAGATCATTCAAGAGAATATTTTTCTTTTGTTTTCTATTTTTAACTTATACATCACCAATGAAATTGTCAACTGCAATCTATTAAAAATGGACTGCTGCTATTTTTTATCGAAAATCATTTTACTGGTACTTCTAGATAGTGTATGCAAGTTATTAATTATAGGTTTGGTTATAAGTAGTAGGAGAAAATATTTATACCTTAGTATTTTAAAATTTTATTTTGAAAATGATACCTGATTCTATTTATCCTAGAGAAAATAAATCAGAAGTAAATACAAGGATGGGGCAACTGGTGGGCTTGGTTGGTGGAGTGTGTGACTCTTGATCTCAGGGTTGTAGGTTTGAGCCCCACGTTGGGTGTCGAGATTACTCAAAAAAAAAAATCTTAAAAAAAAAAAGAGTGAATATGAGGGAAGTACATATCAGTCTATGAGAGGAGGATGAGACAATGCCATAAATCCAGGCAGAAAGACAGTTTCAATATAAGGAGCAACAAAACAACTCAAAGTCTAGATAGATCATACTGAGAATACAACCTGTAGTGACAAAGATAATAAAATGATATATCAATCTAACTAATTATGCTGATACACCCTTATTTTCCCATAACTTGGAATGCCATTGTTCATTAGGATTTTCGGCAACTTTGGTAGCCAGAGATATTGATTGAATTCTTATCATGTGTCAGTAAATTTGTGTGGAGTTTAATATGTTTAAAGTTCTTCAGCTAGTAACCTGCAATAGAGCATTTTTTCCTAGGTAGACCATAAGTGCTACAGTGCAACATTTCACGTTGTAATATTATTGCATGTATCTTTTGTTCACTCTAGACTCTAAGCTCCTTAAAGCATAAATTAAATTTTTTCACTTCTGCAATTTTTTTCTTTACTACCCTAGTGACAATGTATGAATAAATTGAAATAAAGGTATACATATCATAGTACAATAAACAAAGCACCATAATATACATGGTTACAGCTGACATTAAATCATATCAGCAGGGGCGCCTGGGTGGCATAGCGGTTAAGCGTCTGCCTTCGGCTCAGGGCGTGATCCCAGCGTTGTGGGATCGAGCCCCATATCAGGCTCCTCCGCTGTGAGCCTGCTTCTTCCTCTCCCACTCCCCCTGCTTGTGTTCCCTCTCTTGCTGGCTGTCTCTATCTCTGTCGAATAAATAAATAAAATCTTTAAAAAAAAAAAATAAAATAAATCATATCAGCAATGTCTAGAAATCAACCAGCAGCTTCAGGAAAATTCTGACATGCTGAGCAAATACTAAAGGAATGGCCAAATGTATGCATGAGCCAGAGAATATTCTACCTTGAGACTGGCAGATTTTGTTTCAAGCTGCTCTAAGTAATTAATAAGAAACTGAAAACCAAGATTTAGGAAAAAATTCCTAGAGATAGATAGATGATAGATAGATGACAGATAGATAGATGATATATAGATGATGGTGGTAGACAGATACATACATAGATAGATAGATACATAGATAGATGACAGATGATAGATAGAAGATGATAGATAGATGATAGATAGATAGATAGATAGATAGATAGATAAATGAAGAGTAAATGAAGAGATATATAGAGAGACAGAGAGCTATCAGTGGTAAAAAAACAAATTCCAAGAACCCAGAGTCTGCTGACATAAGACAAAGACAGGCAAACTGGTGATGAATCCAGAAGGTTATGTAAGTCATTATGCAATGCCGTTAAGCACAGGGTCTCAGAGAGCCTTGACAGAAATCCTTGTTTCTGTAATCTGTTTTACAGTTAAAGCCACATGTGGCCTGTCCTGCCTGTGACTAGAAAGTAAATTTAACAAGAGGCAGAATCAAGAGTAAGAGCTTTCACTGTCTCCTTCAGGGGAATAGACAGATCCAAGATCATAGGAAAACATCTCCCATATGGAAAATAAGAGCAAAATGTTTTATTCCAAATTACATAACAAGCAGTTCATACTCTTAGGAAATTAGATTTGTGAAACTTGTCTGCCATCAAGAGTAAGAACCAAGGGTGAAATAACTATGTTTTCTTAAATGAATACCCATCCATTTGTGGTCTTGTTCAACCAGACCTTGAGTAGTTATAAATATACACTATCTCATGACCAAGTGAAACTTACCTTCCTTATTTCCCCCACATTACAAGAATTTTGGCATGCTTAGGGGATAATATAAGGGTTAATAACAAGTTTTTCAATATTCGGTTTTGGTCTAAAGGTCTAAGGTTATGAACCTTGAAAAATACTTGAAATCATTAAGATTTTGTGGATTGACCTTTCATTGATTAGTAAATAAAGCATCTGGAGTTTGAGTTTTTTGGTAATTTTTTTTCTTTCCTTCAAAGTTGAAGTAATAAACATTTTGATAACAGGTTTTGGAGTGAAACGTGCTACCACATGAAGAAATTAGCAACCACACTGAAATTCCCAAGCAATTACATTATATTTCCCTCCTGAATTTATCCCACATGTAGGCCTATGGAAAAGTTTTGTGTTAGATGACAATGTTTTACAAGCATAATCATGTACAGATGTAGATGTCCAGTTGTATCCGAAATGCCCTGTGGACAGTGTGATATTTGGTTTTGGGAGAATGTCTTTGAAGGAAGGTAACTACATCCTCAGGGGGGAAAATGAGCATAATGAGTAATCAGAAAAGGAAGTGAAAAAACAAATGGAGGGATGGTGTGTGGCTTTTTCTGAGTAAATAAGCATGTAGAGACTTGTTCGATAAACAAAACAGCTTATGAATCAACTGCATAATTTAATTTTATATTTTATATTTTTTGTTCTTCCTACAAATTGCAACTAATCATTATTTGAAACTACTGAATAAAAATGCTTGAAGGAATGTCAGAACAACTATTTAAATAGTAGATATAAAATTTAAAAAGTCATGTGTGGAAACCCAATTAGATATCACATGCAATTAAGCAGAAAACATGTCACAATGCTCTTTCTAAAAAAACACATCTGACCATATTTCCAAACCGAAAAATGATTAATTAACCAAGATACTTCTAGGCATAATCCCAGAGTATACTCTGTGTTATGAATTTCTTTAGAAATTTATAAACTCTTCTATTGGCTCTTTGAAGAAAATATAGACTATATATTAATAATTTGTTAAAATAAGTATTTATTTTCTGAAATTCTTTAGGATTCAGAACACTAAGAACTTATTTCACTTTTACTGCCTTCATCATTATTCTGTTAGAACCAAAATATTTTTAATTCTGGAAGCTCATCCTGAGAAAAGAATGGGTGTAGGAGATTTTTAGACATATATAAGCATGTTAAAGAACTCTCTGTTGGGCTAGTTAGAGAAGCAGACAAGAGTCTAGCTGCTTGTAGGAGGAGGTGTTGAGGGCTCTTCTGAAAGAAAATGAATTCTAAGGTGAGAAAGACCTGAACTCTACAGATGTAACCCTATAATAATAACACCAATAAAATTATAGACAGGAACAATAATTCTGAACAAACTTTAATGCTTACTAATTCGATTTTTCTTCTTACCCAGCCTATCTATGTGAGGAACCATAAGTAAAAACAAATTTATAAAACATCGGACTACAAACAATATTGTTTTAAGACATTAAATGCATCACTAACATAGAGTAGTGTAAGGTTCACAAATATATCCTCCTAATTCCCACAGATATCACCCTGCTTTCCTAACAAGCATCAGTGTTAGTATCAAGTAGAACAGCCAAAATAAAATGTTGCAGTCTGGGGCGCCTGGGTGTCTCAGTTGGTTAACTCTCTGACTCTTGGTATCAGCTCAGGTCATGATTTCAGGGTCAAGGAATCCACACCCTGTAATGGACTTCACACTCAATGAGGAGTCTGCTTTCCCTCTCCCTCTCCCTCTGCTCCTGTTCACATGCACTCTCTCTCTCTCACTCTCTGTCTCTCAAATAAATACAGTTTTTTAAAATTTAAAAAAAATATATTTTATTCAAATTCAATTAATTAGCATAGAGTGTATTATTAGTTTCAGAGGTAGAATTCAGTAATTCATCAGTTGCATATAACAGCCAGTGCTCATGATGTCATATGCTCTTCTTAATGCCCATCACCCAGCTACCCCATCCCCTTCTCCCCCTTTCCAGCAACCCTCAGTTTGTTTCCTACAGTTAAGGGTTTCTGATGGTTTGTTTCCCTCAAATAAATAAACAGAGCTTTAAAATGCTGCAGGGTATTAAGGGTCCTGCAAGAGCAACGATTGGGTTCTGGAAGGAACCCATGAGTAAGTCATGAAGCACCATCAACATTGGCGTTGGCAGCGCTGCTTGTCCTTCTTTGGAGCAGAAAACATACCTCTCCCAGTGTTTCTGCATATATCCTTTCATCTGACTCGAGTTGCGGTCTGTATCTCTAGAATGCACATTCCACTTATATATTCAAGTGTCTCATGTCATTTATGTTTTATTTCCTAACTTATGTCCTTTCACACCCATTTTGTTCCTAGCCCTGAAGTACTTTATTCAGGAAGCTTTCTAAATAACTAACGTGCTTCCCCCTAAGTACTCACTATGGTATCTGTTGCCTTCCTATTGCTGGCAACCCCGTTTTCTATTTCTCTTGTATTATCAGCATGTTTTAATAATTTATTTTGTATCACAAAAGCCTGCTTTTATATAATTTAGGAAAAAAAAATCCTTAATCTGTTTTCATAGAGATTTTTTTCCAGTTAAGTCCATTTGCTCTAAGTGTTCCCATGATACCCCGTATTTTAAGCCACACCAGCCCCCATTCCCTGTACTTATTGGTGATTAAGTTTTAGTCAGTATTGGTAGTTAACTTGGGTCCTCAAAGTAATTGTGTAAGTCACTGTTAACTTTTTTCAAACACAGAAACATGGAAAATTCAGATTTTGTTTCCCTTTGGAATGCATCAACCCACTAGATCACTACATTGGTCCTGAAAGTCCTAGATGATGGATAGATGGATATACGTGTGTATATATATATATATGTATATGTATATGTGTATTTATTGCGATATAATTCACATGACATAGCATTTTGGAATATTTACGGTGTTGTGCCTCCATCACTGTAATCAATTTTAGATCATATTTGTTACCTTGAAATGAGAGCCCATAACCTTTAGTTATCATTTGCATGACCTCAAATACTAGAAAACGTTTAATATAATTTCTGTCTTTATAGATTTGCCTATCAGGACTTTTGTATAGATGGAATTATGTGTGATCTTTTGTGACAGTTCTTTCTCTTGACACCGTATTTTCAAAGTTCATCATGTTATATCATGTGTTAGTACTTCACTTGTTTTTGTGATTGAGCAAGGTTTCACTGGAAGGTTATGTGATCTTATTTGCATGAAGTCGTGCATAGCATTCATATGCATATATATATAGCATATGTATATATATGTGTGTGTGTATTTTAATTTTTGCAATACAATGCCTCTATTTCCTTTCTAATGCTAGCAACTTTCATTTTTCCCCCTCTCTTTTTTTCCTCAATATAACTAAACATTTATATATTCTATTGATTTTTTCAAAGCACTAACTTTTGGCTTCATTGATTTTTCTCTATTGTTTTCTATTCTCTATTTTATTAGTTTTTCAATCTAATATTTTTTTTCCTTTTTCTTGTTTTAGGTTTAATTCATTCTTATGCTTTCACTCTCTTAAAATAGAAGTTTAGGCTACTGATTAGAGATCCTTCTTCTTTTTTATTATAGATATTTACTGCTTTAAATTTTCCTCCAAACATTGTTTTACTTGTATTTCATAAGTTTTGCTATATTGTGTCTTCATTTTTATTAATGTCAAAGTGTTTTCTAATTTTTCCTGATTCTGACTGTGAGAAAGTTTAAACCTAAGGACATTCTCGAGATCCCTGGAGGCTTTGGTGGAAAGCAATAAAGAGGAGATTGAGATATTTGAGATACGCTAAACATATCTCAGCATTGGAAATATGTTAAATCATAGGCCAATTTGTTTGTCAGAGAGAATGAACAAAATAGAAAAGTAAAAAGAGCCTCCTTGAGGTCAGAGTAAACCTAAAATATGGAACCCAAATAACCTTGGCTATTAGAGAACAGAAGGAAAGTCAGGTGGCAGTACTATGGTGGATGAGGAGCAAAATGACTATAATTTTTAGTCTTTTGGTCATCATATCTCCTAATCAAATTAGCATATGTAATCAGCTAAGATCTAGAGCTAAGTATTATACAAAAATGTAATTCTCACTCTATACCCCAAATTTTACAAATCCTATGAAACATGGTTATTATTACTGAAATGATCTCCTGTGCCTCTCATATCTGATCATTGTTAAAATATAGATATTTTATGAAGAGAACTATTCTAAAGTTAGATTTGATTCTCTTGTTATCCGTCTATATCCAATATTGCTCTAAAATGCTTGACATGTAATCCCTAATATAGTAATTCATTTACTTCTGCTCATTGGACCTCTGGTTTATTTACTCTTCCTCTCTAAGTGTCTTATAACTTTATTCAGGCAGATTGTTAATTAACTTGTAATTGCTCCAATCTAGAGCAAGTTCAGCATTGTCAATCATACAAAGTATTATAGACCCATCGTGTAGGAACTCTGGAAAATATGTTGTCCGTGTAAAGAGCAGAGCAAAGTGTATGATTCATAATAGGAAGAAACAGCAATAAGTTTTGTTGTTGTCCTTGATTCTTTCCTTCCTCTCTTCATCATTTTTCCTTGCATGAGAAGAACATGAAGCAGGTGTTGGGATTTTTTGTACATCCTGATGGCAGGCACTGCAGTGGTTCAGAAGGAAATTGCAGCAAAGAGGGAAACCACAGATTTTGTTACCAAAATCCTTGAACTTGTGTTTTAGTACTAATTTTTCTTAGTCATGCGGCCTTCAAAAATTTACTTAAATTTCTGAGTATTAGTTAATTCCTTAGATTACTACTGGTGATAAGATCCCACAGAAAAGTGTTACAAGCACTTGAATAAAGTGAATAGATAAAATATAGAGAAGCACTACTTGTGAACTGTTACTGTCATATTAGCTACCATTATTTTGCCTAGTTTAACCAAAGAAGTTAAAATAATTTGTAGCTATAGGAATTTTCGAATTACACAATTAAAGGTTCATTTACACATTTGATGATCACATTTCTGGCACCTTATTCTAGTTTATGAAGATACAGTGTTCTATTACATAGCATATATTCCAATGGAGACTTTGTAACTTTTAGTGTCATTTGAAAAAAAAATTAGTAAGTACCATAAAAAGGCATGAATGAAGATTATACCTTTTTTGAAGGTTTTTTTTTAAAGAACTTCTTCATCCCAAACCAATGCAAGTTAATTTCAGATATTACTTTAGGGTCTTTTCCATCGTTCTTTAAATCATTCTCAAGACAGAGAGCATGAAGGCACTTGAACTAAAGTCTCATCTGGCATTGTCAAGGGCGGGTAATTGTGCAGAGAGTCAGGAGGACTGGGCTGTGAGAAAGACAGGCATCAGGTGCTGTTTTCTGTTTAACAGTTAATAATTACATAGAGGAATTTTGCTCACACTTCTGTTGTATTCTAATTATTTATAGTTCAGGTCCCCAGCTCTCTCATCCTACTTTCTACACAAGTCTCTTGAGATACCTGAAAGCAGCTGCAAGAAGGCAATGACTTCAGGTCATGGACAAAGTTGGATTTAAACTCTTCATGTTGCAGCGTATGTGATGTTGCTCTTTCCTTCCTATAGTGACAACAAAACTTCTTTTGCTTTATTGATCATTTATAAGCTATATCAAAGAGTGACAATCAATAGATAAATTGGAAGAAAAAAAACGGCAGAGAGGAGGTGTTACATTCATCCAAGCCTGCTGCTTATGTAGCTTAACGTGATATATTCAAATGCAGTTGTAAGTGTTGGGTAAGGAAAAATATTCCAGAGAAAGTTGAGTTCTTGAAAGATGGAAATCTGATTAAAACACAGAATCATACTCAGAGAGTCTACTGTACCTTTCCTGTTTTAAAAATTGACATATTACATTAAGCAAGACATACACAAATTTAAACATGCAGAAGATTAAAAGATTGAGAAAAATATTTAAAATACTAAAATGAAGTAGGAGGAGTTGAAGAAAAAAATAAAATAATGACAGGCATTGAAGAAAATAGCTCGTTTGGCTAAAAGCTTCCGTATGGAATAGCAGATTGAGTTGCTTCTCAAAGAGTGGCAAAACTATATTTTGTACCAGATTGATTGAATGTATCTGCCCGTGGCTGGACACATGTGTGGAGAATGCAGAAAAATGAAGGTCACATTAAGTGTTATGTGTAGTTTCTAGCTTCATTTCTTAAAAACCAGGCAATAATTACCCTTTAAGTGGGATTTAAATTTTTATTTTAAAAACTATGAAATAACATCATATTTAAATATTTTTTCAAGCTATAGATTTTGTTAGACTCCATTTTTCTAGTCTGAAGTACTTGTCAGTATAAATCCCTTGAATGAATACAAGATATTAGTCACAAAAATGGCTCCAAGTTCTCCCCATCTTATAAATTCTTTAAATATAAAGATCAATAGCTTGGGTCACAGTGAATTAAGAAAAATTCAAATTCTAACGTGATTATGTTTACAAATATGTAAATATACTGATTTATATTTGTATATGTAAGCTAAATTAACAAATTAACCTCACTTTTAGCCTCTTTTATATATCATTTTATACATCCTTATATTTCAAAGAAAAGTAACAGGCTTCTTGATACTATAGCAGGGTAATCCTGATAATGAGAATATGCTAAAGGTCAACTGAAAAAAAAAAGGATAACCAAAAAAGCACCCTATAGAGATGGCATCAAAAATTTTCAAGTCTGTATGCATTTCTGTAAAGTTGCTTTCAATGGAAACGTTTCTATCAAAAATTAATTTTTAGTTAATTGTAGAACGAATTCAATTGAAATTATTCAAGAGTATTTCACATAAACAATCATATGTAGAAATAAGTGGGGAAAATCAACTATACTTTGAAAAAGACTCTTCAATCAGACAGCAAATTGCTCACAGAGCTTTTCTAAATTCAGGGTAAATGAGGAGAGATATAAAAGCATAAGTAATGAAATTATCAGGTATTTTCCAAAACTAAATTTTTACAATTGCATGGCAACATGTAACTACACTAATTTACAATAAAAATAGTTGAGGACAATTGAATCAAACAATGATACAAAGTTCTAAATGTAATGACTCCTTAATCTGTTTATTTTGGATATAAAACAGAGGTTTCAGAGTAATTTTTCTTTTGCTTTTATATTTGTCTTTCATTGCTACTAAATTGCTAAACCCACACTTTTCACACCATTGCCTGGCATGCTGAAGAGAAAAAAAAATACTATAAACTTAATCAGATATCAACAAATTATTGAAAATGTGGCACCATTTGAAAATCTTACAATCACAAATATGGTGCTACTGTTGGCTGAGTATAGTCTTAGAGCTGAAATAGAAACTAGGATTTGTCTGATTCAATGGCTCTCAATGAAAGGTCGGAGGGATGAAGACTCAAAGCTCATAAGATCATTCAGAGAATTAATGGCAAGAACCTGAAATAGAAAACTTTCTGAATTAATGTGCATTTTTCTTTTGACTGGATATTTAGTCTCTCAATTTTATTTTGGCCTATATTCAGTTTTATCCATTATTCTAGATTCCATTCATAGATGATGTTTGGTGGAGTAAAGAACCAGAAGGAATTTTAATACCTAATAAAATGTTTTAAAATTTTGAACATCTAATATTATTATTTTAAAGTGTGTGTGATTTTCAAGCATTGAATTAACAGTGCTCATTTAAAGCAATTGTCTTCAATATATGTGGCTTCAGCCAATTCTGTGAATTGATCATTCATACGCACATTAAATGCATCCTATATTTTTAGCTGAAAAAGTTACTCAAGCATCATTTCTTGTCAAAATGATTATAATGCCATAATAATGTGTTTAAAGGGCTATAATTAGGAATGTTAGCAATGCCGTTTGAAACTCAAAGCTGAAAGAGGATTATAGTTTAACCCAATTACTCCATTGCACATGATCTCAGCCTTTTAAGAACTTCTAACTAAAGTTTCATTGTATCTTTAGAGAATACGTGCCACCTAAAAGAATTCTGATGATCAAGCTCCTGATAAAAATCATGTGTTTATTTGAGAGAAATCGATCTGATGATCTCATTTATTAATATACATATTTAAAATTTCAAGTTTGATAGTGTTCAAAAATGAGAGAAGCAAAGCTGAACATATTGAAATAATATCCAATTTTCTATGAATTGGCAACCCTTTCCATTTGTTTTGTGAATTCACAGGAATGGAGACTGGAAAAATATATCTATATTTTGTCAGGCAAAATTATCTTCTGTTTGCAAAATATTTGTGAACCATACTGGAAGAATTTGAACCTTCTCATACTTGGGGTAAAATGCCAAGCAGAAAAAAGGGAGAAGATAATTTTGTCTGCTTATGCTCCATAACTGCTTTTTTCCAAGTTGGTTCTAATGACCACATATTATAGGCAGGCATCCTGGTTCTCAGAAGGAATCAAACAGAGAGTCAATAAGCCACTTGGTCTGAATGGCAGAGGATTTTAGAATGTATTCATTCTGTTGTTCTGCACCTGATGCAGATGTTACCAGGCTCTTCCCATCCTTCTGATAATCTCCCACGTTACATTTGAACAGAGAAAATATGCCTTACCCTCTTGACTTTTGCGTCCCTGGGTGCCTAGGATTGTTTGATTCCTTTTAGATGGGCACTCCTCAAGCTGTCTGTGGTGGGGAAAAAAAATTCTTTTTATTAGTAATTTCTAATGTATTGGTTTTGTGCATTGAGACTTTTATAAAATAAAATAACTAGAAAATTTAAAAATGCACACAAACACAAGCAAGTTTCTTCCATTCTTGGACTCCAGAGATAATATTATTATTATGCTGTAAAATTTCCAAACACCCACGATGATATTAATCTCTTTACTGCTCCTGGTTTCCCGGCAGGCACTGCAGTCTTTGCTTTGAGCAGCACTCCTCGTTGAATGGGGTCACAGGAGGGAGAATTCATTTCTCCCTGGCTTATTCTTGCCAGTTCTATTTCCCAAAAATGGAATCTTTCTCATTGCCTATTGTCTTTTGTCAAGTAGAATTCTTAGATTGGCTTCGGTTCTGCCTGATTTATTTCTCTTAAGTTCTGTAACTCTTTTCCTGAATCTTACTACTTTTCAGACCTCTGTGTCTTGCTCAAAAATGAAGAGAATCTGTAATCCTTACTTCCATCAGCATTAAATGACCCCAGGGCATTGCCTTGCCAACCAAACAGCTTCTGACCTACCTGTACCCCAGCTTTCTTTTCAGTCTGAAGTATACTAAGACGTTATGTTGCTTACCCTAACTCGAAGGTTCTCAACTGAGCTTTCTAGACTCCTAGAGCATCTGTGGATTTACTTTAGGAGGTTCATGACCCTACCAAATTACTGGCAACATTTTGTGCATGGGTGCACATGTTCACGTTCAAGTCTTTTTGTTAAAAAAAGTTTTACTGTCACAATTTTTATGGAAATGTTATTACGCTATAAGGCAATAAACTGTAATAGATTTAAATCCCGATCTTCTTGATACACCTATCAAGACTTGGACTCAGGGCAATCATAGCATTATTATCTGTATCATGACTATTCACATCACAAAACATTATTTTTCAGGAGTTATTAAAAAAATTATACAGGCCTTGCCTTCTGGGTTATGCTGATGCTCTACATGGGCCAAATAGAGCATTAACAAAAGATTCAAGCATATTTCTATCAACATTCAAATCAACATACCAGCGCGTGATCACGAGCAACGGTTACAGTAAAGGTTTGAACTGTATTACTGCAGATGCAGCGTGATACAATGTGAGAAAGATGCACGCGGCCATGGCTGGTTTGAAGATGAAAGGGGATCACAAAGAAATGAGGCCTCTATAAGCTGGAAAAAGTGAGAACACTTGCTTACCTAGAAACCTGCAAAAAGGCAGATAGCCCTGCCAACCCCTTAATTTTAGCCCAGTGGGACCCATTTCAGACTTCTGACCTTCAGAATTTTAAGATAATAAGTTTGTGGGGCGCCTGGGTGGTGCAGTCGTTAAGCGTCTGCCTTCGGCTCAGGGTGCGATCCCGGTGTTCTGGGATTGAGCCCCACATCAGGCTCCTCTGCTGGGAGCCTGCTTCTTCCTCTCCCACTCCCCCTGCTTGTCTCTCTCTCACTGGCTGTCTCTGTGTCAAATAAATAAATAAAATCTTTAAAAAAAAGATAATAAGTTTGTATTATCTTAAAAAGCAGAAAGAGACCCATTAATGCAGAGAACAAACTGATGATTGCCAGAGGGGAGGAGGCGGGTGATGGACAAAATAGGGGAGCAAGGGGTGGGAGGTACAGGCTTCCAGGTATGGAATGATTAAGCCGTGGGGATAAAAGGTACCGCATAAGGAATATAGTCAATAGGGTGTGATCACAGACGGTTGCTACACTTGTGGTGAGCACAGCATAGACTTGTTTGTTGAATCACCATGTTGTACACCTGAAACTAATGTAACATTGTGTGTCAACTATACTTTAATTTAAAAAAATGTGCTGTTTTAAGCTACAAATATGCTCTGTGATGTCATATGTCACATTTTGTAACACAAATGTTACACAAATGTTATAACACAACGTCTTTAAATCCAAATTTGTAATGAATACACCAGAAGTACTTTCTTGCTAAAATTTATCCTAAAAGTCTTCTTTTGCTTCCATTTTTTCTCCCCCCCCCCCCCAAAATCAGTCTCTGGTCCTGTAATTACATAGTAAAGAGACATTTTTAAAGACTATATTTGGTTTTAACATTTTTAATTTCTCAAAAGCTTTTTAGTAAATCAGTATGTCTATGGTTAGTAATTTGAAGAAGCCATTTAATAATCAGACTGTAGACGGATATACGCTTCCATAGAAAAATGAATTATGAGACAAATTGAAGATGAAGGAAGCTATATTTAGGTTTAACTTATTCATTTTCAATGCAGGCCTATGGAGCAGCAAAGACAAATTACAATTTCTAATAAATGATTGTACTGTATAACATTTTCAAGAAACCATGACTAAATAATTCTGTGCACTGCAGAATACATATTGAAATGGCAGGTGTTGTGTGGGCAGTAAGTTTAAAGAGCTACCATAAGTGTCTGTGTATGTGAGGGAGAGAGAGAAAGAGAGAGAGAGGAATTAATATCTATGTCTATCCCATATTGAAATATTGAATATGAGTTCTTTTATTTAAAAATATATTTGTATCTAAAAATGAATTTTATCTTTTCATCCATACCAGAACAGAATCAGCTTTACAGGTTACTAAAATAACACCTATTTTAAGAAATAGAAAAACATTCAATAATCATGCCCAATTCATTGCTGTGATCGCATCAATGTTTTATGAGATGAAAATGTTCTGTAAAATAAATTGGAAAGATCATACCAAGTGAAAATAAATTATTTCCTGCTAATTAGAATATATTTATCAAATGCTTCATGAGTAAAAATCATAGATTTGACATTATTAAAAATATAATGGGGGCGCCTGGGTGGCTCAGTCGTTAAAGCATCTGCCTTCGGCTGGGGTCATGATCCCGGCGTTTTGGGATTGAACCCCTCGTCGGGCTCCCTGCTTGGCGGGAAGCCTGCTTCACCGTCTCCCACTCCCCCTGCTTGTGTTCCCTCTCTCGCTGCCTCTCTCTCTGTCAAATAAATAAATAAAAGAAAAGAAAAATAAATAAAAATAAAAAATAAAAATATAATGATGTAAACCATATCTCCCAAGCCCTTCAAATTTATGATCGAAGGAAAAACATTTCACTTTTAAAACATTTTCACATTAAAGACAAAATAAAAGGAAATATGTCACAAACGAGTCCACATTTATTCATCAAATGAATAGCAATGGCATTGAAATAAGGTTATTGAAGTAATAACCCTATCTAAATCTAGCTAAAATGGCGAACAAAATGCCAATTGAATAAAATTAATTCAATTGTTATAGGAAAGTTCATACTTGTCTGATGGTGCAAGATTTATATAACCAGGTATAAGATTCCTTAACTCACAGTATGATCTCAATTTATTTAAAAATATTGCTATATATCTTAAAGTACAGAAGAAAGAAGGAATGAGAGAGAGAAAGAAGTGTTGATTATATTTTATATCTTGATCAATATGTTTTATTCACATGCAGAAAAGAAATGCATACAAAAATTTCCAGGTTAGATACTTACATGATAGCATTAGTATCAATTGTTATATTTGACTAGCATGAAATCGCCAAAGTTTCAATATTTCACATATACTGCTGCCATATTCAAAGAAAAAATAATTATCACAAAACAATAATTAAACACACAAAGATGAGGCCCAAAAGAAAATGATTTAACTTCAAAAGATATTTATGTATATGCCATAATAAGGGTCTGCATTTTCCCAAGCACACTGTTCTCTCTCTCTCTCTCTCTTTCCCTTTCCCTCTCTCTCTCTCTCTCTCTCAACTCTATTTCTCTTTCAAGTCAGGGAAGAGTCAAATACAGATTTAAACTTCAGGTAGTTAATATAACTGTAGCTTGGAGAATGGACTAAATAGAGACCCAGAAGCCATTGTAAAAAGTTGTAACAAGTTTCCAATGCTTGTGGCCTAAAAGTGTCAGGAGAGATGGAGGGAAGTACCATACATGGTTTTAAGAGTTATTTAGAAGAAAATATAGACAGAAAATGTGATTGCTCAATTTCATAGTATTAGGAAGAAAAAACAAATAAGGTGTTATGGTTTCTAACTTAGAAACAAAGAGATAATGCTGCAATTCATTGAGATAGGAAACCAGTAGTGAAAGTTGGAAAATAGAGTCATATTTGGAATATTTTGCAATGTCTATATTAAAAATAGGCCAGTTATCTAGTAAGCTCCCCAACATGCAGGTTTGATTTGAAGGCCATCGATATATAACGTGATTGAATCATCCTAGGTAGTGGGTAGGATAAACTTTAGGGAATGTGTAGTGATAAGAAGAGAGAGTTGGGAGCAGACCATGTGAAATCCAAACATATAATAAAAAGAAAGAAGAAAAGGATATCAAAGTGGTTGATATCACAAAACCCAGGAAGAGTGGAATTCATTTACTTACACCAACTTTTTAAAACATTTTCATTTCAAATAACACAACAAGTTGGCATGATAAAAGAATGGAGATGTGATTTATTTTCAATATTAACAAGTAAATTGATAATGAAATTGTTAAAACTAGGATGCGAGTTTCACCTCCTTTTGAGGTGAAGTTTTCCTACTTTGTACTTGATGCCCTTCAATGTCTCCCTGCCCTCAGTGCAGATGATAAACATATTTGTCTCCGTACACCTCTCTTCATCTTCTCACTCCTGCATCAGAAACTCCTGAGATCTGAAACACACAAAATTTTATGGTTTATTTGTGTGTGGTACAAGTCAATTGCTAACCATGTAATTTATTGTAGGTATTTTTATTCAACATTAGTGAGGGATAAATTACATACAATAAAATAAATCCATTTAAAGTGTACAGTTCAATGAATTTGATAAATGTATGTACCTGTGAAGCCATCACAACAACCGAGATATACAAAACATCTCTACCCTCCTTTGAAGTTCATTCTTCAAAGAAATACAACAGAATTCTGATGCTTACATTATAAATCGTCATGGACAGTATGCAAGGAAAAATTATGAGCCATGTGAAAAAACAGGAAAATGTGATTCATAACTCATGCTAATCAAATAAACAGAGAGCTAGTCATGACAGAGATGATGAAATTACCAGGCAAGGATTTGGAAACAAATAGCTATTATAGAACTGTCAAAAATTAATGGAAATATAAGTATAAAGAAGAGAGAAAGAAACTATTAAAAAATGAATGAAATGAAAATTTGTGAAATAGGCTCAAAAGAAGGCAAGGCGCAACAAGAATGGATACCTGAATTTAGAGTCAGGAAAAGAGAATCTATCAAAACTGAAGTACAGTGAAAACAAGAGTAAATAAAATTTAAGAATGACCAGAGTTTCAATGACCTGACCAACAACGTCAAGGAATCTAAAATATATGTAATTATACTCTCAGAAACAGAGAGGGAAGCAGAAATACAAGAAATAATGGCTGTAAACTTCCCAAAGTTGAATGGAAGATTGAACCCACAGACCCAATGTTCTCAACAAGCATAAATAAACCAACAGCAACATACCATAATCAGATTTCCAAAAACCAATGATAAACAGAAAACCCGAAAAAGAGCTGGAAGAAAATATATGTACAGAGAAATTCTATGCATGTTCATTAGATTCTAATCAAAACAATGTGAATCAAAATAAAATGGAATGACATCTTTGTCATGATTATTAAAAAACCTTAATCTAAAATCTGTATTTAGGGGCACCTGGGTGGCTCAGTCAGTTAAGTGATTGACTCTTGATTTCGGTTCAGGTCATGATCTCAGCATCCTGAGATGGAGCCCCCTGTCAGGCCCCTTGCTGGGTGTGAAGCATGCTTAAGATTCTCTCTCTCCCTCCTTCTCTCTCTGCCCACCCCCTCCAGCTCTCTCTCTCTCTAAAAAAATAAATAACAATAATAATTAATAATAAAAAAAAAATAAAATCTATGTTCAACAAAAACATATTTCAAAAATAAATACCAAATTAGGACACAGAAAGGAGAGTAAATGATGTTTATAGGTTTGATGTTATTTATGTCAGAACATTTTAATAAAGGTAAACATACCTGACCTTACCATGAGGGGGTTTATTAACCAAAGTAAAGCAGCCTTCCCCAAAGAAACAAAAATAAACTGTGAATCCAAAGAAGTGACTTCGGGCCCATATAAGTCAGAGGCCATTATAATTTCTCTGTATCTGAGTTTCATGTTCATATTTAACAAACAGAAAATTGAGTCTAAATAAAGTTTCCCAAACTATATTTTAAGAAACACCGATCCCATAATATGATTAGTAAAATAGAATTTCATGCCGAAATAAAGATTAAAATGTGACTTATAAATATTAATACATCAAAGGCTATGAGAACTCTTAAAATGAAGACATTTGTTAACAATTGTTTAACTGAAAAATATTTGGGTAGTAATGTATTTTTCCTAGATCAACACTCAGCGCTATTGTATTTTATTCCTTTAAGGAAATGTCCTTCCATTTCAAATTCCAAATTTAATACCTCGAGCTGAATATACTACTCTATTCCAAATGGCATAATATTGATTTGCAAAGATAAAATTATTATAATGCTCAAAGGCCTTGCCAATTTATTGTCTTTAAAGCAATGGACCATATCAATAACACACAGGTAGTATAATTTTTATGCAAAAACGATGTTTTTATATGACAAGTCAGATATATGGCAAGATTTAAATTAATGTTTAATTAAGATTAAATATTAATTTAACTGTACTGGTTTCCTACTATTACTGTAACAAATTACCAAAATTTGGTGGCTTAAAACAAACAAACGTATTATCTTTTCTTTTCTGATGGTAGAAATCTGATACAGTTTTCACTGGGCTAAAATTAAGGTGTTGTGAAGGCCACATTCCATTCTGGAGGCTCCAAGGAAGAACCGATTTTCTTATCTTTTCTAGCTTCATGGTTACAACCCCTTTCTCCATCTTCAAAGTCAGATGCATATTATATTCAAATCTTTCTGTCTATGATAGTCATGTATTTCTCTTTTGCTCTATTAGGACCTATCTGGTTACATTGGCCACCTGGATAACCTAGGATAATCTCTGCATCCCAAACTCTTTAATTTGTTTATATCCTGCAAATTCCTTTTTGCCACGTAAGGTAACATATTCTCAAAATTCTAGGGATTAAGTCATGGACATCTTTGGTAGGTCACTTTTCTTACAGCTGCATTAACAAATAGTAATTTAGCATCTTCTGGTGCTGGTCACTGTGCAGGCATCTTCCTTACTACAAAATGATCATCAGTGACATATCTATAGCAAAATAGATACATATTTTTGCCCTTACAGAGTTTACAGTGTAGCAAAAGGAGACAGACAATAAGCAATAAATGTAACAAGTGTATATTTTAGAAGGAGATGAGTACTAGAGGGGGGATAAAGCAGAGTAAGATGGAACAGGATTGGGGGTGGTTGGAAGTGATCATTTATATTGAGTGGTCAGGATAGAGAACATTGAAAGATAACATTTGGTGAATTCCATGCAAATATCTGGAGGAAGAACATCTCAGCCAGAGGGAGTAGCTGTTGCAAAGGCTCCATGGTGTACTAAGAAAGTAAGGAGAATAAGGTAGTTGGACTGCAGTGAATCGTGGCTGGTGGAGAGCAGTAGCCTGAGAGGTCGGGAAAGTAATATGAAAAACAAACAAATTATGTAGGAACTTGTAGGCAAATGTAAGGACCTTGACTTCTCTGTGCATGAAATAGAAAGCATCATAGGGTTTCCAGCCATAGGCATAACTCTTTCATTCGTGTTGCGAAGGATCCCTACCCCTGACATGTCAGAGAAGGGAGTTAGTGATGTGGCTATTCTGTCCCCTCAGGCAAACTAGGGCAGTGGTTTACAGCGTGATGCTGTGTTCATCATAAGTGTCTGGATGAGGTATTTGGAAGGAGGACCAATAAAATTTTCTGAAAGAATGGATGTGCAATGAAAGAAGAAAAAAAAAAAAGGAACTGGTTGACTCCAAGGGATTGCAATTGCCAACAACTGAATTCAGAAGGCTACCTGTGGAAGTGGGTGTGGGGAAAGCTGGAGTTGAGTTTGGTATGGTTTAGCTGGAGAGATCTCCTGGAACAACAAGTGACAATGTCATGTAGGAAGGTAGGTAATAGATCTCAAGTGTAGGGGAGCTTTTCGTGGTCAAAGCGTATGTTGTTGATTATATTCTAGAGGTTGAGAACTCCTGTGGCGAATTTGTAGATTTAGATCTCCTTTTATTATGAATTTATTTATTTATTTATTTTAAAATTTTATTTATTTATTTGAGAGAGAGAGTACGAGTGGAGGGGCACAGGAAGAGGGAGGCGAAGCAGACTCCCTACCGAGCAGGAAGCCCAGTGCAGGGCTCCATCTCAGGACCCTGAGATCATGACCTGAGCCGAAGGTTGAACCAAAGTCTCCACTGACTGAGCCACCCAGACTCTCCAATTTATGTCTCTTTTTAGAAGAAGAGATACATAACCAATAACAGACAGGAGTGATGAAATGAGCACTGAAAAAAATGAAAGTTGCCCTGAAAGTGTTTAAATAACCGACAGAACACTCTAGAAATCCTTCATGATTCCAGATTTCCAGCAGATAAAAAATATGATTGGCTATGCCTGGCACAGAGCAACTACCACCTCAGAGTAGGATGATGGAGTGAGGAACTCTCACTTTGGCAAGAGATACATCCACTCCTTTCTTTTCTAGAATATAAGTGAAATAGAAAAACGAAAGAAAAAACAATCTAGAACATATGTGCTTTTTTTTTTAAGTTTTATTTATTCATTTGACAGAGAGAGAGACAGCCAGCAAGAGAGAAAACACAAGCAGGGGGAGTGGGAGAGGAAGAAGCAGGCTCCCAGCGGAGGAGCCCGACGTGGGGCTCGATCCCAGAACGCCAGGATCATGCCCTGAGCTGAAGGCAGACACCGAACGACTGAGTCACCCAGGCACCCCAAGAGCACATGTGCTTGAAAGATGAATGCAGAGCTAGACAGCGCTCTAGGCCAATTTTGGAGTACATAAAAAATATTGATCAGCAAAATGAATATGTGTCACACAATCTGAATTATGTAGATGTGGGCTCTTTAAGTGAAATAATTTTTGCTCTAAGAAAATTCAGTCTCATGTGAGTTAAATAAAGTTCCAAGAATATTTACTTAACAAATGGCAGTTGAGATTGTACATATATTTTTATATCTCTCTCTGTGTGCATGTGTGTGAAAGAGAGAGAGAGAGAGAGATGGAGAGAGACACACAGAGAGAGATGAAAAGGAAAAGGGGGAAAGGGAATAAAAGGAACCATAAAAATACAAATGGAAATCCGAAAACACATGTTTTTCTATGTAAATAAGTGATAGTTGACTCCTCAACAGCAAAGGTTTAAACTACATGGGTCCACTTATATGTGGACTTTTTTCAACAAATATAGTACAATCCTGTAAACATATTTTCTCTTCCTCATGATTTTCTTAATAACATTTTCTTATCTCTAGCTTTATTTATCATAAGAATACAGTATATAATACATACACAGAATAGGTGTTTTTTGACTGTTTTTATTATACGTAAGGCTTCCAGTCAAGTAGTTATTTTTTTTTTTTTTAAGATTTTATTTATTTATTTGACAGAGATAGAGACAGCCAGCGAGAGAGGGAACACAAGCAGGGGGAGCGGGAGAGGAAGAAGCAGGCTCACAGCGGAGGAGCCTGATGTGGGGCTCGATCCCATAACGCCGGGATCACGCCCTGAGCTGAAGGCAGACGCTTAACCGCTGTGCCACCCAGGCGCCCCAAGTAGTTATGTTTTGGAGAAGTTACCAGTTATACTCAGATTTTCCCCCACGTAGGAGTTGGTGCCCCTAACCGTCACATTGTTCAAGGGTCAACTGTAATTCTAATACTATAGAGGAATTTTCTATCTGGTGTTTTGCCAATGTTTCTCAACTTAATAAATCACATTGCAATAATGCATGCTGAAAAGAAACTCATTCAAATACTGTGGAAGCCGTATTTAGAGGAAATGTAATTAGAATGTTACCACTTGCTTAGACATGTCATGGTTTTTCTAAAAATTGAACTGCAATGCTAGATCAGCGAGCCAGTGTGAAGGACGGTGTTGAGATTGCTCCCGGCTTACTTTCGAAATGCAACTTCATTTTTCTTTGCTTGTTAAAGTATTTCTACACAACTGCTCCCAAATTTATCTGTTTATGATTACATGTGGCATTTAAATTTACAAAATAAAATGTAATTTAAAGCACACAGTTCAATGTTTTCAGGAATTTCTCTTTTTGAGACCATGGAGGTACATTACAGATGTCTGATTCTTTGTGGCCTGAGTTTTCCATGATGAAATCTGTGATTTCCTCAGCATTTAACTTAGGGCTATCTAGGTCAGACTGACAAATAAGTTTATAATAAAATAAAATACATGCTCTCAAACAACGTAGAGAATTAGGAGCCAAATTTATTGTGGGTATTTTCCTAAAACCATGTTTACATGAACTGTCAGTGATTGTAATTCAGAGACAAATTGTCTGCTCATTGTAGCATAATTTCCTGGAACGATAAGGGTAAATGAGACTTGGGGAAAAGGTGGTTGAGACATGAGTATGGTAGAGTGCTTTTCTTAATAGAGCCTCGTCTTTCTTCTTGAAAGTTAATTGTCTGTTTGATAATTAAAGCTTAGTGCATTGTTTTAATCCCATCCCAAAATTCTGTATATAAAGTATATTGTAATGAATCAATATGAGACAACATTGAAGCATATTTAAAGCATAAAGTTTTAACTAAAACACTTCCAAACTATAATGTGCATTATTCATCTGTGGACTTCATAAAAAATGCATGCCTCTTCCTTGCTGACTCAGAATCTTTATTAATGGAACTAACTGGGAAAAAAAAATTAACCTGTTTCTCCTGTGAGTCAAAAACACACATTAAGCATACCAAATTTTAAGAGCAACTGAACTAAAATATTCTTGCTTGATAACAAGTTTGAAAAGTGTTGTAAATTGCTATAAAATGAAACTTGACTTCTAAAAATCGCTACATTGTCACTGAGTAGTATTAAACACTGAAATTGTGAGTTTATTGATACCTGTTATGTAAAACGGTAAAAACAGACTTTCTGCATATGGGGGTGGGGTGGAGGGGATAAGCAGTTTCTTTAATAAGACTTTAGCTGTAACTGATGTTTTGTAATATTACCCAAGTAAATGAACAATCTCCATCAAAGGGATAATGGTATATTTATCTCTCTGCTGTGTATCTACTGAGATTATGATGTAACAGCAAGGGAAGAAATTGTCAAGAATACATTTATTTTATTTTTTTAATTCATATGCAACAATATTAACTTTTACAGCATGCAGTTCTGTAAATTTTGACAAGTACGTAGTGTCATGTAGCCACCACTACAGTAAGGATACAGAACAATTTCTTCACCCCCCAAAAATTACCCATTGCTGTCTCTTTGTAATCAAATCTCCCTCCCACCCCCAGTTCCCACCACCACCACTACCACCAACCCCTGGCAAACACTGATCTATTTCTCAGTGCCTACAGAGTTTCATTTTCCAAAATGTCATATAATTTTCTCTCTGGAAGCCGTAGGTGGGTGAGTAGATCTGACTTCCTTTGTTAGCATAATGCATTTTAAATTCAGCCATATTTTTGACATCCGGTTATTCATTCAATTTTATTTCTGAAAGGTATTATAGGGGTGCTGGGTGGCTCAGTTCATTAAGTGTGGGACTCTTGATTTCGACTCAAGACATGATCTTAGCATTGTGAGATCAAGCTCCGCCTTGGGCTCTGGGCTCAGCAGGGAGTTTCCTTGAGATTCTCTCACTCCCTCTCCTGCCCCTCCCTGCGGCACATGCACACTCTCAAATAAATAAATCTTTTAAAAAAGAAATAAACAAAATAAAGTACTATGTTAAAAAAAAAAAGAAGAAATGAAACACATTATATTTTACTGGTGCACTAGTATGCTTATCCATTCACCTGTTAAGGATATTGGTTATTTTCAATATGTGATGATTATGAATAATGCTGATATATACAATTGTGCTTTTGAATAAATAAAAGTTGTATTTTCTCTAATGCAAATACTAAGATCAGAACTATTGAGTCATATAGTAAGTGTATATATGTATAGCTTTATAAAAATATACCAAACTACTTTCGAAAGCATCTGTATTCCCACTGTGATTTATAAAATTTCCAACTGTCCTGTATCCATGCCAGCAGTTAGTACTCCGATCTTTCATTTATCACTCATTTATTCATTTTTTCCATTCATATTAGCTAGTCTAAAAGGTATGTGTGGGAATCTCCTGTTGTTCTAATTTGTGTATCTCCTTAATGACTAAAGATGTTTTCGTGTGAATTTCTGGCATCTCTATATCTTCTTTAGTAAAGTATTTGTTCAAATCTTTTGCTTATTCTTAAAATTTGGTTGTTTGCTACTTGTTGAATTTTTATACTTCTTAATATTTCATTTTTTGAGCTTTATGGAGGTATAATTGACAAATAAAAATTGCATAAAATTAAGGTGTACAATGTGATGTTTTGGTATATGTGTGCTTTGTGAAAGGATTGGCACAATGTAGCTAATTAACATAGAGGTCATTCTCACATAGGTATCACGTTTTGTGTGGGAAGGAAAAAAAACAATGCTTAAAATCTACTCTCTTAAAAAAAAAAAAAAAAAGATCTACTGTCTTAGCACATTCAAGCATACAAGACAGTAGCATTAACTGCAGTCACCAGGAGGCACGTTAGCTCTCCAGAAGGTATTCATGTGCTATAACCGACCTCTGATCAATATCTCCCCATTTCCTCTATGCCCAGCCCCTGGTAACTATCATTCTACTCTCTGCCTTTAGGAGTTCAAGGTCTTCTAGATTCCTCATGTAAATGATAACTTCCTTAAAGGTTTGACAGGTGGAAAATAAAAGTAGCCCTCCTTGGGGTTGCACAAGTGAGTGTAGGGGTCGTGCCCTGCACATTTCCAGAATCATGACCGCCTCCGCTGAATGCAGTGACCCACAAACCAAGACCATACAGGTCTTCCCCACCTGCTGGCAACCCATGTGCAGTCTTCTCCCCCTGGTTCACTAAGAGCCCCGCTCTGCACTACCGAAGAGCACCCTTGCCTAAACCTCTGAATAGCACAGAACTCCCTACACTGTCACGTTCCCTCTGGGACAAAGTGGCAAGAGAAAAGAAAGAAAAAATAAATGGCAGGTTTTTTTTTTCTCCCACATTTAAGACAACAGTAGTCCCTCTTCCCAGTACCTCTGAACAGAGAAGCATATTTTCTCTGGGTGTTTCAGGTGTGTGAGTGACAGTCTTTGTCTGCCCTGCCGCCCGAGGTCGCAGAAGCGCAGCTTTGGACAGAGGCTGTTTGCAACTGGGCCAGGAAAGTAAAAAGAAAAAGAAAAAAAAAAAAAAAAATCAAGGATTTCCCCCACACAGTCTCCTTCCCCAAGTGGCTTCCCCTTTCAGTGTTCTGGCCAGAAAATGGTTCTTGGAACTTCCTATGTCCACACAGTGTTGGAATTTAGGCTTCCATAAAGTCTAAGCCAGGATTTGGGAAGGACAAAAGAAAATGAGAAAACATAGCTGCATTTGTCATTCCTTGTGTTGATTTTCCTCCCTCATCCACCTACTCTTATTTTCCGTTCAGGGCCCTCTGCGTATCTGCTTCCTGGGTGTGCCCTGGGTTTCAAGTGGCAGTCTGGGACAGGTGGGGTGGAGTGTCCTTACCCCATCTCAACCAGAGCCCCAAGTCCCCAAACATGCCAGTTATCAATGTACAATAAAATTAATTATATTAAGAAACATACACAGGGATCCCCTCAGTGGTAAACAGTTAAAGTTTTGCTGCCTAAGATCAATTCTTTAAACACCTGACTTTTCCTGGGGGGTGTGGGGAGCATTGCATTACACTCTGCCCAGAGAGGTTGGTTCCCGGACAAGAGTCTGAATCAAAGGCAATCAAAGGTGATCTAGGGATTCTGTGGAGCAACCAGTAGAGATGTTTTTGTTTTTGTTTTTTTAAAGATTTAATTTATCTGACAGAGACACAGCAAGGGAGGGAACACAAGCAGGGGGAGTAGGAGAGGGAGAAGCAGGCTGAGCTCCCCCGGGGAGCCTGATGCAGGGCTCCATCCTAGGACCCTAGAATCATGACCTTAGCCGAAGGCGGACTCTTAATGACTGAGCCACAGTATGGAAACATGCCTGGAGATTCAGGAGACTGCAGCTAGGGCCCTCATGTACCACTTTCATTTGAGAGTAAATAAAGCACAGAGGAAAGTAGAATCATAAATGAAACACCAATATACACAGAGAGAAAGAAAGATAAATCATACTCTGATGACATCATCTGAGCTTGGATTTTCTAGAGACTGAAGAATATTTTACTCTGGGCTTTTCAGTTAAATGATCCAATAAATGTCTCTCTCTCTCTCTTTAGGATGCTTAAACTAAGTTCAATTTTCTGTCATTTGCAGTAAAAATTTTTCTAACATAACATATAATTCCTTCTGGTGCCCAATGTCGTAATTCAGTGTCTTCAAATTTGCATGATCATAAAAATCAGTTGGTATTTATTTCCCTGGGGATTTCGTTTTTTAAGAAGGGTTCTGTTTTTAAGAATGGTCTGGAGAGGAATCTTATGGTCAGAAAGCATGAAAGTCATCAGAATAGCATAATACCTGCAAAATTAGAAAAAATATTAATATGTTATCACACCTCACTTGCTAGATATTATATAATTCTCTGATTTTCCTAGCAAATCAGCATAAAGAGAGCCACAGAATTATAAAAACTTAGAGATGGAAGGAATGGTAGTTATAATCTGGTCCAACAGACTATTTTTTACAATGAAAAAATTGTAGCTTAGAGAAGTAAAGTCACACATATAAATCCCATAGGGAGTTAGCAACAGAATAGATACTATAACATGAATATCCTGCTAGATTCAATTTTTTTATTATAGAAATCATATTTCTAAATTAGAAAATCATTAAAAAAGTACATAAATAGCAGGATGCTGAAAATTTACCTCTGTTCTTCAAAGCCATAGCAAATTACCTAAAAGAGCTTATACCGTGTTCTAAATTCTTAGTATCTTTATTATGAATGAGCACTCATTAGTTGACCATTATAACAAAAATGAATCTTTACTATTTAAACAGACTCTTAAACACTTCCCATAATCCATGCTGTGATTTTGTAACCATATCCTCAAATGCTTTTATAACAAGTATTTTATTTGTAATAAAATATTGAGCGCTATTAAGGATGAAAAGACTTTAAGAGTAAATAAGTCATTTTTTAAAATCTAAGAATCAACACAAGAAATTGCCCAAAGAATCAAGTGGTCTAAATGCAATGGTCTCAAAAGCAAATTTATAGAGTTTTGGATACCGAATAAGGGTTTTCCAATTTTATTTCCCCAGTATTTGGTAAAGAACTCTATGCAATAAAGCCACCAGAGGTGTCTGCATACAGGGTTTATATAAAATTATTTGATGGATATACAGGAAAAAAGCTTCTTCACATTATAAAATAAAGCATTTTAAACTAAACACCTTCATCATTTTTCCACCCCTTGAGGAGCAAAAATCAAACTGAATACGAGCTATTGCTGTAACTGTTAAAGAAAGCCTTCCATTAATGTCACAAAAGCTGCTATTCTAAACTATTTATTGCCTTCTCAAAACTCCAAGGTCTTTAAAAATATGTAAGCCATTGTATAGATAAAATACGATATTGGCTTTGCTCATCTAAGGAATTTTCTCAAAGGATCCTATTTACTATTACAAGCTGAAAAAATACGTGCATTTACATAAATATTATAGTCACATAAATTCATTATATATAAATTCTATTCTTTATAATATTTTTTTCATAAGAAATGTTCCTGAGTGTATTTCAATGAAAAGGTCAACCTTGTTATCTATTTGTAATGAAAATAAGTAAATATCCATAGTTTGGTAATGGATTTGGGAGAAAAGTTAATAAAAGTGTTATGCCATTGTATAATACTTATTAACATTATATTGAAATAAAAATTATATTTTTTTCAAGTAAGCTCTATGCCCAATGTGGGGTTGAGCTCACGATCCTGAGATCAAGAGTCACATGTTCTACCAACTGAGCCAGCCAGGTGCCCCAAAATAAAAAATTTAAAAAATATTTTGTCCCCAAATAGTCTAAACCATTGTTTTCCAAATTTGGCTGTATATCAGAATGAGCATGGATGCATTTCAGAAAACAGACTCCTCATTTTAAGCTTATTAGAATCTTAGGAAGTGGTGTCATGGACATATTTTTTATAGAAAATTTCCACCTGGATTTGTAGAGGATCATCAATATCATCACTGAACTCTCTTTTCTTGCGGATTCTTGCAGCCTCTCTAGAGGAGACTGTGGGCAGCAGCCTCTTTTCCAACAGCTCGGGCAACTGCGCATGTCTGCCAAGCCTTTTTGTAGCCATCGATGGCTTGATGTCCAAAAGATCACCAAACTTAAATGTGTCTATACATCTTTTTTTCTTCTGCAAGTAACAACAGCAAAAAATAAGGTTGATAAGATCGCGTGATGAAAGTATTAGAAGCTGTGGTTCGTGGTGGTTGTTGAAAAGCACTTTAAAGATTCCTGATTTTCAATTTAGTTGAGAGGGTGAAAATGAAGTTATTTTATATAATCTCTAATGCCTATGCATGCGCGATCCAGTTAAGGGAGTAGCTCTATACATTTATAACTAAGAGAATCAAATTGATTCTCTCTCTCAGGAGAGGCACTGAGAGAGCTCTTCAGTACGGTTTGTTGCAGTGCCTTTTAATAATGTGTTATTTCCATCCTGTGCTTTTCCCCAAACCAGTGGCAGTTTGGATCTTGAGGGATTAAAGAGAGAAACACTGAATACATTTTTATGTGGTGCTTCCACGTCTTTGGGGTTTAAACTACCCATCCTCTCTACCGTCTGAATTTCAAATCATCTTAAAAGTTGATAGCCTCATTTGAAGTGTTATGCTCTTGGTTTGTTTTGATATGTAAATCACTTGGAGACATCCGTATAAGCTGCCTTATTATACAAATGACAGAGACTGGATTTTCATCTTTTAAGTGGTTTTTCAACTCACTTCTTTGAATGAAAGAAGTTCAATAGCTCACTGAAGCACATGTGCGTATGATTTTATTTGTTTTGAAGAATATCCATTTCTCACTTTAACTATAGTTTGTTATTATGAGGAATTCAAAGAAAATACTACTAGGATGTTTTAACACGTGAATTATCATACAACACATTTCTTTTCTCCCATCAAGAAGTACCTCATGCACTGTGAAAAACATACCACATACGCTTTTTTCTGTTACCCAAGATTACTAGCAGTTACTAGCTTCCTTTATTTTCATTTCTTTCTATCTTTATATGGTTTGGCTGCGTTCCGTTGGATCATTTCTTTTTCCTGCTCATGTTGCTATTTAATCTATTGAGAAACATTTCTGGTACTATTTAAGCCAAAAAAAAAAAAAAAGGTGTGGGGGGGAAGCCTAAGACAAATGATGAGAATAAGGTCAAATAATCATTTTTATAACATTTCACAACCATTTTTTAAAAAGATTTATTTATTTATTTGTTTCTTTGTTTGTTTATTTAAGTAATCTCTACACTCAACATGGGGTTTGAACTCACGACCCTGAAAACAAAAGTTGCCTGTTCAGTCCAATGAGCCAGCCAGGCACCCCCCATAACTTCTTTATTGAATGAGAACACACTAACAATATGAGAAAAATTATTCAAAAGAATTATAAAAACAGATTGAGAAACATGGTTCAAATGACTTTAGAATTCAGGGTTTAACTATTTTTTATTTTCAATGTTAAAAGTAGTGAGTATACCATGTCAGGAACATTCTTACCTTTTTTTTCCCCAAAAAATTCCTTCCATTCTATGAATATTTGCTTTCTTTCATTACAAGCAGTCATTCGAATCCACAATAATCACACAAATCTATTGCCCACCTAAAAACCTTATATAATTTTATCAAACACTTTGCCTCTACTATAATTACTTTATGTAGAAAGTTACAATAAGATCTTTTGTGTAAGGAATAGTGTTGAGTGTATTCCAAGGATTGCTCTGCAAGCACTTTGCTGAGCTTTTGTTATCCCACAACCTAGTTCATCCTCATGGCCTGCTTGAACCATGCCCAAATCTAGTGCAGTTTCCAAGAGGAGAAACAGGAAAACATCCATGGGACCCCATGAAAACAGAAGCTCCGAGGCTAGTAAAGTGGCCTTGTCAGGAAGGGAAGATACTGGAGCTCATGGACTGGTATAAGTCTTCTCCTTAATGAGTTAACTGAGACCTTTTGAGCAAGCTCTTTGTTTAACTTTTCAAAATGGTGAGTGAATGAGACTACCAGTCCATCCAGATTTGTCTTCTAAATGTTGAGAGAACAAAGTCGTCAGACCCTCCTGTGTTCCTAAATTAAAACCTTGGAGAGACTCTTTCTTGTCCTAGAATTGTTTTCTAAGTAACAGAAACAGAGTCTCTTCACCCCATTTTCAATTATTTGAGATGCTATAACCAAGTGCTTTCAGAGAATTAATCAAAATGGGATTGTGAAATAAAACATATTCTAATTTATAAAACAAACCAATTTTCAAGATTTAAAAACAGCACAGCAATATTTTAGATTTCTTGAATGGCATATCTATTTAATTCAAATTCTGCTAGAAGTATGTATTTTACTGTCTTAGCAAATAAATTCAAAAGACGAAACATCCCAAGAATAAGACTGATAGTGTAAGGAAAATGAGTTAATAACTATTAGATTTCATACAATTCTCATTGAATTAATTCTTCTTAATTAATTCTTACCATATGTATTAATTCTTCTTAATTAATTCTTACCATATGTACATGGAAAAGCAAAAAGAGTATCTCAGGTGGTTTTGCAATTTAGCATTCTCTTTTCACTTTGTTGAATGTTTCCTTTGTGTAGCTTTGGAATTAGTATTGGCAGATATATACTAAGGTATACATAAATATTTTTAATTGTTTGTTTAGATGCTGACTTTTATATTTCAGTTAAATAATCCCCTCCTGTTCTGAAATTGAAAAATCTGATAATGAATATCTCCATTTCTTAAGACTAATATTTTAAGACAACTAATTTCTATTATTATTTTTGAAAGCCTTAAGTGAATCTTGGACTCTATTTAGGAAAATAATCAACAACCTAAATTATAAAGATGGCATTATAACATGGATTGAGTTAGAGAGTATAATGCTAAGTGAAATACGTCAGTTAGAGAAAGACAAATACCATGTGATTTCACTCTTATCTGGAATTTAAGAAACAAAACAAAGAAGCAAAGGCAAAAAATAAGAGAGAGAAAGGCACAAATCAAGATATAGACTCTTAATGACAGAAAACAAACTGATGGTTACTAGAGGGGAGGTAGTGGGTGGATGGACTGATATGAGATGGGGATTAAGAGTTCACTTGTCCTGATGAGCACAGGATGATGTATGGAATTGTTGAATCACCATATTGTACACCTGAAACTAATATAATACTGTATGTTAACTAACTGGAATTAAAATAAAAACTTTAAATTAAAAAATGGCATTATAAAAAATGGCATTGCAAATACTGTTGTTACTGTAAGGCTAATTATTAACATGGGGGAACTATTCCATTCAGAGAAGTAGAACAGGAAAAATGGACTCTTCCTGGCTTATCAATATGGCAGGAAAATATCTGCAAATACAAAAATGTGATAAAGAGAAATAAACTAAAAGTGATATATAATAAAAATATATCAATGTGTATTAGAATATATAACAATCTTAAGATTTGCTTTCTTCTGCCTTTATGATTAAATATTTAAGTATGAACATCAGAAGCCATTCCATACAAGAAGAATAGGAAAATGTACAGTGAGAGATATGAGTGAATAGACTCTATAGTTAAAACAAATATTAGATAAGGCCAATATTTGAAAAAACAATTCTATTTCTATACATTAGTTATGAACATTTGAAAGTCAAAATTTAAAAACAACAGATATATTTAGATATGATTCAAATAATACATAAGCAAAAATGTATGCTAAACATTAGAAAACATTAATAAAGAAAATAAAAAAATGCTTAAATAAATTCAAAGATATACTACATACATGGATTGGACAACCAAATATAGTTAAGATGCCAAGACTCTTCAAAGTGATTTACACAGTCAACAATTCAAATCAAAATGTCATCAGGCTATTTAGTAGATACTGCAAAGCTGAATCAAAAATTATATAAAAGGCCATAGGTACTAGCATAGCCAAAAAATTTCAAAGAATAAAAACAATGTTGAAGACTCTCCCTAATTGATTTCAAAACTTACTTTATTTTTAATTTTTTTTTTTTTTTGTTAGCCCTACATCCAACATGGGGCTTGAACTCATGACACCAAGATCAAAAGTCACATGCTCTACCAACTGAGCCAGGCAGGCGCCCCTCAGGACTTACTTTAAAACTAAAATAATTGAGACAGTATGTATTGACAAAAAGATAGACACATCTATCAGTGGAGTAGATTTTAGAAATAAATCCACATATATGATCATTTGATTTTCAAGAAAAGTGCAAAGACAAATTATTGGAGAATGGATAGTCTTTTCAAAAACTAGTGTTGAAACAATTGGACATTTATACACAAACAAATTAATCTCAACCCATACCCTCACACCACATACAAATATTAATTTAGAATGGAACAGGGATTGAAAATAAGTCCTAAAATTTAAAAAGTTCTGTGACAAAACCTAGTAGAAAAATTTTTGTGACTTTGAATTAGGAAAAAATTTTAGGTACAATACCAAAGGCAAAAATAAATGGATAAATTAGAGCTCAACAAAACAATATTTTTTTCCTCCATGAAAGACACTCTTAAGAATGAAAAGACAAGCCACAGACTAGGAAAAATTTTGGCAATTGCATATATGACAAAAGCTAATATCCAGAATGTTAAAGAACTTTCAATTCTCAATAGTAAGAAAACAAATGACAAGAAGATACTGAGCAAGTAGAATTCCCATACATTGCTGTTGGGAACACAAAATGGTATACTGACTTTGGAAATTAATTTGGCAGTGTCTCCTGAGGTTTAAACATATACTTATTATATGACCCATCAATACCATACTATCAATACTTACTCAAGAAGAGTAAAAACTCATGATCACAAAGAACCTATGAGAATACTTACAGTAGTTTATTTCATAACCACCAAAAACTTCAAATAGCCCAACTGTCCTCCAACTGGGTGAATGGAGAGACAAACTGTGGTACAGCCATACTGTGGAGTATGACTCAGCAATAAACAGTAATGAGCAATTGATACACATAACAATCAACATAGGTGACTCTCAAACATGTTATGTTAAGTGAAAGAGCCAGACTCCAATGTCTAACCAACTATATGAGTCCACTTTCGACTTGTATGATATCCAGGAGGTAGTAAAAGTAGAGGAATAGAAAATAGGCCAGTGGCTTACGGGGGTTGTTGGCAGCAACAGGGAATTTATGGGGTGGAGGGACCTGTTCTGTATATTGATTGATGGTGATCTTTATACAACTGCTTGCATTTCTTAAATGCAATGGTTGATACTGACATCATGTTGATGTAAAACTGTTCAACTCAGGGAGTGAGTTTTACTATATGTAAACTTTAAGAAAATGAATTAAAATTTTAAAAACAATAGATATAAAATAACAGACTAAATTCGTGCTCAGTAAGACAGAGTGAACTAACATTCAAATCAGAGAAACATTCCAAAACATGTGACAGACCATTGCCACGAAGTGACACGTAATGAAGTATGATGTGTTCAAAGGCAAGCTTCCCTTATTTATATTGTGACATAGGATAAAATAGTGACAGATTGTCTCCTGACCTATATTTCCTATCATGAAATATCACCATCTGATATAAATATACTCTGTCTCTTTGTATCTAAAAACACCTCAGAGATCATATCTTTAGACTGATGGCAGGGAAAAGAAGACGTAATGGGGAATGGGAGAGTGGGGTAGGGTGGACAAAGTGGTCATTTAAGAAATCATGGGGAAACTGGTTTAATTTTAATCTTTTTTCTAATAGTGTGTGGCTCAGCATAGTCCAAGGCCATTTGTGCTATTCCTGAAGAAACAATAGTGTCTCTTCTTTTTTTTTTCTTTAATATTAAGGTTCTTTTTTTTTTTTAACATGAAAATGACAGTTACAGAGTTTTTTAAAGTTTTCTCTAAATCTTGAATGTATTTCCATTTGCCAACTTTATCAGCATGTTTCATTGCAATATAATATATTCAACTTAATATTTAATTACTTCATTAGAATAAAAATAGTCAGCAGATTAAGTACATTGATAACTATTTTTCATGGCAAGCATTTAAAACCCAATTTGAAATACACAACCAAAAAGGTTGTTATATATTATCTGTAGTTAATATGTTGGAATAAGTAGTAAATCCATAAGAAATAAATATTTTCTTTTTCTTAAGAAGTAATATTTTCAAATATTAATATAAAGTCATGTGAAGACAGAGACTAGCATGAGTGAAATGCACAGGCAACTAAAACCCCTCAAATAGTTTTGCCATTAGTGATACAGTCTCTAATGTATTCAATTACACTGGGTAAATCTGAAACTAGCTAGAGCATAATCACTCCTTAATTTATTTATTATATTTATTTGTAAAAAGTTAAGTGTCATTAAAGCCAGGAAAAAGTATTTTTTTGTGGATTTACATTTTAAAAGATAGATTTTACAGATTTGTAATGTACATCGTTATCCATCAAAGCATTTGAAAGTTGTGTGGGATGTGAAACCATCATTTCATGTTTAAAGTTGCCCAAACCATGGCAAAATATCTTATATCGATGGCGTTTAACTACTAATTGCCAGCATCATCATCAAATCATTGAAACAAAATTCAATTAATTATCCCCTAGGATTGCACTGCATACACCAAATCTCACTACCAAAAACCACAAGCCTCAATTTTTCCTATGAGCTTCCAAAGCACCATATTGATCATGTCACTACTCTGCTTAAAATTTACAAAAGCTAGCCTCCAGTTTCCTGAGTGCAGCAGCTAGTATCCTCCATCTTCTGGCCCTAAAACCCAGCTCTAGCTCCGCCAAGGTATCTTATCTTAATGTTTCAGTTAGTAAAGAATTTTACTCATTTTGAACTGTTTTTCTTTCTTTTACATGGTATTTATGCTGTGCTACTCTACCCCTTGTATCTGTGTCTCTACTTTGGTGTGCACATTATGTGGGCTTGGTATAGATGAATTATTCATCCTAATTGGGTTTGTCCAGAACTTTTAGCCACTGGAAATCAATTCTTAACATACACAAAATTATTATTCTATGCCACAAATATTATTCACACACCTATATCCACAAATAGAGTAATATTAAGGTGTTAAGAAAACATTATTCCATTAAAATCTTTTGGGAATATGGCTTGTCGCAAAGCTCAAATAACAAGATGCAAAAAATCTAAAAATCCTTTTCAGATATTCAACTGCATCTCAACTATGGCAACTATAGATTTGCTTGGTTCTCAAACCATTTGTCATTAGAGAATCATATTCTCTCTAGACTCCTAGAATTTCCACTGTGTTTCTCCTGGTGTAAATGTGACAAGAAGAGATTTAAGCCCAATTAAAAAATAAAGCTTTCAGATTCAGGCTGAGCCTATACGTATGTAGTTGAATCAAAATGATCTATATGTTTTAGTGGGGTCAATTTGCTACAAAGAGTCCGCATGATTCTCCCAGTAACAAAGAAGCTAGATGTGACAGTCTTAGCTGTATAAGACACAATGTGCATAAGTCACAGTAAATTGGGTCTATAAAACCACTCAGTTACAGAGTGTTCTCCCACGGAAATGTAGACTCAGCTAAAGATATTGGTTAAATTCTCGTAAGCTCACAGAATCCAATATTAAAGAAAAATTTGTTCTCTATGTTATATATGAGTCCTTGAACTAACTATACCTAAAATATGCATAGCCTTATATCTATAATTGAAAGATATAAATGAAGGAGAAAATAGAGAACAGAAGGAAATGTTAATAAAGGAAAAAAAAGAAAAGAAAAAGAAAAGGTACTCAGCAAGTTAAAAGCAAAGTAAGAGGGACGCCCGGGTGGCTCAGTCAGTTAAGTGCCTGCCTTTGGCTCAGGTCCTGATCCCAGGGTCCTGGGATTGAGTCCTGCATTGGGCTCCCTGCTCAGCAGGGAGTCAGCTTCTCCCTCTGCCTGCTGCTCCCTCTGCTTGTGCTCTCTCTCTTTCTCTCCCTGTCAAATAGATAAAATCTTTTTAAAAAGTAAGAAAAAACAAATTTTTGTATTAATTAAGAAGTCAGCAAATTAATAGAACAGGTTATTCCCTTCTTAATCACAAATAGGGAAAATCTGGACTAGAATAGAATGGCCTGGTGTTATATATAAACATACTAGACTCTCCACTCAACTCTACCACTTATTAGCATAGTGGCAGTGCTCAAATTATTTAATTTTTGTGAGACTTAGTTTCACCTGATTTCTTTGGACCTTGGTTTCCTTATTTGAAGAAGAGTTGCTGGTCTTTATAACATCTTTCAATTATTAGAAATTCAAAGCTTGTTCATGGCCTAGATTAACACAAAGCTTCCTACTCAGATTGTTTTCAGAACTAATCTTTTAATGAGTCCTTTTCCTGAAAAAGATCTTTGTATATCACATGCTTTGGTTCACCGCTTAACCACATGTAGATCTGACACACTATTTTAAAGAATGATACTTTTGTTTGTTTGTTTGTTTGCAAATATATGTGATATTTTAGCTGTGTTAATTCCTGAACATTCCTGACTGGTCCTATTGACGTACTTGAAGTTTTACCAGAGTTGGTACAATGGAATTTCCCCTTCCCTCCTTGGGCACTTGGTTCATATGGGAATCAAACCACAACCCTAGACTAGATTCGAAGTCACCTTAGTGTCTCTCTCAACTCTACATAAAGTTGTGAGAATCAGGAACATTCTGCCGTACTACTGCTATAAAGAGCACACATGTGACTACATTAAATAAATTTGCACTGCAAAATATTTTATATTTTATCTATCCTATCTCTTATAAAGTAGCATAAATGCTTATTACCTACGTAAGTGTAGCAAACCAATTTTTTTTTCTGTTGATCATAAGCAAAATCAAATTTGACATATATATAATATATAAATTTTTATTTTTTTTGCATATACATACACACATATTTTAGTATTTCTGGAATGACCTAGATATTAAGATATGTCTGTGGTGAAAAAACTGTATATATACAATTTTTTTTGGAAGAACTTTGACTTCAGCAATAATTTTTTACTGGAACAAACTTCCTGTCATAAACGACTATCAAATTGGGTAAAATATATACGACAATTTTTTTTAGACCTTCACAATTATTGTCAGCTCAAGACGGAAAGTCCTGAGAAAAAGAAAAACTCATGATTTCCCTCCTAATTTCCCTAGGTCTCTGCCTGAGGATAGTTTCCCAACTGTGGTTCAGGGAGCTGGAGTCCAACAGACAATGGCATCTCCTCCGAGGTGAGGAGCCGGAGAAGAGAAAGCCGAAGAAACAACGGAGAGGAGGAAGGCACAGAAAGGAGTTCCACTGGGACGGCCGCGAGCGTACTGTCTGGGAGTCCACGTACAAGGGCTGGGCTGAGTGGTTTTAAAAACCACTGCACAACCTGCATATAGTTAAAATTACCACGTTCGCCATGTGACATCAAAGGAGGCTGAGACTTAAAATACATGGCAGGAACTTGCCCAAGCTCCCAGAGCTGGGTATGTGTTGGTGTTCATAGGCCCAGATGTCACTGTGAGGTCTGATTGCTCCGCACTGCACCTCCTGACTCTGCCAATTTGTCAAAGTTGGGTCCAGGGGCACCTGGGTGGTTCAGTCGTGAAGTGTCTGCCTTTGGCCACACCCCGCGTCAGGCTCCTCTGCTGGGAGTCTGCTTCACCCTCTCCCGCTCCCCCTGCTTGTGTTCCCTCTCTCGCTGGCTGTCTCTCTCTCTGTCAAATAAATAAATAAAATCTTCAAAAAAAAAAAAAAAAAAAAAAAAAAAACAAAAAACAAAAAACCTGGGTCCAGGCAGTGACAGTGCATGACTGACCACTGTAGACGGCAAATATAAAATGTTCGGATTTCACTTACGGATGTAATTTAATTACCCTTTCTTACTACTTGTTTCCAGGGTTAAATAAAATGACTGCAACTTTCTTCATTACTTTAGGTGTCTTGATAGATAAAAAACCTACTCTATTTGAAGTAGTCCCACTAAATAAGTTTTATATAAAAACAAAAAAACAAAAAACAAAACAAAATAAAAACAAGAGCAAGGAAAACTGTGGAAGAGCATTTTGAGAAGAATAGTGAAAGACAGGAAGATCACCCTAAATGTAAATTTCTTAGACTTCAAGCCTAATATATCTGCCCTTCTTACATGAAAAGAGTTTCTCATTGGGGTATTCACTTATCTAGAAAGTCTTTGGGGGAAATATTATATATACTTTTTTCTGCCTCCCCCCCCCCCCCCGCCAGGTTCTGTGATGTGCTTGCCTGAGGCTATTTGCACATATCCACCTATTTTCCAATAAACCCAAACTACATCTAACAGAGTTAAATCCGAATATTCTCTCCCAATAAATGTTAAACCTACGTGGAATCCCTAAGCTTAATTTTATTATAGTTGTGAGTCTCAGGAATCTTGTACTTCTGTTTCCTTGGTTACTAAGGATATGCAGTCATGTGATATTAACTAACATACTATAGAAAAATTTTGTGCACATAGAACAAAGTTAGTGCCCCAAGTCCTCAGGTTTCTTCTTAGGGAATTAGATTTGCTCTAGTTTTTTTCTGGTTCTGATTTCTTACTGTTGCTAAATTAGCAGTCTCTCTTGTTTTACAAACAAGATAGACCAGGCTATCCTGAGCTCTAAAAATAGGCATAAAGTAAACGTAATGTTATTACGTTTCATCGACATCCCAATTTTTCTTTTCCACTTATTAGCCCGAGTGTGGAACAAACCTATGTTCCCTATAGTTTCCCCAAATACATTTTATACAAGTTAGCTATTTGTAATAGAAATTCATTAAATAAAGTAGGTTATTACTATTTTTATTGCCCAGAATTTCATTTCCCTTTTTTGGGAATAGTATCCAGATGTTTCATCTTCAATATTTAGGCAATATGCTTCAGTAAACCTCACTCACGCCTAGATCCACGGGATAGTCATGTGGCCTCAGCTAAGCCAAACTTAACATTCCCTTCTCTGAGTGCCTGACACACATCAGACCAATCAGGTCAAAGGTAGCAGAAGGCAGAGGTGCATGTTGGAGGTGCTATTTGAGGTCTGAACCCCATGTCTGAAGTGGCCTCCAGTTCTTAGTTTTTCAGTTGACCTGATCCAGTGAATACTTTTTTTTGCAGAAGCCAAGTTGGATAAAAGTCATAGCATCTGGAGCGCCTGGGGGGCACAGTCCTTAAGCGTCTGCCTTCGGGTCAGGGAGCGATCCCTGCGTTCTGGGATCGAGCCCCACATCAGGCTCCTCCTTTAGGAGCCCGCTTCTTCCTCCCCCACTCCCCTTGCTTGTGTTCCTTCTCTCTCTGGCTGTCTTTCTCTGTCAAAAAAAGAAATAAAACCTTTTTTTTTTTTTTTAAAGAAGTCATAGCATCTGTAATTTGAAAAATACCATCTGATCCAATGTTGGCAGAAGGGAAAGGGAATATCAGGAACAAATTAACATACAGTAAATAGATAGCCCTGTTCATAAATATCATCTCATCACCATTATGAATACTCAGAGATCTTTTAACTTCCATTCAATCTCATACCATCTTCCTGGGCCTTTCCTCTTCTATCACCATTCATCCAGTTCTACTTTCTCACAAGGACTCCTCTTCTACTTCTCGTCTGACTGACTATAAAACTACACATTTTGCTTAGTTTATTATGCATATGAGATAGAATTTTCACAAGATTGGTCAGCCAACTTATTCTTATTATCATTTTTCATTTTTTTTAAGATTGTATTTATTTATAAATAAATAGGGAACACAAGAGGGGGAGTGGGAGAGGGAACACAAGCAGGGGGAGTGGGAGAGGAAGAAGCAGGCTCATAGCAGAGGAGCCTGATGTGGGGCTCGATCCCATAACGCTGGGATCACGCCCTGAGCCGAAGGCAGACGCTTAACCGCTGTGCCACCCAGGCGCCCCTATCATTTTTCATTTTAAAAGGTAGGACATGCACCTAGTAAAAAATTAGAAAGGCACCAAGGATACACAATGGAAAGAAAGTTTTCCTACCCTTACTATCTCCCAGATATATATATAATATATATACTTTAAAAGTATATATGTATTTAAAAAAAAGACATTTAAGAAAATCTAAACTTTTCTATGGATTTTTAAAGAGAATTAATAGATTACACTTTCACAGAGCATTTCAAAAAATATTGCTTTAGTTAAATTACAATAAGTCATTTTGCAAAAAATTATAAAATAATTAGAAATATAATTTTATGCTTCTTAAGGAAGTACATAGAAATTGCCTTTTCTGTTTGCCCTTAGATTTATTCCATAAAAAGGATTAATAAATTATGAGATAAATAAAAGAGAAAAAATAATTCTGTATCCCCTAGTTATTATATGTGTTATTTTTAGGTTTACATGAAAGGGATAAAGAAAGAATATTATTATAATTGACACAAAAACATACATATTTTGAAATATGCAGATGAAATAGCCACTTAAAGCTAATTGTCAATTAATCAGTGTCTTGGTTTTCTTTTAACAATTGAATATCCTAAAGTTAAAAATGAATTAGTCTTTATATCTCACTAATCTTTTTAACCATGACTTTAAAAATAGATCAACTCTAAAGGAGCATATTTTTAAAAAGAAAAATTGGGATGTTGATGAAACGTAATAACATTACGTTTACCTTATGCCTATTCTTAGAGCTCAGGATAGCCTGGTCTAATTCTCTTCCTTGGGATGTACACACATTCAGGAGACAAGGACATAAGCACAGATATATATATACATTCATTGAACAATTTAGATGTTTTATACTGATATTTGGGCAGTGCTTTTCACTACTTCTTTTGATTATCTGTGAAATACATAAAAGTAGAATCAAAATCTTCTTTTAGCAGTAAGTTACCAACATGGTTGAGCTAGTTCCGTCAGTTTTGATCTTTCCATTATTTTGCATTACTTACATTATCTTGAATAATTTGTACTTTTGCTTAAGAGAATGGATTATTCTTTTTCAAGCTCCATGTAGTGCTCAATATGAACTCATCTTTTCTACCTATATATCTTGTATTTTGAAATATCAAAACCACTAATAAAGCTTTTAGGCTGTACTTAGCAATTTTCCTTACTTTATACTTGGGAAAATTACACTGTGAAAAAAGCATGTTTTACCAAGTATTAATGTTCTCACCACGACAGGCTATTTTTTTGTCCCCTCATCACTGACACAATGGCTTTAATGTAATAAGCTTGAAAGGGCAGGTCTCTGATGATCATTGAAGATAGAGACATAGAATGTCCATTTTTAATTCCAAGTAGATCTGGTAAGAATAAGGAAGGGGGCGAACAATATAATCCATAATGAAATGGGAATCAGGTTGTATTACTCCTGTTTTGGAAAAATGTACCTTCTCATTCCAGTAGTATAGATATTGATTATAGCTCTTTTTAAAAAATTGTTTATTTATTTGAGAGAGAGAGGAAGAGAGAGCAGAGGGAGGGAATCTTCAGGCAGATTCCCCGCTGAGCATGGAGTCCAATACAGGACTGGATCCCATGACCCATGCGATCATGACCTGAGCCGAAACCAAGAATCAGATGCTTAACTGAGCCACCCAGGCACCCATGATTATAGTTTTAAAAATAGTACAATATCATTTTCCTAAAAGAGGAATTGAAAACTGTAAAAGTGAAAAATTGTCAGAGAATTAAAAATAGAGACAAACCATGGTTGTGTGTCAAGTTTAAACTTCAGTGAATTGAAAAGAAAGATATACTTTCACAGATCCCCAAATCTCTCTTCCATGCGCCCAGCCACAGTGTATTTTTTATTATTATTTATAATGCAACATATTCAGTCTATTTCCAATAGATCAGAAAATCTTTATAATCCTGCATCTGGAAGACACTGAAAGATGAGTGAACTTTGGTAAGATCTTGGAGAAAAGGATGGGTAATTCTGGTTGATTATTAGAAAGGGACTCCTGAAGAGGAGAATCATGAGGGAAGCATTAGAAAGTTCATGTGGTGATTACGAATTCATTATAATAGATAAAAACAATTCAACAAATTCAGTAAGCCTTAAAATGGTGTTTTATTCTTTCTTTCTCATCAAAGAAGTGTTTTTTGATGAAAGATTTGTAGATGGAGTTCAATAGTAATTTCCATTTGTGCAACAATTATACTTTACAGAACACTCTCACATGTATGATTCAATGTGCTTGCCATTTTTCTCCTAAAATTTCTGCTAAATGTTTGGTCTTACAGTTCAATTTAGATTTAAGAGTATTAATATGCTATTAAGTTAAGAATTGTCAAATGTTGCAAGAGTCATCATTCTTTCCCAACTGGCACTCGTTAAAACTAATTTTCAACATCTCATCTTCTCTTACAGATGGCATCATTAAGGTGTTCATCCCCAAATTCACTGTTTGGCTTTGCTAAATAATATACACATAAAAGCAAAGCACATGTTGATACTAAGGAATGACTGGACAGCAGAGCTTTGGAGGAAGATACTGTTGATGAATTGAAGACATGCTACACATGGAATTGTGCACAATATGTCAGAGTGAGAGAAAAATATGAATTGGAAAGAGAGTAACTGAAAAAAATAGATGTGTATGTAATACTTCTTGAAGTATGAAGATAAGGAAGGAATAAAGAATGCCAACCTTTTTAGTTAACTGTTCTGATCAGATTTTGTGATCTGATTTTATGATTATTTGTCTATAGTTATTTTTTTTTCGGGGGGGTCAAAGTTCACACAAAAGATCCAAGTTTGCTTAACCTAAGACAAATTTCTTCTCTAATGTTATAAATATTCAGATTTCCTTTACTGAATTAGATTTTTAAGTTATCAATAATTTATACTTAAGCAAGAATACTTTTACATGGAAATAGAAAAAAATGATTCTAATCCTCAAGGAACTGATCTCAAATTCTAAGATTTCTTAATATGTTCCTTGATTGCACAAATAGATTTAGATTTTTTTACTTCTGGCAAATATTCAAATAAACATTACCAATCAGAAAATGTATTCTAATTATATTTATACAAAATGCCAATGATCTGCTTGAAAATAGCAGATATGTTCATATTTGGAGTAATTTCAAAATTCTGGAACATAATCAAGTACCCAAGTATAAAAGAAATTAACAAGTAGAGCTTCCACAGATAAAATAATCATTGACATCAATCATTGCCCTCATGTTTAATTGGATTCCCAGGCCATAGTAAGTTAGAAACAACAACAACAACAAAAAGAAATGAAGCAGCTCTCAGAGGTGGAGCATAGTGATGGGAAAAGAATTTACCACCAATAACAGAAAGAATGAAACACTCTAAAGTAAACACATAACTTTGTTTATTCAATTAATATTAGTGAATGCAAAGTTCCAGGTAGCACTTCCTTATCAAAAACTTTAAGAATATTCAATATTAAAACAGCTGGTTGGGTTCAATGAGACAGGTGACGTAGAAATTGGATTTCTATTTTTTCCCCAATCTAACCTGTGCTGTGGTCCAAAGCTTCCGTGACTGAACACAAGGCTCCATTCTGAAATTAGAAAATAAGGTACGTCGGGCTAGTGGAGGACACGAATGGGAGCCTGGTGGATACTAACCGGGGCCGTCAGCTTTGGCCATATTCTCCTGCCTGTCTTTCACCATTTTCCTCTTTCTCCTCTTCCTGCAGAACTAAGTACAATGCCCTCCAAAGGTCACTTGCCTCTACCTCCACACAAACCACAGACTGTCACCAACCCCTGCCGAGTGCCTTTGACAGGTAAAGGAGCAGGGCATGCAGCTCTGCTATCATTCGGACACATGCAGATCTAGGTCTGACAGGGGACTGGCAAGATGGCACACCAGTGCCCTAGAGAAAGTTTTACTGAACCTCAGTCTTTATAGTCAAGGGGGTGCCTGCTTTTCACTGGCACACATCAAACTTCCAAAACAATGGCTTGGTACCATGAACTGTGGCAGAGTTTACAGCGTTACAACAAGTTCTGTGCAATGATTTTATTGAATGAAATGCCTTTCTTAGCGCAAGTGGGACCTAGGGGAAAAAGCAGTCTTTTCTTGCTGGAATCCAAGGTATGCTTCCAAGTACACAGTCTACAGCTGCTCGTAAGGCTCTATCAAAAATCCAGAAACAGCAAAATGAAAACCACCAAATTAGTGAAGAGTATTTAGTTAGAGTTGAATGTGCATATAAGAGTAGTTGGGGAACTGGAAGCTTTCGAATTCAAAGACCGATATGAAACACAGGGGCCTGACATTACAGGATGAGAAAGTTGTCTTAACCTTTTCAATGATTAGCTATTAAAATGGGGTTTCCAGATGCAGAGGATTTGTTGAAAAGTGATTATTTTATACCATTTTTAGGAAGCTGACTTAAATCTCTTTTTGATTATCAGAGACATTTAACAAAAAACTGACCAAAATAAATTTTACTTGTTTGGCTGAATAAACTACGCTGTTTCATTTATGTGACTGAAGTAGTTTTGTCCGTTTAGGGAGTTTTTCAAGTCTGGTCTCCATTTTGTATTTAATTTTCACAATTCCCCCATGTGATCATTTCCTCGGTACGCTATAATCATGACCATCTAGTGCAACATCACTCCCAGTCACCACTGTTGGTGTGGTCAGGCCAAAGCCCCTTATATCGCGGTTTCAACACAGATGGTCATGTAGCACCATTACCAATATTTGCATTGTCACTGTAGACATGAGTCAGATCATTGAGTTCTTCCAGTTGTCTAGTCCTGATAGATATCATTTGATGTGTGACTGGTGCTGAACATCATTTAGACCCCTTCAGAGGATATAGCATACTAGACAGGTAAATATAATATATTCTCTAAAGAGAATAAAAGCCAAGGATTTAAAAATTCCCCGAAGCAGAGATCCCTAGGAGCCAAGACTTAATCAATTAAATAAAACAAATGGGTTATAATCAGATTCAGGTTTTATCTTTATAAATCTGTCTACATTTTTGTGAGTAATGTGTAATTGGATTTCTATTTTTTCTGAGTTATTTACATAGGCACCACATGATGCGTCAGCAATCAGATATCTTTGTGATTTCTTAAGATAGATGAACACGAGGATGTTCGATTTCAGGAGATGGTGTTACAGGTGAGCTCCACCTAAAACAGGCCTCTATGTGATGTGAGCAATCAGTTAGTTTAATAAGAAGCATTTCCGTAGAAACGAAAGAAAAGCTAAGGTTAATAGTTCAAGCAAAGTATAAACTCAGTTTCTGAGTTTGCACAGCCAGTTGAGAAAGTTTCTAGATTTGAGTTTGAAGCATTTTTAGGTGTTGGAATGAGGATGTCAGTTTCAATTTGATGGCTTTTTCCTAGTTTGTAGTTTGACTGTCTTTGATAATGTCATTGATTTCTGCTTAACTCTCTTGAGTGGCTTACACAGCAACAGACATGTAGGTTGCCTGTATGTGATCTGTTGTAGTGGTTTCTCTGAAGTTTGCAAGTGGATAATAAGACCTCAAAAACAACAGGACTAGAATCTGATAATAGGAATACTACAGTTTTCTAGTGAAACACAATTTTCTATAGTCATTTCATTTTTGTCAAAGATAATTACAAAGTATATTGTTCATAAAATAAGTCTAGTCTTATTAAGCTTCACCTGATTATTTACATAAATGTAACAAGTATGATTCAATGCATACTCTCAAACATGGCATTCCAGTCAAAGTTTTGTTAAGATTCAGGAGCTTTATTGGCTCCATAAAATCAACCTTATTTCTTTAAAATTGTTTGGTAATAAGGAATCTCAAATTAGACCTTGCAAAGTCCCTTTAGGCTAAGAGGCCAAGCTAAAGACTTACCTAATTGTGTCTTACTATAAAGAGAACAGATTCTTATTGACCATATGTAACTACACTTTTTGCCATGAAAAATAAGAATATTTCATATGAGTTTCTGAATTCTGGAGGGATCAGGCAGGGAGAAAAATATAAATGTTTCAAAACTATGCTTTTCCAAATTCCTGCGAGTTATAGATAGCCTAAAAGAAAGGAGAAAAGGGGGATCTTTTAAATTTGGAAAACAAAACATTAAAGAGCCAACAGTGTTTTAAATGAAGTCATTAAAAACTGTAATCATCTTCATCAGTTCATCCAATCTCAAGTAATCATTTCTTGTTTTGCCTCATCTTGGGTTAGCAGCTTTATGACTCAATCAATTTTTCATTTGATTTTTAGAAATTCTTACCCCGTTCAGTGTTAGGATCACAAAACTATCAGAAACCTGTGTTCTAGAATATTTGTCTGGGTCTTCTTCATGATTTTTTTTGAACATGAAGCATTGTTTGCCTGTAGTTGATTGTAAATATTTTTAAAGAATTGAGAGTAAGGAAATAATGGATTGGAAATGACAAAAGACTTTAAAATAGCGATGGTTATAGATGTAGTAAGAGTTCACACACACACACAATGATGCAAATACAAAAAAGAAAAAGAGAAGTGGCCCTGAATATACATATAGTAATTATTTCCATAATACATGTAGTTTAAATTAAAATATTTCTATTTATTGAAACTGGAGGCTCAACATAGCAGGAAAATACATTTATGGGGAGCAGAAATCTTCCAGTCATGCTCAAACTTGTGAACCGGAATCTATCCTAGTTTCCAAATAACCACATGGACCCAGAACTCCAGATGAGGGATATCAGTCAGCTTAGGCTACTTTGGGTTAAAAAAAAAAAATCCCCAAATGCTAATTGTTCACAACAACAATGGTTAATTGACCTTCAGAAGGCAATTCTTTCATGGGTCAGCTGCATAGATAGCTTCATTCTGGCACTCAGAGTACATGCAGCGGGAAATGAGAGAAGTAGCAGATCGTACGATGGCTCTTAATATTCGTAGGTGGCACATGTTACATATTATTTATGCTCATATTCTGCTTGGCAAAGCAATGCAGATGACCCTAGTTTTAATTCCATGGTTTAAAATGTATAATTTTTCTGTTCCACAGATCCCTGATAGTCTATTTTCTCTTGATGATCAGATTTAGCAAATGCTATTACAGGCATACCTAAAAGATATTGTAGGTTTTGTTCCTGACCACCGCAATAAAGTAAATATCTCAATAAAGTGAGTCAAGTGGTTATTTTGGTTCCCCAGTGCATGCAAAATTTATGTGTACACTATATTATAATTTATTAAGTGTGTAATAGCATTGTGTCTAAAAAATAATGTATATACCATCATTTAAAAACACTTCATTGCTAAAAAATGTTAACATTGGTCTGAGCTTTCAGTGAGTCATAATCTTTTTACAGCTGGAGGGTCTTGCTTCAATAATGATGGCTGCTGACGGAATTGTTGAAGGTTGGGGTGGCTGTGGCAATTTAAAGAAATAATACAACAATGAAGTTTACCACTTAAATTCCTTTCGGGAAGTATTTCTCTGTGCCATGAGATGCAGTTTGATAGCATTTTATTTACAGTAGAACTTATTTCAAAATTGGAATCAATCCTCTCAAATTCTGCCTCTACTTTTTCAAATAAGTTTATGTAATATTCTAAATCCTTTGTTATTATTACAACAATCTACACAACATCTTCACTAGGAGTAGATTCCATCCCAAGAAACCCCCTTCTTTCCTCATCCATAAGAGGGAACTCCTCTTTTGTTAAAGATTTATCATAAGATTGTAGGAATTCAGTCATATCTTCAGGTTCCACTTCCAATTCTAGTTCTCTTGCAATTTTCACTGTATCTGCTGTTACTTGTTCCACTGAAGTTTTGAACCCTTCAAAGTCATCCATGAGGGTTGAAACCAACTTATTCCTAACTCTTGTTAACACTAACATGTGGACCTCTTTCTACGAATCACAAATGTTTTTGATGGCCTCAAGAATGATGAATCTTTCCCAGTGTTCGATTTACTTTGCCCAGATTCATCAGAGGAATCATTATCTATGGCAGATATAACCTCATGAAATATATTTCTTAAATAATAAAAGTTGAAAGTTGAAATAGATCCTTGATCTGTGGGGTGCAGAATGGATGTTGTGTTAGCAGACATGAGAACATTAATCTCATTGTACATCTCCATCAAAACACTTTGGTGACCAACAGTATAGTCAATTAGCAGTAATATTCTCAAAAGAATCTTTTTTTCTGAGCAATAGGTCCCAACAATAAACTTAAAATATTCAACAGACTATGTTGTAAACAGATGTATTGTCATCCAGGCGTTGTTTTTCAGGTCATAGAGCATATGCAGAGTAGATTCAGGAAGTAACAAATACATGGCAAAATATAGGAAAGAACATACAAGATATATAGGAAAAGACATAAATATCTAAAATTCATAAACTTAGACTCCAAGGAAGGAAGCAGAGAGAAAGTGAGGCACAAAAATATGTTACGAAATAATAGCCCAGCATTTTCTAAAACTAATAAGACATTAAGGCCCAGTTTCAAGATTGCTATGAACTTCAAGCAGGGTAAGCACAAAGAAAGTCAAACCTGCAACCAAAAGAAAAGAAAGGAAAAAGAAACCAACGGAAAGAAATGAAAAAAAAGGAAAAAAATAAACAGCTAGATTAAAAGAAAACAGTGAATGACGTCTTCAAAGTGATAAATAAAATAACTGACAAACTAAAGCTCTATACTCGTTAAAAATATCCTTCAAAAAGGAAGGCAAAGTACAGGCAAATAAAGACTGGGAGAAATTTGCACCAGAAGACTGACATGAATGTAAATATTGGAGGAAGTTGTTCATTCAGAGAGGAAGCGACCCACAGATGGAAACACAATTAACATCCATCGAAGTTAATGGTGAACAATTAAAAACATCTTTCCCTCCCTTGAAATTAAGAACAAGACAAGGCTGCCTGCCATCATCAGTTCTATTTAACATCACACCAGAGGTCTTACTTGGTACAAAAGACAAGGGGAGGGGCGCCTGAGTGGCTCAGTCCTTAAGCGTCTGCCTTTGGCTCACGGTGTGATCCCAGTGTTCTGGGAGTCCCACATCAGGCTCCTCCGCTGGGAGCCTGCTTCCTCCTCTCCCACTCCCCCTGCTTGTGTTCCCTCTCTCGCTGGCTGTCTCTCTCTGTCAAATAGATAATAAAATAAAATCTTTAAAAAAAAAAAAAGACGGGGAAAAAAGAAATGTAATGAGCGGCTCATAATAAAATAGTCATTATTCACAGATAATACATCGCTATGAAATGAAAAACAGGAAAGATGTCTATTGTATTAGAAGTCACCTTAGGGGTATCTTGGTGAAAAAACCAGAAAGTTGTGAGAGAGGAATTGGAAAGGGCATAAGAAAGACTCCGGGGGCTTGTCCTGTATTATGGTTTGATCTAAATGGTGATTACATGGACATGTTCACTTGGCAAAAATTCACTTAACTTTCTAGGTTATACTTTGGTAAAAATCCGTGTACGTGCATACGCACATATATACATGGAAGAAAGCAGTAAGCCTATAAGATTATCAGGAGCAAGAATTTTTTTCTAGAGCAACCCTTTTTAAATGTCAACCAATAAAAGAGACAGAACTTAAATAAAACAAAAACATTTATTTAGGGTCCCAGAATTGCAATCAGGAAGCATAGATTTGGGTAACAACCCAAATTGTGTCCCCCTAAGAAGCAAAAGTCAAGAGTTTTTAAAGACAAAAGGGAATGCTTCTGTGTGTTGTTTATAAAGAATTTTGATTCATGTTGGTGGCAGAAAACTGATCTTGTCTGAATATAATTGGGTGCTAAGGCCATCACTAAGCAGTCCTACTGTAGCAATTTGCAAGTGTGTGGGCAGTGTCCTTGGTATATTTGCAATTTGGCCCCTTTCAAAGTTCATGGTTTCAATCTGTGAGAACATTCATGAAGTTCATTTCCTTAATGCATTCCCAGTTACATTTTAAAACCCCTTAACATAAGTGACTCCATTGACACTCACCTTTCACAGAACCAAGTTTAAAACTTTCATAATTGGGGAACCACTAATTTTGGAGTCACCTATGCAAACCAAAATATTTATAATTCTCTGCCCGGTGGAATGAGAGATGGTTTTCATTATTCATTATTTATATTTTTAAGATATTTAACAATCAAAATGCATTGATTATAGAGTAGGAAAATGAAAAATACCTTTTTTTAAGAAAAATAATTACCAAAGAACAGAAAGGGGGTAACCACCCATGATAGAAACCAAAGTGATAGCATTGCCTCTTGTTGGTGACTCAAATACAACTAACAATGCCAACCTGTGAAGGCAGGTGGCAGGACCCTTCTTAATTGCTCTCACATCATGGTCTTAAGAAAATGAAGACTTATTCTTAATGAGAAAAATTAAATTAGCATCTGATAGCTGGAACTGATCTGATGTTCACAGCTAAATGTCAATGTTATTATTAGCTAGCCATTTTGTTCTCCATTTGGTCATAAACAATCTTGCAATGTACCAAACTCAGATAAGGATACTCTAAAACTATGATAAAATAGGACCAAAGTCATCTCACAATTTTGTCTAAGCACAGGCAAGATCAAAGTTATCTCCTCTCTTGGTTAAAATGAGTGACTGCTACTTCAGTAACAATTACAAATTTATCTTCATTCTGGTCACTCTTTCCTGTATATGCGATTGTTGATGTGGTTTTTGGAATATAGGTGAGGTTCAGTGGGGTGAGGTCCAGAGCCGACAGCCAAGAAATAATTCTTGAGACGTCTTTGGTGCAAAAAGGTAGTTTTATTAAAGCACAGGGACAAGACCCATGGGCAGAAAGAGCTGTCCTGGGGTTGTGAGGGGCAACTGATATATACTATGGGTTTGGGGGAGGTAAGGAAAAAGGGAGGTTTTTCAAAAGAACTTTCATATGTTAGAGAGGACTTAGAAGATACTGGAGGCCTTGCCGTTTTCAAGTTAAGCAAGTAACTAGTAAAGCAAAACAGTTGGGAGCTTCCTGGAAGAATATCACACGTATCCCACTGGAGAGTAGGAGGGTGGGGGGAGGTTGCAGGGTGTCAGGTTGTGCTTTGTCCTCAACTAGCCTTCTGCTCCCTTATTATTGAGATACTGAATTATAGAATTGCCCCTGATTTATGACAGCATTCAATCTAGAACAAATCCCTGCTTCCGTAGACTCTCTCCCAAATCATCTAATAAACCTTTTACTGAAATACTCATGTTTCCCCATGGTGTGTATTGTCCTTTGATGCAACAAGTAACAGACTTGTCTACTTTTAAATGTCTTCCTCATGAACATTTGCTTAAGGACACTGACATACATAGAAGATTTTAATTTCTTGATAATTTACTAACTTTATTGAGCAGTACTCAAATTTGGTGAGATTTACAGTCAAATTCCTTTCTATGCCTGGCATCCTTGGTAAAACAAACTATAAAATTAATTTTGCCTTTCAATATTAGTCACAGGAAGAGAATTATTTGTATTGGTAAACTCTGTTTACATAATTTGATTAAATATGAACATGGAAATCATTTCTTAAAATTGGTCTAGAATTAATAATATTTAAATCTAACAATATTATAGTATTCACCTGATTCAAAACTTCCAGTGGTTCTTATGTTATTCTTAATGCAGTGATTAAAAGTAAGTCATCTCTAGGGGAGCCTGGGTGGCTCAGTCATTAAGTGTCTGCCTTCGGCTCAGAGCGTGATCCCAGGATTCTGGGATTGAGCCCCACATCAGGCTTCTCCACTGGGAGCCTGCTTCTTCCTCTCCCACTCCCCCTGTTTGTGTTCCCTCTCTTACTGGCTGTCTCTCTGTCAAATAAATAAATAAAATCCTTAAAAAAAAAAAAAAAAGTAAATCATCTCCAGGTATGCAGGTAATCTCAGACTATAAATGCCTTATTCTATATGTAGATGGATACTTACATTTAGAAAAGTTGGTTTTTTTAAATGACTAATTTATAAATTTTAACCATTTCTGTCAGTTTATTATAGCGTATTTCCTTATAATTTTCCCCAGTTTTCTTGATATATAATTGACACATAACATTGTGTAAGTTTATGGGGTACAATGGGATAAGTTAATACATATACAATGGTAAGTGATGACCAAGTTAACACCTCTATCACCTCATTTAATTACAATTTTTTCCCTTTGTCTTTGTTTGTTTGTTTGTTTTGGTGTGACAACATTTAAGACTTACTCTTTTAACAACTTTCAAGTATATAATACAGTATTCTTAAATGTAGTCAACATACTGTTCATTAGATCTCCTGAACTTGCAAATGGCAGGATTTCCTTTTTTTTAATGGCTGAATAATATGCCATTGTGTGTGTACATGTGTGAATTATATATGTAATTTATATATAATTATTTTAATTATTAATATCATATATATGTGTATATACACATACTATAAAACACACACACACACACATTTTCTTTATCTCCATTCATTAGTTGATGGACACTGAAGTTATTTCCTCTTGGCTATTGTGAATAATGATGCAATGAACATGACAATGCAGATATCTCTTCAATATGGTGATTTAATTTCCTTCAGATATATACCCAGAAGTGAAATTAGGGATCGTTCAGTAATTCAATTTTTTAGGAACTTCTATTCTTTTATTCACAGTGACTGCACCAGTTTACGTTCCCATCAATACTGCACAAGGGTTCCCTTTTCTCTGCATCTTGCCAACACTTGCTATATTTTATATTTTAATAATAACCATCTTAACACGTGAAGGGTGATATCTCATTGTGGTTTTGATTTGCATTTCCCTGATGATTAGTGATGGTGAACATCTTTCCCTGCACCTACTGTCCATTTGGATGTCATCTTTGGAAAAATGTCTATTCAGCTCTTCTGACCATTTTTGAAATCAGATTGTTTTTTTGTTACTGTGTTGTATGAGTTCCTTACGTATTTTGGATATTCTCCCTTATCAGAGAGATGGTTTGCAAATATTTTATTTCATTCTATGTATTCCCTTTTCATTTTGTTGATTGTTTCTTTTGTCATGCATATGCTTTATAGTTTGATATAGTTCCACTTGGTTGTTTTTGTTTTTGTTGCTTATACTTATGGTGTCGTATCCCAAAAATTGCTACCAAGGCCAACTGTAAGGAGCTTTTTCTCCATATTTTCTTTTTTTATAATAATATTTTTTATTATATTATGTTAGTCCCCATACAGTACATCCCTATTTTTTGATGTAAAGTTCCATGATTCATTACTTGCATGTAACACCCAGTGCACCATGCAATACGTGCCCTCCTTAATACCCATCACCAGCCTATCCCATTCCCACCCTCCTCCCCTCTGAAGCCCTCAGTTTGTTTCCCAGAGTCCATATTTTCTTATAGGAATTTTACCATTTCAGGTCTCCATTTGGGTCTTTAGTTCATTCCAAGTTAATTTTTGTGAATGGTGTAAGGTGGGTGTCCAATTTCATTCTTTTCCTTATAGTTACTTAGTCTTCCCAGCACCATATACTGAAAAGAACATTCTTTCCCCACTGAATATGTTTGGTTCCTTTGTCAAATATTAATTGACTGAATAAGTATGGGTTTGTTTTGTGGATCTTAATGTTATTACATTAATCTACGTATTTGTTTTTATGCCATTTACGTAGTGTTTTGATTAGTATAATACCCTTTGAAATAAAGTTGGAAATCAGGAATTGTGATGTCTTCAACATTGTTCTTTTTCTCAGGATTGTTTTTGCTGTTCAAGTTCTTTTGTGATTCCCTAGAAATTTGAGGAATGTTGTTCTCTTTTACTGTAAAAAATGTCATTGGAACTTTTATAGGGATTTCATTAAATCTACAGATAACATTAGGTATAATGAACATCTTAATATTAATTCTTCCAATCCATAAACACAAGGTAAATCTCCATTTGTTTGTGTCTTCTGCAATTTCAACTTCTAGTTTTCCTTCCTGTTATTGACTTCTAATTTCATACCATCTTCTCAAATTTGCTAAGACTTGTTTTATGACCTAATAAATGTGCTATCCTGGAGAATGTTCCATGTGTGCTTAAGAAAAATATTTTACTGTTGTTGGATGGAATGTTCTAAATGTGTCTGTTAGGTCCATCTAGTTTGAAGTGTAGTTCATATCCAATATTTCCTTATTGATTTTCTGTCTGGATGATCTATCCATTGTTGAAAACAGGGTATTGAAGTCCTCTACTATTATTATAGTGTTCTCTATTTCTCCTTTCAGATTTGTTAGTATTTGCTTAATATATTTGGATGTTCCACTGTTGGGTATATACATATTTACAATTGTTATATCTTCTTGATGAATTAACTCCTTTATCATTATATAATGATCTTCTTTATCTCTTGTTACAGTGTTTTTACTTACAGTTTATTTTGTCTGATATAAGCATGACCACCTCTGCTCTCTTTTTGTTTCCATTAGTGTAGAATACCTTTTTCTTTTCCTTCATTTTAAGTCTATGCTTGTTCTTAAAGCTAAAGTGAGTCCTTTGTAGGTAGCATAAGGTTGGGTCTTGTTTTTCTATTCATTCAGTCCATTGATCGGATAATGTAATTCATTTACACATAAGGTAATTATTAATAGGTAGGACTTACTAATGCCATGTTATTAACTGATTTCTGGTTGTTTTGTAGTTCTGTTGTTTCTTTCTTCTTCTCTTTCTGTCTTCCTTTGTGAATTGATAATTTTCCATAGTGATATGCTTAGATTCCCTTCTCTTCATATTTTGTGCATCTACTGTAGGCTTTTGCTTTGTAGATACCCTAAGACTAGCCTAAAATATCTTATAGATATAACATTATATTTTATGCTGATAACTTAATTTCAATTACATGCAAAAATTTTACCCTTTTACTCCCCTCTCAATATTTTGTTTTTGATGTCAAAATTTGCATTTTTATTTTGTATCCATCAACAAATTATTATAAGTATGGTTATTTTTAATACTTTAGTTCTATAACCTTATACTAGGGCTAAGTGTTTAATACACCATCATATTATAGTATTAGAGTATCCTGAATTTGTATATATATACTTACCTTTGCTTGTGTGTTGTATATTTTGATCTGTTTTCATGTTAATAGTTAGTATCCTTTTATTTCAGCTCAAAGACTTTCAGCATTTCTTGTAAGGCAAATCTACTGAGGATAGACTCCTCAGCTTTTATTTGTTTGGGAAAGTCTTTATCTAGCCTTCATTTCTGAAGGACAACTTTGACAGGTAAATTATTTAACAGTTTTTATATTTTTTTTCTTTCAGAATTTGAATATATCATCCCATTCTCTCCTGCCTTGCAAGGTTTTGTTGAGAAATCCACTGACAGCCTTACGGGGCTCTTTAACATGTGAGTAACTGTTTTCTCTTGTTGCTTTTAAAGTTTTTTCCTTGTCTTTAATTTTAGACAATTGTATTATAATTTGTCTTAGATGGTATCCCTTTGAGTTAAAACTGATTGTGAGCCTATGAGCTTCATGAACTTAGATGTTCTAATCTCCCCCCAGATTTGGGAAGTTCTCAGCCATTATTTTTTTTTAAATAAGTTTGCAAACCCTTTCTTCTCTCCTGTGACTCAAATGATACATAGATTTTTTTTTTCCTCTTAAAGGTGTCCCATATTTTACATAGGTTTTCTTAACTTATTTTCATTCTTTTTTCTTGGTTCTCTTGTGAATGGATAATTTCAAAGGACCTGCCTCCTATTTCACAGATGCCTTTTATAGCTTGATTGAGTCTGTTGTTAATGCTTTCTATTGCATTTTTCATTTCATTCCTTGTATTCTTCAATTTCAGAATTTCTGCTTATGTGTTTGCTTGTTTTTTTTTTTTTTGTGATTCCTATCTTTCTGTTAAACTTCTCATTTTGTTTATGAATTGTTTTCCAGATTTCACTGAATGTCTTTCTGTGTGCTTTGCAGCTCACTGACCTTCCTTAAAATAACTGTTTTCAATCCTTTGCAGGGAAAATCTCTGATCTCCATTACTTTGTGTTTTTGGAAAATGGTTGTGTACCTTTGGTGGCGTCATGTTTATTTGATTTGTCATACTCTTTGACACCTTGCATTGCTGTTTTTATTTACGAAGAAGCAGGCATCTCCTTTAGTCTTTACTGTGACAGAAACACCTTCCACCAACCCTGTTAGAAATACTGAGCATCTCTCAGACCATTTCTATGGGTATTCCTGCTCCATGCTTCTCATTCCCTCTTGTGGGGGGAATTCTTAAGACTCTATGCCTCCTCTCAACCCTGCAAATCCACCCTGGGTGCTGACGGCTTCTCTTGGGTGGTTCTGAATGCTCAAATTTGTGTGGTTTCTCCTAATTCTGCAGTCAGGCCAGCATTCTACACATGCTCATCAGCCATCTGCAAAGGCTCATTCTTGCTGCTCATGGGAGTGCACACAGGGAGCTAGCCACAGGGTGGTGTGTGTGTGAGTGAGGCACATAGTGTTTTGGGGTGCCCATGGCCAGTTGATGGGATCTGTAGGTGAGCAGACCCTATTGTCTTGTGTGCTTCCTGATGGAGCCCTTGACATAGTTAGTAGGATCCATGTCCCTTTGATGCCAGTGAAAACCTTTGTCTGCTGTTCTTGCTGCTACCACCCCCCCATATATAGCATATCTAGATGTATTCTGAATAAGGTGAGAAAAAGGTGGGCCTCTCTCTCTCTCCCTTACAAGAGTAATCACAGGCCAAGAAGTCTCTCCTGTCTTCAAGATGTGCCACTGTGGGTGAGGGGTAACATGAGTAAAGTGAAACTATCCCTCTTACCCTCTTCAATGAATTCAATCCAGGAATGTTTTGATCCAGTGTGTCCTGCTGGACTCCTGGACTTCCACAAAGGTTCTCTAGTCAATGGGTATTTGTCTAAATGGGTGTTCTTTGTGGGGAAGAATATAGAAAACTCTTGTTCTGCCATAATGAAGATGTCCCTCTTTCCTTATGCCAATTATTTAAAGTCAATTTCTCATAGACTATTTAGTACATGCCTCTAAAGTGTCATTATTTTCATAAAGAAAATAATAGATTTATTTGATTGTTTTCCATGGCAAAAATGCTTTTTCCCCAGTTTTTTTTTTATTTTCAAGATTCATGAAAATAAAGAATACAAATAAAGCAATTACAGTAAACAGCAATTAACATATAGAAAATAATTCAAGGAGTAATATGCTGATAGTTTGGTAAGAGATAGTATCCAATAGTTATATATTATATATATATATATATATATATATATATTACAGAATTTATTCAGTTAACCAGAAGTACTAAGAGATGTTGGATTTCATACATGGAAATAGTTACAAATATTGAATTCTTAGACATGTTGCATTTTAGAATAGCAGAGATTTTAAGTTATTGAGTTATAAATGAGTTATAAATTCTATTTCTTGATGCATCTTGGGATATTACTAATAGTAAACTATATAGAAATTATACAGTACACCATAAAGTTGCAGTTCAATTCTATTTAGGAATTTTTTAAATGCACAAATAAGAATAAAAATTCTCTATTCTGTGAAATCCAAATATACTTTATCTGCATTTATGCAAAGTTTATAAGCTAATAAGATTTTAAGATTCCTGTGCTTTTATCATATAGCTCCATTGATTTTATATCTAATATGGCCATTTTTTCAAAATTCCATTATGTTTATTTTTCCTAATTCATTGGTGCATTTTTGCTTAAAGAATATTATTTTCCCTGCAGGGAGAAAATGAGATTGCTCCCTATACACGATTATTTTAAATCTCTGTTTGTAAGTACATATGCATTTTCAACAATAGATCACTCATTTACCCATTAAAATCAATGTTTTGAAAATAACAAATCACATAATAATATATTTGCATTACGCCAAATACATATTAGACATTTATGAAAACTAAAAGCTATAAAAAAGTTAATTCAACTATGTGCATTTGTAATTTAAACAATTAAAATTTTTGTCTCTACATCATAATGGAATGAAGTGTCTGTCACTTAAGTAGTTTTAAATTGGCAAAATTCCATATGTCATTTTGAAAGTCATACACTGGATGCATTAGCAGAACAATATGAAACATTTTCCCCTTCAGGGGAATCTATTAACCCAATAAATTATAACAGATGACAACTGCACCACGTTGCAATTTGCTGTTGCACAGCATAATAAGTAACCAAAACATTTTTAAAAAATGAAATTATCAGTTGCCTACATTACCATCTTACATAAGATTTTGGACAACATTTTTTCAGACTCAAATTTAAAAGTAGTGGTTCTCAGTTCTGGCTGATATATTGAATCATCTAGATAACTTTTAAAATTCTGCCGCCTGAGGTGTTTTTTGTTTTGTTTTGTTTTGTTTTTTCAGTAATTTTGGTATAAATGCTCTGGCTGCTCTGGAGTATACTCTGGGCAAGAGTATATTTTTTTATTTAGTTATTGCCCTAAGTATAAAACATAGCCAGAGTTGAGCAACATTGCCTTAAAAGTCAGCTATATGTTTACTTTTAACATATTTCTGATTAAAATAAATTGTTGTTATACCCACTATTCCTAGACCTGCAGAATATTATCAACAATGGCTTGCTCTGATACCAGTTGAGCACTTCACATTTGGGAGAAAGTCAGGGTGAAGAAAAATAATTTCAAAAAAGTTGGAACACCATTACATCTTAGAAGTATGTTTCTTTTTAAGGGCACAAATGCCTATTTCTATAGGCAATGAAATACTCTACAGAATGATATCTGAAACACATTATCTTTAAATCAGGCCAGTATGGAAACACAGGCTTTACTGTTTAATATTGGGTCAGTTACTTACTTTCCTTAAACCTTGATTTCTTCTTCTCTAAATTAGAAAAATCGACCAGAGTCATTTTGAAAATTAATTTAAGGTAACAAGAAATAATGTAGTAGGTACATTGTGAATGCCAGTTTTCTCCCAAAGTGTTCTTACTTTTTGATGTATTAGAAAATTAATCACACAACTAAAAGTCAGATAGCTTTATTCTTGAATAAAATATGTATGATTCTTTGAAGTCCACCTAGTAATTATATACTAATTAATTCAAACTAATTAAATCAATGAAGTAAGGATTGACTCCTGAAATTTCAAAAGTTGTTTTATAAGTGCTCCCACACATAAATACTGCAGTACCAACCCAAGTCTCATAATATGATTTAATAAAAATTTAATTAGCTCTCAACTTTTCATAAATATATCAGTTATGTAAAGTAAATTACATCTCTAGTTTGTCAGGTCTATTAAATGGAAGAAAATGTTCCTTTTGGCTTATTACATACACTTTTTGACCTTGATCACGTAATACTTCTCCACTGTATGCACATTCACGTTCTTCTTGCTGTGCTATTGATTTTCAGACTCAAGAGTTTTTCTCTATGGCCAATACATTCAAAATTCTGTTGTAAATTGATATGGTCACGATTTCTAAGTATTTTTATAAAAGGAGACAAGATATATTAATTTCCCAGAGATCCAGAAAGGCTATATTGAAAAACCCAATTCTATAAATTGGATGTCTTTGCTCAAATGCCCAGCCTAACAGGCTCAGTGTCAGGGCCATGGGATATAGAATATGGTCACCTATAAAACAAGGAACTCTTTGGGCAATGCCTTCAACACAGAACAATGCTGAGCTATAGCTTTTGAGTATAAGGAACAGAATGCCTCTGTTCATTGTAATCCCTTGCTGTTGCCAATTCTGGTGTCCAACTTTTAAGTCTACAAGTTAGCAGTTTTGGACTATCATAATCTCTCTTACTTCCGTGGTTTGCAGAACTGCAGTTCTTTCTACAGGAGATGACCTTTCATTTTCTTTCTCCCTAGTTAACTACACTTCATCCCTTAGATTCAATACAGTATTGCCTCATCTGGGAAGCCATCTCTACATTCTGCCTGCTGATTGGTTAGAAAGTCTGACCGTGCTTCTGATAGCATGGTATTCTTATTCCGTATAAGATAATATTCCACTTCTCAGAGTCTACAGATCTCTAAGTAGACACCCGGTCCACAGACTAGTTAATTCACCTTGCATATTAGCTTAACTGTATCTGAACCAATAAATAACAATCAGGACATTTCACAGAAAAGTCCAGATAGCTAGTTTCTCGGGGAAAACACATACATCCACTAGCACTGGCATGGCATAGCAATTGTTGGGGCCAAGTTGATGCTGTTTCCGCAGAGGGGGAATGACTACAGCTCTTATAAATACCATTTTAAAACAGCCCGTGTTTTCTAGCTAAATGTTAAAATGTGTCCATATAATCATCAAGATAGCAATCCAAGGTAAACGTAAAAATTACATTTAAAATTCATTGTTAAAAGGAGAAGGCCTTGTGAAGGAGGCAGAGCTTGGAGTCACACTGCCACAAGCCAAGAACACCAAGGGTTACTGGGAGCCAGCAGAAGCGAGACAGAAGCAAGGTCCTACAGGAAGGTCCCAATGTCCTTGGTATTCAGTGAAGTGCCTATGGTTCCGTTGCACTCACCAAATGCTAAACAAAAATAAAAGACTTGGAGATCCCTGGTTATTTCCTACTGCTCAAGATTCATCTGACAAGGTTGCAGTTGGTCACCACTGAGAAGAGAAATAATAATAGTTCATAGGAGTCAATGACCAGGGTTGAAAAAGAACTCTGAATGTCTTCATTTCTTGTGTTTTTCAATCCACTTGGATTATATCACTTTATAGGTAGGTATTTTTACAGATATAAATGTAGGCGACTAGGGCTCTTTTTTTCAAAAAGCTTATAATGTAATGGGGTGAAAGTTTGTCATGCACAAACAGTTCCAAATACAGTATAATTAGGTACTTAAAGAAGTACTAATTAAACACACTCCAGGGGAGAGGAGTTAAGATGGCGGAGGAGTAGGAGACACCGTTTTCAGCCGGTCCTCCGAGTCGAGCTGGATAGGTACCAGACCAGCCTAAACAACCACGGAACCAGCCGGAGACGCAGGAAGACGCATCTGGATCTCTACAAATGAACATCTCCAGCGCTGAGTATTGAGGTACGAAGCGGGGAGCCATGAAACTGTGCACAGATATCGGAAGATAAACGGAAGGGGGAGGGAGCCGCCATGTTTGGGCGCCGGGAAGCGGTAGCCACTTGCACGGGAGAGCGGGCGGGGCTCACGGTCGGCACCCGCAAAACAGCAGACTGAGACCGTGAGCCGGGTGCGCGCGCCACCAGGCATCTCGCGGAACCCCGGAATCCCGGTGCGCTCACTGGATCCAGACTGAGACCGGGAGATCCGGGAGCGCGCGCGGGGCGGCTGGCGGCTGGCGGCATTAGAAACACAAAGGACAGAGACGCACCGGCCCTGGAAGTGAGGGCAGGGTCGCCGGGTGTGGGGCGCACATCCCGGGACGCTGCAGGGTTGAGCAGCACCAACAGAAACAGAGTTAAAGTGGCCAGAACATTAGTAGAGAACGGGCCACAATCCCTCTGTTCTGTGACAGAGGCTGAAATTTGGCCGCTGCTGCTCTGACTCTCAGAAGAGGCACAGCAAACCGTCAGGGAAAGCCGCCAGAGAACAAAAGCCTGGAAATACCGGCTCAGAGAGTGCCCATCCCCATCCCCCCTCGCAGGGGACACGGAGACTCTACCCAAACAGGGCTGCCTGAGTATCGGCGCGGCAGGCCCCTCCCCCAGAAGGCAGGCTGAAAAATCAAGAAGCCCACAACCCGAGGCGCCGGGGTGGCGCAGTCATTGAGCGCCTGTCTCCGGCTTAGGGCGTGATCCCGGCGTTCCGGAAAGGAGTCCCTCATCGGGCTCCTCCGCTGGGAGCCTGCTTCTTCCTCTCCCACTCCCCTGCTTCTGTTCCCTCTCTCGCTGGTTGGCTGCCACATAAATAAATAAATAAAATCTTTAAAGAAGAAGCCCACATCCCTAAGATCCCTATAAAACAAGGGGCACGGCCTGGGACCCAGTCAATAATTTGGGCTCTGGAAACCCCGCAACCTCTCTTCATCAGAATGACAAGAAGGAGAAGCCCCCCCCAGCAAAGAAAAGACAGTGAGACTGTGGCCTCTGCCACAGAAATAATGGATATGGATGTAACCAAATTATCAGAAATGGAATTCAGAGTAACGATGGTCAAAATGATGAGTAGAATTGAAAAAAGTATAAACGAAAAGGTTACTGAGAATATAGAATCCCTAAGGACAGAAATGAGAGTGAATCTGACAGAAATTAAAAATTCTATGAGCCAAATGCAGGCAAAACTAGAGGCTCTGACAGCCAGGGTCGCAGAAGCAGAGGAAAGGGTTAGTGAATTGGAGGATGGGTTAATAGAGGAAAAAATGAAAATAGAAGATGGTCTTAAAAAAATCCATGCCCACGAATGTAGGTTACGGGAGATTACTGACTCAATGAAACGATCCAATGTTAGAATCATCGGCATCCCCGAGGGGGTGGAGAAAAACAGAGGTCTAGAAGAGATATTTGAACAAATTGTAGCTGAAAACTTCCCTAATCTAGCAAGGGAAACAAACATTCGTGTCCAAGAGGCAGAGAGGACCCCTCCCAAGCTCAACCACGACAAACCTACGCCACGTCACGTCATAGTGCAATTCGCAAATATTAGATGCAAGGATACAGTATTGAAAGCGGCCAGGGCAAAGAAATTTCTCACGTACCAAGGCAAAAGCATCAGAATTACGTCAGACCTGTCTACACAGACCTGGAATGAGAGAAAGGGTTGGGGGAGCATATTTAAAGCTCTTTCAGAGAAAAACATGCAGCCAAGGATCCTTTATCCAGCAAGGCTGTCATTCAGAATTGATGGAGAAATAAAGACATTTCAGAATCGCCAGTCACTAACCAATTTTGTAACTACGAAACCAGCCCTACAGGAGATATTACGGGGGGTTCTATAAAAGTAAAAAGGCCCCAAGAGTGATACAGAACAGAAAGTCACAGCCAATACAAACAAAGACTTTACTGGCAACATGGCAACATTAAAATCATATCTCTCAGTAATCAGTCTTAATGTAAATGGTTTGAACCATCCGATAAAACGCCACAGGGTTGCAGATTGGATAAAAAGAAATGACCCATCCATTTGCTGTCTACAAGAGACTCATTTCAAACCCAAAGATGCATTCAGACTGAGAGTAAGGGGATGGAGTACCATCTTTCACGCAAATGGTCCTCAAAAGAAAGCTGGGGTAGCAATTCTCATATCAGATAAATTGGATTTTAAACTACAGACTATAGTTAGAGACGCAGAAGGGCACTATATTATTCTTAAGGGAAGTATTCAACAAGTGGATATGACAATTATAAATATATATGCCCCCAACAGGGGAGCAGCAAGATACACAAGCCAACTCTTATCCAGAATAAAGAGACATATAAATGAAAATACATTAATAGTAGGGGACCTCAACACTCCACTATCAGAAATAGACAGAACACCCTGGCAAAAACTAAGCAAAGAATCAAAGGCTTTGAATGCCATACTCGACGAGTTGGACCTCATAGATATATATAGAACACTACACCCCAGAACCAAAGAATACTCATTCTATTCTAATGCCCATGGAACATTCTCAAGAATAGACCATGTTCTGGGACACAAAACAGGTCTCAACCGATACCAAAAGATTGAAATTATCCCCTGCATATTCTCAGACCACAACGCTCTGAAATTGGAACTCAACCACAAGGAAAAATTTGGAAGAAACTCAAACACATGGAGACTAAGAGCCATACTGCTCAAGAATGACTCGATAAACCAGGAAATCAAAAATCAAATTAAACAATTTATGGAGACCAATGAGAATGAAAATACAACAGTCCAAAACCTATGGGATACTGCAAAGGCAGTCCTAAGGGGGAAATACATAGCCATCCAAGCCTCACTCAAAAGAATAGAAAAATCTAAAATGCAGTTTTTATATTCTCACCTCAAGAAGCTGGAACAGCAACAGAGGGACAGGCCTAATCCACGCACGAGGAAGCAGTTGACCAAAATTAGAGCTGAAATCAATCAAGCAGAAACCAGAAGTATAGTAGAGCAGATCAACAGGACTAGAAGCTGGTTCTTTGAGAGAATCAATAAAATTGACAGACCACTGGCAAGACTTATCCAAAAGAAAAGAGAAAGGACCCAGATTATTAAAATTATGAATGAAAAAGGAGAGGTCACGACGAGCACCATTGAAATTGGAAGGATTATTAGAAATTTTTATCAACAGCTATATGCCAATAAACTAAGCAATCTGGAAGAGATGGAATCCTTCCTGGAAACCTATAAACTACCAAGATTGAAACCGGAAGAAATTGATTCCTTAAACAGGCCAATTAATTATGAAGAAATTGAGTCAGTGATAAACAACCTTCCAAATAACAAAACTCCAGGCCCGGACGGTTTTCCTGGGGAATTCTACCAAACATTCAAAGAAGAAATAATACCTATTCTCCTAAAGCTATTTCAAAAAATAGAAACAGAAGGAAAGCTACCAAACTCATTCTATGAGGCCAATATTACCTTGATCCCCAAACCAGGCAAAGACCCCCTCAAAAAGGAGAATTACAGACCGATTTCCCTAATGAATATGGACGCCAAAATCCTCAACAAGATACTTGCTAATAGAATCCAACAGTACATTAAAAGGATTATCCATCACGATCAAGTGGGATTCATACCTGGGATGCAAGCGTGGTTCAATATTCGCAAATCAATCAGCGTGATACATCATATCAACAAGAAAAGACTCAGGAACCATATGATCCTCTCAATCGATGCCGAAAAAGCATTTGACAAAATACAGCATCCTTTCCTGATTAAAACCCTTCAGAGTGTAGGAATAGAAGGTACATTTCTCAATCTCATAAAAGCCATCTATGAAAAGCCTACTGCAAATATTATTCTCAATGGAGAAAAGCTGGAAGCCTTTCCCTTAAGATCAGGAACCCGACAAGGATGCCCACTCTCGCCACTATTATTCAACATAGTACTAGAAGTCCTTGCAACAGCAATCAGACGACAAAAAGGGATCAAAGGTATTCAAATTGGCAAAGAAGAAGTCAAAATGTCTCTCTTTGCAGATGACATGATACTCTATATGGAAAACCCAAAAGAAGCCACTCCCAAATTATTAGAAGTTATAGAGCAATTCAGTAACGTGGCGGGATACAAAATAAATGCTCAGAAATCAGTTGCATTTCTATACATGAATAACGAGACCGAAGAAAGAGAAATTAGGGAATCCATCCCATTTACAATAGCACCAAAAACCATACGTTACCTTGGAATTAACTTAACCAGAGACGTAAAGGACCTATATTCTAGAAACTATAAATCACTCTTGAAAGACATTGAGGAAGACATAAAAAGATGGAAAGATATTCCATGCTCATGGATCGGAAGAATTAACATAGTTAAAATGTCCATGCTACCCAGAGCAATCTACACTTTCAATGCTATCCCGATCAAAATACCAAGGACATTTTTCAAAGAACTGGAACAAACAGTCCTTAAATTTGTATGGAAACAGAAAAGGCCCCGAATCTCCAAGGAGCTGTTGAAAAGGAAAAACAAAGCTGGGGGCATCACAATGCCGGATTTCGAGCTGTACTACAAAGGTGTGATCACAAAGACAGCATGGTACTGGCACAAAAACAGACACATAGACCAATGGAACAGAATAGAGAGCCCAGAAATGGACCCTCGGCTCTTTGGGCAACTAATATTTGATAAAGCAGGAAAAAACATCCTGTGGGAAAAAGACAGTCTCTTCAATAAATGGTGCTGGGAAAATTGGACAGCTACACGCAAAAGAATGAAACTTGACCACTATCTCACACCATACACAAAAATAAACTCCAAATGGATGAAAGACCTCAATGTGAGACAGGAATCCATCAAAATTCTAGAGGAGAACATAGGCAACAACCTCTACGACATCGGCCAAAGCAACTTTTTTCATGACACATCCCCAAAGGCAAGAGAAACAAAAGATAAAATGAATTTATGGGACTTCATCAAGATTAAAAGTTTCTGCACAGCCAAGGAAACAGTCAGAAAAACTAAGAGGCAGCCCACGGAATGGGAGAATATATTTGCAAATGACACTACAGATAAAGGACTGGTATCCAAGATCTACAAAGAACTTCTCAAACTCAATACACGAGAAACAAATAAACAAATCAAAAAATGGGCAGAAGATATGAACAGACACTTTTCCAATGAAGACATACAAATGGCTAACAGACACATGAAAAAATGTTCAAAATCATTAGCCATCAAGGAAATTCAAATCAAAACCACACTGAGATACCACCTTACGCCAGTTAGAATGGCAAAAATAGACAAGGCAAGAAACAACAATTGTTGGAGAGGATGTGGAGAAAGGGGATCCCTCCTACATTGTTGGTGGGAATGCAAGTTGGTACAGCCACTCTGGAAAACAGTGTGGAGGTCCCTTAAAAAGTTAAAAATTGAGCTACCCTATGATCCAGCCATTGCACTACTGGGTATTTACCCCAAAGATACAGACGTAGTGAAGAGAAGGGCCATATGCACCCCAATGTTCATAGCAGCAATGTCCACAATAGCTAAATCGTGGAAGGAGCCGAGATGCCCTTCAACAGATGACTGGATTAAGAAGTTGTGGTCCATATATACAATGGAATATTACTCAGCTATCAGAAAGAACGAGTTCTCAACATTTGCTACAACATGGACAGCACTGGAGGAGATAATGCTAAGTGAAATAAGTCAAGCAGAGAAAGACAACTATCATATGATTTCTCTCATCTATGGAACATAAGAACTAGGATGATCAGTAGGGGAAGAAAGGGATAAAGAAAGGGGGGGGTAATCAGAAGGGGGAATGAAACATGAGAGACTATGGACTATGAGAAACAAACTGAGGACTTCAGAGGGGAGGGGGGTGGGGGAATGGGATAGACCGGTGATGGGTAGTAAGGAGGGCACGTATTGCATGGTGCACTGGGTGTTATACACAACTAATGAATCATCGAGCCTTACATCGGAAACCGGGGATATACTGTATGGTGACTAACATAATATAATAAAAAATCATTAAAAAAATAAATAAATAAATAAAATAAAATTCATTGTTATTGAAGAAATACAATAACTACAAAATAATAAAAATAGTAAGTCAGCAGAATACACATACATTTAAGACACATCAATCATTATATGCAAGGAATATTAGTGGAAGGATTAAACAAAAGCAATTCTTCACTTCGTAATGGTCTAAGAGGATATAATTTATGTGAAATAATGAAAAAAAATCTTGTAAGGGTAATGTTGTTGTGGCTTCGTGACATAGAATGTGATGATTTATTGGAAAAAAAAAAGTAAATTCTGCCCATGGTGTATTTAATAAAGGCTGGGAATCAAACCTAAGCACAATCAAAATAAAGATTTATTTCTCACATCAAACTAAATTTAATATAAAGGAGGACAATGCATCATCAAAAATGTATTATGATGTACTATACTTGTAATTTATACAAAAGAAATAATATTGATTTCAGGAAAATCAAAACCTACAGAAAAACTAAATATTGAAAAATCTCTTATTTACTTTATAAAAATCATCATTCTGAGATGATTTATAAGGAGAGTATCTTTTTCATACAGAACATTCTAATAGATGCTATTACATAAAAGAGTATACCAATTAATATTAAACATTTCATGGAGTGAGACAAACATTAAAAAATTGAAAACAGTTATCTTTTTTTAACTCTACGCATACATTGAACGGTAAAGGCAATGTATACAACTAAAAACAACTTCTTAAGATATATTGTGTCAATTTTAAGCTTTTTTGGATGTAATCAGATTCAAGTGTCTTCAAAATAAATTCAGAAAAATGGAATTTTCCTTATAAAGTTATTTCCAACAAACATTTACTGTACCATACCCTGAAATTCAAAGATGAAGATTCGTGTGTCTACTACACAAGACCAGGCGAGTTAGTCTATTCCTTTCAGTGTGGATTACCGTGTTGAGTGGCTTCTGGTTTAGAAGTCTGGAATAGGAAGAGGGAGAGGGACAGAGAGAAAGGGAGAAAATGCATTCCAGTTGGAACATATTATCTTTAAAAAAACGATGGAGTGCACATGAGAAAGGATCAGAAAGCAGTTGTAAATATGTGTCTGAAAATCAAGACAGAGTCCAAACCTAGAGATAAATATTTGAGAGTTATCTTTATGAAGGTATAGATGGATTTTTGTCATCAAGGCTTTCTGCCATCTGGCCCATGCTTGTTTCTCCCTCTGCTCCTTTTCTACAACTGATACTTCGAACATACTGAACAACTTATAATACCCGAAATGTATCATATTTCTTCAAGATACTACCTGGAATGCCCTCCATATTTTCTTCTCCCACCATAACCCTAGAAAACTTCTATACCTCATGTAAGACCCCGCTGAAAAGTTTATGTTTGTAAGAATTTGCATGCCCTCTGAAGTGAGAATGACTCGCTCTGTTTATTTTACACCCTTTTAGTATTTATCACATTAATTGTGGTTGTGTGGTCATCTAGCTGCTCTTAGGCTCCTTTAAGGAAAGTCGTACCTTATTTATGGAGAACATAAGCAAATGTTTGACACATTTGTTGAAAAAATGATTAATTAATTAATTAAGCATTTAACATGCATTCCTGTTAATTCACTACAGCATATTTGCTTTTGCAAACATTCTACAAATATGTTTGCAAGAATTCTCCACCCAAACCAGATACAAGTGATTCTAACTGTCTTTATCTGGAAATAGACCTGATTTGATCAAAGTCAATTTTTAAATCAGTGGTGGAGAAATTGCAGAGCAATTCATATAACAACTCAGCTGTAGCCGATACAACTTCAGATTTGTCTCAGTCTCCATCTAGACTAATATAACACAGCAAAAGGCAGGAGAAAATGCTTCCATATGTATATATGAGCTGTTACCATTAAACTTCTCTTTGATAATACCAATGTGATCCCCCTCTAACGGATCCAGATTCATCTTTGTTTGACATTTATTTAGTGTCCACTATATGCCAGGCACTGGGCAACTTGCCTTGATCCCTGCCAGGTGATTCCTAAGGGACATGTGAAGAACTTAAAATCTCATTATATATTAACAATAGCAAACATTGAAAAGATTTAGAATGAATTGAAAATAAATATTATCCTATAGCTAGATAGGTGAACATCAGTACACTTGATAATTACCTTTAACCAAAATTATTGATTTTGAAATTTCTATTCATATTGTGAAATATGTTCACACTGACATTGGGCTTCTATCCAGTTCTTATATAGACAATGATGTTAAAAAGTACATAAAAGGAGCTCATTGCCTTTGAGAAAATCTTCCTCTTTGCTCTTAAACATGATCAAATTTGAATCAAATGTTTAACAACTGAGAAAACTATAAAAAGTAAATATGACCAAAAGTGCATTTCGTATGTAGTCTATACTTGGAAAACACCAAGCATGTTTAAAGTTACATTTGTTTGAATAAACTGTGATCTTACAATACAGATGTGTTACCCTAAAGGAAGTTAATTGAATTAATATAGTGTAATTTAATAGATGCTTCTTTTCATAAATCATTTTGTGAAATGGAGGATTTTTCCAAAGTTTTAATTTTTTCACCTGGATTTGATTTTGGAGACTGAGATACAGAAGGGTTCCTGTGACCTCCAAACCCAGAAATAAGCATAGGAGGAGAGAGTTCCTATGGATTCAGCTCAACTCCCAATACTTATAGCCCTGGCACCTTCATGCAGTATTTGTGTGGTTCTAATGAAGCATACGTATAGTTTTGTCTACCCCTCACCCTCTCAAAAAACTGAATTATTTTTAAGGCACCACATGACAGATTAAAAGGATATCAGTGGTGACAGGATGGTTTCCTACAGACTTTTGTGGACTCAGCTTGTTCCAAGAAAGGAAATGGGATATACACTTCACAGGGATTTTTTTAGATTCCAATTTTCAAGGCAATCCAACATCTTTACAGTAAGCAAGATGGCTTGTCATCGACCTCCCACAACTCGAAACCACCTATTTGGATCACAAGCTCAAGATCCACTTGGGTCTTAAGTAAACACTCCATACAAAGTAAAGCTTGTCCTTGATAAAAGATGCAATTATAAATAAATATTTTTAAAGTAAACAGGATTTCTTAGCTATTTAGTATTAGACAACACACATATAGAAAACCTTTAATCAAAAAAGAAATCAAAGTAAAATAAGATATGAAAGGTAATAAAATGGAGCTGTGAACATCAAAATATCTATGTTTCAGAGGAAACATTTTTTAATTAAAATAAGGAAAACAAAGAAGTTTGTATTTGCCTAAATCTTTGTAAAAAAGGAGGGGATTAATCAAAATAAATTAATCATAACATATAAAAGACATTAAGAAAAAAATTAAGTAGAGTTATAAGCTGAAATTAATAAAGCCAATAAAATAGATAGCTCCTTGCAAAAACTATAAAATATGGAATATAGATAAAAGTATATATTAAGACTGAGAAAAAGTACATAGGCACATGAAGAGCACACTGTGCTCTGTCTCTCTCATTGAATGCAGCTAAATGTGGAGAGAATGCACAGAGTAGCAATTTGAGGATTTAGGGGAAAAAAATAGTAAGGTAGATCGGGAGGAAGAAGACCTGAATTGGGAGTATCACTGAATGGGTTTATGATTTATTTTTTTCTTCCCTACTCCCCTGACTCCTCACCCCCCACCCCCACCTGATCTCAACAGACACTAAAATCTAGAAGTGGCCAGCAATTCAAAGACATGGACAGTTCCAAGAGCACCCTTCTAGTTCTGGTTCAAGAAGAGGGCAATAGAACTGCTAACACTCAGAGTGTGAAATTCCTTGTTTCTTTTTTCCACTCCCTGCAGTCCTGGTTCCTAAGCAATCCTGTGGACGCGGGGACCTCAGCAACTAAGGAAGTGCAGAGCAATTCCAGGGAAGGGTAATCTTCCTCTCCAGTTGGTGGAGCTGTAGTTCCAAAAGTGGGGGGCAACACCCCCCACCCATTTGCCTTTTTCTCTTTCTGCCCTCCCGCTACTGCCTAAAGATATGCAAGCATTTTCGGAATCACATAACAAAGCAAGATAACTAAAGCACACACCTTCTGATTGAAGACTAAAAGGAACCAGTCAATATCAGAGAGATTGCAGAGATTGAGAAGAAAAAATAACCCCATAAAGTTGTGCGTGAATAGTCTCGCTCACTTCCAAGTTGCATACACAGATCTGACCCTGAACAGCAAATCAAAGAATTCTGAGAACTGATGTGAAAAAGAAACAAATACCAAATCCCAGTATAGTCATTGTATTAATTTTCCCTCTTACTTTAACAAATCATAGCAAAATTAATGGTCTAAAAAACACTTTTTTTTCCTCTTACAGTTCTGATGGTCAGAAGTCTAAAATGAGTCCTTTGGGACTAAAATCCATGTGTTGGTAAAGCTGGTAGGTCTCTGTAATCTATGAATCTGCTGAAATGTACTTATAAAAAGTGAAACCATGAGTTCTGACTTGATTGAGGAAATTTTAACAAGAACTTATCATGGAAAGCTTTTTAATATTCTATCTAAATCTGACATGGCAAAAATATTTATAAATCTCTTAATATGATTAATAGATACTTATTGAGTGCCTATTATGCCTAGAGTAATATAATAACATTAGTTACATATATTATGCAGTACATGTTTTTTTTGGGGGACAAGTATATAGTCTATGGTACACTGGAGTTTACATTCAGCTTCGTAGTTCATTTAAAAGTCTGTGTATATTATTTTTAAATCAACATCAAAATTTATTTATTGAATATAAACTCCTTAGTCAGAAATACAAGCACATCAATCTTCAGAGAAAACAGCGTGTTTTTCACGGCAATTCCCAAAGTGACCTCGTTTCCAGGCAGGTGTTTGGCTGACCAGCGACGCAGACTCTACAGAGATGTCCCTAGCAGAAATGGTTCCCCCTCAGCTCACTTGAATCAAAATACTGCTATAAATATTTCACAATTATTACAGAAAAGTTTACTGAGAAAAATCAAAACAAAATAGAGTTTCTGCCTCACAAGAATTCATTATTTGCTAGTGGATTCGAGTTGGCACTCACACAGGGACAGACGGAAACATCCGGAAAAGCAGCAACAGGATTTTCGGGCTCTTTTGCATCAAATTTCTCCCAGATACCAGCAATTGCACCCGTGTGTGTGTGTGTGTGTGTGCATGCACACACGTGTGCGTGTGTTTCATATTGGAAAATAAGATAATTTTATGAGAACTGAATATATTTGCGTGAGCCTGCTTAAAAACTTCATGTAATGAAATCAGAGAACAAAAATTTTAATTTGGGTGAAGTACTTGAGGAAGAAGCTTATCTAAGGAAGTTTTCCCCATGTATTTAGGGGATTTACTCTCCCTTTTTTTATTACTATGGACTTATACAGCAGTAAGTCTAAAAAAAAATAGAAGATTATTGAAAGTTAGTAAACAGGGGTGCTGGGTGACTTAGTTGATTAAGCATCTGTGTCAACTCAGGTCATGATCCCAGGGTCCTGGGATCAAGCCCCACATGGAGCCCGCATGGAGCCCCACATCTGGCTCCTTGCTCAGAGGGGATTCCCCTCTGCCTGCCACTCACCCTGCTTGTGCTCTCTCTCCCCCTCTCTCTTTCTGTCAAACAAATAAATAAATAAAATCTTTATAAAAAGTTAGTAAACAGAGTGAGGTCATGGCTCCCTCTATTTGCCTTAGGATCCTAGAAAGATCAGCAGTTGAAAAGTTTGAGTCTTTTCAAAGGTTCTTACAAAAGATGGATTCTTCAACCTCCTTCCCCTCCTTGCTTCACCCTCTGCTCTCCTGATCACACTCAAGTATCCACGAAGACCTGTGGGTTATTTCCTGAATTGTGGAGAGTAAAAATGTGATGGTAAAACATTTTAATGGTTGTCAATAATCTAAATGTGGTCTCCTTGTTTTCCAGTTGTTCCTGGTGCTGCTGGGAGTGGAGTCAGTCGTGCAGAGTAAATGAAATATAAGGGGAAGTGGGTCCTTTTAGCAAACTTGTATATAGAGAAACTCTGAAAAAATTATGTCAACCTTGACTCTTAAACACGGAGAAGTAACGGGTGGCTGCCAGAGGGGAAGTGGGTGGGGGTATGGGCAAAATAGGTAAAGGGGATTAAGAGGTGCAAACTCCCAGTTATAAAGTAAATAAGTCATGGAGATGAAAAATACAGGACAGAGAATATAATCAATAATAATGTTTGGTGCAGATGGTGACTACACTTACCGTGTTGAGCACTGAGTAATAGAGCTGTCAAATCAATATGCTGTGCACCTAAAACTAATATACCGTTGTATGTCAGTTATACATCGAAGCTACAAGAAAAGATATGATAGGAAATAAATAGTAAAATGGCATAAATAAATAAATAAATAAATAAATAAATAAATAAATAAAGTTAACCAGTGCCTTGCATTTTGGATCAATATAAACAAATATACAGCTAATAATACTTTAAGGAAGGGGATTTTAGCTTTGCCTTTCTGTACTACTTAAATCCCTGTCCAATAGTGTAGAAGTCATTTCCAGATAAACAGAGGATTTTGTTGTCGTTCTGATCTGGCCTAGATGTGTATAAGAAACAGAGAGATTTAGAACATTTTCTATACTGTTAATTGGACTGAAACTCTTGATTTTCAGGGAGCCAACTTCTGGACTAGTTTAACCTCCAAATAATAAATAGCATCCCCAAGGACGAGTTTCCTGGATGATTAAACCCTGTCATTTAAAGTAGGGCAATTCTAAAGAGAAATAGGGTCCAAGATACTCTTGCATGCAGACCCTGCAGTAATGCAGGGACCCCCTTTTTAGCTCAAGAAGCTTGTGGTTGCTGTGTTCACCCCCCAAAAATCAGTGAATATTATGCAATTCCACTTTCTCTATGGAAAACTTGGCAGTAAAAAACAAACTCAAGAGTAATAGAAAATAATGGGAGAAGTAGTAGTTCAGACCAAGAGATATAATGTGAAATGAATTTCACTTTTACTGTGTGAAGAGAAGTAAAAGGCTATCAAGCGTCATAGAAAGTACCAACAAAATAATAGAATTCCAAGTGTGCACTCTATAATTGAAGACCAGATTGATACCACTTCCCGGCTTATATTTTAATGTGTGTGTGGGTTTTATGTTAATAACTCCTGAGTTCATATCTGAGTTGTTATCTTAGTTGTATCTTTTTTTTTTTTTTAAGATTTTATTTATTTGGCAGAGAGACAGAGACAGCCATCGAGAGAGGGAACACAAGCAGGGGGACTGGGAGAGGAAGAAGCAGGCTCCCAGCGGAACACTGAGCCACCCAGGTGCCCCATCTTAGTTGTATCTTATTAGAGTTTTTCTTTTTCTTCTCTCCTATGTAGAGGGATATATGTATGCTCCCTTTATTAACATGAGATAATTTATGTTCTGCCATGACAACTGTTAAAAACCTAAGATTATACGCAATACTAAACATTTATGTACCTACTCCAAATCTGAAACTAATTTTATAATTCGTGAGTTCTGGTGTTCTTTTGACCTTCATTTCAAGTCTGTTCAACATCGTTAGCATTGCTAATCTGTTCCCAATACTGCTAAAGCTGAAACAAAGGTATTAAATACCTGCTACCCCCAGCACAGCAGGTGCTGCTGGAAATGTTCTATTGCGATTGAGGTAAATGCAAATTTAGTATAATCTAAACTCTCTCTTAGCATTACTCTCTAGCTTGAGGAATTTTGCAGTATCTAGACCGGCTACTAAAAATGTATGTGATTGGATGCCCTGTTGTGAGCAGATGTGTCCTGAAAAAGAAATTAAGATTTTTGACAAGCTTCCTGGAAATTCCAAAACTTGGTATTCATTTCATCTGTATAAATGATATTCCTAAGGATTTGAAGGCAAAAACACAGACTTTCATATGGAACTTGGAAAGACTGAGAAAAGTAAGCAAAGATACTTTGTATCTTTGTATCTGATACAAAGTATCAGACTGGGGAGTATCCTCTGCGGGCATACTAAAGTGTAGCTTTAGAGCGCTGGCAAAATAGCAGCATTGTCCACAATAGCTAAATCGTGGAGGGAGCCGAGATGCCCTTCAACAGATGACTGGATTAAGAAGATGTGGTCCATATCTGCAATGGAATATTACTCAGCCATCAAAAAGAATGATTACCCAACATTTGCAGCAACATGGACGGGACTGGAGGAGATAATGTTAAGTGAAATAAATCAAGCAGAGAAAGACAATTATCATATGGTTTCACTCATTTATGGAACATAAGAAATAGCAGGCAGATCGGTAGAAGAAGGAAGGGAAGAATGAAGGGGGGTAAACAGAAGGGGGAATGAACCACGAGAAACTATGGACTCGGGAAAACAAACTGAGGGTTCAGAGGGGAGGAGGTGGGGGATTGGGATAGACCGATAGGCTGGTGATGGGTATTAAGGAGGGCACATATTGCATGGAACACTGGGTGTTATACGTGAACAATGCATCATGGAACACTACATAAAAAACTAGGGATGTACTGTATGGTGACTAACATAACATAATAAAAAATTATTATTAAAAAAACTCAAAAGAATAAATCAACGTGTCTCCCTCCACAGGATTGGATTTGTGTGCATTTGTTTACTTATTATTGGATGAAACATATATTCATCTTAGAATCAGAAGGGCTAACTCATAGTACCTATCACAATTCGGGTTCTCAAGAGGGAACTAACTACTACTAACTACTGAATTTTAAGTCAGTCAGCATACAAACGTTTTTATAACTAAAATCAAGCCTGACTTATAAATATGAGGGGCGCCTGGCTGGCTCAGTCAGTAGAACATGCGACTCTTGATCTTGGGTCATGAGGTCAAGCCCCGTGTTGGGCATAGAGCTTACTTAATTAAAAAGGAAAAAAAATCTGACCTATAAATAAAAATATAATGTCCCTGGAAATATTATAATTCTGGACTTGCTTTTTCTCCAGATTTTACATATGACTAGAATAAGGTAGGAAAATTAATCATAAAATGACTGCAATTAATTGCTTATAAATCTCTTATAAATAAATGAATCTCTTATAAATTAAGTTTCCATCTCTGGCCCTAAGGAGCATTTGATTAAAACATTGAATAGCTTAGATCCAAGATAATGTAACACAGTAAGCACTGGCCAAATTAGCTTATGATAATAGAAATACGTATAAATAATAGTTAAATTACAAGGCAAACATATAAATAAATAGACAGAGAAAACAAACATATCAACCATTTAAGTTAATATGATTGTTATGAGTCAAAGCCAGAAGAAAAACAACAGGTTTTACAACTCTCATTCTATAGGAAAAAGAAGTACCTCAGTATATGTATTTCTTGCCTTGAGCAAAATGGTGAATATTGCTTTGAGCAATAATTTGCTGCTGCTGAGGCATTATGTCCCTCACTATTGCAGCACAAGCAGTTTTACTGACCCTGAGGCCTGATACAAATTGCATATTAGTATCATGAGCATTTATAACTGAAGACCCACTTATTTTTTCATATGTTCTTTTTCCACCAATATATTTATTTAATAATTATTTGTTCTATTTCTGTTCTAAGATCGACACCATGCTAAATACCTAAAATTACTTTAGTTTTATAGACTAGAGTAAAAAGCTTTCCTGATTTTGGCAAGGGGAGATGAATTCTCACCTAAGACTTTAATATGATACTGTTTTTAACTATTTTCATGAGTTTTTAAGCTCAATCTATTGAAATAACATGTACCTTCTAATTTATCCAAAATAGCATTCAGAAACAGTTGGAAAACCCCAGAATCTTGGATGGTTTTTCATTTTTCCTCACGCCATTTCAAATGATTGGCATTGATACAAATGTTTACTGCTGGGTACAGTGTGTTGCTGGGCAAATTACTGGGCCCTCACTACATATTACAACTTCTCAAAAAGAAAGCTGATCATTATTTTCTTGAGGAATCAATAGTGTTTATGATGATTACACTTATTTTTAGTAGCAATGCCATGTAAATATACTCTAATGGCTATACACTTATATACAAAATGCATAATACTGTATGGAGTTGAAGTTTCCAGTGTGTCAAAAGCGATTGATAGCAGACAAAACAAGGCTAGGCTGTACTAGGATATATGCCCATCAGATGTCATGTGTATCAGCAATGCCTTCCCTGTGCCATTTTCAGAGCTCTAAAGCAAAGGCAAAGCTCTTACATTATTGCAATTGGAGAGAAAAAACAATTAAAAAAAAAAAATCTCTTCCCTAGGAAAAGCTTTGTTTCTCAAACGCAGACGTTTTTTGGTCTTGCCTTAAAACAAATCATTTAGATGACCTCTGAGAAGCAATAATGGAGTCACAAAAGGCAACTCTATGAAAAATACCAATTGGGCTAAGAGCTCGCTCCGTGTCGTGTGAAGTAGGTCTTTGTGAATTGAATTTCCTTTCTGATATTTTTAGCTCTGAGTCCATCACTTAAAGGGGATCATCCATCTCTTAACTAATGCAGTTTCCATTTTCTATCTTAGCCTAGAAATCAATTGAAAGGGATTGAAGGAACAGGGAATCCTATTTGTGCCCATAGAAGACTCTGAGCAGTTCTGACAAACAATACAGAAGGTCTGCAATAGTCTGATCTTATCCTACGCAGCCGATATTTCCCAAGTCCAAGCTGCAATCATTATTACAGTCGGAGTGATCTCTCTGCTGCCCTCCAAACGCGGCAGATAAATGCCCAGCTGTGTACTTTAGAGCCTTCGTCCCGCCAGCAGACCGCCTGAATTCAAGTCCCAAGGCTGCCACTTACTAGACTTTGGCAGGCACCTATTTTGAGACTGTTTCCACATGGTCAAGTGAAATAATAACATTACTTTCTCACAAGGTTAGTGTGCAAATTATAATATATGTAAAAATTTTAAAATAAGATCTGGGGGCACCTGGGTGTCTCAGTTGTTAAGCATCTGCCTTCGGCTCAGGGCGTGATCCCAGGATCCTGGGATCGAGGTCCATGACGGGCTCCCTGCTCTGCTGGGAGTCTGCGTCTCCCTTTTCCCTTCCCCCTGCTTGTGTTCCCTCTCTCACTGCCTCTCTCTCTGTCAAGTAAATAAATAAAATCTTAAAATAAATAAAGTAAAAAATAAAAATAAATAAGATCTGATACACAGTAAGTGCTATATGGGTACTTATTCAACTCTTTGTTCAAATTCTTTTCCATCTTTTAAGCACCAATTTTATGCTTTTCAATTGCCAACCTGAGCAACAGTTTTGTCTAACTACTATAGTTTATTCAGACTTTGATTTCTTTGGAATTTCTAAAGCACTTGGTAATATCACATTCACGTACTTAGTGATTTGCTAATTGTTTCATACATTTCATCACTATACAAAGAAACTATTAAAACTTTAAATAGGTAAGATTTCCTTTATTTCTATGCATTCTAAATTTAGCCCAGTGCTAGGAAAATAATGGACCTAAATTATTTTTTAAATGAATGACTTATAAAACCCAATTTATAAAAGGAAGACCGTATTCCATTATGAATGACTAAAAATCGTCCAGTTCCTAGACTTTTTTTTTTTTTTTTGAAGCCCCAATATGCTATTAAGCCCATTCAAGGAAAGTTTTCTTGCAAAAACTGCATTTTTAATTTAAGAATTCCATTTTTTAAAGTTTATGTTTTGGGGCTTATAGTCTATATGTGCTCACTCATTATGTACATCTTTTCCTTTAAATAATGTTAATAATAGCTGTTTTAATATTTTATGCAAATTTCCTCATCATGTCATTCCTGAATCCATTTTTATTGATTCCTAATATACCTAGTTATGGGTTATATCATTATGTTTCTTAAAATATTCATAAGAAATTGTGGATATTATGTTGTTAATTAAATTTATTCCCTTCTTTTAAGTAGTGCTATTATTGCTGGTTCCTTCTTAGAATACAGGAAGCTGATAAAAGCATTGCTTGCGTTCTTCAACGAAACAACCAACAAACTGAACCAACCTGCATTGTCACAAATGTTCTAGAACTGATCCTGGTTGGAAGGTCACAGGCAAAAGAACCGATCTGAAATCTAAGGAAAGGCAAGTGCCTGCAAAAATGAAAGCCAAGTAGGGAGCACTTACATCCCTCAAGCAGGTGCAGCTAGACAGTAGTAAGAATTTAGGCAAAAATGGCAGTGAGTTGGTAAATGTAGTGTGTGGCCGCGGAAGAGGATAGAAACCCTAGAGACCACATATATAAGGAGAATACGTATCTATTCATAGGTTCCACTCCACAAACCTCAAAGGGGTTCACACACACACACAAAATACTGGTAACGGTGGTCATACAGAGTCATTTGTGGTTTATGCCCTGGGAGAGGAATAAACAGGGAAGTGGGAGGGAAACTTTTTTGTTTCCCTCATGGCACTGGCAAAATCCTTCACACCTAGAAAAGGAGCAACAACAAAATAACACCCTCTGTATCCGAGAAGAAGTGAAGAAATGGATGCTGAGCACAGAACTACAGCTGGGCAGTGGGCAGAACCACTGACATGAGCACATTTACGAGGTCGGGAAACCCTGGGCTTGCCTTGGACTGAAACTTAGCCACAAGAGTGGCTCAGCACTAGTGTAAATACACTGAGTAACAAGTAACAGTGAACTATTGAGAGGATACCAGAGCTTTTAGAGATTTCTCCAAAGTACCACTTTGGAGATATCTATAATAACATGGGACTCTTTATGAAGTTGTATGAGTTTTCTTTAATAAAACATTTCTTGGGATTGCAATAGTTTTCATTCTATATTAATATTCTCTGGTTCAATATAGATGGCACATATTATAATAATGATATCTTTGTTGTTGGGTAGACCAAGGTCATAAATAATGCCTTTTCTTGTCTATTTAAAGCTTTTTTATTTTTTGAGGTTTTTATATTTAAATAATTTTGCATTTATGGAAAAGTCATAAAGATAGTGCAGAGCTCCTGTATACCGTTCCCACCACTTCTTTTAATGTTAGCTTATTACATAACCATGGTTCCTTTATTAAGATGAAAAGTTTTACGTTAGCATTTTACACCTAACTAAGTAATCAGACTTTATATAGATACCACCAGTTTTTTTTTTTTTAAGACTTAACTTTTTAGAGAAGTTTCGGGTTCACAGCAAAATCAAGAGGAAGGTAGAGAGATTTCCCATATACTCCCTGCTCCCACACATGCATAGCCTCCCCATTATTAACATGCTCCACCAGAGTGGCACATTTGTCACAATCAATGAACCTACATTGGTCCATCATATAACACAAGATGCAGAGTTTGCATTACCGTTTGCTCTTGGTGTGCATTTCTATGGTTTTTGTTAAATGTATGTCTTATTCACCATTGTAGGATCGTACAGACTGGTTTCACTGCTCTCAAAATCCTCTATGTCCTGCCTAGCCATTCCTCCTCTTCCCCTCTCCCCGCCCCGCCCCTGGCAGTCACTAATAGTTGTACTATCTTCATAGCTTTGCCTTTTCCAGAATGTCATATAATTGGAACCATACAGTATGCAGTCTTTTCACAGTACCTTTTTTCACTTAATAATATGCATTTAAATTTCTTCCATGTCTTTCTATGGCTTGGTAGCTCATTTCTTTTTAGCGCGGAATAGTATTCTGTTGTCTGGATGCCCCACAGTTTATTTATGCATTCGCTTATGGAAGGACATTTGGTTGCTTCCAAGTTTTGGTAATTAAGAATAAAACTGTTATCAATGTCCATGTGCAGGTTTTTATGTAGACATTAGTTTTTAACTAAATACTGCAAGATACTACCTTGCTTTTTGCCATTATAACCCTTTGTGACATTTTCTCAGTTGTTATTTGCCTTTCAAGACTTTAACACTTTTGAAGAGTACTGGGCAGGTATTTCGTAAAGTACCCCTCAATTCCAGTTTGTCTGATTGTTTCTCATGATTGGACTGGGGATAATATGACAGAGAAGGACCCTTTCATCCCATCCTATCAGGGAGACCATGGTATCAACATGACTTATTGTTGGTAATTTTAACCTTAATCGCTTTGCTAAGGTGATATCCATCAGATTTCTACATCATGGTTAGTTTTAAGGAACATTTTTAATTATAGTGGGTGCCACTTCCTGATTGGCAACATGAATTATGTAACAAAATTTATTTTCATTCTTGGGCCAATAATGTTAATACTGTTGTATTTTTTATTATAACCATGAGTTACTTATCAATTTCATTGTAATTCCTCATGCATGTCTCTTGAGTAGTTTTTACAAGATGATCCATTGAATGCAAGAAAATAGATTTAGAGAAACTCTCAGAGTCCTACTGCTTTTATTCTATTATTACAATGGAGAGGTTGATGAAAAGGGAGGGGTGAGAGCAAGTTTTCTAGTTCATTTTTAATAAAGTAAAAGTCAATAAAGCCGTTAGGCTAATTTTAGTATAATCAATATTATTAACAGTAACGTATTTTGTTTCCTTTGTGTTACATAAGAAAAATTTGAACCAAGAAAACGTTTTCTTTGATGCTTTTGATCCTCATTCAACCTCTTTCAAAGAACCTAAAGCTTCTGAGCCTTTTGGATGGGCCAAGAACATTCACTCTTTGTGGCAGACATGTCCCAACACTGTCACCCTCCTTCGATTTTTCCAAAAACATTCATCTACATGTGGATACATAGCTAGGCTAAGCTCACAGGTGCACATGAAAATTATAGAAAGTGTGATTAGTATTTCCTAACAACTCACAATCTAACTGGGAAAACAATAGTTATTCAAGGAAAGAGTAGGGCGAAACCGTAATAAAGGAGGTGGAAATTAAAATGTGTCTTTTATATAAGTGGATAAAAGAGTATTTAGGAAGCATGATAAAATAACTGGGATGTGGGACGGGAGAGGAAGTGAGCACTAGAGAGCCAAAAGAAATAATGGGGACTTGTCACATTAAGTAACAGGATACAAAGTAAGAGATTTTTCTGAATCATCAATCAACCAGCATTATATGGAGCAAAAATTAAGTGCTTAGCAATTTTATTTCCAAATGATCTTCATTTTTATGGTTAGCTAATGTGATTAATAAGGTTTGTTACTGGGTGCTAATAGCTAACCTGTGATGTGTTTGTATTTTTAGGCAGTGATCTAAATAAGTGGATACGATCAATGGAATTGGATATTGGAGAAAATACTCTGGGTTTGGTTATGTCCAATAACATAGATGTTCAGAGATATCTATTTAAGCATGTAAACTGACTAGCTTCATCCCATTAAACGTAAATCAGTGCCCACTTATTATTAGGCACCCCAAATACCTAAAAATATGACATTGCTCTTATATCTAAAACTTTATCTCATTTCATTTTAAAAACTTTTAATCCAATATAGAATCCAGAATTGTCCATATAAGAAACTTCTCAAAGATTTATTAAAAATTTTAAAAATAGACATTTCAGTGTGAGGTACATGATTGTAATCTTTGATTAAATTTGGATATTATTCTTTCTCCTAACATTCAGTTAATTAAATTATTCTATGACTCTTTTTCCAGTCAGGAGCTGAATCACCGTATTGCTTGATAATAAATGTACCAGACATGCTCAAAGTACAAAATGAACATGCTATCAAGTTACTAATTAATATACAATCTTCTGAGTGAAGAGATTTCCTTGTAGGATGTCTATTAATCTGTCCACATTGGTTCCTAAAACTCTAGTTAAGATATTTTTAAATGATGCACTTAAGTTATCTCTACAAAACTAACTTAGATTGTGAAATCCAAAGATCTCACAACTTTTGATGTAAAGACCTTCCACGATCCCTAGTAAAATTTATATATAAAACATCTGCCCAATGTTATCAAAATACTTTTACTAAGAAATTGTTCGCCTTTGGATGACTGCACATAACCTTTCACACAGGGCATTTAAATATTTTCAATTTCTTTATAATTATTCTCAACACCTCGGCTTAGTGGAGTTTACTTTTTCCCCATTTCTTCATTCGTTATCTACGTTTGATGTCGAGTATAGAGAAGCTCACATGCCAGAACTAATTTTCGATCCATGTTGTCCATGTGTTTTGTTTTTGCTCTTTTCTTTACTCTGTATTTTTTATTGTGGAATTTGATTAATTTTTTTAAAAAGAAAGAAAACTACACTGGCATAGCTGCTGTTTCTCAAAATCCCATCATAATATTAAAAAAAATAAATTGGATTATACTACTATCATTTGCAGAATGTTTCAGTATCTTTTGCAGTTGAACATAACTGATAATGATCGTGCCCTAAATGAACTTGGTGATGCCAGCCTTCGGTCATAAGCCAACTGGATTTTGCACCACTTCATTCCTCTGTCCTTCTTGCTCACTGTCCTTTTTCAGTTCCTTACCCATGGCTGTGCCTACTTTCGGGCCTTCACACATGTATCGTCTTAGCAAATTGCAGTCTTTCTTCTTCTCAGTCCTCTGTTCCAAACCTTGCCTACATACACATGTACACAAACACATATTTCTCTTACAAGGATGATTCCTTTTTGCCATTGCTTTCTATAGAAGTAATCTCCTATATAAGTAAACCTATATAAGTAATCTCCCACTGCATTATTTCTATCATCATGCCATTTTCTTATTCAGGTTTGCCTTCATTACATTTATCCCATTTTTAAATCATGGGATTATTTTTTTTTTTAATCGGTTTGTCCCACATTTCAAAATGAAGCTTTGTAAGAGTAGAGACGGTGCATTTTCTAGCACTGTTCTTGGTATATGTGAGTTGCTCAATAAATATTTCTTAACTAAAATAAACCTTTATTTCTTGCACGATATAATGCCTGCTAAAGTTGGTTGAACGCTTTTCCAACAGACTATAGGTGTAATGAGAATAATGAAACTTGCAAATGCAAATCATAGCAATCTAGCAATCATAGCAATCTACCATTCAAATTCCCCTCTCAACTCCCCATTCCCATATTCCATAGTTATGGGGACTTTAAATTATATTCATAGGACTCCCATTACACAAGTGTGTGAACCAAAAGCATATTTTCCTTTATGTAGTGCAGGCAGGAGACAGAAATACTCCAGCATATGTTACCACTATGCTCTAATAGGCTTCTGGAAGCATCACCTTTGTAGCAAGCCAATAGCTATGAACACCGTGGCAGGCTCTCCTCTGCAGATACCATGGTCCTCTGCTCAATGACCTGTACCCACATTGGCAGCCATTGTTCTTACTCGGCCCTATTCAACTCAGGCACTTTCTGCTGGGATCAGAAGATTTGTACATGGTAGCTCAATTTTTAACTTTTTAAGGGACCTCCACACTGTTTTCCAGAGTGGCTGTACCAACTTGCATTCCCACCAACAATGTAGGAGGGATCCCCTTTCTCCACATCCTCTCCAGCAATTGTTGTTTCTTGCCTTGTCAATTTTTGCCATTCTAACTTGTGTAAGGTGGTATCTTAGTGTGATTTTGATTTGAATTTCCCTGATAGCTAATGATTTTGAACATTTTTTCATGTGTCTGTTAGCCATTTGTATGTCATCATTGGAAAATTGTCTGTTCATATCTTCTGCCCATTTTATGATTTATTTGTTTCTCGCGTATTGAATCTGAGAAGCATGAAGACTAGGGACTATGAGAAACAAACTGAGGGCTTCAGAGGGGAGGGGGTGGGGGAACGGGATAGACTGGTGATGGGTAGTAAGGAGGGCACGTATTGCATGGTGCACTGGGTGTTATACGCAACGAATGAATCATCGAACTTTACATCAGAAACCAGGGATGTACTGTATGGTGACTAACATAATATAATAAAAAAAATTAAAAAAAAAAGATTTGTACATGATGATTCTTAATTGTACTTTGTTTTTCAATCAAACTTATAAAATATTTATTTCATTTGGAGAATTTAAAGAATGTCACTGGGGCTGGTCCAAAAAGTCTATTTAAGTGGTACCATTGTGTTTTGACTGCTTAGTAATCTTCAACGCCCTTAGAATGTGTATTCTGACTGCCATAGCTCGGTACTTTGTCAATAATCCTGATGTGAGTTCTCAGGAATTAGAATAACTTTTATCTATATTTTTTGTAATTGTTAAGTGTTTTGCTTTTATTCTTCTTTTTAATCTTAATATTGGTATGCTATAGGTCTAATCACGATTGCCAAAACCCTTCATTTCCCCCAGGGGAATGTAGGGTCTTCAAATAAGTCTATATTTTTATCATTCACATTGGCCTTACCTCAAGTGTCTTATTTTTGAGGGGCAGATCTGTACTTTGATGACAAATAACTTTTAAAAATAAGTTCTTATCACAGGCTTGTTGAACGGATATTGTTTTCCCTCAGATTTTGATATAGAGATATCTTGTCTTTGTGGATGTATACATATGCTTCCAGATGAAAGGTTACAATCCAATGTTTTCTCTTCTCCTTTGTTCCAAGAAAACTAAGAATAAATTTCAGTGCCATGCTGTAGCTATCAATTTATCTTCAAGTGTTTAGAAACATTTACTCCTTCTGTTTTCTATAAATGTATTTCATTTTGGTTAACCCCTTAATTTACTTATCCTTCCAACAATGTGGTTTTTTAAAAGATTTTTAAAAAAGATTTTACTTATTCATTTGTCAGAGAGAGAGAAAGCACAAGTAGGGTGAGGGGTAAGCAGAGGGAGAAACAGGCTCCCTGCTGAGCAAAGCAAGGAGCCCAATGTGGGACTTGATCCCAGGACCCTAGGATCATGACCTGAGCCAAAGTAAATGCTTAACCAACTGAGCCACCAGGTGCCCCATCAACAATGTGTTCTAAGCATGGGTTACTTAAAGTCTTCTTAGAAACGGATCACTTGTAAACCATACACACACATGCACACACGCATGTGTGTGCATACACAGATACTTCAGAATCTAAGGCACTGGCTTAAAGATAATAGTGACATTAGTAGGAATTGATACATTTTTGAATTAAAAAAATGGAAGTTAGATCTTCTTTATATATTAAGGAGTAACATTAACTAAAAATTAAATTCCATGTAGATAATTGCAAATACAGAGAAGACATGAACAAGTCAATGGTTGGCTAATATGACAATTTTAGTGCATTAGTCAGGACAGGAAGATTACAGAAATCAAATAAAAGAAAAAGTAAGAAAAATATGGATCAATTTAGAAGAGAAAAAGAATGATAATTAAGAAGATTTAAAGCTTTAAACTATACTGATTTTACTAGAAGAAAATAATTTAAACCACAACTTTTTTCACTGGAATTTTGAATTATTTTTTTTCTTCTCCGAAGGGTAGTACCAAGGCAGCTGCATGATAAATTTAAAGCTTCAAGTTTAAAGGAAGAAATTGGACAGAAACATTTTGTGAACCCAGACATGAAAGCCATCAAAGAAAACTAGTGGAACAGTGCAAGATAACCAGTTTCTCAGGGCTCTGAGAGACCCAAAGAATTTTCATAGGTTTTTATGATCCGTAAAGATCAAAGAGAATAAAATTTAAAAACTCTAAAAGAAGAAACCTTGGGTCTTGTGATATTCACCCTACTATGACTTATTTAAATCAATATGTTATTAGACATAACGAAAGTACATCAAAATTCTGCATGAATTAAATTTTCAGATGGATCCATTTGTGTGTGTGTGTGCACACGTTTTGTTAGGGAAAGGGAAATCCATAATTATGTGTTATTTGAATCAAGATGAGCAGAATATGATTATTCAGAAACACAGATCCATGGTTGTTTTCTTCTTTCCTCTTATTAATTCCCTGCCAAGAACTAAGAGTTTAAACCTTTTTATGAGCCCACAATTAACTGGCTTTCTCTATTCCTCTGCTGCCTCATTTCCCCTTCCCACCAGAATGATGCATTGATGAGTAGTGTTCTAAGTCCCCAGGAGATTCAGATGGTAAGTAAGCATCCTGTGCTCACATCATGGATCAAAATGTCAGGAACCAGAAATTGATCAATCAACTTACTAACTGCTGTTAGTTTCTCTGAAGGAAAATCATGCCAGCTTTATTCAAATACTCCCACATGAACCATCACTAAAGATAGAAGCCTGCTATCATTATTAAATGCACCTTAAACATAGCTTTACTAATATTTGGGATACACATGCAGATTAGAAGAGTATACAATTTAGAATACTCACAGTTGCAAATTGAAATACAAAATGGAAATGTGCATAATTATATTGTCCATATGGCACAGCAGCAGTATGATTTTATAAGATTAAATCTTGTATGGGGATGAGAAATGATAAGCCAGTGTTATTATTATGAACCACACAATAACATATGGGATGTGGGCCAATAGCATCACTCTAAATCAACCTTAGAATTTCATAAGCCACTGAATGTCGCAGATGGAAGCTATTATTCATTCCACCTGCTTGACATGATGAGAGATAATGATAAAAGTTTAGAAGTAAAATTAAAATGAAGACAGCTACGCCTCTCTGTACTCTACTGGCTACAATTATTAGAGATGTGGTGGTTGCAGAGGCCAGAGGTTCCTAGCAATCACCAGGCTATAACAAGATGACAGTACATTAATTCTAACACAAATTTAATAGGTATCTAATTTTATAATTTACATAGTAAAAACAATGCTCATATAATCCTCCTTGTAAGGAAGATCCTAAAAAGAAGAAAGCATGACAGGTTATCTAAATATATAGATGACATATGCACTAAATATACATTTAGGACTAAATCAAGTAGAGTTAAGGACTAACTAATTTCTTCTAGTTACTTCACTTAGCATATTGTTTGTCATTTTTCTTAAATTTTTATACTTTGGATCCAGGTTGCAGGATACAATCTGAAATTGATCAGATGACTCAGCATGTTAATGCTGTCAATTCTCCCTAAACTGTTCTAGGGATTTATCATGATTATAATCAACTCCCTTTCAGCAAGATTTTGGTAGATAAAGACAAGATCACTTGAAAATTTATATGGAAATACCAATGAACTGGTATAAGAAGTAGATTGGCCAAAACAATTTTAATAAAGGAAGATCAAAGATGGAGGAATCAGGCTACCTAGATTTAGGACTCTCTGTACAGCTATGGTGAATATGAAAGTACAGACTTGGTAAAGAGATAAACACATGGGTTGATAGAGCAGAACAGAGTCCAGAAACAGACCCAAACAAATATGACCAATGATTTTTTTTTAAGTATAAAGGCAAATAAATGGGAAAAAAAGTTTGCCTTTTCAGCAAATGATGTTAAAACAGTTAAATGTACAGAAAAAAAGAACCTTATTTTCAACTTGATACCTTATATAAAAATTAACTCAAAATCAATTATAAATTTTAGTTTAAAATATAAAACAAAAGAAAAATCCATTGAAGAAAACTTTATGCCATAGGGTTAGGCAAGAACTTCTTAAACAAGGTCAAAGAATTTGCTCTGCTAAAGATACTGTTAATAGAAAAAAAAGAATGTCAGAAACTGGTAGAAGATATTTGCCAATCACATGTTTAATGAAAAATGTGTATCTAGTATATATAAAAAATACTTAAACTCCACATTAAAAAAATAAACAGCTCTTGGGGTGACGAGGTGGCTCAGTCGGTTAAGTGTCTGATTCCTGATTTCGGTTCAGACCATGATCCCAGGGTCCTGGATTGGGCCCCGCATCCTTTGGGCTCTGTGCTTAGCCAGGAGTCTGCTTGTTCCTCTCCCTCTGCTCCTCCTCTTGCTCTCTTTCTCTCCCTAAAATAAATACATAAAATATTAAAAACAAAAAAAGAAAGAAAAGAAAAGAAACAGTTCAGTTAACAAATGGACAAAACTTTGAACAGACACTTGACTGAGGAGAATAAATGAATGTAAAATAGTACATAAAATATCATTAGATATTCAAGAATTACACATTCAAATCATGATGAGACACTACTATTTACCTAATAGACTCATTAAAATGATATATTACTATATATATATTTGTATAATATACATATTGCTGATAACAGGAGGTACTGGTGAGGACAATGAGAACTCTCTTATATTGTTAATGGGAATGCAAAAATGAGACAGCCATCCTGGAAAAGAGATTGGCAGTGTCTTAGGAATTTAAATCTATACTTACCTCATGACCTAGCAATCTCAGTCCTAGAAATTTACTCAGAAGGATTAAAACTTAATGTTTATACAAAAGCTTGTATATTAATGTTCATAACATTTCTATTCACAATTGTCAAAAACTAGAAACGGTACAAAGGTCTTCCACAAGGGACTGGATAAACCGTGCTACATTCATACAACCAGCTAATCCTCCGAGATAAAAAGGAGTGAGTTAGGCATCCACACAACAACTCAGATAGATCTTAAGGGAATTATGCTGAGTAAAAAAAGTTAGTCTCAAAGGGTTATAATATATATATATATACTATATACTTCCATGTATTTGACATCCTGAAAAAGACAAAACTACAATGATGGAAAAGAAATTAGGGGTTGATGGGACACCTGGGTGACTCAGTCGGTTAAATGGCTGCCTTCAACTCAGGTCATGGTCCCAGGGTCTTGGGATTGAGCCCTGGGTCAGGCTCCCTGCTCTGTGGGGAGTCTGTTTCTCCTGCTCCCTCTGCTCTGCTCTCTCTCTCTCTCTCTCTCTCAAATAAATAAATAAAATCTAGGGGGGGAAAAAGGAATTAAGGATTGCTAAAATTGAGGAGTTGAGGGAGGGTGTGACTGCAAAGGGATAGCAGAAAACAGTTTTGCAGGGGAGGCCATGAAAGTGTTCTGAATTCTGATTGTGGTAGTCATGACCACACAAATCTATGTATATGTTAGAATTCATAACATTCTGCACCAAAAATGCATGTTAATTTTCAAGAAAATAAATTAAACTCTGAGGATAAAGGAAAATAAATTTCTCTTCTCTTCCATTCCAAACGATTTCCTCCTGCATAATGTTTCGTGGGATACTTGTTCCAAATATTGTGAACAATTTGACTTCTACCCTTTGAGACACTCACAAGGTTTGTAACTAAGAGGATAATCAAATCATCTTAGCATCATGAAAGATATAGTAAAATGTGGATGGTGTGGACGAATAGGTAACTAACATCCTCTGAATGACTACATGTCAGGAACTTAAACTGAAAAGTTTCTGCTCCAAGTATGCTTCAAGGATATTAGCAGCAAGTACTCGATGGCAGATTGTATTTTCCAAATATCTGCCAAATATGGCTACAATATCTCCCATGTCACTTGCTCTTCAACTTGTGACTTCTGCATGCAAAGATGGCATCCACCCCTCTACCCCTTTAATCAAGTCTGAACAGGACTTATTATTGCTATAACCAATAAAATTTCATTCACTTCCAGATACGGTCCCTTACAGCCCTGGCAGCTTCTGCTTCCTGTCTGGCGGGGCCTTCTGATAATGCTAGTCTGAGCTGTTACTTGACACAAACCCATGAGAGATCTCAAACAAGAATTCTCCAGCTGAGCCAAAAAATCACAGAATGCTAAGAAATAATTATAAATTGTCATTGCCACTAAGTTTTGTTAGACTATAATGGGTAACTAGAACATACTCACCGCCTCCAAAGACTAGATTATTTATTCAAATGTATACAACTAAATGTGTTACCTACAGCTAACTCCCAGCTCCAGCCTATAGAAGAATCTGGAAACATCAAGAGACAAGTAGAGTATAAGAAAGGGAATTTTAGTGGAGAGAGTTGTCTGTGTGCTTCCTCCTTATAGAAAAGTAATGAAGAGGGCTCCAAAGAGGCCATGGTGAGGACTTTATAAGTATTCTCAGGAGTTTGCAGTGGGCAATCGGAAGGGGGTAGGTATCTACCTCAATATTAGCAAAAATCCTAAGGAGCAAGCAGTTTGAGGATGTAGCCCATTACAGCAGAGGAAGGGACTGTGAAAGGGAAACAGCTATCCTCTGACCAACAAGAAGTAGAATATTTGTGTTTCAGGTGGGCTTGCTGCCAGAATATCTAGAGGAAGGGTGGGATGGAGAGAGAGAGTGAGACATTCTCCAAGAATGAAGCTCTTCCCATAAATGCCTGCCAAGCCCCCAGTGTGTCTCCTCTAACCACGGCCAGTACGACCCTCTCAGTATCCTGGCCCTTTTCCTCACTTTTGCCGCGACACAGTGGGGGTCATAGCTTAGGAAGGTGAAGGAGGAGCAGGCCTTCTCAAGACAGAAGATGCCAATTGCATTCTTTGTCCCCCCCACCCCCACCCCATTTCCATGTTTCCATCTCAAGTTCCGGCCATAACCAAGTCTGAGCTAGGAAAGAAAAATGATTTTAACTCTAAGTAAACTCCGAAATTTGGCCATTGTGTGGAACACACATTTTAATTAAGGAAATGAGAGTAGTTTTGAATCTTGAAATTCTGAAGGGGATTTTTTTTTTTTTTCATTATCTGAGAATGACCAGTAAGGCTTTCCTAGATTTCACCCCTGGGTCAGGACAGACTGTGTTGATATGGACAGAGAATATAGTCTTTTTCTGTTCATCTGATGCATCTCACTTGTTTATGAGTTTGGTTACAGCTGGTATGTTCTAGTATAGTGATAAATTGTTCATTTGGTTCTCAGAAACACCCAGAAATGGAGTCGTTAATATCTTCATGAGGAAAGCTGAAGGTTGGGAAATTTAATGACCAAAATTTTATAATTGGAGAATAGGAAAGCACAGTCCAGGAGTTTCCTTCTAAGTCATGAAGTAGGACCGCTCATTCGCTGTGGCCTCAGGCATGTCCTCTCTGAGCATTGCAAGGGAAGAAGACAGGCAGTGAGAACGGCCTCTTGTGAGATCATGCCTATTCGTATTTAAGATCCTTTTTAAAATGAATGCTATTGCTCTCAACTGGGAAAATCCTTTGCTTTCAGCCTTGCATCTATAGGATTGGTGACTCATTCTTGAAACCTAGTCATTGAACATTTTTTAAAATAATAAAATTTTAAAAGAAAATTAAATAAAAAATGTTAAACACAGCTTTTGTATTTCTCTCTTTAACCATTGTTTGTTTGTTTGTTCGTTTATTTATTTATTTATTTTTAAAGATTTTATTTATTTGACAGAGAAAGACACAGCGAGAGAGGGAACAGAAGCAGGGGAAATGGGAGAGGGAGAAGCAGGCTTCCAGATGAGCAGGGAGCCGAATGCGGGGCTGGATCCCAGGACCCTGGGATCATGACCCAAGCAGAAGACAGACGCTTAATGACTGAGCCACCCAGGCATCCCAACCATTGTTTTTAGGTTTGATATATTATAGTTCTTGCCTATTAGACCTAGTTAATGGTGCCTTTTTGAATGAATCTTTTTCAATTTTTAGCTTTATTTCTCTTATCCCACCACCTCCCCCTCTTTTTTGGGCATTATTTCTGTTTCTTAACTTTGCCTCAAGCCCATTCTTAATACTAATAAGCCCTCAAAAGTCACTGAATTCCAGGAACTCTACATCAAGCTCATTAAACTTGTGAAGTTGCTTTACACGTTTTAATTTAATTTATTTTTGTTTTCATAAAAAATAGGCACTTGAAATTGATTTTGAAACATTTCTAAGGTAACATGACAGAGTAACCATCTCGGTTTCTCAATTATAAAATATATTTGATTTCACGTACCTGCTTCATTTACCCAGTGATTGTAGGTGGTTTATTTGTAATAACAGAAGGAAAAAAATAATAAATCACCTCTGTGACATCTTTCATTCTGTCAACTAATCCTGACATTTGCTTTAAAAGGCTTGATGTGCTTCTCTGTGGGATAAGTTTTGCAAAATCATCTTCTTTATTGACATACTTGGATTTTCTCTTAAAATGTCATATAGATTTTCCTTCTTTTTTTTTTTTAAAGATTTTATTTATTTATTCGACAGAGATAGAGACAGCCAGCGAGAGAGGGAACACAAGCAGGGGGAGTGGGAGAGGAAGAAGCAGGCTCATAGCGGAGGAGCCTGACGTGGGGCTCGATCCCATAACGCCGGGATCACGACCTGAGCCGAAGGCAGACGCTTAACCGCTGTGCCACCCAGGCACCCCCCAGTTTTCCTTCTAACACAGCATAAATACACCTTGCCACCTACGTGGGTAAGTCTAAATAAATTCTTAGTTTCTTTTACATAAACTAATATGTGTGACTAATTTAATTTTGTTAAACACAAAAGACAAAAATCAAGAGTATTTTTACAATTAAAAGTTTTATGAACAAATGTCAAGGAATCACTATGAATCACTATTGTCTAAAAATAAAATAAGTTTCCTTTATATAGATACCACATTCCTAAACCACAGCTAGTAAGATATTTAGCATTAAGACTTGAGATTTAAAAAAAAAAATCTCTGAATAGATACTATATGTCATTTTTCAAATAACTACCTAGACATACTACAAGAATTTATGCTCTATTTAACTTTTATGGGTAAGTACTAGAAAAAAAATAAAAGGGAAAAGGAAAAAGATTCCTCTTTTACATGAGAAATTTAGTGTAAAAGCCATGCTAAAGCTGTAGAGCTAAAAATGAATAAATAAAAGTCATGACTTTGGCTCAGCTGTCAGTTACTGGGCAACAGGAAAAGAGATTTAGTCAACAGGAAAGCTGAAAATCCTTTTGACACCATAGCAAAACATTTGGAAAAGCAGCAGAAAGATAATAGATAAGTTTTAGATAAATGGAAGGCTTACAAACTCCCTACTGAGTGTATAATCCTAGATGTTGAAAAAAGAGTCAGCATTTGGCATATGTTGGCTTTTTCTTGATTCCACATGATATTCCAGAAAGCAATGAGGTGGGGAACGAACCAGCTCTTCTGCAAACAAATTGAGGACAATGTAGAGACCCCAGAACTTAAGCTCTTCCCAGGGTAGAAAGGCCAATTTTTCCTGCAGCCCAAACAGCAAAATATGAGACCGAAAAAGATTTTGAACAACAAAGACCCCAGAGAAGAACCAAAAAGGGGGGAGTAGGGAGGGCTTTGAGCAATAAAAGCCCCTGAAGACACAGCAAATGAAAGGCGCTCAGTTTTGTGACAAATACATAGATAAATCGATTAAAAAAGCATGCCCCTCTAGTCAGTCTTATGGTTTCAGATGGTTTCAAGGTAGCTGCCATTTAGCAGGGAGGAAAGAGGCAATGGTACAAATTAAGCAAAGATATAAAACAGACGTAAGAACTATTTCCAAAAATAACTGGAGGTGTGGTTATAATTACATAGAAATGCGTAGAAGCAGCTATGTTGAACACCATTAAGATTTTAAAATTAAATCATTTATTAAAGTATGCATAACAGAGAAAAATAAGCTTGATGAAGTTTAATACAGTTAAAAAAAAATCCCTGTATAACCATCCCACAGGGTAAGAAAAATCATGTTACCTTAACCACAGATGTCTCCATGCCCATATTTCTATAAATAAAATAAATAAATATTATCAAATATATCTTGGGATATATTTTTATTGGAATAGTTTAATGTGGTGTTACTTATATCTGTCCCCTCATAATAATTTTCTAATAAGTGTGCTTTGAAAGGAAAACTTGAGGGGTGCCTGGGTGGCTCAGTCAGTTAAGTATCTGCCTTTCACTCAGGTCATGATCCCAGGGTCCTGGGATCGAGTCCTACATCAGACTCCCTGCTTCTCCCTCTCCTTCTGCCCCCCCCACTCATGTTCTCTCTCTCTCTCAAATAAATAAAATCTTTTTTTTTAAAAAAAAGCTTTGAAAAAAAATAAAAAAAACTTTGAAAGGGAAAACTTGATAAGTTTTCTCTGGTTTGCCTTTTTCTATATAAGACAAGGACATTTTAATTAAAAAAATATATTTGACTAGGATGATAAGACCCGTTGGACAAAATTCATTGGTATTTCCAAGAGAGCACAAGTTAATTTTATTTAATATAAAACAAATATGCCTTCACTGATTCTTCCTTGTTTCTTAAACAATGTTGAGGAGAAAGTGAAAAAGGAAGCCATTCATTTTCAGAAACTTTAGTATGTGACCAGAACGTAATTAATACCCTCCTGCTTGCATCATAAGCTGAGAAGATATGGAAAAAAATATATCTCCATATTTTTAAGCTTACATTAATAAAACTAGGAGGACCAAATCAACAAATTTAATTTTAAAATCAAAATGTTTAAATCATCTTCAAAAAAATTAAGTTCATCTTATTTCTGGAGTTCCACTTAGTCGACTCACTGAATACATTATAATAGATTAGAGAATTAGCCATTCTCTCAAAAATAATCAACACCGGAACAGGCTGCCATTAACATTCTTAAAGACTTTGAGATCACAGATTGTTAGCTATCCGTCTTACATTATTTGGGTAAGCTCTGTTGAAATCAGGAAATTGATTGGATGATAACTAGTTACAAATCATTCAAAGTCTACTACAAGCACTGAGTAACTTTGACGCAATATAAAAATTAGGGTCTAAAGGCTTTGACTCTAGGGATCAGTTGTTATTTATACCCTGTTCACTTCTCTAATCTAAATGTGAAGTTCTAGATATAAAAAAGAAAAGCAGTAAACCTTTTATAAACGCAAGCCTGAATATTTAAAAGTGGCAACCACATACTAAAATGATGACAATTAGCAGTTGCCACATTCAAAGTGTTGGAGAAGTATTAAGAAGTTAGTGTATCCCCTTAGTGCACTTTGATGAAACTCGTATCAAATACTATCAATAGGATTTTTCACTCCTTCAAACTACAAAGAAAATCTGTCGCCAGACAATTTTCACAGCTCTAATTACAGCATTGCTTTTGCAACTCTATAATTAAGAGTGAACTACAATTTTGCTTCCTACTCTCAGCTGTAAAAAATAAAAATAAAATAAAAATAAAAGAGTTAAAAAAATAAAGCTTGTTCTGAATTTAACATGGTATTTATTTCTGTAGTTCTTCATCATCTCCAAAATTTTGTTGAAATCAAATTTAATTCATTTATAGATATTTCTAATCTAATAGATGTCAGTCTTTCAAAATATATGTCTATCTCAAAATGTCAGCTTCTCACAATGCCTATGCTTTTTCCTGAATTTCTATGTAATTATTTTCAGTACCTCATCTGTATGAATCAACATGCCTGCAAATAAGCTCCTCGATTTCCTGCTTTCATCGTCTCTTTCCAAGGTGTGTGAGTGTTTCTCATTATGTTACAGTGTTACATATTTTTATCTCAGATTAAATGCAATTATTTAAAAATTACATGATGTATCAGATATTCCTCCTGCTAGCATCTGGACTCATTTTGCATGTAACTCTTGAAATTTGGGTCCAGCTATTAAACCATAATACAATCTATGATTCCCCCCTCCATATACCACATGATTTTGCAAATCTTGATAAAACTTCCAGGTAAGCACAATTCACTTAGCATGGCAATTTGGAAAATAGTTAACCATGCGGTTGAGTCCAGTGATAGTCCTTTTACATGTCCCCTGGTCCGGACTGACATTCATACAAGGCATCAGAAGGGAAGGACTTGTAGCTTCCTTTGCAGTCCTGGGAAGTGACAGTTTGGTGTCACCTCCTCCAGGGATTGAAAGCTGGAGGACTTTGCAGCCCATTCTTTAAAGATACCAATCTGAGCCCATATGGGTCAAACCCATGCTAAACCAGAGAACCTGCTTTGAGTTTCCATTGGCTAGGATGCCAAAGAGACACCGGTCCTGTTACTTTAACAGAGAGATCTGGCTACTCTCCGAATGCATTTCTGGGTTTCTCCCCTTCCTGCCTTCTCCGTATCTGCCCCTCCTCTCCTCCCAATTCTTGCCTGGATTCTTCTTGCAGTTATTTTACTTCCTCTTGCTCTTTGTCATCTCTTCTTCCTTCTCTTTCTACCCTTACTATCGTCCTCCTTTTCTTTTCTGGCTCCCTTTCTTTGATGTAAGAGAGAGTCTAGGTTTAGAAGTAAAGCAAAGTAGAGGGACAAAACTTCTGAATAACTGAATAAAAGTCTTGTATTCCCCAGTACTGTGAATGGCCGAAACAAGAACTTCCAACAGTAATGGTAGTAACAGTAATAGTAGTAACTGTACTTACCATGTGCCAGGCATTGTTCTAAGTACTTCATATATATACTAAATCAATAAATCCTCATCACAATTCCTTGAGATAGACGTTATCATTACCCCCATTTAATGTATGGAGAAAAGATTTTGCTGAGAGACTTACCAAGTAACTTGTCTGAGGTCAAACAGCTGGCACATGAAGAAACAAGGATTAGGCTTTCTGCTTCATATTTTTAAAGAAGAGATGATTAGCCCTAAAGGATTATCTAGCCACAAACATTCTGTTACAATCAAGCGAAATATTCAATGCAAATCTTCCGAGATTTACTGTTAAAAGATCTGTTGAAAAATGCACTTTATATTCTTGTGATTCTTCATTTTATCTCCAATTACACTGGAGACATTTCCATAAATGTGAATTCAAGCATAAATATTTATGTCAGTTATTATAAGCTAACTTTACACATAAAAGTAAAAGACAAAACAAAACAAAACAAAAAACCCATGAAGTTCGCCATAAGGTTTTTAGCAAACAGGCCTATCCAAATATGAAGATAGCTTTTGGGCCACCTAAAACTGTAAAAATTAATAAATTTTGATGTCAAATGATTAGGATCAACAGATACTTGCCCAAACAAGAACATTTTTGGCACTTCTGAATGTGCGAATTTATCACCATTCCTTCTAAGCCACTCTTATTATTCTGTTTATTGTGAATTATTGTGTTTATCTTCTTGTTGCCTGATACAAACTGCTTTGCCCTTGCCCATACTTATTTATCACTTGTCAGATTTATTTTGATTGACTTGTAATTTTATTCTGCATGCTGATGAGAATGAGGGCTCAGTGGTGTGGCGGGGACTGATAACCGGGAGCAAACAGCAAGCTAGCCTTGGCTCCTCCCCTCATGTGTCTTTCTCATGGTTCTAGGTGTCAGCTTCCTGTTCTGCTAATAGGCGATTGTTGGCGACATCACAGGACCTTTACCAATCTAATAGTCTGATTTTTTTCCTCTTCGTTGGGGAATTAAAAAGTACATGAATGGGTGTACTTCTCTGAAAATAGGCTGCTGTTCCCATTGTATTTATTAGTGTTGGCAACTCCTTGTAATAGGAGATGAATGATGTTTAAGTAAAGATCTCCATCTTGACCAAATGAGGGTTTCATTCCTGCTCCAGGCTGGTATCTTATGCTTCTTCTATATCGTTTGAAATATTATCTGTCATGTCTTTTTCTTCTGTTTAACTTGAATACACTATATTTTATTTTCATGCATAAAAAGGCATAGTATGAGTATCTCTCTATAAAACATTGAGTACATTTCTAAAACTCAACACCATTAAGTTGAATTACACAAAAGAAGACCTTGGGTAAAATCCTCTTTACCTCTTTACTTCACTGTTTGCTTCTGCACTGTGAATGCTGACTACATCACTGTTACCCCAGGGGAAAGTGCTAGAATAACCGCTAGCATGGTCTTAGTCTTACTTAAAAAAAGCTATTTATATAGATAGGTATCAACTATGAGACTAAAACTTATCAGAATTTCTTTCTATAACACATTGTTGTAATATTTTCATTCATTTGGCCATTCAACAAATATTTACTGAGCACCCACTTTCCCCTAGACTAGGATTATAGCATGTGGGCATACACATGTGCGTGCACACACACACACACGGATAGACAAAAACCCTGACTTCATGTGTTTATATTACAGTAGAGGTAAAACTAATAATAACAATAGTAATAATAAAATTATTTGTCAGATGGCAATAAACATCATGAAGTATAGTAAAACAGAGTAAAAGAAGAGACGAGATGGGGAGAGCGTGAGTTCAACTTTTAAATAGTGTGAAGAAAATCTCTGCTAAGGTGGCATTTGATCAGAGTTCTGAAGAGAAGGACAGTGCAAGCCAGGCAGGGGGAGCAAGTATAATGTCCCTGAGATAGGAGAGCTTGTGGTGTGTTCTATGAAAGAAAGCTGACACCTTGGCTGTAGTGGAGTGTGCACGCAGGAAGTAGTGAGAGATGAAATACGAGTGCAAAGAACATGATGTTGTGGGCCCCTGAAACACATTAGCTTTTGCTGTGAGGGAGGTGGGCTGCCAGCACCGTATTTTGAACTTGGCAATTAAATATCATAGCGACAATTAAAGTAACCAATCATACTTAGCATTTCTACACATCTGCATGCAGGTAATCTTCTAACTCATTTTATGCATATGTTTTTAATAAATTTTATGCAATTTTTTAAAAAATTCAATTAGCCAAGGCATGCTCAATGATTCATTAGTTGAGTATATCACCCAGTGCTCATCATATCACGTGCCCTCTTTAATGCCCATCACCCGGTTACCCTATCCCCACACTCACCTCCGTTTCCATGACCCTCAGTTTGTTTCCTGGAGTCAAGAATCTCATATGGTTTGTCTCCCTCTCTGATTTCTTTCCATTCAGTTTTCCCCCAACCCCAATTGTCCTCTGCACTATTCCTTATGTTCCACATATGAGTGAAACCATATGATAATTGTGTTTTTCTGATTGACTTATTTCACTTACCATAATACCCTCCAGTTCCATCCATCTTGATGTAAATGGTAGACATTCATCCTTTCTGATGGCTGAGTAATGTTCCATTGTATATATGATCCACATCTTCTTTATCCATTCATCTATTGAAGGTCATCTCGGCTCCTTCCACAGTTTGGCTATTATGGACATTGCTGTCATGAACCTTGGGGTGCATGTGCTCCTTCTTTTCACTACATATATATCTTTGGGGTAAATACCCAGTAGTGCAATTGCTGGGTCATAAGGTAGCTCTATTTTTAATGTCCTGAGGAATCTCCATATTGTTTTCCAGAGTGGCTGCACTAGCTTGCATTCCCACCAACAGCATAAGAGGGTTCCCCTTTCTTTGCATCCTTGCCAACATTTGTTTTTTTCCTGTCTTATTAACTTTAGCCATTCTAAGTGGTGTAAGGTGGTATCTCATTGTGGTTTTGATTTGCAAGCTCAGTATGTTTTAAAATACCACTCTATTCCTGAGTGGAGAAAAGACCATAAAAGCTCAAGGGTGTAGAAAAGGAGATGATTTGGATGGTATGTGAGAAACATATGCAATCTAATGGATAGGTGTGCATTCTACATTTGAGCATAAAATACACAGAATGTTCATACAAAAATAACATTTTGAAAGTCTAAGTACATGAATAACTTCAAAAAATACACAGCTTGATGATTTGAAATTCAGTAATGTATTTTTTTTTAGAGATTTCATTTTTTTGGGGAGTAGTTTTAGGTTTACAAGAAAATTGAGAGAAAGGCATAGAGATTTCCCATATACTCCCTGTATTCACACATACATACTCTTCTCCTTATCAACATTATTCAACAGGATGGTACATTTTTTTTTTTTTAACCAAGGATGAACCTATATTGACACACCACAGTCACCCAGCATCCATAGTCCTCCTTAGAGTTCATTTTTGCTGTTGTATTTTCTATGGGTTTGGACAAATGGATGATGGCATATGCCGATCATTTCAATATTATACAGACCAATATTTTCACTGATCTAAAAATCCTCTGTGCTCTGCTTATTCATTTTGCCACCACAATCCCTGGCAACCACTGATCTTTCTATTGTCTCCATAATTGTGCCTTTTCCAGAATACTATAGTTAGATTCTATAGTTAGAATCATACTGTGTGTAGCCTTTTCAGACTTGGTTTCTTTCACTTAGTAGTAGACATTTAAGTTTCCTCTATATCTTTGTATCTCCTGATAACTCATTTCTTTTTAGTGTTTAACAAAATTCCATTTTCTGGATGGACCATAGTCTTTTTATCCTTTTACCTACTAAAGAACATATCAGGTGCTTCCAAGTTTTGGCATTATCAATAAAGCTGCTATAAACATTTGTGTGCAGATGTTTGTATGAACATTAATATTCAACTCCTTTGGGCAAGTAACAAAGATCCTGATTTCTGGATCATATAGTAAGAGTACGTTTACTCTTTTTTTTTTTAAGATTTTATTTATTTATTTGAGAGAGAGAGACAGTGGGAGGGAGAGGGAGAACAAATTTGAGTCAGACTCAGCAATCAGCACAGAGCCCAATACAGGGCTTGATCCCACAACTGGGAGACCATGAGCTGAGCTGATACTGAGTTGGACACAACCGACAGACACACCCAGGTGCCCCGAGTATGTTTACTTTTGTAAGAAATTTCCAAACTGTCTTCCCAAGTAGTTACACCATTTTTAATTCTTATTAGCAACGAATGAGAGTTATTCTTGCTCCACATCCTTGTCAGCATTTGCTATTGTCAGTGTTCCGGATTTTGGCCAATATAATAAAGGTGTAGTGGTATCTCATTGTTGTTTTAATTTGTATTTCCCCATGATATACGATGTGAAGCATCTTCTCATATGCTTATTTGCCATTTGTGTATCTCCATTGGCGAGATATATGTTAGTCTTTGACTCATTTTTAATCTAGATGTTTGTTTTCTTATTATTGAATTTAGATGTTCTTTGCATATTTTGGATAACTGTCATTATCAGATATTTTTTTGGAAATATTTCCTCCCAGTTTGAAGTTTGTCTTTTTATTTTCTTGACATTGTCTTTCACAGAGCAGAAGATTTTATTGAGTTCATTAATTTTAATGAAGTCTAGCTATCAATTATTTCTTTGTCATATTGTGTCTTTGATGTTGTATCTAAAAAGGTCACTATAGTCAAGGTCATCTAGGCTTTCTTCCTATGGTATCATTTAAGTGTTTTAGAGTTTCAAATTTTATATTAAGGCCTATTATCCATTTTGACTTAATTTTTGTGAAGAGTATAAGGTGAACATCTAGATTCATTTCTTGCACATGGATATACAGTTGTTTCAGCATAATAATGTACTTTAATGGTGTTTCTTTAGTCAGAGGTTTTACTAAGATTTGTTAATTTATTTAGCAACATTTTAGATAAACTAGTATGTATTGTCATTTTTAATAGATGGAGAGAAATTTGGTACAGAATATATTAATTAAAACATTTTTAATCAGTTGAATATAGATACATTTTAAAATAAGTAGAAGAATATTATTTATTTCTATACATTTGCACATATATAGTATATAATGCTTAGAGACACACACGTACATTGCCTAGAAATATTCAAATATGCATGTGTATATACGAAGTCTTCACTGAAAGATCTTGAGAATTTTTTGGACATATCCTGCCACAGTTTTATTTGTACAAATAGCACAGGAAGACAGCCACTCCATGCAGACAGAAATCCAAGGGTCAAACCAGGCCTTCCATCCTCACATCAGCAGCCGGAAGCCTCTACAATGGAGTCTTTGTGGGTGTTTGAGCTGCAGCAGAAGTCTGGGCCTTGGCTGTTGGCTGGTAGAGCCAGAGACTCTTGGCAATGTAGGTACAAGCATGTTTCTGAGTCTGGGGTGAGCGATGTAGGCAAGTCGATTGAGCTTGCAGCTGCCACCCTGTGGGATTTGGGCTCAACCTCTTTGGGCTTACCAAGGGCTTTGATAGCCTTGGCACGTGTATTCATGGCCTTGGCACTATTGGCCTGCATCTTCTTCAGGCCCCTTTTCTTGTGCTTCTTGGTAAAGTACATGTTCCTCAGGAAATTGGGGTTTAACCCCTTATGAGATTCAGATCTTCATATCTTTCTTGTTGTTTCTGTGCCATTTTCATGACCGATTGTGCATGGTGTGGTTCTTGGTCCTGGCCATGTCTGCACCAAAGCCCACGGCTCTCGAAGCACCTCGTACCCGAAGAGAATGAGAGAATTACAATGTTTGAAAACTTATTTCTCCATGAAGTCATTTTTCTTCTTAAAATATCTCACACTAAGTGCAAACACAGTAAAGGTGCAATAAAGGTAAATGACTAGTCTCTAATCACATGCTTCTGACTTTTTGCATGATGCTTTCATTCTCAACATTGTTCAAATGGGAAATATCTTATTGAATATTTTACCTACAAACAATTCATGTGTCACTCAGGGTGTCTTTAACCTAATCTCAGATTTCTTTTTCTCTCACAATTAATAATGGAATCTAAGTCAAAGGAGGATGGCAAATTTTCTACCTATCAATCATTTTCCATGTTTTCCACCTCACGGTGTGATTGTTAAATGAGATTATACACATGAAAGCACTTTGAAAAGAGCTGCACAAATGTTAATTATCATTGCCAGAATTTTTTTTTCCTAAATTTAAGTTCTGCTACCTAACTAGATGCATGACTTTGAAACATCCTTAAAGTGATTGGCTAGATCTGGAAAGCTTTTTCCCTAACGTTTCCCCAATGTTTCATATAACCCTTCTTGTCCTTCGTGTCTCATTTTCATTATCACTCTCTCAGGGAAGGTCTTCATGACTCACGAAAACAAATAATTCACTCTTATTATTCTCTTTCCTAGAACCTTATCCCTTTTTCATCCAATTCACCACAGTTTGTAGGCATATAATTCTAGTTTTTGTGTGGGACTATAATGCCCATGAGGCCAGGGACCATATCCATTCCATACACCGCTGTATCTCTGACACTGAGCACAAGGCCTGGCTCAGAACATTGGCCAATTGCGTATAAAAATAATTCATCTATTTATATTAAACATTGTTATGAGGATCAAACAAGATTATTTATGTATAAAAGATTCACAAACTTACAGAAATAGAGAAATTTAAGGTGTTATACTTATTTTGAGAAATAAGTTTAAGATATTAGTTATCTCCAACCTGTTCTTCACCCAATGTGAAGTACAAAGCACACAGAGGAAATAGACCAATAAATGTATATGCTGTATCATTCTGGTCTTTGACTTAAAATGACAATGTGCAATCATGGACAAACACCAGGATCACATGAAGAATACCTTTCTTATGGTGAGAGGTAGGTAGATGAAAGAGAGGAGACCTGGAATCAAAGCAAGACCAGTAGCCACTACTGCTTGTCCCCACCTCTCTGCCTTGAACTCTCATGACTCAGAAAAAAATCATTGTCCAGAGCAAAATGCCAGTTATTATGAGCTATTTTACACACAAATGAAACACATCCTCGTTCCCTATCATGCCTTCTAGTGAGGAAAATTCTCACTAGAATAACACACTTGCTTCCATTCTGTCCTTGTCTGGATCATCCTCTTTAGTGAACTAATTCTGACACCATTGTGTATTTCATACTTGTACAAAGTTATATGAAAAATGGGGCATCTGGGTGGCTCAGTTATTAAGTGTCTGCCTTCAGCTCAGGGTCCTGGGATCGAGCCCCACATCAGTCTCTATGCCCCGCTGGGAGCCTGCGTCTTCCTCTCCCACTCCCCCTGCTTGTGTTCCCTCTCTCGCTGGCTGTCTCTCTCTCTGTTAAGTAAATAAATAAAATATTTTTTTTAAAAAAGATATATGAAAAATTGAACATTTTCAATATCTGTCCATACTTTCTCAAGTTCTTGGCTTTATTACTGAGTCTCCATCAAAGAAATATACACAGAGTATTGTTTTACCTGTTGATTTTCACACAGTTTTATGGATAATCAGGAATCTCAACTCCCCTTTAGTTCTGCGATCAACTTTTGCTGCTATCTGCTAGCACCAGAAATGCACTTTTCTCTATTTTACACTTTGTAGCAGAAAGAGGGAAAATAGAGGAATTACATAAACTATTTGGGTTTTTGGAGACTGGGGAATAACTTATGGGTTTGGGACTCAGCATTAATGTAGTCTGCACCCTTTTGGGGTAGCTTCTGGTGTTACAATCACAGGCAACATTCACTATCCCTCCCAGAACATTCAGGAACCCAAGTTTAAATTTTATTTCTATTTATATGTTGGCAGATGTAGATATTTTAGTCAAAATTAAATGCATATTCTAAGGCAAGGATGTATAATTAAATCCAAGAAAAGGAGAGATCACTTGTGGTTTGTATGAACAGGCGACACATGTTAGAAATGATGGATAGTGATATTTAATCTGGAATGTCAAGCCTCGTGAGATCTCATCAAGTCTATGTCAAGAAGAGGGATATTCTAAATACTTGAGATAAATGTCTGGTGCTTTCCTTCAGGGATATACAAGCATCTAATTTAGTACATGAAGAAAAATAGGAATAAAGAAAGCCATAAAGGTAATTTGAGTCTAAATATGGAAGTTCTTTAATAACAGGTGAAAATGTAACACTTAAAAGAAGAAATAATGTATCCCTGCCAGGTTTTGAGCAATAGATTGACACAATTAAAGCTTTAGGGAATTTGTGTCACAGCTATAAATTAAAGTGAAGAGAAACCGGAAACAGAGAATTGAGGTTTTTAAAAAGTTTAGGGGTAAGTAATAGGGCCAGAAAAAGAATGGCTAAACCAAGAATTGTGGCTGTTCAAATAGTCTAAGACAGAAGAACTCCCAAAAGACTTTTCATTAGACATGTGAGGCTCAAGGTCATGTGAAAATAGAGATAAAATTTCATAAATTTGCTGACATTATGATGTGCCCCCAAATGAAACATATAAGTTTCTGCCAACCCACAAATAATAGTAATTCAACAACTGGCATTAATTTAGCCAAAGTCAATATCACTGTATACTATTATGTTCTGAGAAAAACATAACTAAAGATGCACAAGAAAATTACATATGAATCAAATGAAAATTATAATAAAAATGGAAACTGCTCTAGAATGTGAATCAGGAGACTTTTTCTCACAAATCATTAAACTTCCATGGACTTCAATTCTGTAACTACATCATAATAAGTGCAGATACGCTGTCCTACATGGCCCCTTCCAGTTTTCTTAAACCCTAGTACCTATGACTCAAGAATTGAGGATTTCAAACTAGATACTCTCTCAGGTTGTTCCCAGCTATAAAATTATATTATTCCATAAATCTATATTTTTACATGTTTTGAAAATTTAAAAATCTCCTGTTTTCTTAACTATAATTATATTTACCAATAATTGGATTAACCTTAATTGACATTTCATTGGTTGCATACATATTTTGGGAAAATGCTATGAGGTGATTTTTTTTTTCCGCCATTAAATTCAATCATTTCCATCTTAACAGCTTCATCAGATTAGAGCTGACATGAAATGAACTGCACATATTTAAACTATATAGTTTGATAGGTTTTTGCAAATTTATACATCCATGACCATTACTACAATGAAGATAATGAGAAATCCATTACCTTAGGAATTTTCCTTGCGACTCTGAATGGCTTTCTTCTGTCCACCCTCCACTTCTTTTGGACATTGGGGTTATTTCCAGTTTGTTGATGTTGTAAGTTTCTATGAATATGTGTATACAAGTATGTGTTGCATTGTTTTCAACCAGAAATCAGTTATCCTTGTCTTTGTTCCTCTGTTCATAATTTATCTATGACGGCTTTTAGATCCTCTCTTTATTACTGGTATGTGAAATTTTATTATGATTTACCTTGAGGTAGTTTCTATCCTATTTCTTGTAATTGGGGTTCATTGATAGTTTTGGATCTACGGGCTTACAGTTGGGGTCAAATTTAGGGAGACTTTGGTCCCTACTTTCTCAAATATCTTGTTTCCTCTCCCTTCGCTCTCTTGTCTCCCTCCTTTCTATTGCTCCAAGGACTCCACACATATGTTAGGCTTCTTAAAGTTGTCCCACAGCTCATTGGCACTATGTTCATTTTATTTGTTTGTTCTTTTTTTTTCTTCTCTGTTTCAGTTCAGATTATTTCTATTGCTGTTTCACCAATTTTACTCACCTTATTTTCTGCAGTAGCTAATGTACTGTTAATGCAGTGTACTTTCTGCCTTGTGTTGTGTCATTTTAATTTCTAGAAGTTTGATTTATTTTTTCTTCATATCTTTTCTATGCATCCTTAAATTTTAGATGGAATGGAATACAGTTATAATGTTTTAATGTCATTTTTTGCTAATTCTAACATCTGTCAGTTGAGGTTCAGCGTCTGTCTTCACTATGGTTTGTATTTTCCTGTTTCTTTTCATCTTTGGTAATTTTTGAGTGGATGTCATAAATCGTTAATCTTACCTTATTGGGTTTTGAGCATTTTTGTATTTCTATAAATATTCTTGGTATTTTTTGGGGGACAAAATTAAGTTTTTTGGAAAGAGTTTAAACCTTTGAGTTGTGCTTTTAAGGTTTATTAGTCAGAAACAAAACAGTAGTCAGTCTAGAGGTAATTATTCACTATTACTGAGACAAAATCTTTCTGAGCACTCTACCCTTCGGTCTGTGAATCATGAGTTTTCCAATCTTCCTGGTGAGAATGGGCACTGTTCTAAGCCCTGTGGGATGTCTTGTTATTGTTCCCTCTAATCCTTTTCAGTGGTTTTCTCATATACATTTGCTGATTAGTATTCATCTGAATACTTGAGGGAACGTTCTACATTTCTTTGAAATTCTTTCTTTCTTTTTTTTTTAAGATTTTTATTTATTTATTTATTTGAGAAAGAGAGAAAGAGCAGGGGGAAAGGGCAGAGGGAGAGAGAATCTTAAGCAGACTCTGTGCTGAGCACAGAACCTATTGTGGGGCTGGATTTCACAACCCTGAGATCATGACCTGAGCTAAAGCCAAAAGTCATTGCTTAACTAACTGTGCCAATCCTGAACCTTCTCTTGTGAACTCTATCTTCATCTGCTCAACTTGGGGAGTCCTCTGGCCTTTGCCAGGGTCCCCTCTCCCTGTTCCCCAACCTGGCAACTCAAGGGAGTAAGCTAGTACAATTGTAGGGCACCATTGGTTTGTTTCCATTACCTAGAGATCACTGTCCTTCATTGTCTGATGGCCTTTTTTCTGGAAAACATTGTATCATATAATTTGCCCATTTTCGTGTTGTGCAGAATGAAAAGGAGAGTAAATTATGTTCTCAATCTCTCACAACTTTTAATAAGTTGCAAGGGTATTCTATTTTTTTTATTCTCATTTTCATAATTAAATATATTGATGTGAACCTTCCATTTGCCCAGGAGTAACAAACTTCTTACAGAGGCATATTCATATAAAACCTTTAAACCATGCTCCCTCTACTTACTGTGTCCAGGTGTCCTGTCACCATGAAAACTGGGTAGTATCACCTAGGAAATGATCACTGACAACCAAAAGACATCTCCCCAAGATGGCATTTAACTTGAACTCAGTACTGCCTTAAATCAGTCCCTCTACTTGGCAACTCAGAAAATGAGTCATGTCAGTGTGCCTTCACATAGATACTTGAGATTCCTAGCGTCAGCTAAAGAATTAGAGCATTCTACACAAAAAGAAGTAAACAAATTAAACAAACGCCAAAAATTAAATAAACAAATGTATATTGAGCACCTATTATACAGCTAGGCACAGTTTTAGGCATGGACATGCAAAAATAAAATACCCATTTGTAAATTTACAATGAGAAGTATAATCATTAATGGAAACCGCACAGCCCTTTTGTTCTGATATGTTTGTTCTCTTTCTATATGCAGGCACTGAAAAGTCAGCATGCTTAGTGACTAAAAATTTATATGTAGAATATCATAAAATCAGTTCACTGCAAACGCATTTACCGTGGTAATGTCCACTGTGAAAAACAGATTTCCAAATAGAATTAGTGAAGAATATAAATTTGAGTTTATAAAGATAAATTCAAATGCTGCCTTGAGTTGTTAAACCTTCCACTATGTCTTAAACATTATTCGATTTGAAAACCACTTCTCTCTATATTAGATTTGAGTGGAATTTGCTTTTGTAAGATGAAGATTGTTGCATCCACTGTGGGCTTTGAAAGAGTATTACATTCCAGCTACTTAACTGACTCCTTCAACATATATAAATGTTTCACAAACCATTTTAAAGAAACTCAAATATTTTTGTTTGTTTGAGCTTCTACTTTGTGCTTAAGATTTTCATGATACAAAGAGAATATTGAATGTGAATGACAGATATTATTATCACATTTAGATCAGTATTATAATTTGCAAATTCTGCTCAAGCTTTTCTGTACTTGATTCTACAACACTAAGAAACTCAATACTTTTCTTAGAAAGGTTGCGTACATCTGCATTCCAGTCTTCTCATAGTACCAGACTGTCCTTGTATTTATTTATTTATACCACTCAGAACTCCCTACTGTAATAACAATGCAAGAGTAACTAACTAAGTTGTTTTTTCTTGGGGTATCTGTTCTATTGCTTATTAGAGAATTTTTTTCTTATTCATTAAAAAAAAGAAAAAAGAAAAACTATCTTCCATTCAAATTGTTATACTATAGAAAGAATATCTGTGTACTTTGAAACTGGTTTTAAAAAGTTCAAGCATGTACCTAATGAGAACCAGGAACAGAGGAAATGAAGCCTGGTAAACATGAGATGTCCTCAAAATAAAATTAATTAAATGTAACTCTTCCTACTCTCAGAGCAGCAGACTTGAGAACAAGGAACCAGCTAAAGGAGTTAGCCCTGCTCTCCAAAGTGGGTCTATCAGGACACTTGCAGAGTGAGCTATGATGCTAGGTCTTGAGAATCAGAGCAGTGCTCATGATAATGCATCCCATACACGTTTCACTTGCAGACCCTCTCTCAAATATAGTAAATTACTTTATTAGATCAATGTCAGAGAAAGAACAGGACTCTTTACAGATTAAGAAGTAGACCCCATTGTCCAGAAGTCTCTATTTATCTCCTTCTCCACAATATGCACAGACAAAAACAATTACCCCTTTTTGAGAAAAAGTTTCAACAGAATAAAAGATACTAGGGGCACCTGGGAGGCTCAGTCAATTAGGCCTCCAACTCTTGATTTCAGCTCAGGTCATGATCTCAGGGTCATGAGATTGAGTTCCACATTGGGCTCCACTCTGGGAGTGGATCCTGCTTAAGATTCTCTCTCTCCCTCTCCCCCTGCCCCTCCCCTCACTTCTCTCTCTCTCTCTTTCTCTCTTAACAAAAAAATAAAAGAGACTAATCAATATCAATAAACTGAAAAAGTAACTCCATAGTAACAGAATTAATATAGAAAACTGTGTTAAAATTACTAAAATAGATATTCCTGGAATGATTCAAGAAGGAATCACATTCTGAAATTAAAGCCAGATTCCAAAATTCAAAAGGAGCAAAATAAGACAAAATCTTCAACACATAAAATTTTAAAGGATGTTAGCTCCCCATCTTACACCTCACATGACAACCAACACAACCATTAGAATATTGATCAAAATATTTTTTAAAAACTAAACTACATAAGCAATAGAGTGTTCAATTACAGTGTATCCACTTTTTCATTGCTGAATTCCCAGTATCTAGAAAAGTTTGAGAAACAATAAGTGCTCAATGAATAATAAGTGAGTTAATGAGTTTGTTACAAACCTTAATTTCGATTGACTTATACCCCAATTCTTTTCCCTCACTATGAAACTGGAAAATTTGAACCAAAGAATCTTTGTACGTGGGGACATTTGCAGTGATTAGTCTCATCACTGGAATGAAAATAAAGAGCTGGGGAAACCTACACACTGAACAATAAGACCACAGCATCTTTCCCTCAGTCTTTCTCAGGAATGCCAGCAGCCAAATATCCACCCTTCCCTCATGACTACCATCAATTAGGAAATTGAAATATTCATCTCTGCAAAAATTGAATGTCCCCAAACTAAAAAACACTATGCATTGACACGTGGATGTCTTGCAAGGAAGAAGTTAGCCTACCTCCTCCACGACCTGGCGAGTAGTGAAACCCACTACTCACCCCAGAGCCTCCGATCAGATTGTTGGTACCCCTCCCATTGAAATGAACACAGTCAAATTTCACCTGACTTTTGGAGAAATCATGTGGAAGATTCCAAAAATTATAAAAAGAGAAAGAAAGAGAGGGAAGGAGGGAGGGAGGGAGGGAGGGAGGAAGGAAGGAAGGAAGGAAGGAAGGAAGGAAGGAAGGAAGGAAAGAAAAAAAGGGGGGAAGGACAAAAGATGCATAGACAATGTAGAGAGCAAAATAAAACTTCAAAAATCTACACTGTCTCCAAAACCATCCATAAAATAAAGCAAGGAGGCTTATGAAAAAAAAAAAGGCAGAAAACAAAAATGTAAAATATGGATAATTAAAATTAAAAAATTGAAAGCTAATAAAACAGCACTCAGAAAATCATTATGAAAATTTTAAAGTTCTACAAAGTGATAAATGGTTGAAAAGAAAACATGAACAAATTAGAGAATCATTCCATAAGAACAATGTTAAGATAGGTGAGGCACCATTGAACCAGCCATACTGCCTGGGTTTGAAACCTAGATCCTTAACTTACCTGTAGACTTTCCTTACTAGTTACATGATGTTGGCAGTCAGCTATTTTATTTATAAATTAAGGATAATAGTTGGATCTTCCTCATATGACTGTAAGAAATTCAATGTTAGTATTAGCAAAGTTCCAAGAACAGAACCTGGTTAAGTTGTAAGTAGTATATCATGTTTATTACCAATTGGTGTCCCTTTATACCTTCAGTGATCTTAATTTTCCTTGAACAGCTTAAGGTTTATTGAGGTTCCCTTCTGACATCATTCAGTTCTGTTCAGATATCATCTCTTCGGTCCACTCTCTTCATCCAACTTTATTTTTATTTGTACTATTTATTTCAACTTGAAATTGTATTATAAACGTATTGATTTATTCGGTTATTTTTGTTCTCCATAACTGGAGTATATGTTCCATGAGGCAGGAACTTTGTCTATTGCATTTATACCTGCATCTTCAATGCCTAGAAAGTCCCAGGCACATAAGAGGTGCTCAGTAAGTAACTGTTTATCATAGCATAGCAGAGTGGCTAAGAATTACAGCTTTAGAATGAACCTGCTTGTGTTCAAATTCCACTTCTGCCATTTAGCAGCTCTGTGGCCTTTGTAATTTACCTAACTTGCATGTCGCTCATTTAGCAAAATTGGGATAAAAATAGCAGCCCCTATTTTGAATGTTGTGATATTTCAATACACATAAAACTCTTTGAAGTCTATTTGGCATCTATCACTTATAGATGCCAGTTATTATTATTTCTAACCTATGTTAAGAGAACGAAAACACAAATGGATTTATGAATGAATAAATAAATAAATGAAGAGTATGGGGGAAAGAGGACTTTCACTTGTCCACTGCCCTCCTTAATTTTTTTATGACAATCATATTGTTCTTTGTTACCTTCATAACGCTTAGAAAATTAATTTCGACATTAAGGAAAATAAGGAGTATCTGTGTTTTGTTTTGTTTTCCTATAGAAAAGAAAGCACGTGGTTTAAGATGTCTTTCCCCCTTACCAGTTTTCTCTGCCACAAACATACTGCCTTCAACCTTGAAGTTCATTTCAAGTGACTCAAAATGAGAATAACAGCTGTGCAAATCAGCCAGTCATTTGCTTTTACTCTCTTTTCTCCCCAAACTCATAATCCGAAGTTTGCCTTTTTGTGCCCTGCCTTCTAATTCGAGAGGCTGAATTCTGTGGACTGTGTCGCTTTCACTTTTTTACTTTCAGGGCTCCAGTTGGATTCCACAAATAAGAGACACTGATAGGAAATCAGAGGAAAGGAAGAGAGAGCATGAGAAAGGTGTCCCCCCACCTCCCCTCAGAGTACCAGCAGCATGAGCGGCTACACCCCTCTGTGACCAAAGCTGCAGTGGGCCTGTCCCTCTTCTGTAGCCCCACATTCCACCAACTCTCCGTCCCTTGTCCTATCCACGTAAAGGGCTTTCCCAACGTCTCATACACCCACTTACAAAACAGTAGAATTATTTTTTCCTGCTTCAATAAAAAAGATCTTATAATAAAAGCTGAGTGTGGAAAATATGAAATTATTGTTCTAATTTTAACAAAGAACTAGATAACTGAAAAAAATTAATTGGAAATATTCTAAGTGGCAAATTTTTAAGGGAGGAAGTAATTAAAATCTTCACAAATAAAATTTATACATATTTTTATACTGTTAAGTAATATATCAATCTAGTCTTACAGATTGATTAAGTGTCAGAAGAGTCTAAAATTTTTACAAAGACATCCTCAGAGGAACATGAAGTATGGATAAATATATATATTCAACCAAAAATAATCAAGTAATCATTAAACAGATGAATACTTTAACTCACTTTTTAGTTCCCAAAGATTTTTCACTACAAACTCATGTCACATTGATGTCTTTAAAACACAGAAATAGATATTTATTTAGAGTACATTAAGTATCAGTGTCAACGGTTTTATTCTTCTTTAGTTATTCATCCTTAGACCCATTTTTCTTTCGTCAAAAAGTCAGGTATGCGGGGAGACAGTGCATGTGGTGAATGGGAGTGACAGCACTGGTGCAAATCAAAATACTACACACCCCATGTGGCCCTCTCTGAAGCTGGCATTAGGAGAGTTTGAGTGGTTATTTTCATCTTAAAAATGCATACCTAAGAGACTTAACGTTTGTCTAGATAGAGGAATGTTTGAACATTTTTATGCCAGGTTATTTTTCCCCTATGCTCGTCAATCGCAAATTGCCATCCAAAATTCCAAAGAATAGACTCCTGAGAATTTAGCTAAACCTAATTTCTTTCCAGAGATTTTTAGCAGAACAGTTTGTGGGCTTAATCACAAGCAAAGATCGCATTTATAAAATGGTTCAGTGGAAATGGCCATCTTTCACCCACCCTCACTCGGCTTATAACTGATTATGAGAAGCCTCAGGAAATAAGGAGGGATAAACCCAGAACAAAGAATAAAGATGGCTAGGGCTTATACAGCAGAAACGGAAGAGTCTTCGTCATTGGAGGGTCGCTGCCTGTGTGCGGTGAGGGCGGATGGCGAATGCGGATGGATGTGTCACATGCTCGAGACAGCTCATGAAACATAATTTTCTGACTGTTGGTTAAGAAATATATGGGGAGTGGAAGACACAGGCTCCCAGCTATGGAATGAGTAAGTCACGGGAATAAAAGGCGCAGCACAGGGAACACAGTCATGGTATTGTGAAAGCGAGGTACGGTGACAGATGGGAGCTACGCTCGTGCTGAGCGCAGAGTAAAACGTACAGAGAAATTGAATCTCTCTGTTACACACCTAAAACTTACGTAACGGTGTGTGTCAACTACGCTCAGAAAAAGCTTAAGAAGAATATATGGCATGTTTAAGAGGCTTTGACTGGAAATAATTTAATGAAAGGACTATCTGCAAGGTAATCGATACTATGGATGGTGAGGCACCCTGAAATTAGGTATAACAGAAAGCCATCTGCCTGGCTTCAAAAATCTTTTTCTTTGGAACTTACTTTTGCTGGTTATTTTATCAGTTGCATGATCCCCCCATTGAAATCAGCATTAAAATATATACACATATTTGTAGTTCAATGAACAGAGCCTGGAGTGCATGCGAGAAAGAAGCAGATTTAGAAGGAAAAGGAATCCCAAGTGGTAGAAAGTGGTAGCACATATAAAGAAGAAAGGAGAGCATGTCCAGTCATTAGGCCTGTTGCAGGGTGGAGTGCAAAAGAAAACAAACTAAAACAAAACAAACAAACAAACAAGGGGGAGAGCTGAGCTAACAGAAAATCTCCTAGGTCACTATCCCCATAGGCCACTCAGTGGTAAGGAGCAGGGAGTGAGGAAGAGAGTTTCGATATCTAAATCACTTTTAGCATACTTTGTTTTCTAGGACTAGAAGCAGCAAGTCCAAGAGAGCGCCTGTCTTGCAATGTTGCAGTTACTAGGAACGTGGTGACAGTGGACTGGCCCAAGAGAGACGGCTAGAGGGCTCTTCCCATCACCCACTCTGTTTGCTGGCACCTTGCAGTTCATTCTTATAGCTGAAGGAAAAGCTGATCAAAAAGGAAGAAAGGAAGGAAGGGGAATTAATACTTGAAGGTTCATCAGAAATACAAATCCTAGTGTGAGAATTTCATCCAGTGCCTTCTGGATGAAAAAGAAGTTTTTGACAGACCAAGGATGGAGAAAATAAGAAAGAAATATAATACTGAGTGTCTGGGAGAGTTTAAAGTGGGAGGGTAGCCAATGTGACTGGGGAGAAAGGCAGAGAAAAGTGCAAATTTGGATGCCAAGAATAAAATTGGCTTCTTTCTAACTTTGCCTAAAATGACATAATAAAACCTTATCCCAAGCACATGCAACATCTGACCACCTTGAGATGAGAAATTGACAGAGGGATTGATGTGTTAAGCAGAGTATTAGAAAAGGATTTCTATCATTCTACAGTTATTTAATCTGTCTATCCTAGGGAACCATGGGACTTTTCCTTTAACTGTCTCTAGGCTCTGTTTAAAAAATACCTGTTACATGGCATGCTTGCAGGGTCAAGATTTCATCCCCCAAATTCTCTAACCCCGTCTGCAGAAATTTGAAGATTATATTATTGCAAATTCGTAAAATTTACTGACCTAGTCAGAAGGACACAAGGCAATGACATTAATTCATTCCCTTTTCCAGAAAGAAGGAAGAGCTATGAAAACCATAGTCCAAATCAACTGGATTCAATGACCAGGTTATCTATTGTTTCAGTGGTTTTTATTAATCCTCTGCAGTTTAAAATCGATCTAGTATTTTGTCCCTTATACTGTAATAGATTCTGGCAGTCCGGAGAGGGTCTCTAGAATGAATTACTACCACGTTCAGCGTTCTACCAGCCTTCCAATAATTTTGTCAAATCACCTGCTGGATTCCAATTTTCCAGGTCTTCAGTGAGCTATCTGACATCAGTCAGGTGTTTTGCAGCTCCAACACAAGGAGCTTGAACCTGCAATAAATCATTGACAGTTATCAGAGAAAGAAACAACCTGCAGCCTTGAATCAAGACTCCATCACAAATATGCTTGGCAATAGTGTAGAATAATACAGGAGAACCTAGCGTGAAAGGAACAGATTGGCACATAAACCGTCAGTTTTTAGTTCTAAGATCCCTTGTGAATTCTCAGTAGTGCATGCCTCAGTTTCCTCCTGCAGCAAGACCTACATACAAAGCAGAATATAAACTATAGCAACCACTTCAAGTCCTCAACTTACCTCTATTCCTATACACTAGGTTGTTGGTTTGGGGAATGAATATCCATGTATTTGCCCAACTTTTAAATATAAGAATTATTTTTAATTTCTTATTTTCTTTTAATTCCCACATCCATTCATACATCAAGTTTTGCCAGTTCTGACTCCTACATACTTCCAGAATCCATCCTCTTTTCTATTTTCACTTCCATTTTCTTAATTGTGCCCACCTCATCTCTTACCTAGATTATTTTAATAGCTCTCTAACTAGACCTTCCGTCCCAGTCTCATTCTCTGCCAATATAACCTTCACACTGCTTCACAGAAATGGTTTTTTTGAAAGAAAGAGGTTAATTTGTAACAATCTCTTCTTTTAAATAAGCCACAAAGATAAAATTCTAAAATATAGCAGGCAAATCTAGTCCTTTCAGGATCTGTCCTGTTTCTATTTCCTATAAACATCCTTCCATACTCCCATATACGCCTTAACATCCCACATGTTGCTGAATGAGTCATTTTCTCTTTTGCTCACTCTTCTGCCTGCAATACTTTTCTCCCTCTTACCCATCTAGCATGCATTTACTCATTCTTCGAGATTCATCTCACTATCAGTTTTCCAATTAATCCTTCTCCTGAAGGAGTTTTTTACAGGCACGGAAAATGACCCCCTCTCTTGGCTTCCCAGGAATCACAGACATGATTCTATTAAATGGTTCCCATGTACTAGTTATATTTTTCACATGTAAAGTTCTTTCCCCCAGACCCGAGCTATAGTAATTTAGGGACCACACCTAATTCTTATGTTTTAACACATTGTTTCATGTAGAAGGTAAGGATGTCATAACTATTTGCTGAGAGCGATATCTGAACTCTATGAAAATTTAAGGTAGTTTTGCAGATACTGTGGCTTTTTAAGCTGGGTTGGTATTCTTTAATCATGTGTATTATTCAAGTACTTTTTGGTTCTCCTTTATGAATTCTTACATTTTAATTTCTTACTGGCCTAAGCTTCTTAGGAATATTAGTCCATTATGATAAACTGTTTTGTTTGCACAAACCCTCCCATAGCACCAGATTCTTGTTGACTCTCAGAAGACCAGAAACCTTGCCTGGAGCATCTGAATGGGGCAGTGTTCATCATCAACACTTCCAACCACCTTAAATTAGAACTAGCTGAAGAGAGAAAGAGAGAGTGAACTTTAAAAAGTTGTTTGCCAGAGAATCATCTGGTAGGAAGCCATTTCGGGAAAATAATCTGTGCTAATGAGAAAAAGAAGTGAAGAAAAAGTGGGCTGTGAGCTTTGCTATTTTCAGCTCTTTGTTTTGCTTTCAGCAAGGTGTCTTCTAATCCTTGCCATGAATATTCTACGTGCTGTCTGGGTTGCATACTCTGAGAAGTGCAAGTGAAATCATACCAAGCCCCAGCCCCGGCCCCGTGACATGTGTAGGAAGAATAACCTGAATCATTAAGGTAAAGGCAATACCCCTGGAAATAGTTCTGCTGAACACAAAAGACACATTAATTTGTCTTACCGTTTTGGACACGTGAAGCTCCAAAAGGAACATTGCAAACTGAATAAATAAGCAAAAATGTGGCAAACCATGAACACGTAATTTCAATTATTAGCCATTCTGTGTTCAGATTCTAAAAAGAAGGAATTAGAGAATACAAACTCCTGGAATGCTTCTGAAAAACTCAGAAAACTGCAGCCTGCATTAATTATTATCTTTTCATTTTATTTTTATTATTTATTTGCTTTTTATTTAAATTCTAGTTAGTTGACATACGTTTCAATATTGGTTCAGGAGTAGAGTTCAGTGGTTCATCATTTACATCAGCCTGCATTTATTAAACAAATGGTAAGGGAAATATTTTTCAAACAAAATGCCATGAATTTCAGTAGACTGTGTGTAAGAAAAGTTGCATTTATGACTTTTGTCTTAAATTATTTTCCTCTAGTCAAAGTAAGAAAATGTAAGTCTCTTAGTGTCTTCTTATTTTTCTAATCCCTTAGAGTTCACAAATAAATAAGTAGTTATTCAAACTGCTTTAATATTTCATTTTGTACAATTTTGCTTCACTACACACATTCTAAGTAAGTAAGTAAGTAAATAAATAAATCACATTAGAATCCATTCTTCTCTCCTTACATGAAATATCTAAATAAAAGATTTTTCCTTTTTATCTTTTGTCATTTCATATTGGGCCACAAACTGTGCTCTAAATGATACAATCCCAGAACACACTGAAGCAGCTAATCCCTTTGTATTTAGATAGAGCCTCCTCTTTTAAAGCAAAGAAATGGAATTTTCTCGGATACGTCTTCTAGAATGCCAACTGTTTCCATACTTGTTACAGAACCTAAAATAATTTGGTGAGCTTCTCAGTGTTATGTAGCCAAAATGGAAGACATTTTAGATAAGGCTTTTTCCAGGTGAAGTGATTTAAGGTAGAAGAATTTCACTTTCTAGATCCGGGAAGCTGATGGATAGCTGTGTTGTCCTATAAGTCACTAAAAATCAGGCTGTCCATGGTTATCTTTATCTTCCTTTATGAGCAAAAGCACAGGGTGATGGTGTGAATAGGCGCCCAATAGGTACTGTTGTTCTGCCATTTATACCCCATGTGAGAATAAAGGATTTTCATGCACAAAGAGCCAAAATTATAATTCTGTTTTTAGGTTCATAACCCTTATCTCTATACTCAACAAAGAGCATTTCTGTGTCCTTAACTACCTAGACAATCTTTACATAACCTCATCTTTTTACTAAACTCAAAGATGAAGATATTTCTGGTTTTTAGTTAGTCTAATAATCAGCATACCAGCATATCATACATACATATAACTCGTACCTTGCAGATTGCAGGGAACTGACACAGCGGCCTTGTAAGGTATATATATACACCCTTCCTGTCTTATATTTGTCCAGATGAGAAAACTATAGCTCCAAAGTTGTGTAACATGATGGAAATTACCGAGTATAGAAGTGGTGAACCCAAGATTTAAATAAAACTCTTTTCTTGGCTCTACGCAGTCCAGTGGGAGAGCCACTAGCTACATGTCTATTGAACACATGATACACGGCGAGTTTGAATTGAGATTTGTTGCAAGTGCAAAATACCCATCAGATTCTGAAAACTTGAGATGAAACAAAAGTTGTAAGATAGCTCAATGACTTGTGTATTGATTGTATGTTGAAATGATATCCTTATATATTAGGTTAAATGAAATATATTAAATATATTAAAATTTACATCACCTGTTTCTCTTTCATTTTTTCTCATGTAGCGACATCAGAAAATTTGAAATTCCGTATGTGGCTCACATTTTGACTCATATTATATTTGTATTGGACAGCATTGTATTAGACACCATATTAGCATCGTATTAGACCATATCATCTACACCTCTGTAAGAAAATTCTCTTTTGATTACCTACTAGCATTTTAAGAGAAATAAAACTTTTTAAAACATTGGGTTGTGATTTTAGCATTAAACGTACAGATATGCTTCTTATTTATATGTACCAAAAATGCTAAATACCCTTGAAAGAAAATCATTTTTTCCCAAGAATGTGTTTCCTAGTCTCAACCTGGAGAGACATCCTATTCTCTGCTCTGTGCGGGGTTTTTTTCTTTGCAAGGACTGCGCTGTGCTGTACTATCAAGTATCATCTGTTCTTGTGAGGATTATTTTTGCTGCAGAGCTCTCAACACCTGGATGCTCCGCATGACCGGACAGTTTCTCCGGGGAATCAAAAGTGTCTGGAATGACAATCTCAGGTTGGAGGAAGGTCACAATCAAACGGTGAACGGCAGCTTTTCTCACACTTACATGTCCGTAACACTGATGAGGGCAACCTGCTAAAATGACCAATTCTCAGGTTTCTACTTCCATTGAGTTTGACTAAGGAAGTTTGCATATATTGAAATGTTCATTTTTGTCCGACTTCCCTAGTAATTCCGATGTAGCTAGCCTATAGACAGAGCTCCCCTTTGAAGGCACTTCTCTAGAAAGGGCTATCCATGCATCTGGAAGCAAGAACATAAATATCTTAACAAATGGTATAGATGTCAGTCATCAGAACCCAGGTCTTATTTTTCAATATTTGTTTACAAAACTATCAACTTTTTTATACAGCCCTGACATGAATCAGTGTCTTGTTAGGAAATAAAAACCAAGCAGAGATGGAATGATTGTGGATAGATACAGAGGTTTCAAAGCCCTGGGATTGAAAATGACATTTGAAAATGACAAGTCTTTTTTAATTCCTGAAATTTCAGTTTCACCTTCTATATAATGAAATAGAATTATTTGCATCACTAAAAATTGCTGTAAATATTGTTATTAATTCTTTAAACTTTATACATGAATGATACTTTAAATAGGTGAATATCTGGTAAGATCCAGCAGATAGCCTTCATTGTAGTTTGGAAAAAAAATATATATAACCTAAGTAGAAATTCATTAGCATTCTGATATTTATTCTCTGACTCAGATCATACACAAGAAACCTTTCAAAAACATTGAAATGAGATTGATATTTTTTAAATAAAGCACTTAATTGATAAAGAGATTTATATTATATTATTATATTATATTAGGTTAAAGATGGTCAATTACTGATCTTCTTGTCCTTTGGCATTTACTGATATTATTTGCAAAGTTTATACGTGGATACATCCAGAACCCAAAGCAATCTGACCTTGCATTCTAAAGTTAATTATTGGACTTTCCACTTTATTAAATAATGTCAATGGAATGCTGAATTGGCAAAGATGTGGCATGGATATGCTGCAATACATATGATTGATTCTAATAATAAAAGATCGACACATATGATGTAGAAAAAATAAAGCTATTGTCTTTATATTAATAAAATCCAGCAATCCATCTTATTCCTTTATTTTATTCATCCTATCATGGGGAGACAGAGAATGTTAAAGTAAGTGTGTCACAGCAATTCTCTCCCAAGAATCATCTTCAGTAGGATGGAGTGATCATAACCTGTAAGGCATCTTACTAAGTACATTATTATAGGAAAGCAAAAGTCATGGTCTGTGCCTTGCATCATAAAGCCTGACAAGTAAAAAGCCACTTGGACTATACTCAGCATTCATTAAACATTTGATGAATACATGAATTAGTGAAGAAACAAATGAACAAGTATCAATGTAGCTAAACAGCTCTATCAAAATTCAGGGGAGGAGGGGTGCCTGCGTAGCTCAGTCGGTTAAGCACCAGACTGGGTTTCAGCTCAGGGCATGACCTCAGGCTCGTGAGATGAAGCCCAGAATCAGGCTCCATGCTCACTGTGGAGTCTGCGTGGGATTCCCTCCCCCCCCCTCACTTCCACACCACCTTATGGCTCTCTAAAAGAAATAAATACAATCTTAAAAAAAAAAATTCAGGGGAGGACACATATCTTAACCACCAATGCTCTTTTCTCAGGAATATATGAAACATTTCTTCTCAGGTATCAACAGCCACTCCTTATAATTGTGGGGGAGGAAGAATTCTGAATGTTAATGTAATTGTCATAGACACAACCATGTGTAAATACTATAGCACAGGCCGAAGATTATTGTAAATAAAAAAATTTAAAAAAGCAAAAAAACAAAACCAAAAAAACCCTCAAAACCTCCACTTGCCAGCTATGGGAGTGAAGCCTGAGAAATTAAAATAATTCACCCAGTGTCAAGTCCACTACTACAGAAAACTTAGAATGACAGGATGCAAATTTTTCACGACGTGGTTTTTCACTAGGGCAAAGATCTAAGGACACTCAGTGCTTAAATTCACAAATTAACACTAATTATTAATATGCCCTAACCATCCAGAAATAAGACTGATAGCATCAGGACAATATGAATGGGGAAACTAAGGAGAGGGGTCCAGTATTTACTGAGGGCTTGCTATGTGCCAGACCCTTTAATTTTGCTTATCTCAATTAATCCTAATACCAACACCGAAAGCTAGCTATTACTTTAATTTTTTGACAATGGAAATTGAGCTCCCATATTCTCAACTACCTAGCAAAGCTATACAGTAAGTAAAAGATAGGGTCAATATGTCAATTTTAGTTCTTTAATTTCCTGTTTTTTCTTCCCACTCTGCTGCCCCTAAAGGATGAGTATGGCTTCACCACCATTTGAATAATTTCTGGCGTCATTGGTCTTAGTTTTAACTTTCACTCTACTTACAGAGCCTCCAGTGCCTTCTAATATTGTATGCCACACAGAAAAGAAGAAACAATTATGAATAGGAAAATGTCTTAATGTTCAATCCAAACGAACTCTGCATTCCAAAACAACATGGAGGGCAGAAGTGCAAGTAGGACAGGTCTATAAAGTAAGTAGAAAATTTTACTTACGAGGCAGAGTTTGGAACAATCTATCAGAGGAGCCACCTACCTTGCGTGAATCCCCGTACTGATCCCATTCATTTCTCCTGAGCAAATTGGAGAGGCAAGAGGGAAATAAATAATTAGCAGTTTGGCCAATTCCAGTAGGTTTTTCTGTCTAGTTCTATGTATGTTTTCATGTCACAGCAAGTTTGAAACTGTGCAAACAATCACAGAACCAAAAAGAACATGTCGATAGGCTTCTCTAAACTGTTCACGTTCTGCATTACTTTTATGCAGTTACCCTTGGTCTTTAAAGAAGGGACCTACCTGATTGAAATGAAAGAGAATGTTGTAGGGGAAATGCAGGCATTTATATTAAAGAGGGAGAACAACTTGCCCTCCTGGAGAGGGTAAGTCCTAAACTAGTCCTGATTTGTACAGGTGGCAAAAGGTATATAGTGGACAGTAGCTGATAGAACTCTAAAAGCTGTGGGAAGCCATGTGTATGGAAGGTAGCCACTATTGTGCAGTGGATCACGAATCTCCATGGACAGATACTGGAAAATCCCTTGCCTGCATGCAGAACTCACCTTTCCTGGAACTGATGGGGAATGCTGTTTATTCAGGCAAAGCCTACTCTGACTATGCCTCCCTGCTACGGAGCTACTCCCTACCACTCCCTTTCCTTCTGCAACATGCCTGGGGAACATCTCCGTTCTTGTGTTTTCCATACTTCATAGGAATTTATAAGCTCATCTTCCCCCATTTAATTATGAACTTTTGAGAGCAATGACCATGTGTTATTTATTTACTCAGTTCATTCTCAAAACGGAGTGCCTGGCACAAGGGGAACATAGTTCTTACGGCCACCAACTTTCCCCCAAGCCCCCTGTCCCCCCTCACCCCCGCCCCGCCCAGACAGTCACCACTAAGAATTGGCTACTAGTTTCCTAACTTGGTCTATGGTCTAGATCCTCAACCACATATTTCATTCCACTTTATACTTTCTTCATGTCTCCATGAACACCTTGGCTCCTATTCTATTGTCTCTTTTGTCTGTAGTCTCATGTTCTGCCCTTACAAGTGGCACTTCATGTGGCACTAGTCATGATCTTTCAATTATAATGCATTCAAGTTAGTACTTAGGGCTTCAATTAGGTTGAGTTTGCCCACTTGGGAAGGCATTCCTGAATCTATATGAATTGGCCCATGAATTTGGCATCAGTGACCAGGCTTGATTTACCCATGAATGATAACCAGACATCTAGTTGGCACTCAAAAAATATTGCTGGCTAAGTTAATATTTAAAATGCAGGACACCTCGCAAGGATGAAGGATGATAACATACAATGAAACAGAGATTAAGACTGATGCAATTCTATGCACCTAACATTAAAATAAATAAGTTTAACTTACAACCTCAAAACAGTTTCAAAATAATTTCAAAATATACTGGTCTTCCTTAATATAATTTCAGAGAGAAACTTTAAAAACATACACACGAGGCAAAACAACAAAATCTGTCATCATTTCTGAAGAATCCTATGCTTAAGCACTGGGGAATTGTGATGTGAATTAAAATCTAAATTAGTGGTAATTTGCATGGGTTCACAAATCCTCATATGCAATTCCCAGAGCGGGATACAACAGCATTCCCAATATGGGCTCATCACGCTGACTTGGTTTCTAGGGTGTCCCAGTGCTTGTTTTGGATTTGTTCACACGCAGATTCAGATGCATTTTAATCTCCAGCTCAGCCCATATGGTCACCCCATGAGCATTCGGAATAATTCTCAGGTACATAGCCACTCGGCTCTAAAACAAAAGTATGAGCATGTCAGGCGTATAACTTATTCATCATCTTCGATACAGGAATTCATGAACCTGAAAGAAATGGTACAAACTCTCCTGAAGCCTATTAATTTTCAATTCCATTTAATAGCAGGCTCAAAAGCTGCCTGTGCTCCGAATGTGAGGGCCATGCACGGTTAGAGAATGGACACTCAGAAGCGCTTTCACCACCAAGCTGAGGTAGGAAGCTTCCATCTGAGTAGGAGTTCAGGATCTGTTCTGTGATTTCTGTTGCTAGGCAACCGCTTCCTTTGTCTGCTTTGTTCGGAACAGTTGCTTTATTTATACTTGGTTTAAATGATGCAGATCATAATGTGAAATCATAAAAGAAAATAGGAAAAAATGTATATTAAAATGGTTCCAGAAAAATTGTAATTCTGTATGAAAACTAATGAATGTTGATGCAAATAGAGCTCCCACAAAAAAAAAAAAAAAAAAGAACTATAACCCAGCAGCCTCCATCTACCTGATACTTTTTGAATAAGCTACATGATAACCTAGAGTTAACTTTTGAAATCATTTATGACTGACCAAAATAAAACCAAGTATTTAGGCAATAAATAATATATGAAATAATCATAATAAATTAAATAATATAAAATATAGCTTGAGGGCAATTTGCAAGAATAAATGATTTGGTTAGTGTGAGATGTTGAGATGATTTGGAGAAGGTTCAAATGAATTAAAATTTTTAAAAATTAAAAAAATGAACTGAGACAAAGAAGGCCAAATAAGTAAGAAGATTAAGGGATACCGGAGAGGGAAGGTATATTATATAAACTTTCCAAAATTTCGGAATATGTAATACATTTTCTGTATCTCTGATTTGCACATACTATAAGAATTGAACTAAATAATCTTCTTGATTGACAAAAATCTCACTTTGAATCTATCGTATGTAACTTTTTTAATGGTTGTCATCTCTTATTTTGAAGGTGATTTTTTTTAAAAGATTTTATTTATTTATTCATTCAATAGAGATAGAGACAGCCAGCAAGAGAGGGAACACAAGCAGGGGGAGTGGGAGAGGAAGAAGCAGGCTCATAGCCAAAGAGCCTGATACGGGGCTCGATCCCATAACGCCGGGATCACGCCCTGAGCCGAAGGCAGACGCTTAACCGCTGTGCCACCCAGGCGCCCCTGAAGGTGATTTTTAAATGAAGCAAAAACAGGCTATATGCGCTGATCCTGTTAATTGTCACTTAAGTTTTGCGTATGCCTTACATATTCATTCTTTTTCTCATTAGCAAGTTCTTCAGGTTGTTTTTTTTCCCCCTCGCATGAGCAACAATAAACAATTGAGTGCCTACAGGATCAGATATTTAACACTTTACAGATCTTAGCTCATTTGATCTTCAAAGGGCCCTAGGAAGAAAGTACTATTATTTTTATCATCCACATCATATAGATGAGAAAAATGCAGCACAGAGGTGTGAAATAATTTTCCCATAAGGATCCAACTACTAGGTGGCAGAACAAGGATTCCAACTCACATGTTCTAATATGGATCCCACCTGCTGAGCCACTAATTTATGAATTGTGATTTTTTTCCCCCTGGAACACAATTTTGTGATTGACTATTTTCTCTGTAAGTACCCTCCCTGATTTGGGTTTTCATAAAATAACCACCTAACTCAATATCTTCTATCTCCAGTTTTTATTCTCAAGCGTATGTACCATGGGTTATAAAGCATTTGAACTGCTTCATTCTAGTTATAATGAGCCCTACCTAAAACGTATCCCATTCACATCATTAACTTCTTGCCTTTCCTACTGTTGCTTACAGTACTGAGTTCTCATATTCTTGCCGTAGACTTGCTTACTTGCATAGTTACAATTGTCTTCAGTTTCTCCATTATGCAGAAAAGTGATAAATAAACACTAAGAATTAAAGACCAAACACACAGACGCAGACTATGTGTGAAGTCTGACTATTGATATTGTGGCTAATGAAATTTGGGCTCTTAAAGCTAAACTAAACTAAAGTTTCAGCATGATTTTATGCCCCCATGATTACAAACTCTTCTTCTTCTTCTTCTTTTTTTTTTTTACTCTACCTTATTATTCCACAAGAAAATAGTTGGACAAATTTTCAAACAGTAAGTTAGGTGTCACAGAGCTGTTTGTTACTCTTATGCCTAAGTGAACCTTGAATTTGAGAAAAGTAAAGTTTACTTTTACCTTATGCAGGGGCATACTGAAAGGAAAACAAGAATGAAAAGAGCAGAGAGATTTTGATCCACTGGGATCTGTCATTTTAAGATTAAACTTCAATAGAGTCTGGTGTGCTGTATTCTGTATGCAGTTGACTCCTGATGGAATTTTCATCCCTAAATCGATAGTGCTCAAACTTTGCATCCCAAATAGAGAACAGAGTCTCAAACATACATTATGACCCTTTGTTCTTCAGTGAACCAAAAAAGAAGAGCAAAATAAATAAATAAATAAACAAATAAATCAAGAATTACTGGCCAGGATGAGGGGGTATTTAATTTTCTTAAGGTTTATAATTTTCATGTAATTCCATGTAACATTGTTTTGAACCAAATGAAGATTATTTCAGTTCAATTATAAAATTATAATTTTTAGAGTATAAACTCTTTTCTCTATCAAGAATATACCTATCATGAAGTTATTTGTTATTATAATTATTATTGTTGTGATTATCATCAGCTTTAAAGGTACAAGAAAATTTATTATTGTTCCTTAAGACTACTCTTTGGAGTAATGCACTTAGATAATAGACTGTTTTATTTAATTTTATATAAGGTCATCTTTTTTATAGCTTTTGTCTTTCCTAAAGACCAATACTTAGAAATATTATTAATTTCTCGTACATTGAAATGCCTCTTTTTGAAATAAAAAGTAGACTATGATATAAAGTATAAAATATACAAATAAAAGTTATTAAAAGCACATTAACTATCATATGGGGTGTACAACAGGAAGAACCTTCCGTGAGCTGAGTATGGGACTGAAAAGTGGTCCAACAACTCCAACAATAAATGTCTTTTCTCAGTTTGCTGCAGTACAGAGAACATGTAGCGTTCGGTCAAAGAATAGAGAAGGATGGTGCAAAAGCCCACCTTCGGATGTGACAAAGTCTCCATAGTCACTGACAAGACGAGGCATCATATGCAGGGGAGGAGGATTGAGATTTGAAATTTCTCATCTTCTAAAAAAACATTAGAATTCTGCCTCTTGACATGTTAGAATATTGATCTGGGTAGAAATTACTCTCCATAGCATCATGTCATAAAATTAAAGGACTGCATGGGTCACATGTGTCCAAACATTAGGATCAGGCTAGGTATTAAATAATGGGGGGGGGGGAGTGTTAATTATTTGAATGAAAATTTTCACATTTGTTATCTGCAGCTAGATTCATAATCAGGCTGCTGAACACAAATTGGGGAGTCATTTTATATAGTAATATGGGAAAATATTTTTATTTAAGTAAATAATAACATGAAGAAGGGACACTCATAATACTAACTTTTTTTTAAAGATTTTATTTGTTTTTATTATTTGAGGGAGAGAGCGAGAGAGAACACAAGTAGGGTGAAGGGCAGAGGGAGAAGTAGACTCCCTGCTGAGCAGGGAGCCCGACTCCGCACTTGATCCTGGAACTCCAGGATCATGACCTGAGCCAAAGGCAAATGATTAACGGACTGAGCCACCCAGGCACCATCATAATACTAACCTATATACATAACCAAGAACTAACCAATATACATTGATTAATTTAATTCATATAATAACCCACAAAGTAGACACTATTTTATCCCTATTTTAGAGGTGAGGCACCAAGCAAGTAGGTCATTGGTCCAAGGTCACATATCTGTTATATAGTATAGCTAGAATTAAAAACCATGCAATCTGGCCCACAAATCGCAGTTTTACATTGACCTAACTTACTAATTTTGACTTTATGCTGCTTTGCCTTTCAAAAAATAATGAGAGTTATCTTTTTAAAAATTATTAATTAATATATAAATTTCTTTATGTTTGCCATTTGTCAAATTTTTCTTGAAAACTCGGTAACAAAACCAAAACATGGCTGCTAAGACCCATGTTCCATAAGTACAACTTGATGTCATAAATGAAATCTCCCAGAATGTAGACTGCTACCTCTTTCTAGGTAGAGATCCACTTAACCTTAATGACAACTGTTTCTGTATTATCATACATCTTCTCATTAAATATTAAATTGTCTTTAATTTTATAAAACCAATAGGTAAATAATACCTTAACTTCAAATTATATTGCTAAGAAAAGAAAAAATGAAGCACAAGATGATGTTACACATATTTCAGCAAAACAAATTATTTGTATAATTCTACATCTTCTATGTATATAATACTTCTCAACTGTGTTTCCCTCTCACTATATGTATAATGAGATGTTTAAGCAATGAAAACTAACTATGGAAATGCACTGCTTCCTCATATCTGTCAGAATGTAATCACTCAAGATTTATAGTCAATATCTGAGTTTATGCCTTTTTTAAATAAAATATAAGGCATAAAAAGGTATACAGTATATGCTTTATTTTTGGGATTTTGGCTTGGTCTATCTCTATGTGCTCCCCCACACCTCCCTCAACACAGAGTTACAGTGAAAGCTAAGAGCACCTTGAGCAATGGGTGACCCACTAGAGCAAGTTGTGCTTTGATCTCTGATTAGCATAGGATCCCAGGATGGGGAATTCATATTTTGGACTCAAAGAAATCATATTCTCGGTAAATAAAAGCACACACAATACCACAATACTGCAACCTGTCTATACCTTCTAAAATAGAAGTGCTAAGAACCATTCTAAATGGCCAATATGTTGTGAATTTGACACTTGTTGGTTAAAATTACCAAAGAATTGTATTTGGCTCTCAAGAGCCTTATGTTCTAAAAAACTGTAAATATTGAATCAAGTAAAGATACATTGCTATTTATATTCGGAGCCATCAAATAGCACAGAATTACATGTCATTCATTATCATAGAAAACCATTTTCAGTGTTAAATGGTTGATAGTATTTTTCTCATATCGAAGTGCAATAATCATCTAATTCTAGAATGGGGCATCTGAATGTATGTGTGTGTTTAAACGGACGGTGTTTCTTGGTCCCCAATTTTGAGGCTGTGCAAATTGGGAAAGTGTCATCTGTGATAGATAATAAATTCACAAGAAAAATCCTATGGTGAGAATGATTGAATTTGAAACAGTGGGATGATGATGAAATATGAACTCTCACTTTGGTCAGCTCACATTATCCTTAATTTGACTTTTTCTTTAATGGGAAAAATTAGAGTTTCTACTGGCTCATTTATAAATTTCTGGCAGTTTGCTATAGGACAAATCTAGGAATTTCATGCTTATTTCAGTACATACCACAAATGTTTATTAATAATTTAAAACTCAATTTAGAAAAACATTTTAAATAGTCATTGATTAAAAAAAAAAGATTAGTATTTTTGTCCACAAGCTGACCAATTAGACGTAATGATATGGTGATCTTTGAGATATCTGGATTCCCTGTTGGAACGCCACTGTTCTTCTGTAGTTCTCCTTAGTTATAAAATCCGTGCCTCCAGGATTTAATGATTCAGTATTTTAATGATTGTGGATTAAAACCACAGCCGTTTGGCACATAGAGAAGGTTTAATGCATTGCAGGAGGTACCATCAGCAGGAACAGCAGGGGTGAGCTTTATTAAAGCAGTTTTGCCACCCTTTGCCTATAAAATTCAAGCTGTTCTTAAACATTAGTCCTGATGTAGGTTGCCTCCTAAAAGTGGAATTCTTTGCAAAATTTCACAATGCAAGTTTTTCCCTGGGGCTTGTCAATGGAGTTTTTGAAAAACAACAAAAGAAATAGGAACAAAACAACGTCTCTTATTGGTTCTAAATATTCTGACATTCTTGCTGTCTGTATTTTCTACTTGGCTCATAAACATATGCTGCTAGATTTAAATGGAAACAATCAAATTCTATGTATTTTAAAATGTGTTGTTACATTATGTGCTTTTGTCCCGTAGTATGTGTTCTATCCAAGCTCCATAGAATTTTTGATTTTCTTTGACATCTGGTACTTTACATTTGTCAACCCTATTTTGACATAATTAAGTCCATTTTTGGGAGATACTAAAAAGTTGAATGATATAACCAGATAATACATCCAGTCACATCATGGCTTGGACCCAAGTGATTCTAGATAAATTTTTAGATTGGTCTGGTTCTTGAAGACTGGTTGAGTCTTGTGTGTTCATCAGACTGAAAATATCCTGGATTTCTAGATTTAGCTTTCTATTTCTTATAGATTTTTCACAGCATTAAAGAAGCAAGTTGTTCTTTAGTGTTGTAAATTTTCTAGTGATGCTTTTCATGTGTTATGTGAAAAAAAAAAGTAAGAAAATAGAGAGGATTGTTTGTGCCAAATTCACTTTTATATTTACCTACATACAGTGTTTGGGTAGCATGAAGGCGTCTGATTTGTCCTTATGGATCCCTGCTGAAAAGCACTGCATGGTCAAGGATCAGTTTTTGAACTTGCAATAGAGAGGTTAAAAGGAAGACTTGGAATAAAGTAGCAGCACGAGGGCATTTGGATAAAATATAAAGAAGAATTTAACAATCACACGTAGCTAGGTTTAACTTTGTAAGAAGTGATGGCAGATTACCAGTCAGTATTTCTTCCAACTTAACCCCCCAAAACAAAAGAAGATGGGAGTGCAGAGTATTGTAAAATCTATTGCATGAACAAGTGGGATTTGGAAGCAGTCTGTTGTCCTATGCCGTAAAGCAAAGCACTTACAGCTGAACAGAACCTAGATACCGTGAGAAACAGTGGCCTTATGTTACTAGATTTTGCGGAGTTTTCCCACTTCCTTGGTTCAAATATCAATCCATGTGCTGGTCAAAAAGCAAGGGCGCTTCTATTTTTTTTTCCCCCTTTTGCCCTTAACATTTCCTAGTGCTGGGCCATATCCTGATATATTTTTTTATCTTGATTGATTTCTTTTCAGCCCTGTAATCAGCAGAAACTGAAATTTGGTTCTTGGAAATACTTCCAAAATTCTGAAAGACATCACTTCCTCTTTGCCCAGCCCTTAACTCTGCACTTATCAAAGAGGATCCTGTAGATGCCCGAATTCTACCTGTTCAGAAGTTTTGTTTTGTTGTGTTTTGATTTTAGTTTATCTTTTTTTTTTTTTTTTAATTATCTCAGTTTCCTACCAGAACAGAAGAGGCATCTGTCCTGTTTTGGTGTTTCTCTTCTTTTGCTTTCTTTACCCTCAAGCCAACACTGCCCCACGATCTCAGTGTCTTGTGTGTGACACCATGCTTGTCTACTGTGAGAAACAGTAAATATGGAATCTGATTGTGATTTTTTTTTTCTGGGAGGTTGGTAAAGGATAGTGATCTTAGGTTTGTGCTTATTATCAATTAAAAAAGTAATAAACCTCTACTGGTTAGTTATATCTAAAAAATAAAATAGTATGGGTCTTTAATTCTTAGTCTCCCTAAATAAGATAAGGTAGTAAATTAACAATAATTGGAAACCCAACATCACTCTTAGATATAATGATGATAATGAGAATTAAGACCCCTACCTTGATTGAGCAGGTAAAGAGTAGGTGGAAAGAATATTGAATGGTTATTGACTCACCATGACAAGAAGACCTACTATAGTGCTATCTTACCTGCTTACATCGTATCTTGAGGACTGACCCAGTCTCTTTGACTTCCCTTAGAAGAGTGACTTTAGACAAGATCCAGTGCAAATCTTGACATAGTTGAAAAAGAGTCAAGATGCTGAATCCATCACCACCATTCATATAGAGAAGAGAAGACTTGGCCATGGAGACAGCTGAGTAGAGTTACAATTCTCATGGATTCCTTTTGAAGATGATGGATTGTACAAATGCATTGCCCTCCTTTCAGCCACAAAACCTTCTTGAAATGAGAATATAGTTTTACAAAAGGGACAAATCTGTAACAGCAATGAGAATGGAAAGGAGTGTCGTTACTATAGGACAAGATTTTTAAAACTTCTAGAAGGTATGAGCAAGAGGCTGCTGCATAGATGCTAAAGAGGTGGAAGCACGTAACTGTTGATGAGAACCCAGGAGGGGATGGAGGGTCTAAATCAGCAGGTACCTGCAGTTTGAAGTGAGAGGGATGAGGGATGCCGGAAATTGAAGGTCCATCTGTGGATTAACGGCTACTCAGGGAAAGTTATATTAGAATGAAATGGATGTTTAGCATACTAGAGATGAACAATTGTTGCCTCATCACAATGATAATAAAAATATTCTCAAATGATTCTCAATTTTCAAAGTCAAGGTGTAGACAAAGATTTAGATGTGATTAAGGATGTAATATAATCTTAATTACCTTGACAATGTAAAATTAAGATGAATAAAAATAGTATATGGAAAGGGGAAAGAAAAGAGAAAATATTTCAGAGACAGATGCTTAATCAACTGAGCCACCCAAGTGCCCCAAGTTCATATTTTTTTAAAGATAATGAAGTAGTTACATGAATTTATTTAAATATTATATATACACGTAGTATATCATACAATAAATTAAAGCCCTAAGATACTTAATTATTTTAATGTTGATTTAATAACATTTTTAAAATAATGATTCAATGATTTTATATGATTCTCAGTTCTCATCAAAGTAAGTGTACTCTTAATCCCTTTTATCTATTTCAACTAATCCCCCCCACCCCCCGTCTGGTAACCATGAGTTTGTTCTCTGTATTTAAGAGTTTGGTTTTTTACTGAGAAGAAAAAAAAAAGGAAAGAAGGAAAGGAAAGGAAAGGAAAGGAAAGGAAAGGAAAGGAAAACAGAAAGAGAAGAAAGAAAGAAAGAAAGAAAGAAAGAAAGAAGAAAGGAAAAGAAAAGAAACAAGAAAAGAAAAGAAAGGAAGGAAGGAAAGAGGGAGGGAAAGAGAGAGAAAGAAAGAAAGAGAGAAAGAAAAGAAAAAAAGAAAGAAAGAAAGAAAGAAAGAAAGAAAGAAGAAAAAAGTCTGTTTTTTATTGTTGCTTGCTTCTTTCTCTTTTTTTTTGTTTATTCACTTGTTTTATTTTTTAAAATCCACATAGGAATGAAATTGTATGACATTTGTCTTTCTCCTACTGATTTATTTCACTTGGCATTATACCGTCTAAGCCCATCTATGTTGCTGGAAATGGTAAGATTTTATTTTGTTTTTTATGGTTAAGCAATATTCCATTATATACATGGATATATGTATACCACCTCTTCTTTATCAATTCATCTATTAATGGAAATTTAGGTTGCTTCCATATCTTGATTTAGTAACATTTAACCATTTTTAAGGAAGTTACAGATATTATGAGAAAAATTAAAAAGTCATTTACGAGGAATGTGTGATTCTGCTCTAGATTTGTTGAATGATTAACACAATGGTAAACATGCTACTCCACCATTACTGCTCCATAGAATATTTAAAAGGTAAGGAACATGTCTGCAACACTACTCTCATTCTCCGAACACAGAAGAATCTCGTCTGGAAGAGACTATAGTGAGTATATTCACAGTCTTTTGTTAAATATGCTTTTGACAACTCCATCAGTGTTCAGGTATGTCAACAAAATTTGCCTTAAGGAATTCTTTTGCATATAATTAATTAACAGGAGTAAGATATTTAAACATGAACGTGAATAAACATATTCCTGGGGTTGTCAATTCCTTATTAAGATTTTAAAAATTTTTTCTCTCTACATTTTGATAATAATTTAAGCACCACACACACACATACACAACCCCACATTCTATACCATCTTGATAATCACATTTTAACAAGGCGTTACCAATTGATTTTAATGCCTACATCTCAGTTTAGGATAGATTTAAGAGCAGACAACACATTTTTACCTGTCCCTGACTGTTAAGGAAAGGACTCAGACTTAACTCCTAAGTTTTGCATTTGTGCAAGTGAAATTCAAATGTTTTCCATAATGCTTTATAAAATATATATAGGTTTTTCAGTTTGATTAAAAAAAAACTGTTTAGAAGTTCTCAGATATGACATCAAAAGCACAGGCAACAAAAGAAAAAATAGATAAATAGGACTGTGTCAGAATAAAAAAACCTTTGTGCGTTGAAGGACACTAGCAACAGAGTGGAAAGGCAACTCCAGGAAAGCAAGACAATATTTACATATCATACATGAGTGATTAATATTCAGAATATGGTAAAAACTTCTTCAGCTTAACAGCAACAAAAAACAACCTGATTTAAAAACGAGCAAAGGGCTTGAATGGACATTTCCTCAAAGAAGATACACAAATGGTTAACAAGTGATGAAAAGATGCCCAATGGCACAAATCATGGGTGAAATGCAAATCAAAACCACAATGAGATAACAGTTCCTGCCCATGAGTATGACTGGTATAAAAAAACAAATAGCCCCACTCCCTCAAAACAAACAAAACAAAACCCCAAGAAAATAACAACTGTTGACAAGGATGTACAGAAATTGGAACCTTGTACCTTTGTGCTTTGCTGGTGGGAATGACAAATGGTGCAGTTACTGTGAAAAATGGTAGGCTCACTCTTCAAAAAATTGAACATAGAATTTCCAAGTAATAGGGGCGCCTGGGTGGCACAGCGGTTAGGCGTCTGCCTTCGGCTCAGGGCGTGATCCCGGCGTTCTGGGATCGAGCCCCACATCAGGCTCCTCTGCTATGAGCCTGCTTCTTCCTCTCCCACTCCCCCTGCTTGTGTTCCCTCTCTCACTGGCTGTCTCTATCTCTGTCGAATGAATACATAAAATCTTTAAAAAAAAAAAAAAAAGAATTTCCAAGTAATATAGTAATTCTACTTCTGGTTATATACCTAAAATAATTGAAAGCAGGGATTGAGCTGATATTTATATACTAATCTTCACAGAGCCCTTTTTCACAGTAGCCAGAATGCTGAAGCAGCCCAAGAGTCTGTTGATAGATGAACGGACAAACAAAATGCAATACGTACATACAGTGGAAAATTATTCAGCTTAGAAATTTCTAGGGGAAAGAAATTCTGATACATGCTAGAACATGAATGAGACTTGAAGATATTATCCTAAGTGAAGTAAGCCAGTGAAAAAGGACAAATATTGTATGATTCTACTTTATAAGATGCCTAGAACAGCTAAATTCACGGAGATGATTCAAGGAGAATGGTGGAGGCCGGGGGCTGGGGAAAATGGTGAGTCATTGCTTAATGCATATGAAGTATCAGTTGGGAAGATCAAAAAAGTCTTGAAGATGGATAGTGGTGAGGTTGCACAGCAAGGTGAATGTACTTAATGTCACTGAATTATACACTTAAAAATTGTGAAAATAGTAAACTGTATGTTATATATAATGTATCATAATTTTTAAAATTAAAATTAGAAATTGAAAATAAAAGCTGTTTAGAGGCTGTCTAAACATTATAAGCATCAAGTCAAGGGAACTTCTTTAAGACAATTACTTCTTAAAACATGACATTTTAATTTAGGCAGGGTTGCTATTGGTCATGATAATCATTAATATCGTTGTTAGCACAAAATAGAAAAGGTGTTGTAGGACATACAAAACAGATTTGAAATTGGCCCTCTCAGAGACTATTCTTGTTTTAACATGTTATGCATTTCTTGGCATAGAAATCATTAAAATTGAGGAAGAGAGATTTCAAACGCACAGTCCAAATAATTAATTTTAGATAGAAAGGCATAGCAAATGCATAATCTAATATAGACATTTGTAACTCTCAGAACTTCAAATTTCTGGAATGATTCTCTCTCTTATGTCTTTTCTCTCAGCTGGGACTCAGCCCGAGGCTTTCAAGGACATTAAATCTTTTCTTTTCTGAACACTTCTCAGTTTTATAATCTGAAAAAAAAAAAAAAATCTGTTCTGTTGATACCATGTCTTCCAAAAGGTTTCTAACTTATATCTGGGTGAAACAAAGTTAGAACATAATAGTCAGCTATCTTTTCTTTCTAGTATATTATGACAACATATCCTGAAACAAATTACTGAACTTAACATTGCTCATCTGAAAACACAGTGAACTTTATTTTTGTGAAATCAACTTACTGAGGTGTATGTTGCATAATATAAATTGAACCATTTTGAGTGAAGAGTTCAGTAGTTTTATCAAATATATGTACCTTTTAACCACTAACATAATTAATACATAGAATATTTCTATCATCCCAAAATGTTCGCCCATAACCCTGTCCAATCAATCCTAACTTTTACCTGTGATCAGGAAACCACTTACCTGAGCAGTAGAGCTGTAGGTTGGGGTTTTTCTAACGTTTCATACATGAAATTGTACAACATGTGTTCTTTTACATCTGAGCCTCTAAAAGTGGAGAACTTTCTGGAGGAAGAAGAGATGTGATGGAAGGGGAAGTCAGAGAGATTTGAAGCACCAGAAGGACACGGCTCGCTGCTGCTGCTTTGAGGTTAGAGGGGCTGTGTCAGCAATGCAGGTGGCATTAAAGAGCTGAGAGAGGTTCCTAACTGTCACACAGCAAAGAAATGAAAACTTCAGCCCTGTGGCCACAAGAGATGGAATTGTACCAATGCCATGAATTAGCTTAGAAACAGAGTCTCCCTCAGATTAGAAGATAGCACCTGATTTTAACCTTATCAGACCAAGAGCAGAGGTATCAGTAAAGCTCATCTGGGCTTTTGACTGTACGAGTGTAAGGCCATGGGAGTGGGTTTGAGCACCTAGGTTTGTGATAACTTTTTACAGAGCAACAGATAACAAATACAATATATAAAGCAGGAGGAAGAGGAATAATGATAATTGCAGGAATAATTTCAATAGAAAAGGATAAAAAAATAAGAAAAGACAAAAATTAGGAAAATGAGGCTCTTGGAAAACACTCAGGAAAGAGAAACACATTGCAGAAAGAAAAACAAGAAACCTAAATTATTTTAGAAATATAAGAACAACGAGACTAAAGACTCACGCTATTGATATGTGGATTTATTCCATATTATTATATTTAAGATATGGTAAAGTCTCTAAATAGACTTACATATATGCAATGACTTGATTTATTTATTTATTTTAAAGATTTTATTTATTTATCTGAGAGAGAGAAAAAGCCAGAGAGTACGAGTGGGGGGGGGGGGCAGAGGAAGAAGCAGACTCCCCACTGAGCAGGGAGCCCAATGCCTGGGCCCCGTCCCAGGACCCTGGGATCATGACCTGAGCCGAAGTCAGACACATAACTGACTGAGCCACTCAGGCACCCCTACAGTGACCTGATTTATAACCACAAAACCCACTACAATTCAGTGAAAAAAATAATAGCCTTCAACCAAAAAATGGTACTCAGTTAAATATTCATAAAAAAAACAGACAAAACTTTGAGCATTACCTCAAACCATGCATGAAAATTATTTTGAGATAGATCTTAGGCCTAAATGTTAAAGATAAAACAAATGGCTGCTAGAGAAAAATCTAGGGTAATAAATTCATAACCTTGGGATAGTAATAGATTTTTTAATTAAGATTCAGAAAGCATTGACCATAAAAGAAAAATAAAAAATAACCTCTGTTCATCAAATGACAATAATAACACAGTGAAAAGAAAGTTATAGCCATGCAATAAATGTATCTGAATAAAATATAACCATAAATTATCCAGCAGGCCTATGAAAATATGTGTGACATCGTTAGTCATCAGGGAAATGACAATTAAAACCAGGAAACAAATACACCCCATAACAATGGCTATAATTAAAATGACTAGTGATATCAAGTATATACCAAGGACATAAACATCTAGAACTCATACAGTTCTGACAGGATTTCAAATTGATTCAACTGCTTAGAAAATTGGGTATATCTATATGTAAAAATTTATCAAGTCATGCATTTATGATTAGTGTGTATGTCATTCTTCAATAGAAAGTTAAAAAAGTAATGTAGAAATAAGAAAGACATAAGAGAAGACAGTAGTTATAGGAAAGTACTATAAACTACACTATGAAAATAAATTTGAAAAAAATTAGTTCTTTAATTCAAAGAATTATACATTTTTAAGATTGAATCAAGAGGATATTTTTGTGAATTCAGTTAACTAGTGAAAGAAATCAGACTTAATGACTGAAAAAAAAACCCTGTGATTATTCATAAATGATATATTTTTAAACACAGAAAATCCAAAACCAATTAACAAAAAATCTTGAAAATTTATGAGGTTTTAACAATATCATCAGCCCTAAAATCTACATGCAAAAACTGATATAATTTCATATACCAGGCAACTAGTTAGATAATATAACTCTTAAAACCCTATTCTAAAATAAAATGAATTTTAAAAATAAAATTATATTCTAAACATCCAAATTGTTATAACAAATCTAGAGATAAGGATATGAAATGTTGTCCAACATCTTAAAAGAAGAAAACATTAAAGGGCATGAAAGAAGAATCAAAAAGAATGAGAAATACCACATTGAATGAAAAAATTCAACATTTTGGAGATAATAATTCTCCCAGATTGACTAATAAATTTTAGCACACCTCCAAAAAGAATATCAACATGGTTTTTCATGAAACTTACTAAGATCCGTAAAGGCATATAAAGGAAAACAAGAGTAGCCGTGATATTTTGAAAAGTAACAAGTAACAGGAAATTGTCCATCAGATTTCCAAATAATTAAAACTAGGTGGTTTCAAAGTAATGTTAGCCAAATATATTTATGATATATAAATAGAGGGACTAGTAAAAGACGCAAAAAATCATGAGAATGTAGCATAAACAGACCTCTGAATACAGTGGAAGGTGGTTTTGGCAGCAGTGTTATGCATCAGCAAGGAAAAGATGCACTCTTCCTACAAATTTTGCGAGGACCACTGGCTCTCCATATGGAGAATGATAAATTAGATGCCTAACTCAAAAATAAATTCCAGATGAATTAAATACCTACAGGCAAAAAGCAAAACATTACGACATTTATAAGAAAATATGTGAAAGCATCTTTATGACATCGATGAAGAGAGAGAGAAAAAACAAGAAGACAGACAACATTATCCCTGTGAAGTTGAAAGGGAATCCATAGTCTGAGAAAAGTATTTGCAACGCATATAACCAATTCAATTTTGTTGGTCATTCTGGAAACACAATATGTGCACCAGAAAAATTGCAAAGAATGTTAGGTGACGTATTGTTTAGAAGAGCGAACAAAAGTGAAATTTGGAAGTACACACATGTATACATAAGTGATACAGATATATGTATGTATAGATTTTATATGTTGCCAATTTATTTATTTAATTATTGGTTTTTTATGCCAATTTATTAATTTTTTAAAAGATTTTATTTATTCATTTGAGAGAGAGAGAGTGCGCGAGCAGGGGGGGCGACAGGCAGAGGGAGAGGGAGAAACAGACTCCTCACTGAGCTGGGAGCCTGATTCGGGGCTCTATCCCAGGACCTGGAGATCTTGACCTGAGCCGAAGGCAGACGCTTAACCATCGGAGCCACCCAGGTGCCCTGATGCCAATTTTAAATACAGTTTCAAGACACTGCATTTTCCCTTACAATACAGTGTCCATAAAGTGCAGTGTTATTTCTTTTCCCTGTGCACACATTCCATATTCAAGTATCAAGAACAGCCGGATATTTACTATAGCATCTCAACTTTAAAACTGCCATGGAATTTGCTACAAATTTGGGTCCTTCAATCTTTCTTTCTTTTTTCTTTTCTTTTCTTTTTTTTTTTTTTTTGGTGTAGAATAATGCTAGTCTATGGTAAGACTGACTTAATCAACCTTTTTAATGGTGGACCCAGAGGAGACACCATGAGACGTAGGAGCTCCACCACCAGAGAAGCCCTCAGGCATCCTTCCTGGCATGCCTCTTACACTTGGGCTTCGTAATGGTGTGGTTGTAGACTTCCCAGCTCTTGCTGTTGATGTTCCTTCTCTGAATTCTGATTCTGACCAAGCCAGTTGATGATTTCATTATATTTGTCAAGAATCTTCTCTTTGACCTCATTATTGATCTTGCCTTCAACAGTTGCTTTCATATTGAATGCATAGTGTTCAAGCAAATTCTTGGAAACACCTTGTCTCACTACTTTCCATCTTCAGCTTTGTACTTCTCAGCTTTCTGGACCATATACTTGATTCTTCCTTGCATGTACATATATATATATGTTTGTGTGTGTGTATGTATTCTCTTTGTTGAAGTACATATTGGATAAACACACATATACATATATATGCATATACACATATATTCATTTATGTATATTTGTTGAAAAACCATAAAATGGAATACATATAAATTAACTAATCTGGTTTTGATAACACTCATGATCTACAAAGATACTTACTGAATACATAATAAAAGAGCAACAGAAATGAGGAGAGAAAAAGAATAGATTTTAAAAGCATGCATAATGGGAGTGCCTGGGTGGCTCAGTTGGTGAAGTGTCTGCCTTCTGCTCAGGTCACGATCCCGGGGTCTTCGGATGGAGCCCTGCATTGAGCTCCTTGTTCAGCAGGAAGTCTGCTTCCCCCTTTCCATCTATGTGCTGCTCTGCTTGCTCTCTCTCTCACTCTCTGTCAAATAAATAAATAAAATCATAAGTAAATGAATAAAAAAATAAAAGCATGCATAATGTTCTACTTTCATGAAAACTTTGAAGCAAAATTGTGTATTGACTTTGACAAATCTTAGTGAGGCATACATGGATTCACTTATATTTTATTCTGTATTTTATTATCATTGTTATTATTAATTTCCCAAGTATCAAAATAAAATTACTTTGAAAGGCATGCTGCATTTCACAATTAATGTCCCTTTACTTACAAATGTCATAGTTGTAGGTGTCACGGCATGAAATGTAAATATGATAGGACAAAAGGAATAGGCACAAGGGAAGACAATGTAAATGAAAAAGAATTCATAACCTCAAATAGGCCTCAAAAATCACAGAATTTGGGAAGAGCAAGAGAGTGTAGTGTAAGAAAAAGAAATAAGTCAGCAACGTGGATATTACTAGGGTATGTTGAAGGGTGAGTGAGGAGCCTGATCTAAATGGAGCAGATTTTACATTCTGGGCTGAAGTGATAGATAATGAGGGATTTAGAAAATAGTATTAGATTATGATGACCTTTGAAATGACTCAGAGACATTAGTAGTTGATGTATATGTTTCTTACATGAACAAATTTAATCTTTATAATTCAACTTTTTTTGGTTGGTTCCACAATGGGTATGTCAAGTTATCTCCTAGGGAGGATTAATCCTGGTGTTAATTTGTTGGCTTCCAGCAGCTTCATCACCAGTTACAGAATGGTGCAGAGGGACAATGATGCTTCTACTCTCTACTGGTATAAATCTTGCCTAACTTTCTATTCCCCAAACCTCATTCCATAAGAAATACAGTCTGTATCTCAATGGAAGGTTTAATAATTTCTTGATGAAAGGAGCTATAAATTATTCCAAAACAGTAGCATGTGATTGACTTGGAAAAGTGAAGCTTGCTTGATTTCTGGCTTTGTCCTTTTTCTTGGGTTTTTCTGAATTTATATCTGATTTGGACACTCCCTAAGCCTTCCGAGTTCTCCCACAATCTTCCCTGATTCTCTCACTACCCATCCTCTTTTTGGTTTGCATTAGAAATAAATATTTTCTTCTTTTCACGTGACTTTGACTCTATACCTTCCAAAAAAAGCTATATGTTTTCTCTGAAACCAGACCTTCTGGGTTGGAATATGAGTTCTGTTACAATCCGTATAACCTCAGGCAAGTTATTACTTTCTTAGATTCTCCATTTCCTCAGTGTAATAAAGATGTATCTCACAGGGTTTTTCCAAATATTAAGTAAATTAATATCTGTTAAGCACTTATAATAGTGCCTGCCACATGGTAAGTATCAGAACCATTCATTGTTTGATGTTTCACTATCTGATAGTGACATTTCTCCTTTAATGTAAGGAGCACCAGTAGTCTCTATCCTTCTAGAGGAGCAAATTCCACTCCTTTTGCTGAAAGAGGGCATTGGACCAGGCCTGACGGATTAGAGCAACACATTCCCCTAGCCATGTGATTAATGGGGGGATGGGCATGTAGTCCAACTAAAGACAATGAGAGGGAAGGGCATGGGAGTGGGGGGCAGGGAGAGGTGCTAGAAATGAGGCAGGTATTCTTCTCTTTTTACTTATATAAATTGTGACAATGCCAAATGAAATTTACTGGTAGTTATTTAATACACTATTAATAGTTATTTAATCAGACTAAGACCATGGCTGATTATATGTTTTACATTTTTCTAGTTTGAGTTGTGTTTTTTGTCACTTGACGCAAATATTCTAAATTATGCACTTGCTCTAATAAGCTAAGAGAAGATAGTTGCTTTCCTATACTTGGTTTAATCACAAAATCCCTTCTCTTTAACACTTGGAGGAAGTGTTTAGGAGGAAATTGAGTGACTAGCTCTAATCCTTCATATCTTATTCACCTAAAGAAATACTAACGAAAATAAATGTTCCAGGAATATACATGTTCTCACACAATCCTTGCTAATGAAAACACCAAGCAGGGCTCAAAAAGGTAAAAACCAAAGAGCAGTCTAACTACCTCAGAGAATAAGTCCAATCCTGAACGAGAAGTGAGTCATTTCCTCACCATTCAGTAATAGTTGATATATTCATTATTTTTTGTTTAAAACTATAAGTAAATACAGTTTGATATTTTACTTCAATATCTCACCATAGTTAATGAGAGAAAAAGCAGAAATTTCATAGGAGGCATTTTGCTACCATAGTCATGAATAACAAAGCATTGAAACCACTTAATCATTACATTTCATATTAGAAAACCAAATTTAAAAAAGGAGATTCTTTTTTCAGTTTAGAAAACCAGAAGGAGGGAAATGTCTATGGTAAATCTATTCAAATGATGGAGAATCAGTAGAATCTGCAGTGTCTGATTTAGTAAATTGATACATGCAGGAAAGAGAGTCAACAGAAAGATGATCTTAAATATGTATCTGGCTATTCCTCAGTGAACAGATTGCTTCCCTTAATGTTTAAAAGGTTAGAAACATTTCTTTTTTTTTTTTTAATGTTTTTTTATTACGTTATGTTAGTCACCATACAGTACATCCCTGGTTTCTGATGCAAGGTTCGACGATTCATTAGTTGCATATAACACCCAGTGCACCATGCAATACGTGCCCTCCTTACTACCCATCAGCAGTCTATCCCATTCCCCCACCCCCTCCCCTCTGAAGCCCTCAGTTTGTTTCTCAGAGTCCATAGTCAACTCTTAATACCCCTTAAGTGTTTAATTTTGATAAAATGCATTACAGATATTTAAAAAATTGAAAAGTCTTTGGATTACACACTGGGATATTTTCTTGGCTTTACCATCACCTCAGCACTTTCTAGATGTGCTTACAGAAAGAAATATTTTGATTTTGATTTAAATTTTAGTATTTATAGTGGAGGTAATACTGACCATTCAGAGAAGAGTCCTATTTTACTTTCCCCTTATAATGAAAACAGGTCATTCTTATTTATTTACTCAACATGATCTGAATTTTAATGTATAGTAAGCCTGTTCCTTGCAGATTAATACAAACAGAAAAATAACTTTAAGTTAAATTTGCTTTCAGAACAAATGCTTATCCATTTCTTAAATAAGCATGTTGCTCTTTATTTAAATTTTAGAATAAGACATGTTAGAATGTTCTCCACCTCTTGTATCACACAAATGAAAAGGGAATCTAAAATTAGAAAGCGTTATACAATTAATTTTAAGAATCCTAATAATGAAATGCAAATACTGATTTAGAATCTAAACATCAAAAATATATATAGCACTACCACCCCCAAAGAATTTATTACGCTGCTGATTGTTGTGACATTATTTTAAGCTTTGACAATAAGGTGTCTTCAGTTACAATGACATCTGTTATATTGCGTGTTTCTAAGGGATAGAAAATACACTATTTACTTTTTGAATTCCTCTGCTGTATGAAGTACCATTGGTGATTGGCTGATAATAATAAATAAGCAACAAGAAAGGTTATATCATGGGGGCGCCTGGGTGGCGCAGTCGTTAAGCGTCTGCCTTCGGTTCAGGGCGTGAACCCAGCATTCTGGGATCGAGCCCCACATCAGGCTCTTCCACTATGAGCCTGCTTCTTCCTCTCCCACTCCCCCTGCTTGTGTTCCCTCTCACACTGGCTGTCTCTATCTCTGTCAAATAAATAAATAAAATCTTTAAAAAAAAAAAAAGAAAGGTTATAACAAATTCAGTGTTTGGAACACCTTTCCCAATTTTGTAAGAACTATGATTATTTTAATTTAATGCATTTTAGTCATATTTCTTGGAATATAATTAACATTTGATAAAAATCAGCTTTTTAAAAGCTCATAGTTCAACAAGTTTTGAGAAATGAATCCAGTGGTGAAACCATATTATAAACAAAATATATTTCACCTCAAAAGATCCAAGCACTTTGTAATCAATCCCCTCCCCCCACCCCAAAGCCCTGGAAATCACTAATCTAATTTCTCTCCCTATGGTTTTGTCTTTTCCATAATGTCTTATAAATGCCATCATAAAATACACAACCTTATCCATCTGGTTTCTTTCACCTAACCTAATGCTTTAGTGAGTTGTCTATAATGTTACACACACCAGTAGTTCGTTCCTTTTGGTTACTGAGAAACACCCCACCGTATAGGTGCACCACTATTGTTAATCCATTTGCATACTGATGGCCATTTGGATTGTTGCCACTTCGGGGCAATTATGTATAAAACTGCCGTAACTATTTGTGTACAGGTCTTTATGTAGACATATGCTTTCCTGGTTCTTGGGCAAATACATAGAAGTGGAATTTGGGGGTCATATGTTCCAGATATAGTTAACTTTATAAGATAACTGCCAGAATGTTTTCCAAAGTGTTGTACCCTACTGCCTTCCCAAAACAGTGTAGGAGAGTTCCACTTGCTCTGCATCCTGACCAGGATTTGGAATTGCCAGTATTTCTACATTTAAGCATTATAGCAAGTATGTAGAAGTAGCTCATTATGAGTATAATTTGCGTTTCCTTCAAGACTAATGATGCTGAGCATCTATTCATGAGCTCATTCGCCATGTATATGTGCCCTTTTGTTCATGTCTTTAGCCATGTGATTCGCCGGGTGTCTTTGTTTTTATTGTTGAATTGTAGTATTCTTCATACAATTTAGATACAAGTCTTTCATCAGGTATGTGTTTTGCAAACATTTTTTGCCCATCTGTGGCTTATATTTTTATTCTTCTTACAGTGTCTTCTGAAGAGCAGACATTTTTAATTTTGGTGTTGAAATTATTTTTTTTCTTTATGGTTCATTTTCTTTTTGTTCTAAGAAATCTTTGCCTAACTCAAGATACAAAAATGTTTTCTTATGTTTCAACTGAAATTGTTATAGTTTCATGTTTTACATTTAGTTCTGTTTCTTCAAGCTAATTTTTTATCTAGCGTGAAATAAGGGTAAAGGTTAATTTCATTCTTACATATGAAAGTTTAATTACTTGGGCACCCTTTATTCAAAGGACTACTCTTTTTCCCTTCAAATTATTTTTACCTCATTGTTAAAAATCAATAACTTTCTATATGTGACTGTAGTTCTGTACTCTGTATTTTGTTTCATTGATGTTTATGTCTTTCTTTTTCCAAAAAGACACTGCCTTGAATTTTCTCAGCTATTGTTTTTCTGAAAATGTCTTCATTTATAGGTAAGTCTTAAAATGCAATAGGGTGTGTCTTCCAATTTATGCTTTCTTTTAAAAAATTGTTTTGGCTACCCTGGTGCTTTTCCATATATATTTTATAATTGAGTGGCCAATTTAAAACGAAATGTGGAATTTTGACTGAGGTTGCATTGGTTCTTAAATCATTTTGGAAAGGATTTGATAGCTGAACATATTTTTCTCTTCCAATTCCCAAACATTATACATGTTTCTCTTCACTTAGGTCTTCCTTATCTCCACAATGTTTTACAGTTTTTGGTATAGAAATCCTTAAATCTTTCATCTTTTTGACGTTATTATAAAAGATATTGCTAAATTTCAATTCCCAATGTCTCATTGTAACGTTCAAATAAAAGTCTTCTTTCTGTCCACGTGTGATATCTCTGGGTAGGTGGGAGATGGAGGTTAATGTACAATGGGAGGGACTTTTAATTAAAATCATGAAGTATTTATTTATAAAACTGAATAAAAGGAATAGCCCTTAGTGATGCTATGATCTGTCATAAATCTAACAATGAACTCAATATGGAAAATATTAGTTTACATGCTGGTCTTAGCTATTCTTCTGCAACAAGAGGTAAAAAATGGTCAGCAGTGGTACGTTCTGATACACACACACACACACACACACACACACACACACACATGATCTACATTACCTCTCATTCAAATATTAGTAGGTTACCACTAAGTAATTCATATAGTTTTAATGTGTGAATAATATCACATTTGTATTCTGACATTTTAATGGATAATATGTTTTTGAAGAAATAACTTCCATATTTAGAAATTGATAATGAAACACCCTGGAAACTAAAAATGGTGTAGAAATTATGCAACAACCTCTCAGTACTTTGAAACAAAATTCTCATCAGTCTAGGTGTGAAATAAAGTTAATGTGAACAAATCATCGTTCAACAAAAATAATGCATCATAAAATAGGAATTGAGTTATGTAGAAATATCCTGCCATATATTAACAACAACAATTGGATATAGTTAACTTTATAAGATAAGATAACTTTATAAGGTAAGATACCTTTACAGATTTGGTCTTTCACCACACAAATTTTTGGTCTATGTAAATATATATATTTAACTGATTTATATTTTCTAGGCCTGGGGGTATTATAATATTCTTCTCTAGCCCATATTATCCTTCTGCCATTTTTATGATTCCAGATTATTTTAACCAAAGAGTGATCTAAATAACTAAATATGATCTAATAATTAAAAACATCTAAATTATTCTCAAAACTAAAATATGGTTATGTTTGTACTCATATTTTGTTTTGATTGAGGGAATGAGAATCTAAATTGTAAGTCTAATTGTCATAAAAGAAATGGGACAAAACAATGAAAGAAAATCTCACCAAAACTCTCTAAATTGAACACATGAAAAAAATTTAATTTATTTTGCATTACCAATTCATGTTAATATTTGCTAAGAGCAAGAACAAACTTTTTTTTATAAAAACAGACAAATTCCATATAAACATCCCTAAGTCCCAACTTACACTCCATGTATATTTTTTTCTATTAAAATAAATTAAGATACCATGGAAAAATCAATGGTTCCATGTCTGGGAAAAGAAACAAAGAAAGTGTGCCTGAAAATTCTCAGTATAATAGAAAGTAAAGATGTTTTCAAGACTACTACAGATGTAGGTGGTAACTTGCCTCCAAAAGGGCTGCCAATTACCTGCATATCTTGTTAGTCATGTGCTTATGTAGTTGCCTCAACAGTGAGGAAAGCAGATCCATGTAATCAATAGGATATGTAGAAATAACTGTGTGTGTATTCTAGGCTAGGTCATAAAAGACATTGATACTTGGGCCTTGTTTTTTCTGACATGACTTGCTCTGGGGGAAGCCACCTAACATATCATAAGAGCCCTTGGAAAGACCCATGTGGCAAGGAATTGAGGCCTCCTGCCAATAGGCAACAGAAACTTGCCAAGGATGCAAATGGGCCAACACAAAAGTGGATCCTTCATTTATTCAAGTCGTCATATGACTGCAGTTCAGACAAATGTCTTGATTGAAAGTTCATAAGAGATCTCAATCCAGAACTACCCAGCTGAGCTAATTCTGAATTCCCGATCCACAGAAACTATGCAAGATGGTGAAGATTTTTTTGTTTATAGGTACTAAGTTTTAAAGTAGCTAGTAATACAGTAATAGACAAAACAAAAGATCAAAAGAAGTAAGGAATCAATTGAATTCTGCTTCTATTATCCAAAGATAGGCTAATTTGAGCTGCAATAAGAAAAAAAACCTGCAATAGGACTGCATCATTTCAAATTTATTTAAATCCATGATAATAATAGCAAGACAAAACAAAACAAAAAACCTTAAACTCTTATTTCTCCTTTTGGAGGGTATTAGATGACCAGGGCATCACATTGAAAACTTGCAAATATGAGGAAGAACTCAAGTATTTATTCTAACTGTCTTGTATTAGCTAAACATCATGATAAACAAGTATTTGGTGATGGGAGTGTGATAGATTTCTCTATACTTCCGCAGATGTCAGGAAATCTCCATAATAAAAGCTAAAGAACAATACTTAATCATGAAAGGCGATGGTAATATTTTAAAACTCACCAATTGTTTGAAATATGTAATAAAATAACTTTACAGGACTTCAGCTTCAAGGAAGATGGGCTGGATTTTGCTTATTCTTTCCACTAAGTATAACTAAAAATATGGACATTATATATGAAATAGCTGTAAGGAGACTCTCAAAGGTAGATGGAAGAAGGTAGATGGGAGAAGGACCTTGGGATCTAAAGAATGACACAGTGGTGAGTTTACTGGGTTTACTTTTTACCTCATGTGTATCATACATGGAAATGAAAAAGCTGGCGACAAGAAACACCAAACAATAAGGGAAAATCAAAGACCCAAAAAAAGCCTGCTTTCTCCAGCCAAAGGACCAGAAAAAGAGTATCTTTGTAGAACAGAAAGTTTTGGACAATACCGAATAACAGCTCTACTTCAACCAAATGACAAAGAAAAACTGTGGCCCATCCCCATGCATGACAACAGAAGCTGAATGAGGAACCTAGACTTCTACCCCAAGAAGCCTGTTGGGAACCCAATCCTCCAACTGGTCTGGGGGAGGATGATGTCAGAGGAGGATGTGTAGACAGCTGGGACTTTCGTCCACACTGGTAGAAATGATGACCTTCACTGTCAGTGGAAACCAGTTGGGGAACCTGAGCTTCAAGCCCTAGCAGGCAGTAATGAGGCACCACACTTCTGACACTGGTGTTAGAGGAATCCTAGGGAAAGTCAGGGCTTTCTCTTCAACATAATGGTAATGAGGCCACTTCCCACAGGTTTATAGTGAGGGTACATGGGAAGTAGTAATGAGGCACTTCTCTACTTCTCAGCCAGTGGAGACCTACTGGGGAGCCAGAACTATTACTTCTACCTGGTATCAATTGAGATCAATTTGGGATCTGGACTTCTATTCCTAGTAGGCAGTAATAACAACCTGGCAGTCCCCATTTCACTGCCAGAGCAATGTCAGAGAAAGCCAACTAAAATGCGAGTTTTAAATAAGATCCAGAGTCTCATAATATAATACCCAAAGTGTCCAAGTTTCAGTTGAAAACCAATCAGGCTTCCAAGAACCAGGAAGATCCCAAACTAAATGATAAAAGGTACTCAATGCTAATACCTAAATGACAGAGATGTTAGGATTATCTGACAAAGATTTTAAGACAGCCATCATAAAAATGCTCAGTGAGAAATTATGGATTTTTCTGAACCAAATAAAAAGTAGACTCTTAGTAAATAAATAAAAAGTCTCAGAAAAGAAGTAGAAGATATCAATAAAAAGACAAATAGATATTTTAGAACTGAAAAAATACAATAACTGAAAAAATACAATACAATAAAAACGCAGAAAAAGTACTAAAAGAAATAATGGCTAAAAATGTTCCAAATTTGACAAGAGATGATTCTACAGATTAAGGAAGCTTAGTGAATCCCCAAAAGGTAAAATTTTATCCACCTGATTTCAAGACTTATATAGCTATAGTAAACAAAATTATAGCATTTTTAATAAGCAGCGTTAGGGCAAGTGGAGATCCATATGCCAAAAAAAAAATAAATAATAATAATAATCTCAACCCACACCTCATTCCTTATACATACCTTTTACCAACTGACTCAAAATGGATCACAGACATACATATAAAACAGAGAACTATAAAAGTTCTAGATAAAAACATAGCACAAAATCTCCATAATCTTAATGCAAAGCAAAGTGTTTTTAGACCTGACACCAAAATAGGATCCATAAAAGAAATATCAATAAATTGGACATTATCAAAACTACGAACTTTTGTTCTGCAAAGGTCCATGTAAAGAGGATGAAAAGACAACATACAAACTGAGAGAAAATATTTGCAAACATTGTATTCAACAAAGGATTACTATCTAGTATTTATAAAGAATTCTCAAGACTCAGCAGTCAAAAAAAAATTATAAGGGAGACTCTTAACAATAGAGAACAAACAGGGTTACCGGAGGGGTGGAGGGAGGGAGGATGGACTAACCGGGTGATAAGCATTAAGGGGGGCACTTGTGATGAGCACGGTGTTACACGTAAGTGATGAATCGCTAAATTCTATTCCTGAAAATAATATTACCCTATATGTTAACTAACTAGAATTTCAATAAAAACTTGAAACATTAAAAAAAAATAATTAAATATGAAAGTGGACAGAGACTTGAACAGACATTTCACTGAGGAGGAGGTACAGAAGGCACATAGCACATGTGAAGACGTTTGACACCATTTAGCCATTAGGAAAACGCAAGTTAAACCTTCAATGAGATACGCAACACCTATCACGATCACTACAACAAAAAATAGCAACCAAAAAAAAAAATCTTGGCAAAGAGAAATAGGAACAAAAACAAATGCTGGGAGGGAATCCTAGTTAACTTATACATTGCTGGTATGAACATAAAATATTATGACTCTGGAACATAGTTTAACATTTTCTTAAAAAAACTAAACATAAAACTACCATAAGACCTAAAAATTGTGCTCCTGGACAATTACCCCAGAGAAATAAAAGCTTACGTCCACACAAAAATCTACACACAAATGTTCATAGCAATTTTATCCATAATAACTCAAAACCGGAAACAACTCAGAAGTGTTTCAAGGAGGGAATAGTTAAGCTGTGTTAATATTCATACCTGGAATACCACTTATCAATAAAAGGAACACACTTTTGATGCAAGCAACAACCAATTAAGTGAATTTCCAGAGAATTCTAGATGAAAAACCCAATCCCCAAAGGTTACATTCTATATATTTTCATTTATGTAACATTTTTGTAATGACAAAATCACAGGAATGGAGGACAGGTTAGAAGTTCCAAGGGGTCAGGGAGACACGGTGGGCAAAGTGGATGTGGATGAGGCTCTAAGAGGTCAACATGAGGGTTCCCTGTGGGGATGGAAATGTTCTGCATCTCAATAGAGATGTATGAAATCTAACTTATGCACTTGGAAATATACTGGTAACATTTGTTTATTGAAAAAATACATATATATTTCAAGTATAAATTAAACAACTATAAGTTTTGTTAGACTGCATAGATATTTGCCTCATGGATCTTTATGATATTATTGTAAGGCCTAGAAGATACGTCATGTTTATAGTGCTATTTTGTATATGACATTATTAATATTAATAGCATCATTTATGTTCATGATAACCATTCAATTTTTAATAAACATTATTTTCCCAACTACTATTACAAATATCAATATTTATTTGATGACTGTGTCTCTCCATATTTATTCATGCTTTCTTCTGTATTTTTCATTAGATGTATCCCCACAAAGAAAATTTCTCAGGGAATAAGTAGGCTTTAATTTTGGAAGTATAATGCAAAACTACCCTCCAGAAAGGCTGTGTCATAAAACCTTTTCATCAAGACTGTATGAATGTTCCCACTTCTCCAATATTAATTGACCTCAAGGAATGGATACCAGCCAGGAAACTCTCACTTTGACAATCCCAGAGCAAAATTACTAGCTATTATTGTGAAAGAGGCAAAGGGGTATTCAAGTAGTGAAAACTTTTATATTCAAGGTTGAATAACACAGAGTGAAGCCGAGAGATGGAAAGAGAGAATTTATGCTGTTTAAAACCTAAGAAGGAATTCAAGTCAAAATGGGGTAAAATCAATATTGTTTATCATAGTTACCTTTCTGAAGGCAACAAATGATTGTATTGCTTCAGATAAATTATTATAACAAAAAACAATCTGTGTATTACCGCTTCAAATTAGCAATGTATTGTACATTTTCTGCCCATAGTTTCAGGAACATATTCTGATGAATTTAATTTTAGTGCCAAATCATTCAGATGCCCATTAACACTGGCTAATATCCCTCTCCGTTCCTCCTAGAGCTGTCTACACATAGCCGTAGGTTTTATGTCCTGCTTTGATCCGCAGTAGAGGAGGCATTTTCTTAGGGTCAAGAGATTTTTTTAAAAAATTTTTATTTATTCGAGAGAGTGTGTGTGCAGGAGTGGAGGGGAGGAGCAGAGGGAGAGGGAGAAGCAGACTCCCCGCTGAGCAGAGAGTGCCATCTGGGGTATCGATCCCAGGACTCTGGGATCATGACCTGAGCTGAAGGCATATGCTTAACAGACTGAGCCACCCAATGCTCCCCAGGGTCCACAGATTTTAAAAGGGACAGACTTAATCTTAGCTTATCAAATCCCAGTGAAGATAGAAAGACACAAAAATAAGTTCCCCAGCTTCAAAAAATGTAATAAAAAATGTCATCAAAAAAAGCTTTTGATTCCTCATATGTAGTAGACAATATATGAATAACCAATCTAGAGTTGATTATTTTGTTTAGATACAGCTGAGTTTTTTTTTTAAAGTTTTATTTATTTATTTGTCAGAAAGAGAGAGTGAGCCCAAGCAGGGGGAGCAGCAGGCAGAGGGAGAACCAGGAACCCCACTGAGCAAGGAGCCCGGACTCGGGACTCAATCCCAGGACCCTGGGATCCTGACCTGAGCCGAAGGCAGACTCTTAACCAACTGAACCACCCAGGTGTCCCACAGATATAGTTGTTTTAATGAATTAGTTATATAGAAATGATTTAGATAATCCTAGAAAATGAATTTAAAACATATAAGTTGCTTTTATATCATTATGCTTAGAAAAATAGATTCATGGAATAGAGATTTTGTGTGGTTTATGAAGTTGTAAGCATAGTCGGCCAGCCCTGCGATGTAATCCTGACTCCACCCATCCTTTCCCAGCATATGACTTTAACAAGCTATTACCTCTTTAATCTTCCTTTTCCTTTATCTGTAAAAGGCAAAAGAAAACCTGCCTAAAAGGGTTTTTGTGATAACTAGAGATAACGTCATATACAGTGCCTGATACAGAAAACCTAATCAATAACTATTATTTATGGTGACTATCGTAAAGCTGGTGCCTTACAGGGGATTTCACCCAACACAGTGAATTATACTTATGTTCCGCATATCTATACTGGCCAACTAAACTGGGAGTTCTCTGTGCAGTGATTATGTCTTATCTCTGTGCCGTATTATCTAACACGTGGTTGTTGCTACATAAATGTTTGCTGGGATCAACTGAAAAATTCCTCAAGTTCCTGAAACCATCTCGTGCCAGATACAGGGATTACTACAATCAATTTTAAGGATATGAATAGAACGTTTATGCAAATAATTAAAGTAGACCACACGGATTTTATGCAATTTAGATCACTACTGAGTATACTTTTAAAGCTAATCAGTGCATCTAAAAATCTATATTCCTTATCACCATTCTTAATATGTAGTTACTGATATCTTAAAGCTTTATAAGCCAAGGTTTGATAAATGTTTCTGAAATTAATTCTGTATGTATAGCCAAATTTATTCAAAAATTTCAATAATTTCCTGAAATACTTTGTCATGTATCAGGAAGAAGGTAAACTTCATATAAAAAATCATAAAAAGAGAATATTTAAAACTTCATATATCCCAAGAGAATGGAGACAAATGGTTAAATATTGAGACTCATGGGAGAGAAGTCAACCTTGATCTCCTTGTGTTTTCTCTTTGGTGATGACCTAGTACAAACACAAATACTGTTGATTAATGAACTTCTGATGCAAACTGTATCTACCTCTTACTAACATATCTACATTCTATGAGTCTCATGGCTTAACTATTATTAATATTATATCATATTATATATAGTATTATTATAACATGAACATATACTTATTGTATTAATATTATGCAATATTTAAATGTTTTTTATGTTTATCAAGTGCATGTTATTTCTTATTACTTTTACAAATCGCCTACTATTCACTTGCCTGAATACTCAGTATGGACCCACAATCAAAGTATGGACATTTTTAGATCTTTTTGACCTTCGTTTTCTTTCTTATGAGTTTTAATTTACTCATCAGTTCTGCTATCATTTCATTCCTAACTTTTCGCTGTGTGTGCGTGTGTGTATGTGTGTGTGTGTGTCTATTTGTGCCGTTACTTGTCTATCTGCACCCCCGGCCCAACCTCCAGCAGAGCCAGGTGCTTTTCCTGAAGCAGAGTTCTCACACTCTGCCTTCCAAACCCAAATGGACACGTATGATTTCGACTTCTAATATCCTGCCGTCACGGTATGTTTCAGTGCGATGATTACTGTGATATGCCGTACTGATGTGTTCCGATAGAGAAAAGGCATATAAGCGATCCTCCCCATATAGGTCATTTCTGTACATTTTTGAAGTGACCTTTCAGAGCAAAGTCCATCCACTGTGCTGAATGTTTCAGGCTAGAAGGGAAGTGAAGTTACCTTTATGTCCGGTCCACCATCCGGTCAATACCAGATAGCTAGAAACACACAAGTGCTCCTTTCTTCATGCGTCCACATGCACAGCACGTAGGCAATCGCAGGGTTGAGACAGCTTTCCTGTTTACACATTCCCTAACCACTCCCTCGACCCCACTAGCTTCCTTCTACCTGAGGAACCCATCATCCCTTGCCTGAACACCCAACAGCTGCTTTGAGGGATCCTAGTACCCGAGTCCTTCTAGTCATCACTCATCAGGGAGACTCATCCTGCAATCACGTCATGCCATGACCTTGTTCAAAATTCCTCACTGGTTCTCATCAACTCGAAGATAAATGCTCATGTTTCCATACAACATGCAGGGCCTTTGTTGTTTGGCCCACTTTCCCACCACCACCATCCCTGAACCCTACAATGTTGAGTCATTTGCAGTCTCCAAATCACAATGCACAACCAGAACACCATCTCTGCTTTTGTTGTCCTTTTCTCTGAACTAGTCAAGCTGACTTAGTATCAGAAAAACCTTAGTCTTCTTTCAAGTCTTAGATTCATTTATCTGTTTGGTGATACTCTATGTGGTTTTTACAAATTAATCTAATATCATCAGCTATTTTCCCACCATATCTTGTACATGATACTCATTAGTGTTTTTACAATTTTAATTTGCATGATTTTCTTCCTACTAACCTACATACTTTTTGAAGATGGAGACTAATTATTGTCACCACTGTGTTCCCAGGCAGTGCCACAGTCATGGCACATATTAGGAACTCAATAAATACTTGTTGAGTATGAGTGCAAGAAGGCCCTGGGCTACCACTCACAACCTAATTGGGTACGTTAATGACTAGCCCATTCCTTAATCAACCCATGGGCTTGTTTTTAATATTCATGGATCTGAAGGGGAAAGGTCCATATAGATCACCCGGTTTTCCTGTAAATAGCTCCCACCCAGCTCCTACTCTGTTAGTATGAAGTACCTACAGAGAGTTAGAGTGGAAAGGGGAAACATGGTCACTGTTAGTGCTTAAATCATATTCCTATGCTAGAGAAACATTAATATTATCTACTGCTTATCATTTAACATCCTCTAATACATAATATTTCTAATACTTAATATTATCTAATGCTCTGCCTTGTAAATATTCTAAAAATTGCTCATGGATTAACTCAATTAATGTATAGGTGCTATGGTTATTTTGATTTTATAGATGAGGGGATTGAGATAGACATGTTTTTTAGCTTACCCAAGATCTTATGGAAAGCAGGTGAAGGAGCAGGCAGTGTAGTTCTAGAGGCCTATGTTCTCAACCATTACACTGTATAACCTTATCATTGACTCTAGTGCCAAAAAATTTTGACTCAGTCTGTTTCTAGCCTTGTCTGATGAGTCCACCAGGAGTTATTTGCAAAAGGGATTTTTAACCTGGAAAAAAAAAATTGGGAAAAGGTTTCTGTGCAGGTGCCTGGGAGAATTGGAAAGGACTGCGGAAGATAGCATGGTACCCGTCTTGGATAATTGTTCTCCAGCAGGGACAATAAACTTGTGCCTGAGACTTAAGGAGAGAGGAATTCTAAACCAAAAATAAAAAGCTATTTGTACACGAAGCACAAGGCACGAACGGCTCTCAGAACTCCAGATGACAACTCTGGGGAGCTGAGCAGTTATCTCACTTCTGCATAGAGCACAGCATGGATTTGGCCTCTCGGCACTTAGAGCGATGCTTCTAAAACTTTAATGTACATAGAACCCCCCTGTGGGGTTGTTAACATGCATTCTGATTCAGCAGGTCTAGGGTGGGCCTGAGATTCTTCATTTCTAACAAGCTCCAGGCAATGTTAATGCAGCTGGATGAGAGGTCGCACTTTGAGAATGAGAAGGCTCCAAGGAAAAATTGAAGGACTTTGCTTTTAAGGTCTGTGCTGTGAAAACTTCGGTCATTAGCGCAGACATATGGACCTCCCAGCTGCGGTAGTGATGAAGGGCTCTTCGGTAGCTTTGCGGGCTGCCAAAAAGGGAGCCGTAACTACAACAACAGCAACAACAACAAAATGGGGGAAGACCACAAAAGAACCTGTGAAGAAACCTGCAAACACAAAATTATCTGATGGAAGCTTGGAGATGATCTAGATTTCCTGAGTCATTTAGCAGCGGTGAGAAGTCCTCCTTCAAACATAAGCGAAATTCTGATAGCTTATATTTTCATGGCAACTTTGAATTACCAATTCTGACCTCTGCTGAACTAATTCTTACTTCAACCCTTCCTTCCATAGGCATTTGTTTTCTGCTTTACAATTCTGACCCAGATGGACAGTTGACAGATGGACATTTTCCCCCCAACGTATTGCATTCAGAATTTTTATTTATTTTTTAAAGTTCTTTTTTCTTTTTTTAAAGATTTTATTTATTTATCTGTCAGAGATACAGAGAGAGAGAGAGCACAAGCAGGGGCAGCCGCAGGCAGAGGGAGAAGCAGGTTCCCTGCCGAGCAAGTAGCCCTATGTGGGACTGGATCCCAGGCATGACCTGAGCCCCGGGCAGACGCTTAACCAACTGAGCCACCCAGGCGCCCTATTCAAGGTTTTTAATGCACAGCAACTTTCAGTGACACTTTTGGGGCAGTGAAGGATTTTTATATATCTGAAAAGTGTGCATCTACTATTTTTTGTAAAAGTTCTTTGGCCTCCTCACCTCTGGGCATGTTTCTCTTGCCAACTTTCCCCATAAAACCTAGCCTCACGTGTCCTATTACATGACTACTTCCCTTCTCACTCCATTTCTCCCGCCTTGTAGCAAATTCCAAATTCCTTATTAGTGTTCTATGAATAGCAGTATGGCTGTTCCAGCTGACCCTTGAACAATTTGAGTTTGAACTGTGGATTTTTGTTGATAAATACAGTACAGCACTGTGAATGTATCTTCTCTTCCTTATGATTCCTTTTTTTAAAGATTTTTATTTATTTATTTAAAATAGAGAGAGTGTGAGAGAGAGAGCATGAGAGAGAGATTGGGCGCGGGCACACACACACACACACACACACACACACACACGCAAGCATGAGCAGGGGGGAGGGGCAGAGGGAGAGGGAGAAGCAGGCCTCGGAGGCAGGGCTTGATCCCAGGACTCTGGGGTCATGACCTGAGCTGAAAGCATACACTTAACCGACTGAGCCACCCAGGTGCCTCTCCTGAATGATTCTCTTAATACTATTTTCTTTCCTCTGGCTTACTTTGCTGTAAGAATACAGTATATAATACATATAACATACAAAATATGTGTTAATATACTATTTACATTATTGATAAGGCTTCCCGTCCACACTAAGCTAATAGCAGTCAAGTTTTTGGAGAGTCAGAAGTTACATGTTGATATTGATTGTGTGGGGATCGAGACCCCTAACCCCCACAGTGTTCAAGGGTCAGCTGTTCTTTGTTTTACATAGACCAAGCCATCCAAAACCCAGACATCCCCTCCCAGGGCTGCCTTTCAAAGAAGCCTCCCCAAACTAAAAATAAAAGGTAATTTTTAAAAATTCCTTCTTACAGATCCCTGGTGGTAGAAATTAAAATAACTTTTTCACCCTACCACCTATGAATGTGTATTCTTCATTGATTGTCAAATGTATGGGTAGTACAATCCTATATGTGCCATTAAGGTTTGCAAAGAATTCCACTGGCGGGGTGCCTGGGTGGCTCAGTCGTTAAGCCTCTGCCTTTGGCTCAGGTCATGATCTCAGGGTCCTGGGATCGAGCACCACATTGGGCTCCATGCTCCGTGCTGGGAGCCTGCTTCTTCCTCTCCCACGCCTCCTGCTTGTGTTCCCTCTCTCGCTGGCTGTGTCTCTCTGTCGAATCAATAAATAAAATCTTAAAAAAAAAAGAATTCCACTGGATTTCACTAATTATTTATATAGAAGTTGCCTCTCACCAAGTTTTTTAAAGCACAGTTTAATTAATTTGTGTTTTTAATTTATCTTAGCCATTTAAATAAAAAATATAATTATTTTATTTTTACATATATACTTATGTATATTTAAATTTACATGAACGGATAAAGGTAACCCTATACCAAAATGTTTTTAGTTTGGGACAGTATTTTTCTTCATTTTCTTTTTTGTTTGGTTCCTCCTTATTCCTCTTCTCCTTCTCCACTCTATATTTGAGCCCTATTCCTGCCATACTTATTAAAAACTAAGTACATGTCTTCCTGTATTATTCACTGTACTGATAGAAACGTACCTAGAGCCCTACGCGTATCGCACCCATGTGCACACTATACATACACAGGAGAAGGGAGACTGCTCGTTTCCTCAAAAATACATCCAGGGAGTGCCTCTATCTAAACTTATAAAGTTATAATTGAACCTTTTTAGAGACTATGTTTGACTTATTAACATTTACAAATGAGTAGAAAAATGTCTATCAAATTACCCTTTCTCGAAAGCAGTGAATTTATCCCCAAGTAATCAGCAAGAGCAATCAATAAAACCATACCTTTTATAAACTTTAAATTATTTTATAAAAGCTAACATCCAAATCACTAAGATAACTACAGAATTATGCCATCAGGGATCTCACCCCACTTTGTGGGTAAGAACCAAAAATGAAAGTTGTTGGTTATTGTTAAATTCACTAGGAGAAGGCAATTATGGTTTCTCTTGGACAGAGGCATTGATTTAAAGACCAATTGTTTACAATACATTATGAAGCCTGCATTTGGAAGCCTCATTATGCTTTTTTATTGACGTAAGGAAGTTAAGCAATATTTTTTTCTTTTACCAAGCAAAGCTCATTAAGTCCCTTTTCCTACATTTATAACTTCATTACAAATTCGTAACGAACCACAGGCATCATGCGCCGAATGCAGTACGGTGTCACACAAAGGCTCCTCTTCATGCTAGTTCGTATTAATAGCTCAGCAGGCACAATGCCAATTAACCTGCATGACCTAAATGGAAAAGGAATATAGGTTGCATTTAAATGTTAGAACAATGCAGAAGACTGTGCTAAAATGTCAGGTCAGAGGGTGATTATAGGAGGGGAAAAAAAAGAAGATATAAAAAAAGAAAATGCATCATAACGGCCAGAGTCAAACAACAATTAACATACCTGTTTGTACCAGACTGTTTAAATAATGGCCATCTCGTGAGCAGTAAATAACGTGCCTGCTTTTCCTTTTCAGCAGCAGGCCATTATTAGGAGAGCAATTCAGATAGTCACCCTGGTCAGTAAAAGACTATCTGTTTTCATATCTGAATGCCTATTTCTGGAAACTTTATATTAGATTGCTGGATTTTTGCACAGAGCATGTCAGAATGTGCTGTGTGTTGGCACGCTGGAGAGGAAACTGCATTGCTACAGAGGCCTTTTTATCTAGAATCTCTTGTTCTGGGTCCCGGCTTGGCCCTTCGTCTTTCTTTTCACAGTAGGCAAAACCGCTAACAATGCTATCTTTGCCTCACAGAACCGATAGAACACACCATTTATTTGTTATTTATTTCTTGTGTTTCTTCCCGATAGATGCTCTGTGGTGCTGAGCCCCTGACCTGTGGTAACATCTTTTACTTCACAAACGACCAGACTCCAGCAATATTAGTCCGGCAACAATAAGAAAGACGAGGGAAGGAGAAATGTAGGAGACTCGGTGTGGTGGAAGTGAGGTATGAGAGGAAATGGAAAGGTAAGAAATGGGGTGATGCCAAGTGCAAGAAATGGAAGATTAAAAAATAATGAAACCATTAAAAATGTAAGGGCTTCTGCCGATGCAGAATTCTTTAGACTCTTGTGGCTGTTGATTGTCTTCTTGACTCAATAAATCTGAGCGATCACCTGAAATCTGTAATCCTGTCCCCAAATTCTTGTATCACAAATGCTGAGGTCTGTAAGTAAGATTAGTAAGGATTCTGTTTGTGGTTTCCATCACCCACACATTGTTGTTGGTTGCCACACACACACACACGAACACACATACACACACAAGTAGAATTTTTCATAAAGTTATATTACTATTTTAAAATATGTATTGTGTGTGATAATTATGACCTTAGACAATTTTGCAGAAAAAATACATCCAATGAAAATTGGACAAATTTACAAGATAAACAGGAGGCAAATAAAGCTATTAAATCATACCAAATTTACACCTGATCTTTGTTATCTATCCCAAGCACTACGGTGAAAAGCTTTGATCACTATTGTTTTATTTTCAGTTCTGTTTATGCTATTTAATATAGTTCCATACTATATTTCCATTTAGGACAGAGTATGCATTCTTTCCATTTTATCGATAGTGTGGTATTTGTTATAATTTATCCTCATTTTGTTGGTTGCTTTGGAGAGGTTTCTTGTTTTTGTTTTGTGGTGTTTTTTTTCTCTCATATAATATACTGCATTGAGTTCTTTGCTTAAAAAAAAAAAGTCTTTCTTCAGATGTATTTCCAGGGTGTGGATTCAAACATGAAATTGCAAAGTCCAAGTTTATATTTGAATTTAAAACTTATTATTTCATTGTTTTAGTTAATAAGAATCTATTTGAATCTTAACATTATTGTAATCCCCATTCCTTTAAATGGTAGAAAGATTGTGTTCTTATGATGACTTACTATCTGTTCGCTTTGTGTTAAATTATTTATTCACGTTGAGGACTTGCTACCTTTAAATCAACAATTATCTAGACAGTCTGGTCGTATCATAAGGATAGACAAGTAGATCGATAGAACAGATTCGATAACCCCAAAATAAACCTTAAATTTGTGGTACATTGATTTTTTCACAAAGGTGTCAAAGCAATTTGGTAGGGAAAAGATGGACTTTTCAACAGAATGTCCTGAGACAATCAGATATGCACATGCAGATCTTTATCCTTATCTCACACCAAACACACAAATCAGCTTAAAATAAATGACAGACTTAAATGCAAGAGCTAAAACTATAAACTTAAAACATATGAGAACATTTTCATGGCTTTGAATTAGTGAAAGATTTCAAAGATGTGTCACTAAAGACGTGATCCATAAAAGACACAAATGATAAACTGAATTTCATAAAAATTAAAAACATTTGTTTTTAAGGACACCATTAAGAAAATGAAATGCAAGACGTATACTGAGGGAAAATATTTACAATTCAGATATGATAAAAAATATTTATATTTTAAATATATATAAATAATCTTAGCCCAATAAAATGATAAAAATCTTGGAATTGATAACTCGTCAAAGGAAATACATGCTTGGACACTAAAGACATAGAAAGATGTTCAATGTCTTTAGTTATGAGGAAATGTACATTAAACCACAATTAGATATCACTTTACAATGAAATGGACAGTAGTAACTATGGCAAGAACAAGGAGAAAGGGGACCTCTCATACCTTGCTGGTGGGAAAATGGCGAAACCAGTTTCAAAAATTGGTAATTCTCAAAATGTTAACCATAACTTTACATACAAACATTTTGCATACAAAATTCACTTTTGAGATTCTGCCCAAAAGCAATAAAAACACAGAACTACAAAAAACTTGTGTGAGAATGTTTATAGCAGCATTATTCATAATAGTCAAAAGCTGGAAACACCCCAACACCATGTGCTATAACCACCCAACGAAATACCAAACAGCGATAGAAAGGAAGAAAGTACCAATACATCGTGCTACAACATGGAAGACCCACAACAATATTATGGTAAGTGAATTAGTTTGGACACGAAAGACCACATATTTTATGATAGGAAATGTTCAGAAAATAAAAAGGCAAATATAGACACTGAAAGGAGATTAGTGATTGCCTACATCCAGGGGTAGGAAAAGGAGGGATTGCATTGCAAAGGAGGGAACTTTTGGGGGTAATGGAAATGTTCTAAAATTGAATTAGTTGACTGTTGCACACTTTGTGAATTTACTAAAAATCATTGAATTGAATGTTTAAAATGAATAAATTTTATGTATGTAAATTCTACCTCAGCAAATGGTTAAAAGCCAAATCCCTTGGGTAACTGAGAGCATCAACATTGAATTCAGTACTGAAACACAGTGTTTTGTGTGATGTCATGAGCTTGTGATAGTTGCATAATCTTGACTGTGAGTGACTTAAATGAATTATGCATGATTTCTCTGTACCTTTTAGAGGTTTATGCCTGAACTCTTCAAAAAAATCCATACCTATTAAACCTATGTTTACTATCTTGAGCCTTTTTCCTTTCAAGAAATATATTTTGGTTGCCTGTTAAGTGGGATGCAGAGACAGGAGGGAAAGTTGAAAACTGTGAGATAGGGCAGAGCCAATTCACTGACAACTATGTTAGCATAGGAAAGAATTTAAATGAATATATTAATTTGTCTATAAAGAATTCTAATTTCCAGAGCTACTCTTTCATTGGACACCAGTTTTATGTATCCTTTTCTCTACATCACTAAAGTAATAATTTAAAGAGATGTAGAAAAGGCAATTATAATCCCTGGAAGTTACCAAGAAAGATCTGCTCGTATATTTGGAAATAACACACAAAATCGATTTGTATTTCTGTAACACATTTGATAGGGCTTCTTAAAATACCCTGTAGTACATTTAAAGTAATGCATTTTCTCAATAGATTTATTATTACATATTTGGTGATTTAGTTTGGCCTAGAAAATTAGATAAAGATCTAATGAAATACACTGGAAACAAATAAATAAGTTGAATTATCAAAAAAATATAAAGAATTGTCCATTAAGGGTAGTATTGTTTTTAATCCCCTTTCTTTTATTTTCTGGTTTTTTTTTTCAGGGAGGGGAGGGTTTGGATGTCTATTCTTCCAGGTAATATCTTTCCAATTTAGTATATTATATATACATGGTAGCTATCTTTTAAACCTCTCAGAGACAGGAATCATATTTTATTCATTTTTGAATTATCAAAGTCCTAAAATATTTGAGGGCTGGTGGAGTTGTTTGTTGAGAAGGAAGGTTTTAACTATCAGTACATTCCCGGGCAGTGGTATAAACACACTTCTTAGCTCATTTGGCCACTAGGAAAGCCTACCTTTTGTTTAAGAGGCTTTGAAAAGGAAATGAATCTCTTATACATAGTGTTCTTATGCCCAGGTATTTGTACATCCTCTCAGAACTTAAAAGGGATTCTTTTAAGTTTATGATATAAATATATTATATATATATATAATATATATATAATATGTGTGTGATATATATGTGTCATATATATATTATATATATATTATATGTGTGTGATATATATATGTGTCATACATACTCTAGATGTATACATATGTGTCTGTGTGTATATGTGTGTATATATATATATATACACATATGCTGTATCTGATGTGCTTTTAGGCACACCAAGAGGTCTATCCATGTATACTTGTGTTTTCTTTGTTATTGTCATTGCTTTGGATTAAGAATTTGGTGTGGACAAAAATATTCCACTACTAAAAATGAACTACGTTAAGTAAAGCATTTGGTCTTTGGTGACTAATCACTCCTTACCCCTAGGTAATATATTTATTTATCAGGGGTCATCATAGTCAAAGATACAGAAAAGAAGTGACCATAATTTGATAGGCCCCACCTTCTTTTTGAAGTGTATGGAGTTGAAATACATTTATGAAAACAATGTAAGTTGCAACAAAGATTGTCTGTAAAGGTTGTAGCTTGGGTCAATTAAAAGGTCGATTAAAAAACGAACCTAGGATTTTTGTCTGCCTCTGCCAATCATTGCTTCTAAGGAAAGACAGAAAATTTCTTTCAGTAAAATAGTGGCAAAGTTGAAAATGTTGTTTAAATGTGGTATTAAGGTTATTCTACCCTCATAAAACAATTTGGTGAGTGTGCCTTATTATCTGTTCTCTGGAATTGTTTAACATTTCAATAATGTATCTCATGACTGATAGAATTTACTAGAGAAACCATCTATCCATGGAGGTTTCTGTCATAAGATTTTTATTTGCTGATTCATTTTCTATAATGATTGTAGAACTGTTTACCATTTCTATGCATTCCTTTGTCTGTTTGGTAATTGAAATATTTGCTAGGAAAAATTTCCATTTACCCTGAATTTTCAATGGCGTCAAAATAGAATGGTTCAAATATCCTTTTTTAAAATCATTTTATTGACTACAGCATCTGTAGTGATCATTTTTTATTCTTGGTATTTGGGTGCCTTCTTTTCCTTAGTTATTTATTTTTTTTTTAGAGAGAGAGAGAGTGTGCATGCACATGTGTGTGAGTTGTTGGGGAGGGGCAGAGAGGGAGAAAGAGAGAGAGAAACTCAAGCAGGCTCCACATCCAGCATGGAGCCCTACAAGGGGCTATATCCCACGACCCTGAGCCAAAATCAAGAATCAGAGGCTTAATGCACTGAGCCACCTAGGGACCCACTTTTCCTTCTTGATCAATCTTGTCAGAAGATTGTCAAACATTTACATCTGTTAATCATCACTATTTTTTATTTCCTTTATGATTCATTAATTCTTGCTATTATCTCTATTATTTTATTCGTCTTACTGTTTTCGTGTATTTTGCTCTTCTTTAACTTCTTAAGAGATATTTTTAGCTGATTAATTTTAATTATTTTTTTCTTTTCTAATATTTGCATGTATTTAAGATACAAAATTCCTTTGCTTTAACTGCATCTACACATCTTTATAAGTAGTATTTCTGTTACCATGTCATTCAAAGATTATCTAATCCTCATTATAATTTCTTTGAACCATGGAAAATTTAAAGCTCTTTCTTACTTTTTAAATATACAGATTTTTCTAGTTATCTTTGTTTTATTGATTAATAGCTAAATTGTGCTATGATCAGACAGTAACTTTTTTGTTTAGTAATTTGACATTTGTTGACACTTGCTTCATGACTCACTAGGACCTGTTTTTGTGAGTGATCCAGGTGTGCTTTTTTCTTCAGTGCAATGTTCTAAGGTTATTAAATTTGCTATAAATTTTATTTTTTCCAATATCCTTGCTAATTTTTGTCAGATATTTCAATCTGTTGCTGAAAAGAAGTGTGTTCATATATCCCCTTGCGAATTTGTTGTTATTTTCTTTTAGTTCACTAATTTTTTGGTGGGGGTGTGTGGCGGAGGGGCAGAGAAATAGGGAGAGAGAGAATCTCAAGCAGACTCCACCATGCCCAGCGCAAAGCCCCACCCAGGGCTCAATCTCAAAAGCGTGAGAGATCATGACCTGAGCTGAAACCAAGAGTTGGATGCTTAACTGACTGAGCCACCCAGGCGCCCTCCTAATTTTTCTTCATATATTTTGTGCTTATGTTTTTAGAGAGTTTTGGCTGAAAAATATTACATCTTCTCATAATTTATGCCTTTCATCATCTTTGGTAAGTGTTTTGACTTAAAGTCTGTTTTGCCTGCTATTAACATACCTACTCCAAGTTTATTTAGGACAGTATTTTCATTGTCTGTCCATTTGTGTCCTTGATTTAGGTCTCAGAAAAAAAATCGAGTTAAATTTTGTTTACTACTCAATCATACAATAGAATTGGTTGGTAAATTCCATTTTTATTAGAGCTTGCAGTTTTAACCACAGTGGAATTAGGAGACCTGCCAAGCAATTTCTGAGCTATAGAAGTATTAATTATGTCAAAATGTGCTTAAAATGCCCGTTGTTACAAAATTTAATACATTGTAATTACAAAGTGCAACACATTTTTAAGGCCTGTTTCAGAATTTAATTGATCAATTTTACAAACTTGCTCCCCTTTAGCTGAGATTGTCCCTTGCATTTTTATTTGCACCACATAAAATCTTGATAGGTAAGAATAATAGATTTTGATTTAATCAACTGAAGGGGGGAAATGACAATGTGTAGAAATATTTTTGAAATTGTCTCATTTTTTTTCACGTTCTAACAAATCATATATCTTTTTTCTATACTATTCTTGCTCTAGTTCTGTATCTAAACCACATTTCTAGAAATTCCGGTCTTTCATTTACTTGGTTTATGATTCCATCCAATTTACAGGCAATTTTTGCTAAACCCCATTCCAATATACTCTACTGCAATATACATAGTAATAAATGCTTCCAAAATATAGTCAGATATCTAATCATTAGTGCAAAGGTGGATTATCCAGTTTTTAAAAAATATATTAGCAATATTGTTAAGAAACACAGAACCTGAATGGCCCTCATAAGATTAAGAAGTTCTTATGTTTAGCTTGAATATAACACTGGTTCAAGTGGCATCCGAATTCAGACTTTTGTAGACTCTAACGTTATTAGCCAGTCTGCGACTTTTTACTAGCTAAAGTCACCATTGAAATCATTAAAATTACATCATTTTAAAACATTCATCTAGTATATACTAAATAAGATATATTATTTGGTTAAACTTAAAACAATGGTAAACTACTGAAAAATAAATAATATATGTATTCCCATATACATTAAAGTAAAAAAAAAAAAGATGTCTTTATTTTGATTAGTTCATATTTTTAAAGTAATGTAAGAAGAATCATTATTTTGGGTATATGATCACATATTTTAATCCATTTCTCATTCATATCTGCCTCCAATATTGTGTCATTGGTTTCCCTCTCAAATGTTTCTAGTATGGCCTTATTATTTTTAATTTGTTTTAAATTTTATGCATTCTTTTTCAAAATAGTGAAATAACTTTAATATTTTGACACATTCAAATATTTTTAATGAAAAAAAACCCCACCTCTCTACAGGTTTGAGATAACTGGTAACTGCTGATCTGAATCTGCTGAATGAGCCCGTCCTCAATGCAGTTTGTAGCTGCATTATGTACAAAGAAACAGAACAACTTAGATCTCGTAAACACTAGGAAGACTTTCAACCACTTAATCATATTGCTAATATATTTATAAAAAAGAATTAACTCCCTTAAAGAACCATATTAAGCCCACGAAATGTCTAAAAACAACGTGTACATGTGATTCACATGTCATTCAGTACCAAGGACCAAATATACACACCTCAAGCGAATTAGTGACAGTGACAATCCGTATTCACGTTTGCATCAGGGCTCTGTCCCCCTCAGTGGTGCATGCTGGGATGTGCACCCATCCATGTCCCTTCAGGGAAAGACTCGTTAACCCTTGCTACGGGGACGCTGTGAGCACATGCCTTCAGTTGTCAGCCTAAACAAAGGTTGCCTCTGTCCCAAAGTATCGAGGACGTTTTCTTTGACAGTGTTTGATCAGTGAAGGTACCTATAGGCCTCGTGTCTCAGGGGATGGGTAGTCCCAGAGCTCCCGGTGCAGTCAGCAGAGGTGTCATGGGACCGGTACCACAGCTCGACTTTTCCTTCTGCCGCTTCCACAGATCTTGATGCCCAAGACTGTCCTTCATCATCATCTCACGCTAAACGCTTCTCAAAGAATCTCATCTGGGACATCAGAGAATAAATGTGTGTTTGTGCAAAATAGAAAAAGCTCAAATTGAAGCTCCACAGAAGAACTCTAAGAAAAGTAGGGGAATTTACCACCACACCATCAGACTTGTTGCCCCAAGAGAATGTAGAGACTGGGAGAGAAGAAAAAGACAACTCAACACGAGAATAGGCAAAGGTTATAAAATGGACATTCACAGGATTTTAAAATATGACCATGTGCTCAATCCCTCTCGTAATGAAAGAAATGCAGCCTAAGCCTGCACTGCACTTAGGGCACATCCGCAGTTTGAAAAATGTAAAATAAAGTGGATGAGCAATTGTACAGGTGAGGATGGATGGGAAAGAGGCCAGCTGATCCCACAGAAGGTGACATTGTGAGTGGGTGCCAAATGCCTGCAGCTTGAAAGGGCACCATTTATAAAAATATAAAATTTATACACTATTCTTGACCCAGCAAACCCAGGGCCAGGCTTCTATCTTACAGATGTATCCCAAGACATACTAGATAAAAAAAAAGGAAAGGTTTGGATGACCGAATGTATGTTTGTAGTATGTTACTGTGTGTGGGAGGAAATGAACTTTAAAAACATAGCTATATAATATATATGATCCTAAATAATTACATAAACACAAATATGTCTGAGAGTGTGAGTGCATATAATTTTCTATGAATTCTATGTTTAGAACTGCATAAAATGTCTCTGGAATATTGTGATTAATATGTGTGTACATATAAAGAATATTTCTGGCTACATAAAAATGAACTGGCCATAGTCATTGCCTCTGGGGATGGAAACAGCACAGTTCAGTGAGAAAAGTATAGAAGACACACTTTTCACTCTATAGTCAACTGTAAATTCTGAATTTTATACTGTGAAATTACATCAAATACTTGAAAAATAATATTAACCAAAAATATTGAAACTCAAAGTTGTATCTAATATGCTATAACAATTACCTTCAGGTGATTAGCTGGAGATGAACCGTTAATTTCCCTTTAAATCAAATACGAAATTTTCAAGTGCTCAGATTTTCTGGAATTTCTTTGAACAATCCTAGGTATCCTTGCCATAATTATAAGTTAAAAACAATGGTCTCTGCTAACAGCTATGCCATCCTTTATCATTTTTTAAATATTCTATCACTAATTTTTCTGTTTCTCTTAATTATTTTGTAGAGTATCACAGGTATAGGACTTTTTTTCTTTCATCAATGTTGGCATGAACTTGAAGACAAGGATATTTTTATTTACATCAGTCATATTGCGGTACATGATACTGCTTTTCAAAAGCTCAGCATTAGAGCACTTTCGTAAAAATTAGATAAAGGAACTCTTTCTGTAAAGACACATTAGAGAAAAATTTCCACTCTGGACTGAGCAATTAGACAGAAAAGATTCCCATCGTGGGCACAGTGCACAGTGTACAGTACACAGAAGCACAGTGTACAGCTCGGTTGACTGTGCTGAGGCTGGGTATTGCCCCCTGGCCAAAGCACAAACCACCCAATACCATGGGGAGAGCTGCCTTGACCAGCCTAAGGATAGCGACAAATTCCAGGTACAGCTCAGGACTATTAGTTTACTTCATATCAACTAATGTAAGTTAGGTCAAAGAAAACTGACACCTTGCCCTGCTTCCACTTAGAGTGAGCTGTGTATTAAAACTCATGTCAGAGAAAAAGAAAAAGAACTTTCTTTGTTCTTTCAGATAAATCAATATAAATAAATAAACTTCTACTCCAAACAGAGCTGCCTTATCTCGACTTAGTTCCAGCCCCCTAAATCAATGACACCTTGAGCTTTTCCTGAACCTTCCCCCAGACGGAAAAACACACACAAATAATATTCTTGATTTTGGAGGGCTGATGTCTAAAAATCTATGACAAGTCTTGCAAATAGGATAATTACACGGAAAAATAGCTTTCCATCAGCAACTGGTTTCCATCAATAATCATGCTATACTTGTAGGGTTTTTTTTCCTTTTATAAATACTTGAGATATTTTTATTTTGGGAGCCAATACATCTTTGGCATACTTCTTTGCAAGTAAACATTTTTCTTTTATTTTTCTTTTCATATCTGTGTCTTATTTGACAGTAATCATTTAGATGATGCTTTGGTAGAAGAGCTAGGGTTATAGAATATGTATGGACGGTTTAATTTGTTGTGTGTTGTGTTAAAATCATAAAGGCCACTGTATTCTACTGTGCCAGTAAATCCAGTCCGCCATCTTGAGAAATACTTGGATCGCAACCACTTCTCACAAAATCCGCAGCCGTCTCCCTGGTTCTTCTGTCAGCATCTCCTGTGGAGATGCTTGTAGGTGCCTCCTAAATTATCTCACTGGGTTGTTCATGCCCCCTATCAATCTACTTTCAGCACAGCAAGCTGGTGTGATCGTGGTAAAAGGTAAATGAGATCAATGTCACTCTTTTGCTCAAAAGTCTTCCAATAACTTCTCATTCCACGTCAGGAAATTCACTGAAAGATTCCACACATCTTTACACATTGCCACCCACCACCACCTCCCATTACTTCACCTCGCCCTCCTCAGTTACCCCAAGTTAAATTGTCCTTGATGTTTCTTGAAATTAAATCACCAAACATGTTCATGCCTTGCAAATATACCCACTTCTAAAATGCTCTTCTCTAAGAGAGTGTTTGGCACCTCCTTCCGATCTTTATTCAAATCACACTCTCTCAGGCCCTCCTGGGTCCCCACTCTGGCATTTCTTATGCTGCTGACGTTCTTCTGGATAGCATATACCACTCTCTGCCTGTCATATATTTTACCTATCTGTTTTATTTACTGTTTATATTTGCAACACTGCAATACAGACTCTGTGAGAAAATGTTTTTTGTTTTGAGTATTTTGTCTTCTGTAACATGTATTTGTTTAGGAAATATATTCATTTCACTCATTGACCAGGTACTTGCCCACAGAAGAGCACTGGTCAAGCTGCTTAATGCCTCTGTGTGTCGATATCTTCATTTTTGTCATTTTTAAAAAAGTGAGTTCTACTCCCAACATGGAGCTTGAACTCGCGAGATCAAGAGTTGCATGCTCTCCCGACAGAACCAGCCAGACACCCCAATATCTTCATTTTTAATAGGAGCATAATAATTACATTTATTCCATTGAATTCCTTTGAAGGTTAAAAAGAAAAAAAATGCATATAAAAAGAGTTGTTATTATGCCAGACATATAGTAGGGCCCATTAATAATTATGTTAATAATTATGGTCAATGATCATGATTTGCTACATGATTCAGGAAACACTTGCTTGGATTTGGTTTCTTAAAACACAATAGCCCAAACCAAAACCCGACTGCCTTTTCCTTAAAGAGTTTAGCCAACCAAAGACTAATTGGCCAGCGAAGACTCGTGTTCTCAGAAGTTTATTAGTATTTGCTTGCCATTCTGCATTCGCCAGAACAGTAAGTACACTTCCAATCTATAATTTCATCTCCTTTTCTGTCTTGCCGATTCACTTCATTATAATTTTCCTGTCTATATATACTGTCCAACCAAAAATCATCTTATGAAACAAAGGATTCTCTTTTCACCAGTTTTATTATTCAAGCTGTGCAATCCAAAATGTACAGGCAAACATTTCACTCTCCCAAGACTTTATTTAATTCCCAGAGGGAATTGCAGCCTTCAATTCATTCGTCCCAAATCATTTCACTTTTTAATATAACTTCTGTTTAGATGTATTCCATTTCCGCTAAATAACAAACCACTTTCCCTTCCACAATATTGGAATGTTACTTATATGTACCCACCCTTTCTGGTTGTCATCCTTAACTGTATGCTTTTTTTCTTTTGCCACATGGTCTAAAAGGTCTAAAAGTTCCCTAGGGAACTAAATGCTGTTTTACCAGCAATTTAGTGATATTATTATTACTTCATCAAAAACTTTAAGAACACAAGTGTCAAAATTATTAGGTATTACTATTCTGCAATCAGCTTTATCTAAAGATCACACTGGTACGGTAGGTGATTAACATGGCATAATAAAAAATAACTAAAAAATAAAGATCACACTGATTTTAGGTATACTATAAAAGACATCATCTCAAATTCAATACAAATTTTTGTATTGAATTTTGCAAATTAAAATTTCAATATCAGATTTGGGAACTGAATTCAGAAGGTGAAATATGTATACAGCCCATTTCAACAGTTTTAATCAACACCATTCAAATATAAACACCAAAAAAAGTTACCTTGTTTTTACCTAGAAAAATGAAGATTTTTAAGGCCATAATCATAGGTTGTTTTGTTTAAAAACAAACAAACAAACAAACAAACAAAATCCCTCAAGCAAAAAACCAAACCAAAACAAATAGACTCATAAATATAAACAACACACTAGTGGTTGCCAGAGGGGTTTGGGGTCTGGGGGGTGGGTGAAATAGGGGACAGAATTAAGAGAAACTTCCAGTTATAAAGTCAGTCAGTCACAGGGATAAAAAGCACAGCATAGGAAATATAGCCAATAATATCATCATAACTTTGTATGGGGACAGATTGTAGCTACACTTTTCATGGTGAGCATTTTGTAATGTACATAATTGTCAAATCACTATGCAGTAACCTGAAACTAATATAATATTGTGTTTCGATTTTACTTCAAAAAGATTAAAAATGAAATACATAACATTAAGAAAAACTGGTGAGCTAAACATTGTTCTTATTTGTACTTTTAAAGTGTAATTGTGCTTTGACCTTACCACGAAGAGATATGTTTATAGATTAAATCAATTTTAAAAGCCCTTGCTGTTAGAAAGTAATTATTGAATTCAGTGATAGAGTGGACTTGTATGCACAGGCTTGTATTGATACTGGAGTTTCTTCTATAGGATATGATTTTAAGGGGAAATGAAAAGCCTAAGTTATCAAAGAAATAATTCTTGGAAAAATCATTCCCTTTTAATGAAGGCATTGTATAATCTATGTACTTGCATAGAAGATACAAAAAACAAATTCGAAGGATAGAAGATAAATGCCATTTTGTATTTGGAACAGGATAATGTTTAGTCTATGAACATGAGCAAAATTGTCATCTTCTTGTGTGCTTAAGTGGCACAGTTGCTTAAGCATCTGCCTTTGGCTCAGGTCACGATCCCAGGATCCTGGGATCGAGCCCCATGTTGGGTTCTCTGCTCAGCAGGAAGCCTGCTTCTGCCTGCCACTGTGCCTGCTTGTGTGCTCTCTCTCTCTGTCAAATAAATAAATAAAATCTTCAAAAATATCATCATCTTCTTATTGGCATTTTTTTTTAAGATTTTATGTATTTATTTGACAGAGAGAGAGACAGCCAGTGAGAGAGGTAACACAGGCAGGGGGAGTGGGAGAGGAAGAAGCAGGCTCCCAGCGGAGGAGCCTGATGTGGGGCTCGATCCCAGGACCCTGGGATCACACCCTGAGCCGAAGGCAGACACTCAACGACTGAGCCACCCAGGTGTCCCTTTCTTATTGGCGATTTTTATGGGAAAAGCAGTATCACGTTTCTGGCTGAATTTTTATAAATTGTTATCCAAATAAGCGTGTTAAAATGTTCAGATTTTAGCTTGTGAGGTTTTGTGGTGGTAGGGGCAGTGGTGGCTGTTGTTTTCTGACTTAAAGAGGCAGGCTATGGATTAAACTACATGAGCCTAGTTATTCAGTATCCATTGTAGACAGAGTAAGATTGACGACTTCATCTATGGTATCTGTCAAGCTGTCCTTTGCAAAAATGCATGTGGGAAGTTAATTTTCATTTTTTTCCTTCTTTATACAATGTTATGCTTGCCAGATTAATCCACATTGTTATCTGTGGTCTAGTTCCTTTATTTTCATTGCTTTATAGAATTCAATTACATAGACTTACAATTTATTTTTCCTTTCTACTGTTGCAGGACATGTGGGGTATTTTGTTTTTTCAACATTATGGGCAACGATATTGTGAATACTCTTTCATGTGTCCTGGTACGAATGTGCCTGAGTTTCTCTAGTGTATGTACAGAGGAGTGAGAATGCTGACTGTAGATGGAGACTTCTTTGATTTTAATACATAGGCCATATTTTTCTATGAGTTTTTCTGTACAAAAATATATAAAATAATTGTCCCTCATATCATTTTGCCTGAAAAGTCAGCCCAAATTCTCAGTCCAGTTAAAACACAATGTAAGACCTTATAAGTCACATATTTCTGTTTCATTTCTCTGTCTTTTTAGTTTGGTTGTGCCCTTGTGTTTGAATTTTTGAATAATTTTATTTAAACTTTACAATTCTTTGTATTTAAAAGGCTATCTCAGAGTCTTTATGGTTGGTTAAGAATCTGAAAAGCAGAAAAAAGATTAAAATAAAAATTAATAAATACACAAATAAAGAGAAGAGGCAGATATTCATAAGAGATATAAGGAAAGGAACATCTTAGTTTGAGAATAAACAGAAAACTGTATGTATATATCTGTTTAGTAGTGATTAGGTGAATTATATATATATATATATACACACACACACACTATATATATATGATATATATATATATGAAATATATATGTATATGTAATGTATGAATGTATTCCAATAAAAGTCTCACCATCGCAGGTAAGATCTGACTCAGAGATATACATCTCTTCTTCAAGTCATTTTATAAATCTCAAAATTTCTATAGGACTGAACAACAATGTAATTGTTGAGCTAGCTGGAGGTTTATGTGGCATGCTACACATTTGATATTTGATATTTTTTTAAAGATGGAGAGAAGAGCAGAGGACATATTCTGGCAATTTCCTGTTGGCCTAGAATTTGGGGGAATTTATCTGCTCAAATTGTTAAATTCTTTTCAGAATTATCGTACTCTCCAAGGCAGACAGAAAAAAATTCTTCATATGCTCCCCATCTCCTATTGTCAATGCTTTATGTAATCCCCATACTTAAGTGTTGGCAGGACCTGTGGCTGACTTAAACGAATGAGTGTGGCAAAGCTAATGCACTTTAGATGGTTACATACATGTGACACATAAAAAGTATGGCACCTGTCTCTCTGTCCGTTCCTGGCTTTGAAGAAGCAAGCTACCATGAATCCTATAGCCCCAAGGAAAGTAATATTTCTTACTTGTCTTGATCGTATTGCTTCTAAGTAGGAGAGTTATTAAAACATATAACTTAATTATTAATCAAAGATAAGCAGTCCCACATATTTCTCACCCAAGAATGGGAGATCACAAGAGTCATTTTAATTAGACTTTATCAGAATAATAGCACTCAGCAACTAGACTGCATATTTTCTGTTAGAAGCTACCATTTTGTTGATAATGAAAGGAATGCAGATTAAGGAAGAATTCAGTGGGCTTGTATCTAAAACCTTCTGTACGATGGGTGGAATTGTAATCACACACCCATTATTACCTGAGGAATGTATTCTTGCACCATAGTTCTGGAAGAGAATCTGATATATCCTCACTGGCATGACACTAACTTCTATTTGGAAGATGATTATGGAAAAGAAAATGGTTCTACAGTTGGGCAAAATAAGATATCATCTGTCTAATGAAAAGAATTATTGACTAAGCCACAGCATGAAGCAAATGGTTTGAACCATCCAGATTGTTTACACAAAGGCTTAGTGCAGACTAGAGTTACTGTATTTTCTCCATTACAATATCTGCTTCCTCCTCTAGACTGAACTGAAATTATTCTATGACCCAAGTGTTTCATTTGTAAATAAATACAAAAGTAGTCCTCCTAATGTGTTAAAAAAAGCATCACAGTAATTTATCTATTTTTCGTATCCTCTTTCTAATTGCATATTTATTTTGAAATCACATATATGTGAATTTAGGCACCTAAAATAATAATTGTTGCCTCTTTCTTCCCTCTCAAACAAAGAGCATAATTGTCACATTTTGAACTTTCTGGAAGTGTATATAAATATATGTATACCAAAATATATTAGGTCATTTATTTGAAACTATAATCTAGTTATTTTTTATGTATTGAATAGACATGAATTCTAACACTAATTAAAATAAATGCTTGGCTTAGTGATTTGGCAGCTTAGATTTTTTTTAAAACTGTTTTGAAATGGAGTTTGGCTGACTAGCTTTTCAGTGTTGTTTCCTTTTTTTGGTTTTTGCCAAGTCAGCTGCCAGTAAACATTTTGAGGAGACAGGTAAGTCCAGAAATGAATTTTCTCTGAGAAAGCCTCTCCACTGAGGAATTTTTCTGAGAGAAAACTGAAAACAAACCTGTTAATCAGACCAAAATGTGTCTGCCATGTTTAATTTTTTACTAGATATAAATTAAACTTGTTATATGGAGAGACTGAATAGAGGTTGGCACATGTCTAACCTAACCAACCAACTCAAAGAACATACACTGTATCTGTGCTCATTATTCCAGATATTGATTAGGGTGGTCAATTCGATTCAATTTCTACTGACATTCCCATGATCTATATGATTTTGGGGAGATCAAGACATATACCATTGATTGGCTATGTCTTCATTTTTCTTTCCATAGATGTGAGAACTTAGTTAAAGTTAAAATTGTAAAGGAGAAACTCTGATTTTCATCTCGTCAACACAGGTACAGGGATGAAAATATATGTGGCTTATATGTGAATATCTGTTTCCACATGTGGTCCACATTGATGGGTCACTATGTTGAACCCCCTAGGGTTGAAGGAAAGGGTCAATCTGTAAAAAATGTATTACTTAGTGAGATGTCTGATAACAATCAAGTTTTTATTTCTAGTTACTGGAAAAAGATATTTTACTGCATACATTTTAAGCTCTAGTAATTTAACCATTGTTAATGATTCCATTAATTATTAAACTTTAAAAAGTGGAAAACCTATGATATTATGTCAGATGACTCCAATGTATTTGCCAACACTATGTATTGCATTTTTTAATTCCATCTTGAAGCAGAGATGAATAGGAATTTCTCTTCTGAAACAGGTACCTAATTCAAAATCCCCTCCTGATTAGCAAGTAGTCCAATATAAAAATTGTTGTTTTCAATCTTTGCTTCTTTACAGTTTGCATTTTACCATCTTTATTTAAATTGATTTATTGCTTTCAAATGTAACAAAAAAAGGAAAGAGGAAATAAACTTTCAAATAACACTTTCCTTTGGGGAATGGTTCAGGTAATTTGGAGCGCTTGATTGCGATGTGTGAAAGTCTAATGAAATCTAAAAAGACCTGAAATTATTGGTTCTTTGGAAAATTGCTGGTTTTCTCCTTTTCAGATAAGGAAAATCACATAAAATGATTTCCTTTTTTTCTTCTTACCTGCCAGGAGTGAAATATTATATTCAGTTATACCATCTATATTAACCTTTGCAGTTAGAGTATATTTTTTGCTTTTTTTCTCATCTGTCTTGTGTATTTGATTTTATGCATATTTTCCTATAACATTTTGTAAGCCTCATAAATTCTTTTTCTAGGGGATATAAGCTGTAAATAAAGTTTAATGAAAAATATATTGGTTTCAGGAGAATAGAAATTGTGGAGTTCATTTTTCCCTAGTGTATGTTGGAAGAACCAACTTTCTAAAATACATATCTAATTCCATCATCCTTTTAAAACTTTAGAAGTTGTCTTCAACATAAAAACCCAACTATTTTCTGTGGGTTTTATTACCCTTTATGAATGGGTCTCTACTTACCTTTCTAATTATCTTCCATATCAATCCACTTCTCACATCTCATGTTCTAGTCTTTCTGAACTACTTATATTTGTAAAACAATATGGTTTCCAAAGCCCATGAATCTATACACACTGCTTCCTTTACTTCTCCTTTTCATTATCTATGTAATTTCTTCCAGTCTTTGAAAACACAGTCTTAGAATTTCTTACAGCAAAATACTTTTGAAGATCTTCCCACCTTCTTTAACCTCACCCAATCCCACCCACACAGATCTGAATTGGTCTACCTTCTTTCTTGAGACCCCATATTATCCTGTGCAATTACGTTTCAAAGCATTTAGAACACTATATTTTAATTAGCAGTCCAAAGCTCTCAAGCAAGAGCTCCCCCAATATAAAAAGCCTGTTTGACATTGGAAAGTCTAGTAGGACAAGTTTTAGTGGGGAAAGAAACCAAATAAGTTATGTAACCAGTGACTAAAAAAATAACTTACTGGTTCAGAATAGGTTATTGATATGAATACTGGTCATTCACGATTGTGCTCCATTTTGACTGCAACCAACATTTTGATTCTCATCTATGGGGAAAACTGCCCTCTTTGAGACTATATATAATGCATACTTCCTGAAGGAATTTTTCCCCTCCAGCTTTGTCATCAATAATTACTTTAACCAGGGGCGCCTGGGTGGCACAGCGGTTAAGCATCTGCCTTCAGCTCAGGGCGTGATCCCGGCGTTCTGGGATCGAGCCCCACATCAGGCTCTTCCGCTATGAGCCTGCTTCTTCCTCTCCCACTCCCCCTGCTTGTGTTCCCTCTCTCGCTGGCTGTCTCTATCTCTGTCAAATAAACAAATAAAATCTTTAAAAAAAATTACTTTAACCAGATATTAATAAGACTAGGGCTTATAATTAATCCTTACTTTTTAAAAGAAACTATATATTCCCATCATGGTATAGATCTCAATTTACCAAACATTTGGCACTTAATGTCTTCCTTATAGCTGAATATCAACTCTATAAGTCATCCAGAATGGAAAGTGCCTGGTGTTAAATATGAGTCTTATATTAGTTTGAAATAACTGGTTGGATGACAGAGTTCAGTCACATATCCAAATCTAGATATTTTAGGTAAAGTGGATAATGTGAAATATGAATCTAGAATGTAATGTTAACATACTATTGTACTACAAATTTTATGTATAGGGAAATAGAGAGCCATTAGAGCCAAACTTATACAGGGTCACAAAAATATGACTCTATAATATAATTAATTGTCTCTTTCTGCCACAATTTCCCTTTAATATAGCTTGTTTTATAAAACTGAGAAGTCACTTTAGAAGCGAAGAAGGGGAGGAGATAAAAGTGGATAGTAAAAATAACAATTATTTATTTAAGAACGTTCAAGAAGAAAGGAAGCCGTATTAGACTCATTAGACTCACAATGTGATATAGGGTAGGGGACATGCTATCTGCTTCATTTACAAAAATAAAGCTGCATCGAAGTGACATTTTCCATTTTGCTCTTCTCATTTGGTTACCCACTAAAATTTAAACCTTGATCAAAGTGTCGATGCCCAAGGGCCCACCCCGAGTCTCTGCATGCAGTTCATTGATCATTTGGTTAAAATACAATGGCATTTATTTCTAAAATTAATTTCTAGGTTACAAGCTTTCAGACATTTTAAGGGTCTATGTGGCATAGAAATGTTTACCTGTGAGCAAATACTGACACCAGCTTTTAGGTTGATCTACTGAAACTTAAATGCTTAATATGGTTTGAAAATCAAAGGGTGGGGTGGCCAGCCAAGAAAATAGTGGCCTTGACATACAAGCTTGACGTACAACGTTCAGGACACTGAAGTTATGCATGCTACTTTCAATCTATTTCATGAAACTGTTTTCCTTTTTTTTTTGTATTGTTTGTTTTTTGGTGTTTTGTTTTGTTTTGTTTTGTTTTGTTTTGTTTTGTTTTTCTCCTCTATGAAGAACTATAAAATAAAACCTGGTCAGACATTTGCTCACAGACTATGACAAAAATAGATTCCTAAGGGAATAATTAAATAATGTCTTGTTAAATATGTTTCCTCACGTGGAAATATGCCATTAATGAAAATGAATGCATGCCCTTATTTTTAAATCTACATAAAAATATATTTAGATTTCAGGAGGAAAGTATTTTTGTTCCAATTATATTCTCTTTATATAAAAGAGGATAAATAAGAAAAGTGAGGTAGTCAGAATAATGACCCCTCAAGTCCACATCCTAATTTCTGGAACCAATGAATATGTTAAGTTACTTGGCTAAAGGGACCAATGTGTATGACTAAATTAAGGACCTTGACATGGGAAGCTTATTTTGCATTATGTAGGTGGGCCTAGTGTAATCACAGAGGTCTTTAAAAGTAGAAGACCAAGGTAGAGGAGTCAAAACAAGATGTGCCCATGGAGAAAAGGCACATAGAGATTCTGTTTTTCTGATTTTAATGATGGAAGGAGGGGGAAACCAGCCAAGACTGTGGGTGACCTCTGGAAACTGGACAGATCAAAGAAATGAATTCTCTTCTAGAGCCTTTACAAAGAAAAGCATCCCTAGGAGCCTACTGATTGTAGCCCAGTGAGACCCATGCTAGACTTCTATCTACAGTCCGTAAGATAATAAATTTGTATTACTTATGTTGCTAAATTTGTGGTAATTTATTATAACAGTGATAGAAAACTAATACAGTTAACTAGAGTTTCTTCCCAAAGTGGCAGATCAAATATAAGCATTAATCTCTCATGCTTCCTGAAACACTGAAACAGAAGGCTTTTAGAGGGATTTTAAAGGCATAGCAGAGCAAAGATGTCAGGAAAAGGCATACTTTCCACTTTCCTTTGTTCTAATCAGGTCAACTTGTTAACTGCCCCTTCTGCTCCCTGGCAAAAACCTGAAGATTTATTTTTGGTTGAAGGTAAGACATTATTTAGAATTCAGGACCCTACACAAAACTGAGGATGAGGATGCTGTTCTGAAATCCAGGGATAAAGATAATCCTTTCCTGAACTCACGTGGCTCTCAGAACATTGGCCGGCAAGTACCTCTTCTGAAAAGAGGTGATTAAAAGAATCTTACCAGGGCAATGTTATTAGCCTTAAGCAACCCAAAGATTCTGACTTCAGGTACATAGTACAACCCTGTCACTCAACGGTGAAGACGGTGGTTGGACTTACCCCATACATTTGCACAGAGCCTCAATCATCTTTTTAATTGGCCCACTGGAAAATAGACTAAAACCCACATATATTAAAAATGACTAGAAACAGAATGTGAAAAATAAAATAAAATACACTATCATTAATAATTTGAAAGACCTAAGATCCTTTATCCATGAAACAAGGAAAAAACCCTTTTAAAAAAGAAACATGTAGAGAACCAAAATTTGTTTTAAATCTTAAAAATTATTATACAATAAATGAAAATCTTAGAAGAGAAATGAAATCAAATAAATGGACATAAATGGTCATAGATGATAAAATTAAGAAAATCTTCAAGAGAGTAGAGGGAAAAAAATGAAATGAGATAATGAAAGAGAACTATGAGACAATGAGAACACAATTCAAAGAGTTCTAGTATCCAAATAAGGAAAATCCTAGAAAGACAGAATAGAGGAAAATGGAGGAGAGTAAAGAAACAACTTAAGAAAATTTCCCTGAAGGATGTGAGTTTCCAGATTGAAAGGGTACTTCAAAATGGACTAAAATTTGAAATTTTAGAACACTGTGGAAGACCAGCATATTCTAAAACCTTGAAGGAGAGAAATGCTTCCTACAAGGGACTGAAACTCAGAATGGCATCAGACATCTTAATAGCAACATTGGCAACTAGAGAAAAAGTAACAATGTCACTGAAATTCAGAAGGAAATAAATTTCTACACTAGGTCAAACTATTAACGTTAATTATGAGGAAAATAGTAATTTATTTCAAGATCTTAAGGACTCAAAAAGTTTACTGCCGTATTTTCTTTCTCAGAAACTCCTAGAAAATGTGCTGCATTGAAAAGAGTAAACCAAGAAAGATGAAAGCATGTATTCCATGAAACAGGGAATGTGACGATTGGAATCCTCCAGGATCATGATAAAGGGAGATCCCAAGACAAAATCTGCATAGTAGACTTAAATTTACATAACTGGGCAGGTCAGAATGCTTTGGGAGAGATTTTCTCAAGAAGATAAAATTGTTCAAATATTAACATGTTTGATGATTTAATAGGAAAGCATTTCTAACTGGGAAAGACACTGTGGCTGAATTAATGGTAAGTATACATATTAATAAGCAAAGAAAAAACAAGACAATTATTAATGCTATGGGAGAAAATGCTGTGAAGGGTAAGAAAAATGATCAAAACACACGGGCTCAATTGTGATAGCACTAATGGAAACACTTATAATTAATAAAAAAATATAACAATATTGGAAATTTAGGGGAGGGTGGAGGTGGTGGAGGTACAGGAGGTAGCAGGAGTTGAAATGGAACTAGATCTTTATCTACCACAGTAAAAAGCAAATAGATAATGCCTCCCAATGGAAAATCAAGAAGAAACACTATAAGAACGATTATTAGAGATTTGCATATAAATAACAGCACCACCCAGATTTAATTTAACTAAAAACTGGCTCAACAGCCTGAGAATCAGTTTCTTCAACTGTAAAATGAGAATAATCTCCACCACACAGAATTATTGTAAAGAGTCAAATCATGTGTATAAATCACCATTGATGGGGGGAGCTGGGAAAGAGTAAGAAGGGGCTAGGATGTGATTCTTAATAAGCAGTGAGGAGCTAATGGGCCTCGCCGTATATGCTGTTTATAGCACCCATTACCACGTGCAGCCCAAATATTCTGAAACAGCCATGATTTCAAGGCAACTGACCAGGTAAAAAAAATATCAGAATTTGGAGGAAAAAAATTCTATTTACTGAATGATGAGGAGCACATTCTTTGAACTTCACTAGGTCAGAACCTTCAAGGAACTTGGCTTTTTAAAATTACTTCTCTGAGGTGCCAGGAAGTTGATGACATATTACAGAACTCGTCTGATGCCATTTTAGGAACATGCTTTTTTTAAGGAACATTCGTAGGAAAAGCAACTCAACACTTTTTAAAAAGGTGAACTGATATTTAAACAAAATTAAGAAAAGTACGTATTCTTCTGTTTTACTTACTATGGCTTTTGAAACACCGATTCAGCGAAGGACAGGATGGTCATGAAGATTCCTTTAAGAAATGCGGGTCTGAAATCGTCTGCATTATTATGTGCAGGTCCATATGACTTAAGTATCTCACCAATAAAGATCAAAAATAAAAACAACCCTCAAGGAATGAGTTGTGACGGACTGAATCGTCTTTTAGGAGTTAAGTGTCTCGTGATAAACTGAATCAAGGACTAAGATTAAGTCACTGTTGGAAAGTGGAAAAATGATGAACACACTGTAAAAATTAAACCCAATCATGTTTTGAATGTTTAATATAGTTTTTATAAAACTGTATTTGCAGTATTGAATACATGAATTTATATTTTTGTAGCCTAAATGACCTTGCACATTTAAATAATTAATTGCATGCCAGAAAATTCAATTAGCTTGATTCCAGTTTGAATATTATGTACAATGTAATTCAAGCACAAAGTCTGCAGTAGAACCCACAGAGGTGCTGTGCAATCAAGCTGTACTCTCGTCAAAGTATGGAACTGTGGACATTTTTCATAATACAGATAGGATATACGCCACCTTCTCCATAATCTCATTCTTTCTCCAACAGAAACAATCCATTTTTGCCCCGTCCTTTCTAGACAAATAGGCTCTTCAGTACGGAGACAACTAAATACATTTCTTAGTATTTAAAGCTATAGATGGATGGATTTAAAACCACATAAGAATTTTTCAGAAATAACTAATGATAAAGTATCCTTATTTTTAGTTTGTATATATTTACAGAACTATTCACATATTGCTGAGAAGAATGAATATTTCAACCAAAGATGGGCATTACCAAAATAATTGTATTTCTTTTATTCACATCATTTTGATAAATAGAATGAAATATTTTACCAGGACAGGAGCTATACCATGAAAATCCCACAAAAGGGACTAGTTTCCAGTTGTTAAGTAGAGTTATTCAGTTCAATGAACATATTACATTTTGCTTTCCAAAAGTCACCACACTGGTGGGCTGACAATTACCCTGGCTTCCGTTGACTTTTATTCTCTTTGATTTGAGCTCTTATAACTCCCTGAAATGGAAATACCAGAGATTTATGTTTTATTCAGTCAATAAAATGCATAACTTTTCGCTGTTGAGAAAACATGTCATGTACAGATTGAACAAATGTTACATGAAACCACTTTGATAAGCAGTCCTGCAGGCTGAAATACACGAAACGGAGATGATCTTTCTTGGACTGATCAGTGTCAAAAAAATCAGCGAAAAGAGAAGAAAAAGCAATTCTTTATTTTTATCCAAATATATCAGACTTCATAATTTAGTTAGTGTCAACAAAAACATAGAGTCACCATATAATGTGTCATCCAAACCAGGACATTCTAAGAGTGAAAGGGAGCGCTATCATTAATTACACAGGTACGACAGATATAAACTGAAACTCTCCCGGGGAAACTGGAACCTCCGACCAACTTAGCAATACGGGCTAAACTGCAATTACATGCAGAAATCAGACCTTTCCCATACATATGTGGAAAAGATAAAGGAATAGCATCACTGAGAAAAATTAATTTTGGCAAAAGTGGTTCTTTTCTCATTATTCAGACGTCTGTTGAAATATCACTCCCTCCCTAAGCCAGTCACCTCTTCTAAAATCATCAATTCTTTCTCCACCCAGTCGTTTTTCTATTTTGATGTCCTGTTTTTCTTACCTTAAACTGTTATTTTGAGTATCTTGAAATCATCTCCTTTGTGTTCTGTCTCGACAGGGCCCCTCCCCACTCTCCTACCCATATGCAGTGTTCAAATGGGCAGCGACCTCCTCTGACTTAGTCATAGCCAAATCTCCAGGACCTAAAACTGCCTAGGACATAAAAGGCATGCAAAAAATTTTGTTGAATGAATGAGTGAATACATTCAGAGAGTTTGTTTTTGGTCCCATGTTCTCCTCGGTACCAAAGACAAATTAGAATGACTCCTCAAATTGGATTATGGCTCTATTTAGTGTTAAGTATTTGGACTAAATGATCTATGGAGTTTCTTCCACTGATAATAAATCTCTCATGCCCCCTAGACTCCCTTCTCTCTCTGCTACTATTTCATTTTCTATAATCAGCAAATGGGATCAAGGGGTAGAACAGCTACCTCTATTCACAGTGGATGAATGCTCAAGGTTGATCATTTTGCCAGTAACAATTCCCTGGGATATGTTTGCACCTACAGAATTTGGTTGATACAGAGGTAGCCGGAAGGTATTATTGTAGTTATGATAGGACTGTTGATGCAATAATTTTCCAATAAGAAAATCATCACAGGATTGCTAAAAAATGGGAAATGATGGGACCCCAAACCAGCCATTAAGGATTTAGATATTAATAGGGAGAAATAGTTTAATTCTGGACAGACTTACAATGCAATGCCCAAAGAAATTTCAGAGGAAAATCCATGATTTTTTGATAAGGAGCACTTATAAATTTTCATAAAAATCTCTACACTCTAAATCTTGATTTTGTAGGTGTTCTTCTGAGCAATAGTTATTATTTCCACTAATGAGTAATAAATATCAGACCTTGGGGTTAGAAAATAGTACTGCTAAAATTACTTTGGTAGGCCAGGGATCCAAGACACCAATAAAATCAGCATTGACCAAACAAACAAGCAAACGAAAAAGCCCACATGGGTAAAATATCTTCAGTTCATCTAATTTAAAATTCTCTCAGGTATATACATAACATTCTTCCTGAATGGAGTGACAGGCATGGGTGGGATAGGTTCCCCAGATGCAGAAAAAAGTCTGTCCTGATACAGTAAATGCCACAAACAAGAGAACAGCATTAAAAAGAGACTCATTTAGACATACATATTTTAAGCATAAATATTTATCATCTGTTTCATTGTATTGTTGTATCGCCTCAAGAATAAATTATTGGTTTTTAAAACGACAGAAATTCCAGAAAAAGAGTGGAAATGTTACCAATTGACTCAGTGTGAAACAGGGACCATTAATTATGTAATTTCAAGCAGATTCTGATATATTCAATGTAAGTTGGCTACTGATGATTACAATGATTCAGCATTTGTTCAGAGCTCATGTTTCCATTAGATCATGTACAAAACAGAGTTCCAGACTTCGAGTAGTCCAGAAAAGGACCAATTCTTAAATCACCAATTTTTCCCTAGTACTAGCAACTTTTAAAAATCATAAAAATTTTTAGCATATTGGTATGCTCTAAAATTTACAAGTTAAATCTATAATGGTTATATTTATGCAGGGCCATAAATAGCATAGACTCATGTGACTCCCTCATATAAAGTACAACTGATAAACTCCCAGGACCTTAAACAGCAAAAAACATTAAATCAGATTTTAAAATGACAAATAATTTAAGGCTAAAATATTTGGTATTAATAATCAATGCCAGAAGCCTTCCTAGCCTAATAAAGTAAACATGCACAAGAACTACAAGTTTGAACAAAACATCACAATTTTATCAGATATATATGTACGTATGTATGTGTGTGTGTGTATATATATATACACACATATGTATATATATATATATATATATATATATACACACACACATATATATATAGTTTTATCGCCCTGAAAGCTATCCACTCATGTTTGGCTTAATACATATGTTAGAAATGTCGTGAAGAGTACCACCTCTTTAAATATATATATATTTTTTCCAGAATATACAATATAAATATACCATATATAAATCATGCCATAAAACTAAATGCAAAATTTGCACATTATTGCATGCTTGATGTGATAATACATGCCCGTTAAGAAGAACTTTCTTATGATGTCCTCCCTTTACACAACTTTTGCTTTCTGCACAGTGGCAATACTTGGGAAGAAAGGGTTCTCAAATATGCATATATGACTGGGGGGAAAATGTACCTTTCGGATTCCTTCGAGGATTACCTCATCAGCCAAATATTGGACTATTACTAAATCAAACAGTAAATAATGCCTATGGGGGTGTTTTGTTATGTGAATCGATCAGAGTTCATTTTTCTTAATTTGGCTGGGAGATTCCCTTCCATCCTGGCTGCTCCTCCAGCGATCTTTTGAAGCTTTGGTGGCAAATCGGCCACTGACTGGCTCATGGGGTCAGACAACATCTTGGTGGTTTTAGATACCAGTTTTTCTTCTGAGTTGCCAGGAACTGAACTTATTCGTTGAAGTTTCATGGGCAAATCTCCCAAGCTGTAGGCTTTTTCTGAAGTTGTAGAACTCATCCTCAAGAGTTTTTTGGGAAAGTCTTCTCTTCCAGTAATTTTCTGCAGCTTAGATGGAAGTTTTGTAGTAATGTCATCTAGCCCATCTAAGCAGTCTACAGAATTATGTCTTTCTTTGCTGTTAGTTATGGCTGGTGCTATTAAAGGGGATGACATCAGAAGCATCTCCTCCTGTTCTTTCACACTATAAGGTGGGGTGGGGACTTCAAATGTGGCATGGAACTGGGAGTAATCAACTTTGAAGAATCCTTCTTCTAAGGAAATCACAGGGAAGAAACGATGACCCCAAAGAACTTCATCTTCAGTGTAAGATGTTCGAGCTTGACAAGTCATCCCTATAAGCAAAAAGGAAATCTTTGATGAATTATGCATAGCAGAAGGAAACAGAAAGCCAGGTGAACCTACGGAATTCATTTTGCTTTCTTATTTAAGCTTTGAACTGTTTATCTAAGTGGACTGAATAAAAGAATATGTTAAAAGTTTTCATGTGCATAGTTTTGATACATATACTTTCTTCCAATGAAAAACACAGGGAACTTTTACTGTACGCGTTTGGAAGGCAGTACAGCAAGGCATAATTAATTGCTCTTCATCCGCAAACCAAAAGCAAAAATGGCACGGACCAATTTCAGAACATATGTGTCTCTAGAAGAAGTGGAGAAGTCACAAAATCATTTTCCCTTGTTCACGAAGCTATGCGATATATGCAACAAACCTGAATTTGCATCCGAACTTTACCACTGTATAAACTTAAGAAAGATACTTGAGTATCACTTCCCTCTTCTGTAAAGCATGAAAATACCTGCATCACAGGACTGCTGTGAGCAAGAAATCAAATATTGTACAAAAATGTAAAATGTGTCATACAATGTCCAATTAAAGGAGAGCAACTGTAACTATCCCAAGTATTTGCTTAATGAATAAAAGTTGAAAATATTTTTATATCAGATCATGGAAGGTCATCATGATGATTCTATTCTTCGGGACCTGTAAGGCCAGAATGAACTTTTCCTCAAGTCTTGGAAATCCATATGCTAAAATCAGTAATCTATGCCAATGTGATATTTCCAATTTTGTTCCTGCTATAGCAATCTCTGAAACTGGATGCTGGATATCAGATTTAAAATTTTGCTACTTACAGATTACGTTACTTGGATATCATTTGCCTCATGCTACTCTTATTTACTCAACCATATTCTCTTCACAAATTATTTATTTAGAGTGGGTTACTATTAAATCAGTCAACCTCTGATATTCATTACAGATGTGAACACTGGAAGCACATGATAATATGTTTAAGTACACTTAAAGCTTATTATAAAAATTCAGTCTTATTTTAGTCAAAAGATGTGATTTTCTATAAGTTGCAAAATTCACTTTCTTCTACCTTTACTATCATACTTGTAGTAGAGCCTATTAAAGTGTAAAATGATAGACACATTTTAAAAATGCACCTCTGTAATATTAAGTATAATTTAACCAAATGATGACAATCTTTCTGCTTACATTTCTATTCTCCCTCTGTCAGTTTATAAATAATTTCAATTGTGTTTAAGCCTGGAATAGACTGGATAAATGGACATTCTGTCTTTCCTCCCTGACTAGTGATCACACATACAATACGTGGAATTGGGATAAATGCACAACTGAAAAGCAATATTGAAGACAATTTCTTACTTGAATCTTTCCAAAATCTTGCCTTGTAGCTATTAGTGATATATCACCAGAGAAGCAGTTGTTATACTTACATACCATCTTTTTCCAGATATTTTTCAAATAACTGATGCAGAAGATGAATGCCTATCATATCTCAGGCACTGGGTTAGGTGCTCTCTGTATATTATTTCTAATTCTCAATATCATCCTAACAAGAAAACATTCCTATGTCCAATTTAAAGATAAGGAGTATAGCGCTCACAGAAATGATTATCTCTTGACCTTCCTTGGGCACAGATATAGGAAACTGTAGAGAAAATACAATATTATTCTAATTTCTGGGGGTTTGGTTGTTCTTTTTACTTTGCCATTATGTCTCTATTATTTTAGTTAGGAACCCGATTCAAAACAACTTATCAAATTAAGTGTCATGGTGAAAATCTGATACTGGCCAAACACCAGTCTTCATAGTCAACATCTTATCAGGAATACCTCCCAGAAACATTTATATATGGAGACAATAAAATTAGTTTAAAAAGTAATTTGTAAGTTTTATAGACATACACACAGTAACATCTCCCTTTTCAAATGATTTTCTAGCCTCTATTTCATGAGAAAAAATTACAGATAAACATTTATTCAGAAAAGATTCAAAAACGTATTTCCTGATATATTTATTTGACTTTATTTTTTTAATTTAATTTAATTTAACTTTATTTTTATTATGATATGTTAGTCACCATACAGTACATCATTAGTTTTTGATGTAAAGTTCCATGATTCATTGTTTGCGTGTAACACCCAGTGCTCCATGCCATACATGCCCTCCTTAATACCCATCACCGGGTTAGCCCATCTCCCGTCCCGCCACCCCTCTAAAACCGTCAGTTTGTTTCCCGGAGTCCATAGTCTCTCATGGTTCATTTCCCCCTCTGTTTATCCTCTCTTCATTTTTCCCTTCCTTTATTTTGAATAGTTTAAGGAGCTACCAAAGTACCTAGAATAAATGACAACTATCAATGTTCCTATCCATTGAGTTACAAAACATAAAATAAATAAGTACCCTATATTTGTTTAAATAAGTACCCTTTTTGTTTCTCTCCAAAATCAATCACTCTTATAAATTCTCTATGTATCTTCCCAGCCCGGATATTAATTTAAATTTAAGAAAAAAATCATAAATATATATTTACTGTTAAGTGGTAGTACTTCCTTTACAACCCCATTTTAATTCTTAAGTATTAATCCATTGAAAACTTATGGTGGGTAGAATTATCTGAAGGGCACACAGTCAATATAACTCAGTGTAGCATAGGTTTGTAGGTTTGTCCTTTGGTCATTATAAATGCATGTATATATTAATAGTTGAAGTAAATTCAGACCCTACACTTTGTTCAATTACTTGTAACAATGAAAGAGTAAATATTGATACAAAATTTGATTACTATCACCATCTTAGCTCATTTTGTTTTAGTGACTTTTTTTACATTGGGAAAGGAAGATGAAAATAAAAATCAAACTTCTGACCCCACTGTCATTATAACAGACACATTGCTGATCTCAGATGCTTACTCACCCTGAGTGGTTTCCTGTGAAGTCAACAGAAATCATAGAAAGAACTTCGGAGAAATTTAAATGGTGGGGAAAAATGGAGGAATAAAGTCTTACAAAAGTTTCACTTTGGGGAAACAGGCCATTGATTATGAAGGTGCTTAAGGTACAATGATATCTATAATGTCAACAGGTATCGCAAACATTTGTTCACATACAAATACCTGTAAGCATTGTTACTCAAATGCCAGTGGATGATTCTGACAGAAAAATATGGTGGGGAGATTTTATTCTACTATAAGAGATTAACTGCCATCCTTCCATAGCAAACCAATACTTGCGAGGCAGCATCTTCATAGAACTGGAAAGTATATAAATTTGGCTGTCATTTCCATTACTGAAGTAGCTTGTGAAAATTACCTGAAACTCCCTGAGCTTCAGTTCTCTCTTCTACAAAGCAGAGGAGTAGTACCTTCTCATAAAACCATTGAGAGTCTGGGACAAGAGCACAAAACAGTGCGTGCTATTAGGCAGTGCTTAATAATGACTGCTGTGTTTACTGTTCTATGGTGATCGTTTGCATTTCCTGTTGTCCCTGAAAATTAGTGTTACTGCATTAACATAAGGGGGGGGTAATTTTGACATATTAGCAATTTGTACCATATTAGCAACACAGAAAATTAAATTTAAAAATGGCCAGATATCAGATAGCAATTCTCTTTTTGGAAATGATCAGTTAAATATTCAAAATGTTTTAAAATATAGAAAAACATACATTACTCATATTCCCAATTTTTAGGGTTTCTTATTTTCCACCTGAGACTCTCTAATAGCTTGGGAGACTGAGTGTAGGAGCTTGGGGTGTATGAAAAAGGCCTGCAGCAAGGTGACTAAAACCAAAACAATACTTTAGTAATTATACCAAGAGTACTTGTCAGCACTTTCACCCTTGTTTGTTTTCTGCTGTTTCTTTTACACTTTCATTAGCTGTGGGTACACAAATATAAACATTTCCAATTCAACAACATCATAGTTTTTTAAATTTTTTTCCTTTTTTAAGATTTTATTTATTTATTTATTTATTTATTTATTTATTTATTTGAGAGAGAGAGAGAGCACAAGCAGGGGGAGCAGGAGAGGGAGAGGCAGGCTTCCCACTGTGAAGGGAGCCCTACACGGGCAGGGCTTGATCCCAGAACCCTGGGATCATGACCTGAGCCAAAGGCAGACACTTTAACTGACTGAGACAACCAGGCACTCCTAAGATTTTTTTTTTTCTTTTTTAAGTTTTTATTTAAATTCCAGTTATCTAACATACAATGTTAGTTTCTGTAGTAGAATTCGGTGATTCATCACTTACATACCCAGTGCTCATCACAAGTGCCCTCCTTAATCCTCATCACCCATTTAACCCACCCCTGTGCCCACTTCCCTTCCCCTCCAGCAGCCCTCAATTTGTTCTTTATATTTAAGAGTCTGGATTATGCTTTGCTTCTCTCTTTTAATTCCCCCCATGTTCATCTGTTTCATTTCTTAAATTCCACATATAAGTGAAATCATATGGTATTTTTCATTCTCTGACTGACTTATTTCACTTAACATAATACATTCTAGCTCCGCCACGTTGCAAATGGCAGGATTTTGTTCTTTTTGATGGCTGGGTAATATTCCATTGTATGTATATGCATGTACATCGTATGGATATTGGGTTTGGCCCTTGGGTCCTGGTAGAGTGGGCCCTCCATTCCTCCTTTCTGAGCCCAACATTAACTATCCTCCTGCCGCAGACTCTGAGTGGGTCGGGGTGGGAGGAGGGACTTTCCTAGGCCTGTTAGCTGGGCCCAGGGAAGGCCCCCACTGGGGCCCCCAGGACACTTCTCAACCCTCAAGGGCCTGGCCATGACCCTCTACCACCCTGGCACTTGAGCCCCACCCCCACCCCTGTAGTGCCTTTCACTTTCTTTTTTTTTTTTTTTTACCCAGAAATCCATGGGGGTTGGTAGGGATGAGTCCTGTCAAGGGGGGCCCAAGGGAGAGGGGAGGAGAGGCTCTCAGGAATCCTTTATTCTTGTGTAATAATAATACTAACAGTGGGGAAATGGGAGGGAGAAAGCCATTAAAACTGCTCTTGGTTTAATCCCCATTCAAGCTCCTCTTTTTATGTGACCTGGACATTTTGGACTTGATAGGGAAGGGGCAAGAGTCAGAGCTGAAGAGGTCCTTCCCAGGACAAGGCGACACTGACTGAGACAGGCAGGGAAAGAGCAGTCTTCCTCTACCCACTTCTTTGTGATGCCTTTGGCAGCCAGGACATTGAGGCATCTGCTCACACTCCTCACCTACCCCTCAACCCCTGAAAAAAAATACAATCCAGAAACAACAACAAAAAAAACCGTGGTATATACATATACTACTGCTTGTTTATCCATTCGTCAGTCGATGGACATTTGCGCTCTTTCCGTAATTTGGCTACTGTTGATAATGCTGCTATGAACATTGGGGTGCATGTGTCCCTTTGAATCAGTATTTTTGTAACCAACATGGTAGTTTTCAAATCTGGTTTCAACTCAGAATATTAATGTGCCGTCAATATATAATGATAATAAAGCATCATAAGTTGGATAACAGAAGAATGCCTATGATGGTCAATCTGCAGGTTAGACAACGTTCTAAGACACAATTGACAAGACTACTTCTTTTTACAAAAGTTTTCCCAAAATAATGTTAAAAAATAAAATACAATTGGAAAGATTAAAAGTAAATATAATTATGTTTCCTAAGAGCATGTGTGTAGCACAGTATTCTTCCTTGTAGGTTGTTTCATCTTATGCTTCTGACTCTAAAGCATTTTTAAATAATCCATGCTCACATTCATAATCGCAAATGCCATTTGAATTGGAATGAATGCAGGTAGGTGCAGAGCATTATTCACAGGGTACTAGATCCTTGCAGCTCTTAACTGGCAGGGTGGCTGTTTGCGTATTTTAACCAGATTCCAGACTTGAACAAATGTGATGAAAATCAACACGAGCTCATCTCTGTGGAAACTGGTAAAGCAACAGATGCTGCTACTGGAAATAGCTGGGACTTTTGATCCTTAGATGAAAAACATTTTGTGAAAAAAAAGATGTATTCTCTGCATTAATTCTTAGATAATAAAGCTATATATTGCTGCTTAATGTCTTCCAGCACCAGTGTGTTGACCTAAAATGATAGTGGCCATAGAGTCTTACCTTTTCTCTTTTGACTTTCCCCTTCCTGATTCTACCTCTAAGTTCCTCTTTAACTGGTCTGAACACTCATTCAAATAACAAGTCCGAGAGCTTTTTAAGTGAAAATGGCAAAGCGGGTTGCTGTTTGACACGTCCTTAATGAAACTTTCGGAATGCCTCCGATTGGGGTATTCTGTACTGTTTCTGCTCGTCAGAAATGGTTGCCTGCATGAGGTGGGTACGAGAGGGTTAAACACAATATAACCACAGGCCAAGGGGAATGTCTGGATGCTGTGACACAGAAAACATCAAATAATCAATAACTTCTGCACAGCAGAGGCTTTATCTAAACCTTAATATAGAAGTTGCTGAGAGAGGGAGAAAACTCCTAGTAGGGTGGCTGTGTTTTATGTGTGCACTAAACAAAAGGGGAAAAGAGAAACTCCCCTTTAATTAAGCCATGTAATAATAATGATAGGTAATAATAATCAGTAATATTCCTATAGCGCTTACTGTGCGCCGAGAGTCTTTCTAAGCACATGGTATGTGTTCTCTTGACTTCTCACAACTCTGAGGAAGTACTTGAACCCCAGCTCCACCACTAATTAATGTGTGACCTTGAAAACAATATTAAATCTCTTTAATCCTTGGTTTCATTATCTGTAAATTAAGGCCCACTCTACCGATTTTACATAGACATTGTGAGGATTAAATAAAATTAAGTGATATATAGAAACTGCATGTACAATAAATATTGCTCATTTTCTTCCAGAAGAGTCCCTAAATGGAAGTTATCTGACTACACTACAAGTTTTATTTATACATACACACACACACACACACATCTGCAAATTTTAGCCAAGTAATATACTGTTTTTCTTCATCAAATCTGTCCTTTTGTCTTTTTTTTTTTTTTTTCCAAATTGGAAGTGGTTTTTATAACTGAATCAACTAATAGCTTAGCCTGGGTAGCATGTGCTGTTATCCCCAGCAACTTCCTAGACTGTCCTGTGTTACTGCTCTGAGGATTACTAAATAAAGTCTGTAGCTGCTTCTTCCTCACAGTACTCCCCAAATTTTGCCCATCCCCCAAGCTCTCACAACTGTAAGGCTTACTTGGCATTCTTTGCCTGCTCTCTGTTGTGTTGTGCTGAGCTGAACTGAAGTTTAAACTATAAACTTTTTGAGGAAGTATATGATGTTTGGGTTTTTTTTTTTTTATCTTGTTTATAAAACAAAGACACTGTGTACACCACTGTTCAATAATACTAAGGTTATGGCATCAGGCTCCTCTGGGATATAGGTTGCAAAGCTATTAAGAATATATAAATTGCTTCCAGAAACTGCAGTTTTCAAGTAGATGGAATCCCTTTAAAGCGCAATATATTCTGCTCAGACACTTTTAGAGAAGAGTAGAAGTTTCTGGCATGCATTCAACCCAATATTATCCTCTATTATTTACAAGCACTTAGTTTTACAATGTGTTCTCAGACATAAGCTTGCCATTATTGCTCAAGCTAGGTCAAAAAATTCTAAAAAGATTAAAAAGATAAAAAGAAGAAGAAAAACCCAATTACATTTGTTAGAAAATAAAGTGTCAATAAGAAATTTAGCACCAAGATTTCAAATGCAATACTTTAATTTAGGTTTCTCAGTTTCCAGAAGGACAAAAGAAAAGAAAATAGATTCTTAATGACAACAAAGAAAATGCTAGACTCCCAAAAAGGAATATTAATGCAGGTGTGAAGAGTTAATGGCATGTAGGAAATATGACATATAATTCATGATCATACTGCTGAAGACATATTTAAGAGACTCAGGGTTATATTAAGCCAAAGAACAATGGCTCTGAATATTGAGGTTGCTGTGGTTTTAACCACACACTATGAGTAAGACCCTAGGCATATTATTGAAATTACAGTTACAAGGGATAAAAATATATTATTTATAAAGTTATTGCAATTATAAATTATATAATCTATTTAATGGGTCTACTGTATTACCTGGTAAATAATAAAGGCTCAATAATTGATAATTATTATCAATCATTATCATTATTGGGGTTCCAATTAGTTAAAAGGTCATTTTAGATATATTTTGATTCTTCAGTGATCACCCTATTTCTCAGAATTAACTCCAAGCAAATGAAATAATTTTTGCATTTTTAGTTTCTGTTAATTCGACACAGACCACGTTGTCCACATTTATCTGAAATAAGAGAAAAGGCCTATTGGTACATACGATATAAACAGAATAGTGCACTGTCAACATGGTCTACACTGCACAAATGGGACTGACTTTACAGTAGCAAATCCTCCCCTTGAAATACAATTAACTTCTCTGCCGTGTTGCCAAGGAGCTACCTTCAACTTTCCCCTCTCACTTCATACAGAAGCATTACAGGATTTGACCAATACACTTCCAACTGATTATCATTTCATTAACCTAACGGTGAAATGTTCCATTCTGAGAGTATCTCTTTCTCTTTTCCTTTATGATACCTATTAAAGCATGATTTTTTTTCACTGACAATTACAAAACCAAAACAATAGCTACCTAAATCTATTCCTTCTATAGTTTTCTCCTGTTAATATATGATTTTTAGCTTCTAAAACATCTTAGTGATGTAAATATAATGGAACCAAATTACTGTTGGGGAATACCCCGTCTCATAAGACTGACATGAGAAAAGATGTTTTTTAAAGGGCAAATGTAATACATTTCTCAAATAAATAAATAAAGAGCGCTTTTCAGATAATGCTGGAATTTAATTATTTTGAAGAACATTATCTCTAGTCATAGGGAAGAAAACTTTTTGAAATATTGTCTAAAGCAGTAATACACATGTCAGCTTTCAAAAACTGTTACATGCAAGTTACAATAATTAAATGCCTGCATTATTTCCTGTCTTTTAAAAGATATTCCTAGAACTTTACTTTAAAATATCATTCATTACCACTTTGTATGGGGTGATGAATTGAATGTTTGCGTCCCCTTAATATATAGGTTGCAATCCTAACCTCTAATTCGCATTAGGAGGTAGGCCTAGCAACTTTTAAACTGTGTGATATTTAAACAAAATAAATAAGTAAAATTTAAACAAGAAATAAAAAACAAACCCAAAACTTACCAGCATATCTTCCTAGTTCCTTCAAAATCTAGGTCTAAGGGTCCATTACAGTTTTATGTCTTTAAAACCTCTTAACAATAACTACAACACATAGTAAAAAATATATGTTATATCCAAAGTATTTTCTATGTATATTGTAATTCTCTCTACCATTTTATGAAGTATATACTCTTCTTTTTCTCATATGATAGATAATGATACTGAGGTATTGGGAGGGGAAATAGCTTGTCCAATGTCACGTGAAAAGACACAGTAGTAGCCATGGTGTAAAGTCAAGCTTTCCAATTCCATGCTATTCTTTTTAACCTCTATGCTATTCTGCTCCATTTTTCTTGAATGGATGGCTTTCCTGTTAAAAATTACTATGTTCCAGGCATATTACATTACCACATATGGTCCATGTTGTATCAAATCCTTGAAATGTCCTCTCTCATCTCTCCACCTCTTGACATAATTCCTCATAATCAAAGCTCAAATCAAATGTCATTAAATGTATGAAATCTTTCCTGATTTTTCTACTTCAATTTATTGTCCTTGAAATATACTATATTGTTAAGCACACACACACATACACGTGCATAGGCACATACGCCCACATTTCTCACCCACTAGGTACTATAAATATCTCAGTGACATGCATAATCAACTTCATTCAGTTATATTATTAAAATTATTAATCTATTAAACATCTCCTTTCTGCCAGGTACTCTTCTGTATGCTGAACTATAAGATGCTATGGCAATGGAGTGAAGGATCAACCCACTCAACCTCTACGTTTGAATCTAGTCTCGAAAAATGAGTAGTAATTGTTACACAGTCCCTGTCTACCATGTGAGAAAGACACATTCTGGGCTGGCGAAAGAGCATATGCAAAAGCACAAAGAGCTGCGCCTGGATTTAAGACACGATTCCTATTTGTCCATTTGCTGCAGGTACAGACACATATCAGATTAGAATAAGCTTCTTAAGGGAGCTCTTAACCACCTTGGCATCTCTAGTATCCAACATTGTACCAAGTATTAGATGCTCAATGCATTCTTCAGGAGGGATACTAGAGGAATGGAGGAACGGGAAGAATGAGAAAGTTAAAAATGTCAGTGCTGGGGAAGTCAACTTTGTGAAGGACACAGAACTCTCCTACTGGACAGTAATCTACTCGACTGCCAGATCCACTAGAAGAGGCCACTAACAAAAATGCAAGGGACACAATTATACTAAGAGCTTCTCATTTTGATTAGTGAAGTAGGGCAGGGGAGAATATAAAAATAAAGTATATATAATCACTATATAAAATATGAATGACTCTTAACACAAAGAAGCAAGAGGCACTTGCTCATAAACCACATTCAATGATAACCAGTTAGTTTTTTCCTTGCACCTTTGTGAAAATATACACAGACAGATGTACGTCTAGATACGTTTTCTAGAGAGGTTAGATTTATTAGCATTTAACCATTAAGCCGCATGATCATTAAATTAATTGGACATTTTGCTATGCTTGAATACTTGACCTCTAGTTAAATCTAAAGTTTTGGTGACATTTCTATCCCTCACACAACTCTAACTGTTCACTTTAGAAAGCGCAGTATATCCATTTTTACCTGGCAATTTAAAACTTGTTTTCTCTCAAAGTCATAAGACTTACTTTTCATAGAGGCTGCTACATCTTTTGCGATCTCAAACTATAGCTATTTTTTAACATCTCCTTTGGCAGAAATTCAAATATTATTTTGTTTGCTTGCAGGCTGAGAACAGAGCCTGGATAAATATTTGCAATTCAGCAGTAATTCTGGTTCCATGCTTTGCAGTAAAAAGAGAAGTTTTGCTCTTATTTATAGAAACTTATTGAAATGTAAAATAAAGTCTCTATAATTTTATGGATGCTATTACGGAGTGTCTTTTATTCTAGATGTGAAAATGCCACTTCACAGTAATAATTACAAACATATAATATTTAGCACATGTATTTTAAAAGAAAAATGAATGATTGGCTTGAACATGTACATACAAGTCTTATGAAACCGTATGATTTTCTGCCATGACGTAAACAGTTGTTTAAAAATTAAAGTATGAAGAGTTTCCCTTATCAACATCACTCATCATCAGGGAAATACAAATCAAAACTACAATGAGATATCACCTCCTACATGTCAGAATGACTAAAATAAAAAACACAAGAACCAACAGCAAGTTTTGGCAAGTATGTGGGAAGAAGGGACCCTACTGCACTGCTGGGAATGCAAACTGGTGCAGCCACTGTGGAAAACAGTATGGAGTTCCTCAAAAAGTTAAAAACGGAACTACCATATGATCCAGTAATTGCACTACTGGGTATTTAACCAAAGAACACCAAAAAACGAAACAAAACAAAACAAAAAAAACCCCTAATTTGAAAAGATATATGCACTCCTATGTCTATTGCAGCATTATTTACAATAGTCAAAATATGGAAACAACCCAAATGCCCATCAATAGATGAGTGGATAAAGTGGTGTGTGTGTGTGTGTGTGTGTGTGTGTGTGTGTGTGTGTGTATGTATAATGGAATATTACTCAGCCATAATAATGAAATCTTGCCATTTGCAAGAGCATGGATGGATCTACAGGGTATTAATGCTAAGTGAAATAAGTCAATCAGAGAAAGATAAATACCCTATGATTTCACTCATGTGGAATATAAGAAACAAAAAAAATGAACAAAGAAGAAAAGACAAACAAAAAATCAGATTCAAATACAGAAAACAAATTGGTGGTTATCAGAGGGGATTTGAATGGGGTACAGGTGAAAAAGGTGAAAGGATCAAGAGCACATTTATTGTGATGAACACTGAAAAATGGAGAGAAGTACTGATTCACTGTATTGTACACCTGAAACATAACACTGTATGTTAATTATACTAGAGTTAAAAAAAAAAAGTTTCCCTAAACCACAAGGCTTCTCAGCTTCTTTGATAGTATTTTAATTTACTTTAATTTAAAAAAAAGAAAATCACTTTTAAAAAGCCACAATATAAAAATGCTGAGGCAAATAGCATATGGGATGCAATCAGAAACTTCCTTAAGATTGACATTTACTAAAAGGAAATGATAACTGAACGCTCTAAAGTTTATCTTAAAATATAGTTGAACTGCTAAGGCAGCCTAGATTCTCTCCCAGGTTTTAAAGTGAAAAATTATCTGTCTACAAGCATTCTGTTAATGGTAGAGAGCCAGGGTATACAGGCAAAATTCTTATCCGACCTGATGATCTTTGGGGTTAATTTTATCTTATATATCTTTGCACAATGTTTTGACATTTATGAACAAAATTATTTATATCACATAAATAATACTAAAAGAAACAATATCTAATAATGTCTAATATTCAAAGGCTTATTAATATTACAAAACAATATATCCAAGGTCTAAACAAGGAAGAGAGAGAGAAAGAAGAAGAGACAAGTGAGTTAATCCACTTGGAATATTGGAAATCAAGCTCTCTGGCCAGATGCCCACATATGAATCATAAGATAGAATTAATAATTGGTGAAGAAGCTTGCATTCTGTGTCCGTACATACCCACAGGTATCAATTTTCATGTCATTCATAATCAGAAACTGCATTTCTATATATTCTACCAATTTTAATAAATTTTAAATTAGTGGTGTTTATTCTTAGATATATCACTTTTGAACAACAACCCCCAAAAAAGAATTAGAAAATAATTTAGTCATGCAGTTATTTTCTCTGCCTAATAAACATTTCAGAAGTTAATAAGGTAATCCTTCATTTGATCAACCTGAAAGATACATGAACTGTGTATGATTAAATCCTCCAATATATACATATATATATATACATACATATATATGGAGAGAGATAGAGAAGTACCCAGTACCATTCTGAGACTGTTTCATTCATTAATTCAAAAATTCCACAGGAAAAAAAAATGACAAAATCTGTCTGCATTTAGGGGATGAGTCGAGAATAATAGAAATATTTTAAGCCAATCAAAAAGAAGAATATTGAGAGACTGATTTTTTTTTTAATGGGAAAAGAAGCTGGTTGGTGGGGTAGAGTGGGGGGAAAGTTTAGACATGTTACGAAGTTAAGCAGATAGTTCATAACAAAAATATCATCTAATATTTACTGTACTTATATTCTAGGGCCTCTGCTAAGATATCTAAATGAACTAGTTTATTTTCAAAATCCCTGTGGAGGAGTTACTATCTTTTTTTTTCAGATGATAAACCTGTCCCTAAAAAAAAAAATGGACAAGAGATATGATTAGACCCTTCACCAAAGAAGATATACAGATGGCAATTGATCATATGAAAAGATGCTCCACATTTTATGTCATTATGAAGTTGAAAATTAAAACAGCAAGATACCACTAGATACCTATTAGAATGCCCAAAATATGGACCACTGAAAACAGCAAATGCTGGTGAAGGTACAGGAAAACAGCACGGCTCACTCACTGCTGCTGGGAATACAAAATAATAATACAGCCACTCTGGAAGACAATTTGGCTGTTTCTTACAAAACTAAATATATTCTTACCATACGATTCAAGCAATTGGGCTCTTTGGTATTTACCCAAATGAGCTGAAAATTTATGTCCACACAAAAATCTGCACACAAATGTTTATAGTAACTTTATTCATAATTGCCAAAAGTTGGAAGCAACCAAAATGTCCTTTAATTGGTGAATGAATAAACAAACTGCTGTATATGTACACAATGTATTTAATGATCAAAAGAATGAGCTAATAAGCCACAAAAAAGCACAAGTAACCATAAATGCATATCACTATGTGAAAGAAAATAATCTGAAATGCTACATACTATATGATTCCAATGACATGACATTCTGGAAAATGCAACTATGCAGACAGTAAAAACATCAGTGATTACCAGGATTTGGGGGTAAATAGGTGCCAGCCTATTCTGTATGATACTATAATAGTGGATACATGTCATTATACATTAGTCAAAATTAGAATGTACAACACAAAGAGTGAGCTCTAATGTAAACTATGGACTTAGGCTGATAATGACGTGCCAATGTTGGTTCATTGATTGTAACAAATGTACTACACTGGGGCTTCATGGTAATGGTGGGTGAGGCTGGCAGGGGAGGGGGTTCTGCAGGGCTGGGGGATGTATGGAAACTCTGTACTCCCTGAATAATTTGTGAGCCTAAAACTTCTCTAAAACATAAGGCCTATTGATAAGTAAATTAAAAAGTTATAAAAAATTAAAACAAAAACAAAGAAGTCAGTACCTAAGAGAGATTATGTAACTTGCTCAAGGCCTCATGGCTTGTAAGTGGTGGAGCCAGGTTACCTCTGTTCTTGGTGGTCACTATGCTGTGTCTCAAGAGCCTTCATCTATGCCTATATGTTACGTTTCAACCATTCCACTAAGCGGTAAATGTGGACCTATATACTATGATGATATGGTGAAAAAAAAAAAAAGGCAACATATAAATTTGCTACCAAATTTGTCTTTTTCTCTAACAAGCTCTAAATTTTGATTATTATAGTTTAGGAAGCCATAAATAAAAGAGGTTTTAAAAACTCTTTAAAATTTATTTTAAAAAAATTACTTTTGAGGTTAAAATGAGAAGTCACATAATCAAACACCCTATTTTGTTCTCAAATTTGTATATTCCAAATACTCTGCTTACTATCTAGCCTATTCATACATGTATAAGTAGGCACATCTGTCTTGCTATACCTGTATTTTACCTCCACGAAACAAATGGAGGCACGAAATAGGTATGTTGTCTATGTAGGCTAAACTAATTTCCAAAACCCATGTCTAATGTCTAAGTTTCCACAAACAAAGATAAAATTACATAATTACTCTTTCAACACACAAAGAAAACTTCCCCTCTGTGATTTGAAGCCATCGTGATTGCTTATACTGTCTTTAAGGACTCCATTCCCGCTGACAGCTCCTAGTTATTGTGTAGGCTGCTATCATGCTCTTTTAAACCCACTTCTTGCCTGCAGCAATATATATTGTTTCCTTAGTCTTTCTTGAGACATCAATTCTTTTAAGTGTATATAGCATCTAATAAACTGTGGAAGAAGTAGAGCTCACTATAAACTACCACAAGATCTACGTCTAGCACCGTTATTAGAATACGGTGGGATCTTAATGCAGAAATGTTCCTATCACCATAAAAGAAAGGGAAAAGTACACAGACTGTATTCCAAGACAAGCAAAGTAAACATTCAAAAGTTCAAACTGCCACAGGTGGACTTAACATGAAACTTACAAAGCTTAGGCTTCAGAGACCTTCACTAGCACAGTGAAGCACATTTTCATACATTTGATGTCATAATTTTGTATTATTTTTATCTTAAAGAGAAGTCGCCAAATTACGGAAGTGCCCACTGCTAGATAGATTTGCACCTGCAAAGTGCTATATAACGTGTAATCCAAACAAGGCTCAGGGACTTAGACTGAATGCAGTTAGAAAGATTTGCTATTACCTTGCTGATACTGCTTTGTAATTCATCTGTCCTTAATATTTACTAACTCTGGAAGGAGATTACACATTCCGCATGCCTTTTAAAAGGCATTTCCTATTTCACCTTAAGTGTGTAGTCACATCTCATCCATACAAATGGCTCACCGAGCACTGTTCTTAACTTGACATCATGCTCTCCCACCCCAAAGCTGTGCAAGAATCAGCCTCGCACAGCACCTGGCAATCTTCTTGACTATAGACTCTTCCTCACAATTTCCATTCCTGTCTTTCATAAAGGACTCGATAAGGGTTGGCTATGATTACTATTACTATTATTAATGTTTTAATATCTATTTTCTGAGACCAAGATGATCTTATGCAAAACTGAGAGGTTAAACTTTTCTATTTCCTTGGAATGCTGAAAAACCTCTATTGGATAAGGAGTATTTGGTGTTGTATCTTGAGAGGAAATTGTACTTATCACCTGAAAAGAATGCATCAGACCATTCACTGGGGGTAATTGGTGTGTTTAATCAAAGGCTGTGGCACAGTCTGACAGTGTTTGCTAGAAATCACCTCGACTGCTCTATGAAGAAAATATCTGATGGGGGAAGACTGAAGCAGGCAGACCAGTAGGGAAGCTCTGGTGAGGGACGATGGCCAAACAAATGGCTGTGGAGATAGATCTAGAAGATATTTAGGAGGCAAATCTAACAAGGCTTGACAATTGATTGGACGGAGAGGATTAGAAAGACTGGCGACTAACAATTTCATATTGTTAGAATGATGAAAATGGACATGCCATGAAGCTTGACTCGTACTCATAAGAAAGAGAAGCTAAAAATAGTACATTAAATCATACCCTTTTATTTTCTGAACTTTCTGATTAAATTTGTCTGATAGTTTTGTACCGTCATGCCTGCCAACTTATAGTCCGAGCAGCCCCGTAGCATGAGAAAAAGAACCATTCTCATCTAATCATGTGCCATTAAACTAAGAACAATTACTTCCAACTAAACTGTCTCTCCATTCTGCTAAACTCAAAGGAAATGTTATGACCGAAACGTCACCTCAAATCTCAAGTTTTTATATCTGGCATTAATTTCATTAATTATAGCTTCACTGTTTTACCCCTGAGAGCACTGGCTGGGTCTCAGCCAACTAATCAGATTAATTACATTGTGTTTGAAATACACGATGTGCATCTTAATGAAATGGATTTTCCTAGGCTCCTTTCTAAACAAACAGGTATTGATAATCTTATGGCGATTTGGTGATGAAATATGTTTTTAACGGAAGCCTTTAACTTTCTTATAATCAACAGGAATCTGTTGGAGCACAGCCATAATTCACTACTTCTTTCTCAGGAATATAAGAGCAAAATAGGCAAAGAAAATGTACTTTATTAAGAGCTTTGATGAGACAAAGAATTATGTCTGTTGTAAACTGAATAACCTTATTGCCTGAATAGTGCAACTAGAGAAACATATACTAATTTGAGTTAGAGAGGCCTTAGGAAACACAATCTAAGACACTAACTTGTATCAAAGAGAGTAACTGAGGTACAGAGGAGTAACTGACTTTACCTATTTTCACTTTTTTTTTTTTTTTTACCTATTTTCACTTATAGCACAATTTGGTTTGAAGATAATGTCAACACTAGAGAGGTGAAATGAGAACATGGGCTTAATGACCAGATGATTTGAACACAATCTAAATCTCTCCTTTAAAATGAGAAAGGTTGCTTTGCCTAAATTCTCCATATTAACTTAATTTGGTGTATAGGTTTAGTCACATTCTGAGCTGCCCCTTATTTTAATTAACAGCTCTAGTTGCTATTAGAACATGTGAAGGGAACAGCCATCTGTCTCTTTCTCTACTGTCATTTTTTAAAATAATATTTCTGTTTCAGTTCTTGGTATACCTATTCTGAGGTCCTACTAGCTCCCTTCAACCCCTACTCAACTAGGGCAAGGAGGCAAGTCACAGAACCAAGATGGTGTGATGGATGAAAATACACTATCAAATAGAGGATTCTTTTTAGTTTATTACTTTAGACCTAAGTATAATATAAAATCTATATGAAAGAGCATAATAATTTTTTGATATAGTGCTTGGATTTAAAAAAATGTTTTCCACTGTCTTCTGTTTAAAAAACTCAAACTAAATATTCTACCCCCAAATCTATCTAACAATATAGAGCAAACTTTCTTGATTTTAAAATTGTAGATGTCCAAAGGTATGGACAAGAGTGTTGGGGTTAATGTATTTAATGTAGAGCATGAAATCAAGCATAATACCTGGCTTGCAAAAATGTAACATGGAGGCCGCGGAGGGCAGGGAAGGTTTCCCAGAAGGGCGTAGGCCTTCGGAATGCCGAGGCCTGCTTGACCACTCTGCCATAGGAATGCTACAGGGAGTTGCCTTCCCCAAAGCTTTCTTAGCCCAAATAGCCACCCTGTGATCTAACAGGTATATGCATTGTGCCTTAGACTATGCGTAGCCGAACTTGTAGAACACACAGATAAGCGTATGGTATCTTTCCCGTAAACAGCTCCTCCTAGTTCCAGTAAGACCCCTTGTCACACATCAGGTGCTTGAGAAACAGTGATAAAGATTTATGATTAATCTGAAGGACCAATAAGAGCAGGAGCAAAGAAGAGCGAAGGGTCTTCCTCTCTGAGGGTTGACCTCCTTGCCTTCTCCTCTCTTTCACAGTAAAGTTTGGAGTATCTTATCATCTGTGGGTACAGGGATTGGTGGCCATTCCGGCAAAGAGAAACAAGAAAACTTCCACCATTGCCAGAAGGATCACCACTCAAGAGAACAGCTTAGATTCCATATTGGACTAGAAGAACCTGGTTTTACTTGAGCTAAGAGTCCATGTTTATCTGCTCTTCTTATTTCCATCCCCTGTTGATGTCTCTCAACCTGGTGGTCCTAAGTCCACTGATTACTTCAAATCCCCTGACCAGTCTTGACAAGTTACCTCACAGAAATGCCAACACTCCTCCCTCATCCAGCAAACTGATGATCTTGAACATAATTGGAAACTTCTAACTCAACCTTCCTCACTCCCAGCATTTGGGAATCCACCTTCCCCTGCCTAGGCTGTTCTTGCATGTAGGAATTGGGCAAGACTGAGATCACAGTGGGTTCTAGTAGGCTATCTAAAGCTCTTAATTATCTGTTCTAAACATTTGGGTAGGTTGTCCAAAGTTCAGGTACATAAGGTTTTCATATGATGGCTCTTGTCAATGAAATCTACACATCCAGTGATCTTGTGAAAGCCATGCTTTATTATTTTTGCATGCAAATGATAGTAGATAACTAGGTAGTAGTGATTTCAAGTAGTGACTCATTGTATTCTGGCTGTTTATTTAATCTTCCAGGATTTAATTTGAGGATAACTATAATGCAAATGTCAAACCTGTATCACTTATTTAATATGAAGTTAATAGAGCATAGAAATGCATTAAAATCATATTCTCAAATCTAACATATTAGACTACACTAACATATAACATGTAAGTGTGTGTATATATGTATGTATGCACACACTGTTACAGATATAGCTAATAAAAGCCTAGTTAAGAATGAAATATTTTAAATGCACATGTTTAATAAAATTGATAATTTTCTGAACATTTATGGAAAGCACCTTTATAAACCTATCTTCAGTTTATTTACCCCTCCCCATCCTCCCATGTTCTTCAAATCTCACGAACTTGTGAGACTCCTAGAGACTTAGAGCCTGCTGCAAACTGTACTGCAAGCAGGGACCATCACTAGAAAGGGACAACAGTTTCTTCATACTTTCTAAGCAGAGACAGTTTCATTAAGATGGGTCAGCCCATTTAGTAAAACATCTGTTAAGCTGATTTAATAAAAATACCCTTTAGAAGAACTAGGGGGGACTTTTTAGGTTACAGCACTAAACCACAGAAATGGTGATGGCTTTTATCAACACACATCAAAAGGAATGAGGGCCTCTTTAGAGAACTTCTTGATTGAAATATATTTTTTTAAAATATTGCAAGCCAAAAAAAAAAATTATTGCAAGCCTATCCCCAGAACATTTTGCCTCCAAAAGTTAGATTTTCTCACCAAATCAAAGATAATATAAATTAGAATATAAATTGTTAAAAAACATGCTTATGTCATAGTAGCGGAATGGGAAAGTGAAGGGAAATAAAGGTAGATTTATTTAGCTGAAGGAATGAAGGATTTGATTTGTCATCTTAGCGAACAGATAGTACCAATAAGAGAGGGGAGGCTCAGATAAACAGTCACATAAAGACAATGGAGATATACACATCCTAACGTGCTCTTGAACATGAAACTGTACAAGATGCCTGGAGGCCCCCAACCCATGTATGCTGTTTGTGAACAGTCGCTAGAAATATATGCAAATCTATTAAGTTCAGAATTCTGTTAAATGACGTGTACGTGCTTTCAGTGAAAATGAAGTTGCAGAAAATATTCCCCGACAAACACACACACACACACACACACACACACACACACACACACACACACACACATAAATATACAGGTAGCTTTATTCAAAAAATAAAATGTTTGGTCAAAATATGCATCATAGAACCAGTGCTTTCTGGATTCATCGTGCAGCATTTTGAAGTACATTGGAGCAAAAGGTGTGTTGCCCCAGCCATCATATCCAATCTAAATACCATGATTATCAGGGTGCTCTTGTCTAAGAGAAACAACTATTCAAAAGAACCCACATGTATTTATTTCTAGTTCAATATAAAATGAGCTTTAACATTATGTCTGAAAAGCAAATTTTAGTGACAATCCTTAACAAATTATCTATGTGGAAACAGTAAAGGTTAAATTAAATTAGCAAAACTCCATGACCCGATGCTATAAATGACTGACATCTTCACTAAATTTCCTTTAGTATAAGTAAAAAGAAAATAAGGGTTAAAAAGTTTTTAAATATTTATAAGTATCTGAAATTTTTCAAATACAAAGATTAACATTTCAGGGGGGGGGCTCACCTGTTTTTCGCCAAAATACTATGTTCTCTAAACTGTTTCTTTATGGACATTTGGACATATCCCATTGGACAAAGACTATTTCTTATACATCTGTGCCCTTTCTAATGATTAGCTGAGGCTGGTACATACTTGGCTCTCAAAAAATAATTCATGAACCTTGAGTAGCAATCTACCAAGTGACCAAGAATAACAAGGGAAGACAGGGCCTCGGTCTCTCTCCTTCATTCTCCCCTCTACGCCAAATACGCACCACCATGTACCCTGTAAGATTAATAAATAGGAGAGAAGTAGTACTGAGGATTTTTTCCCCAACAAAACAAATAGTGACTTCATGTCAGTTAATTTCACCACTGATTTTTGACTAAGACAATTTCTATCCCAGCCCTGTGTTGTTGGTGGAGTGTAAATGTACAATAAACTTTTTTTTTTTTTAAAGATTTTATTTATTTATTTGACAGAGATAGAGACAGCCAGCGAGAGAGGGAACACAAGCAGGGGGAGTGGGAGAGGAAGAAGCAGGCTCCTAGCGGAGGAGCCTGATGTGGGGCTCGATCCCATAACACCGGGATCACGCCCTGAGCCGAAGGCAGGTGCTTAACCGCTGTGCCACCCAGGCGCCCCGTACAATTAAACTTCTTTGTAATAAGTGATCATTAATGAAAAATTTTGCATGGACCCCTGGGGCCCTGAGCCTTCATTCCTGAGATTAACTTCTCAAAATTGCTACTTGCAACTTAACATTTCTCCAAATATTTTAGTTATGTCATCAGTATATTCATTCACATGTGTAGGTATTGAGCACCATATGACGTACTCAGTATAAATTGGTTAGCAGAACAGGTTTGTTCTCCACTCTAGTGGATGTACGAGTCTAGCAAAGACTAGATTTTTAAACACAACATTCCACTGAAGTGTGATGAATTTCATTCCAGGCCCTTTTGGAACACAAAGCTGAGGCATTCACCCTGGTTATTAGAGATCAGGGAAAGTGGGCTTCCCAAAGTAGATAGTACACAGAAGGATAATAAAGAACAGGTAAGTTGGAGGAAAACTGGTCCCGCCCAATAGACCTGCGTACAGGAATGCCCAGAGGGAAAGCCAGAAAGGACCTCAAGTATACTGAAGGAAACCAGTCATGGACAAAGAAAGCACAGGCTGCTAAAAAGAAGGAAGGGAAGAGACACCAATTAGACAGTGGCCAGGCCACAGGGAACCATGAAACCGTAGTAATCCCACTGAACTTTAACAGAAATATGTAAACATCGAAAGATTTTAAATGTATCACATATCTAGCAAGTGATCACTGCCCTCTCAGATTTGTTTTCCTTTCAAAGGTCTCCCTAATACAGACTGCATAGCACTACTAGTATCCAATACATTACATGACTATCTTCCCATAAAGGAGTTTTACATGGGCCTCACTGCAACCCTTTTGAAAAAACCCAATTACGGTCATTAGTTTAGAGCTATTGCTTTGGCCTGCATCCCTTGAAAGGTCAGCTATAAATGTGTTTTTGTTATCGCCTTCTTGTAGCTACATGACCCCTCATCTGGCTCTTGCAACAGCCTTTCCTTGTGGCTGGATTCCGCTTCTTGGTTTCCATGCATGAAAATGTGTATATGGCCAAAGTCATATGATTTAAATATATACACAGCTTTCCTATTTGGCAAATGCACTTGCATTTTTCTCAATAGAAAGAATACTTTTGCAAGCAAGAGGTATATCTCAAGCTTTTACTGATTGTTCACCGGTTTCATTTCAGTGGTAGACCCTCAATGCACACTAGACTTTAAATGACTTTGAAAGGAATCAAATTTGATATAGTGTGACATTAATGTCAATATTACAGTGACATAAATTCAAGTGTAGGATTATTTAAGGCAAATAGACTTTCCTCAAATTCACATCCCTTTAAAACCAAAGCAAAGAAAGTACACTTATCATGACGAACACTGAGTAATATATAGAAATGCAGAATCACTATATTGTACACCTGAAACTAATATAACATGACACTGTATGTGAACTCTACTGGAATTAAAATTTAAACAAAAACAAAGAAGACAAATATTGCCCATTAACAGATTTTACTTCAAGGAAGTGGCAGCTCTTCGATAATCCACTCATTCATTATATTCAAGAATTCCACGATGAGCACTTCCTTTATGCCAAACACTAAATGATAGTGAGACCAGAGATGAATAAATGACACAACACCCCTGACTCCATGCAGATCCAAGCCTTATATAAAAGGCAAAATTATACACAAATTCCTCACAAAAAAACAATATGAATAAAATAAGAAATGTACATATAAATATTGAGATAACAGAAAAGAACTAATTAATATTGGGCATTATGGGTGAGAGCAGGGACACTATTCAAAAGGAGGTAATATATAAGCTGATAAAAATTAACTTATATGATTGATTAGAGCAAAAGAAGACAAGGAATAGATATATGGACTGATGAAGGCAGTGAGATGTGAGACTACATGTGAGAGATGGAGGCCACATGTGAGAGATGGAGGCATTAGGATCTATGAGATCACCATCTTATATGCTTAAAAAATATTTGTTGAGGGGCGCCTGGGTGGCACAGCGGTTAAGCGTCTGCCTTCGGCTCAGGGCGTGATCCCGGCGTTATGGGATCGAGCCCCACATCAGGCTCCTCCGCTGGGAGCCTGCTTCTTCCTCTCCCACTCCCCCTGCTGTGTTCCCTCTCTCGCTGGCTGTCTCTATCTCTGTTGAATAAATAAATAAAATCTTAAAAAAATATATTTGTTGAGGTAATAAAAGACTAAACAAAACCATAAGTTATCACCAAACTTTGGTCACTGACTAGATGTGGGAAGAGAGAATATGGGAAATCTCTACGGCATCTCAGTTGTCTTTATTTACCTTGGCCTTCCTTTGGTTTTCCTTCTATCTTCTAATTCTGTATCAGCATTAACTGATCCTTGTCTTTTTGTCTTTCAATTATTATTCATATAATTACATTAATGTACAGTAGTAAATGGATAAAAATCAACTCAAAGTTGCATATGCATGATTTATACACCATACTTTTTGTTAGAGTTGTGTCAATATTGTTTTGTGATATAAATATTAGAAACAGCTGTTAAAATTCCAAGCTAACAAATAAAAGATATAGTGCTATCATTTACGTCAGTAAAATAATATCCTTCATGTTAGAAAATAACTCCAAACTAGTATTTCCACAAAATATCCAATGCCTAATTTAACTTAAAGCCTCAACTACTGAATAGTCAAGCAAAAACATTTATAATTATAGCCCTAAAAATTGTTTTTCTATTGACTACTACCTCAGATTACTTTATCCTACTCTTTATTGGTATGCTTATAAACTCAGATACTGATACTTTCAAGAAAATATATTTCAATAACTTGAGCAATTTAAAAATGTGTTTAACAATATCTTATTAGCATATTAAGTAAAATAAAGATTCATTTACTTGGGACAATTAGAACCTTACTCTTGAAATCTCCTAGGGATGTTCTGTTCCCATTCAAACACAATGTCCGTTATAACACCAAAAACTTCAGAAAACACACTACGTGAATTATCAACTACACGGGCTAAACTAATTACAGTTATCTTGTCAATGAAGCAAGGGAAATGTAAAGATGTCTATTTTCTGTATCATACTGAACGGACAGGGTGTCATGGGTCCAATTCTTCTAGTATATGCCACACTCCCTATTTCAATTTGCAATGACAGAAATTAAATAAAGCAGACTTCAATGTTATCCTAGGTCAGTCAGAGCTACTCAAATGTCCCAGTGGTTCAAGATAATTATGAGGCACACAGAGGGAAGATGAAAACATTATGAATACCTCTGTTAGTATTGGAGTTTGAAATTTGCATATTTAAAAAATACTAAGCGATAGTGTATGTATGACTTATTCCACCTCAGTTATTTGAAAACCTGCTCAGTCTCATTTGCAAACATCTGCAGATCATCATACTTCAGACCTAAATATCGGAGTCAGGAAAATAGGACTTTGCTACTTGTTTTCCATGTTTTCGTGTAAACATGATCATTAAGCTTGGCAAGAGTACTGTAGGTAGTGAGCAGTGACAGTGGGCTGCTGAGGTACTCGGAGTCCAAAATAAGAAAGTAGCGTGACTGCCGTCTTTGGTGTAGTTCTGCTGTCAGACGGATGCACACTTGTTTGAAAAAAGTAGCATATTCCCTTTTGCTTTTTTGGAAAGATTTTGGTGCTAGCATTCCCCTTTAGTCACTGTAAGCTTCGGAGGTAGGTTTTGCTTGCTTGAAACTGGAAACCCATCCCAAGAAAGGTGCAAGATACAACTCATAAAATCGTGTTGAAGTTACTGTGCAGAAAATGATTTGGAGATAATATGATTTTTGAAGGGCTGGAGAAAATTTTTTTTTTATTTTTTGTGTACAAATTCATTTAAACAAGGGGGTACATTATAAATATATACACATTGGAATATATATACACACATACACACACACATTTATTTCCCTAGTGCTTTTTATTGAGGTATATTTGATATATGGTATTATATTAGTTTCATGTGTACAACACAGTGATTTCATATTTGTATACATTGTAAAAAGATCACCACAATATCACAATTACCAGCTGTCCCAATATGAAGTTATTACTATTATTGAATATGTTTCCCATGCTGCACATTACATTCTCATGACTTACTTATTTTGTAACTGGAAGTTTGTACTTCTTAATCCCCTTTACCCGTTTTTCCCCCGAACCTCCCTTCCCTCCGGCAACCACCAATCTATTCTCTGTATCTATGAGTCTGGGTTTTGTTCTGTTTGTTTTGTTTTTAAATTCCATATGTAAGTGAAATCATGTGGCATTTGTCTTTCTCTGTCTGACCTCTTTCACTTAATATAATAACCTCAAGGTCTATCCATGTTGTCACAAATAACAAGATTTCATTCCTTGTCTGGCTGAGTGGTGTTCCACTGTGAGTGTGTGTGTATATACGGACACTTAGGTTGTTCCCATATCTTGGTTATTGTGAATAATGCTGCAATGAACATAGGAGTGTGTTCTTTTCTTCTTTTCTTTTCAAATTGGTGTGTTCATTTTCTTCTGATAGATACCTAGCAGTGGAATTGCTGGATCATATGGCAGCTCTATTTTTAATTTTTTGAGGAAACTCCATGCTGTTTTATCATAATGGCTACAAAAAATTTCTATTCTCACCAGTGCACAAGGGTTCCCTTTTCTCCCATCCTCACCAACACTTAGATGTTGTCTTTCTGATAATAGCTACTCTGACACATGTAAGCTGATATATACTTGTGGGGAGAAATTTTTTTTTAAGATTTTACTTATTTATTTATTTGAGAGAGAGAGAGAGCAGACGGAGGGGCAGATGGAGAAAGAGAAACTCAAGCAGACTCCTCACTCAGTGCGGAGCCTGACTTGGGGCTTTATCCCACAACCCCGAGATCACAACCTGAGCCGAATGAAGAGCCAGACACCCAACTGACTGACCAACCGGGGAAAATATTCTTTAAACAAAATTTCCAACCTCTAAACCTTTGAAGGAGATTATTTTCTGATAGTCAATCACCTAGTGTTCTGCCCAGGAAAAACACGCACTTCAAGGAAACAGTGTCCATGTTTTTGACTCTTGGTGTCCAGGCTATGCATTCTCAATACCAACTTCACACACACACACACACACACACACACACACACACACACACACAAAGGATCCTGGGCTTTTAGAAGAATTGACTCATTTGAGGTCTCAGATAAGAAACGCACGAGATGAGATTCTGACATTTTGTTACCCTGAAAAATGAGAAAAGTGTCAGAGTCTAATGGGGTTGTAAGGAAAGAATACAAGAACCAGGCTGTGAACTAGGACTGATGAGAGATGGGGAATTTCAGTGTGAAAAAGAATAATGGGTACAATGAATGAAAACAGCGAATATATACAAATCTATTAACTCATAGTGATATTTAAAAACATATCTATAGATATAAAGAGAGACAAAGTCCTCAAAGAAACAAAATAAAAGAGAAAAATAAAATCTCTGGTTTTCATTGAAGGTAGCTGAAGCACCAACCCTTTATTTTAAAAATCAGTAAATAAAGGGAGAAAATTAAATTTCAGGGTGTTATTGACTGAATTGGGTTCCCTTAAAACTCATATGTTGAAGCCTTAACCCCCAGTACCTTAGTATGTGACTGTATTTGTGACAGGTCTTTCAAAGAGGCAATTTAGGTTAAATGAGATTGCAAGGGTGAAGCTCTAACACAATATGACTACTATCCTCATTAGGAGAGGAAGAAAATGCAGAGATTCACAAGCACAGAGGAAAGGCCACGTGAGGACACAGTGAGAAAACCGCCATTTGCAAGTCAAGGAGAGAGACCTCGGGAGAAACCAAACCTGTTGACATCCTGATCTTTGACTACCAGCCTCCAGAACTGAAAGAAATTGCTGTGTTTAAGCCACCCAGTCTGTAGTAATTTATTAGGGCAGCCCTTGCCAACGGAGCCGAGAGCTCATCTGATAAATGAGGACAATACACAGGGTAACTAAATAATTCTAGCTGTTAAGGGCAAATTTCTCTTTATAGTGTGATTCCAGATAACAAATTATAAAAGAAACACAAAAATTAGAAAAATACCACCATTTTGAAATCCCAAACGAAATGAATGATTAAGGCAATGATTATCAATGATATGAAATCAAAACATGAAAAGTTGATGGGGGAATTTACAACATAATAACTTCACTGTGAACACCTGCAGCCCCAGCCTATTTCCATCATTTAAATGGGACAAGTGTGTCCTGATGTGATACGATATTAAGTACACAGCATAAGCTTTAAAGTATTTTTGTGAAAAAGATGAACTGAAATTGAATCAGGCTTTTTGATATAACTTCCAGTTTTCAAGAAAAATACTGGATCCTGGTACATAGTCAATAAACACCATGAGGAAGCAGTCAGACAAGTTCAAAATGAAGGACATTTTACCCTTCAATTTTTTTTTATAAGTTTATAAGGGCAGGCAACTATGGACTGTAGATTAAACAAGGAGTCCTTTGAATCCTGGAATAAAAAGGGTACCAGTAAAAAAACAAAACAAAAAAAAACCAGGTGAAATTAGAACAAAGTACATAGTTTAGTTAGTAATATTGTACCAATACTAATTTTCTCATTTTGATCATGGTTATATAAGATGGTAACCCTAGGGAAAAGTACATGAAGGGTTTTCTGCAACTCTCTGTATGCTTTTTGCAGTGTTTCCATAAGTGAAATTATTTTGAATTTAAAAGTACAAAAAAAGAGAGAAACGCAAAAGTGCATAGCATATATGTTTCCTGATTTGAACATATCAACTTACAAGGGAACTTTTTTTTAAAGACAATCTAGGAAATTCTAATATGAATTTAGTATTAGATAAACTGAATTTTGCAGGTATGAAATGGTACTGTGGTTAAAGAATAACTCCTTACTTGGAAAAAAATACAAAAGCACTTAGTGATAAATATCATGATGCCAAAAATTTGACTTTAAAATTCTATAGGAAGAAAAAACGGAAAACGAAGCATTGGCTATTTTTCACCGATAGGGCTGAATCTGGGGACGGTAAATGGGAGTTCATTATAACACCCTTTTCACATCTGTGTTTCTTTGCAAACAAGAAAAAGCTACTAAAAAGAGTGTCTTCTATAACTTTTGCTTGGCCATGCCACTACAACAGAGTTCTGGGCATACGCTCAGTGTCTACCCACAGTGTTCACTCCTCTGTTTTGCTGAGTAGGACAACTGCCTCAAGACCTTGCTATTGTGAGGGCTGCCTGGCACCCTCTGTGCCTACTCTTAAGCCTGCAGAAGGATTTCACAAGACAAAGAAAAATTTTGCAACTAAAATTCAAGTGCTACAGGGTTTCCATTAGATTTCAGTATGCTACTGCATCCTAAAAAAAAACCTAGAATGTCAAATGCATCCATCATGTTTTGTCCACAATTATGATTTTCAGAAGTCTGAACATTACATGCACAGAATCAGAGTAATTAAAGAACTAGTTTCTTAAACATCTACACACTTAGTAACATTAAGTAATAATGACATTATGTTAATTCTGTTCTCAAGATAGAAAAGTAGATGCTTCTGTTGAAACAATGCTGGTCATATGATAGGATACAGATAGCTCATTGATGTCCACCTTAAAAAAAAAAAAGTATGTAGCTTCCCTCACTAGCCATCTCTGTCAGAAACTATTTTCAAAGTTAACTGTAATCCAAGACCCATGATTCAGGGGGATTTCTGAGATTGGGGAAAGATATATTGTTCCCCATAACCTAGAGGAGCCCAAACTCATGTGTGGTACGATAAAAGCACACTCCATTTCCTGATATCTGTTGTCTTAGTGTGCGTGGGTTACCACGACAAAATACCATAGACTGGGTGGCTTAAACAACAGAAACTGATTTTCTAGTGTTCTGGAGCCTGGAAGTCCTAGATCAAGGCAGCTGATTCTTTTCCTGGGGAGAGCTCTCTTCCTGGCTTGTAGACAGCCACCTTCTTGACAGGAGAAGAAAAAGAGAAAAAGATCTGCCTTTCTTCCTCTTCTTATGAAGCCGTCAATCCTACTGGATTCAGGCCTTACACCCTTCTGACCTCGTTCAACCTTAATTAACTCTTAAAGGCCCTATATCCAAAGATAGGCACACTGGGGATTAGGCCTCCAACATCTGAGTTTGGGGGAAGGGGGAACAACTCAGTGCACAGCACATGTCATGGAATATCTGTTTAAACTCTCTCTCCACCGCAAAGAGGAGCTGGGTGGTGGTGATGGGGGGGACCATCTCTGATTTTTAATGTAAGGACATGGAGGCAGAGACAATTGCACAAAAATGATTATCTCAGTTTCTAACACACATGAAATCAGGATATTTCTTGGTTGATGAGTAAATATGACTTCAGTTGGACAAGTTTTTTATCCTTCATAGGTTTTCTTATTGCCCACATTTTGAATCTCAATTGGTTAAATGTAAAACTTATTTGAGATGTGGGCTGAATATAAGGCACAGAAACGAATGGACAGTAAAACAAAGGTTAAAATAAGAGAATAGCATGAAATTAAAGGGGGAAAGATGTAGCAATTAGGAAGCTCTTCCCAACAATGAAATCTATTAGAGCAGGGAAAGTTCTCCTGGGGGAAGTATAGAGGTCTTATGGACCAAGTCATTTCAAATAGACTAGACAAAATAATCAAAAATGGCATTAAGAGAACAGTCCCTCAAGAGAAAGACAGGGGTAGGAGGTTGATTAGATAATCTAATAGAGCTGTCTCATCTTTAAATTTCCTTGAGTCTAAAATTCTATGAGATTTTTTAGACAGTTTGATCACCCAGTAGAGAGATTTTAATTTCATTTTTTATGACATATCTAATAGGTGTATAGCAGTGATCATTCAAGCTTGGCCTGGCTTGCTCTCTGGGGCTTGGATTTCTGGCACGGCACTAACTACAGCTCTAACATAAACCTCAATGAAACCAATAATTACTAAGTAATCCCTGTGCAGAATTTCCATCAGACATCTAAGGCTCATACCAGCACTGCTAATGTAGAATTATTGAAATTTAAATCAGAAGTGTTTATCCAACACTGTGATGAGATAAAGTGATTTGAGACTGCTTATCATGATTAAGCCTGCAGATTGCAGGTTATTATTAGGATGCAAAAGGAATATGAAATTAATGGGAGGAAAACCAAACATAGGTTCTTATTACCAGGGAAAAGAAAAGATTGTGTCTTGAATGCAATTAATGTGCTAAAATGGTTGCAGTATTCTCTTGTTTCCTCCCAGGAATCACTTTTATAACCGAGGGCTGGCATGGGTATGACACAATGCCTCAGGGCTGAGGGACTTGTCAGCACAATGCAAACAAAGTCCCGAGCTGTCTAAAATCTCTCTCTCTCATAGGTCTCATCTTTTAGGCACAAAACTATTATTAGTGACTAAAGTAAAGCCTGGTGAAAAATCATAGTAAGGATAAAAGGGCAGACTCAGACCTATACTTTAAATCCACATTTCCAAATATTCCTATAGAATAATTATTCACACTTATATAAAAATGTCATCCCTGGGGAATTGTTTTTTCCAAGACTTACATAAACTGAACATTTAATGGTAGATGTTATTTGCTATGACATCTGCTGATGGATACAGAATTTTCTAATACTTTATAAAGAAATCTGCAGAGAGACTCTACCAATTCGTAATTATTTACATTTATTAAAAAGTATGTGTATAACATATTATAGTTCATTGTTAGTGCTTTTATGTTTTCAACAGTTTGCATCTCCTTAATACTTGTAGATGTGCTTTCATTTCTAACTAGAAAATGACCTCCTTTGCTTAGGGATCTCATTCATCTAAATACTACATTGTGTGCTGTATATACAGCAGGCACTCCAAAATATGTGTTGCATGAGGGGAAAAAATTAAAAACAATTCAAAACCAAAAACAAACTTTTTTTTTCTTTTTCATCAGTGACAACCATACTATAGTGTGCAAACTATTTTTAGAAATGCACAGCTTTTGAAAAATATTGCTCAAGTCCCAACAATCAATATTCCCTTTCATTTAGTAACAAATAGCAATTTTTACTCATTGTAGTTTCTTCATAAGAGATTCTTTTGTTTGATTAGGTTAACTCATTTACTCCCTTTTATTTAAATGTATTCTGAATTTCTCATAAAGATTGCTTCATCATTTCAATTATAAATAATTTTGAGAATCCACTATATGCCAAGAAAAAGAACACCTCATGAAATTGATATTCTAATGGGAAAAGAGACAGAAAATAAAGAAATAATTGAATAACATCATACCGGGGAGTGATATGCTCTCTGAAGTATAATAAAGCAGTGTGATGGGGAATGCATTTACATAGTGAGCATCAAGAAACACCACCCTGTAGATGTGTAAAGAAGATGAGCAAAGGAAGCAGTGAAATTATCTGGCAAAACAGGGTTTTTGCCAGAGGACAGTAAATGCAAAGGCCCTGAGGTAGTTGCAAACTTGGTAAGTATGAGTAACAGTACAGAGTTCAGTGTGACGAACAGGTAGGGAGCGAAGCAATGAATACTAAGACTTGAATCAGGGAGTCTGCTTGAGGGGCCTTGTAGACTGAAGCAAGGAGGTGCAAGGTATAAGGAAGACAGGAAGGGACTCTCTCCCTAGTCAAAATGTAGGAGGACTTCATATATGCCTATGCATAAGTACACATAAGGTCAATCCTGGGTTGACTCAGACATTTTCCATCTATCCAGCACTGATTCTTTCTGGCGAACATAGGCATTTGTAATAAACCTCTAAGTAAATTACCAAGAAGAACACTGTAGAAAGCTGACAATACATAATCAGTATTCATATCTAATGCAATTTTTAAAAGAAAAAAGAGGAGGAAAAATAAAGACCTGAATAAACTACACAGAACTTGTCTGCTATTGCCAGTTACTAATAATGATTTTTGAACTGAGTTAGCTGGTGAGATTTCTTTTTTTTTTTTAATCCCTGCGTATTCTCTATAGCAGAATTAAGAGCCATGTGTGTTCACCTTTTTAGGACTGAGTTAAATTCAAAACATATGTTGAAGAAACTAAGAAGAACCTCTTCTTAAGGAGAAAAAAAATGATACAGAAAAATAATTTATATAGAAATATGTCTTTAAAGGAAATGTTTATATCAAATAGAAGTCAAATCAGGCCACTCTCCTCTCCTATCTGCCTGACTCTGGGGGGCAGCAGAAGCTATTCCCGCACACTCAACATGCCATAAATACACAAGGCTCGCTTCTGGGTAAGTCACGGTGCCTGCTTTAACTGTCTTACCTATTTATGGCTGTGATCTTTTCCAGAATGGCTTTCTGGCTCTGCAAGTAGTTTGTTAAATTGTCTATCTTACAATAAATCCTTTTGTTATCACTTTATTCTTAGGATTTAACAAAGATTCTAAAACCTTTTGGGGTGGCCACCTTTCACAATAATGCACATACCATCACTGATTATCAATTTTCACCTGAAGACCTTGGAAGGCATTTTCTACTCAGATCATTATGAAAGAAAAAGATTGGAAAGGAAGCAAAAATAATTCTTATCAACTTAATATATGGAAGGATTACCTCCCTTATCAGACATTATTTTTTATATTCTACAAATTCACGGTGACTTATACTACTATTATACCAGGCACTATATATTTGAAGCTTTGCTGGTAATGCATGGAATCACATCTGTCCCCTGGGAATGGAGCTACAGCCTCTTTGGTCAAAAGTCAGACACTTAAGTAAAAAACAAGAGAAATCATTAAATTTAAAAAGTTAAATCATTTAATTTAAAAAGTTAAGCTACAACTTAAAAAAATGTGTATGACATAATAATCTTGACACAAGTGCTGAGGCATCAATGACAGGGTGGGAGAGAATGTGATGAGACCAGAATTCGTGACGTAGTTTAGTTAAAGAGACGTACGGTCATTGCCCAGTGAGTGACAACTATGTAGACAGCACTACCAGTTAATTAATATACACATCTTTGAAGGCTACATGTTGCAACTCTTCATCTGGGGCAAGTAAGCTCAATTTTGGAATATATTATAGGGACAATGCATTTATGTATTTTCTATACAAGGAAGATGTGGACACCATCAGAGTTTATAACTCAAGCCCTCCCCAAGTCTTAAGATCTTGTCCTTAGGGCAAAAAGCCTGAGTTTACAAGATCAATAAGAGGAGTTACATATTTCAATCTCTAATGTGAAATCTGATTTAGCTCACTGGATGATATCAACACCAAATACACGTTTTTTCATATTTTGCTGAACAATCTATAGAACTGGTCCCAATAATAATAAATTTGTCTTGAATAATGGCTAATTATATATCCATCTAAACCTACACTCTACCAGAATCCACAGCAGTAGGCAAAAACATGTAAGAAGAAAGGGGGGAAAATGGATTAAACTTTGGATCTTACAAAATTCTGCCAAATAAGAGTGTAGAAAGTATCAGACAATGGAAAGATGACTCTGGTCCATAATTCCAGGTATGCTGCAAAAGCCTGTTGAGGAAACAAGTGGAGCAGATCTCAGAGGTCCATGAACAACACGCTCTATCTTGGAGAGGTCATGGGCGGCGGGTTCTTAGCAACTATTTGTGGGAGGAGGCTTCAGAGGGCTTCCCATGGTTTGTGCTTAGAAAGGCCACTGTGCCAGGCAGAAAGAGGGGCAAGACTGCAAGGTGGCTATTAATGTGGGAAACAGGCTCAGGGAAAGAGGGTGGACTGCCCCTCCCGACTACTCAACACAGCTCTCCAACACACCACCTAGGAGTATGAGCTCCCGCTACTTACTAGCTGTGTAACCTGGGTTAATAAGTTAACATCGAGTCCTTACTAAGATCAATTCTTACATCTGAGAAACAGGAATGATAATAATAATATTTATTTTGTGGATACTGCCTGGATTCATGGAGACACGGAATGTAAAGCACTAAAATATACAAGACACACAGGAGGTGCTCAATAAATATTGGTTGAGATTATTATTAATATCCACAACATCTGTAATGAGGTTTTTATTGCCCTTTTTCTAGCTTCACTAGGTATGTCACATGACAGGCAATCTGACATAGGATCCGGCAAAGTACATTATAGACAAACTATTTTAATGTCTCCTCACCGGATTAGGGAGAACCATAATAAATCGAAACAAGATTTTGTAGCGTTCACATCAACTTCCAATATTGTACCGTGGCTATAGGAATGAGAAAACAGAAAGATCCCAGATGTTTGTTAAAAAAAGATTCTTTAGTCTGAAACAAGGGGTTACCCTGGAGACTCACTGTTCCCCTAGAGAACCACTGTCTCACTGTGAAATCAAGGTCCTACAAGAAATATGAAACAACTTTAGAAAATTTCTAATTTACCTTCTCAACAGAATTCGAAATTCTGCAGCTTTCACAGTACAAGTCATGATACACGAGGAAAGCTTAGAGATTTTTTAAGGTTGCTTTAAAATTAAAAGTATAAATATATATGCTATATATAGATATGTAACCTATTTGCTACAGCTTTTGTCCTTACTCTTCTTTTTCAGCTAAAAAATTGGACACATTCTGTGAGCTACACATTATGTGACAAGGAAGTTTGTCAAAATTTCATTGATTATATGAGCGCCTGTTTGGTTCTACTGTGCTTTTGATTAGAATTGCATTAATTGTGAAGATCAATTTGAACAACGTTTTCCCTTTTTAATATTGATTCTTCTCGTCCAGGATAATGACATTCAAATTTTGTATAAAAACAGTCGATAGGGGCGCCTGGGTGGCTCAATCATTAAGCATCTGCCTCTGGCTCAGGGCGTGATCCCGGCTATGGGATTGAGCCCTGCATCAGACTCCTCCACTGGGAGCCTGCTTCTTCCTCTCCCCCTCCTCTTGCTTGTGTTCCCTCTCTCGCTGGCTGTCTCTCTCTCTGTCAAATAAATAAATAAAATCTTTAAAAAATAATAATAAAATAAACAGTCGATAAGCATTTATGAAAGGAATAAATAAATGGCACCCAATTACTCTTTGCAGTGTTCTTTTTTTTTTCTTTTTAAAGATTTTATTTATTTTTCGACACAGATAGAGACAGCCAGAGAGAGAGGGAACACAAGCAGGGGGAGTGGGAGAGGAAGAAGCAGGCTCATAGCAGAAGAGCCTGATGTGGGGCTCGATCCCATCACGCCGGGATCACGCCCTGAGCTGAAGGCAGACGCTTAACCGCTATGCCACCCAGGCGCCCCTCTTTGCAGTGTTCTTGAAAAAGGTCCTAACATTTCTCTTCAAGGTAATTTCAAAATCATTTTGTGTTTTTGGTAAATTAAATCTTTTTCCTCTTACAGAATTTTCTATTTAATTGTCACTACCAGTTTAAAAGATGCTGAGTGGAACTTTTCCCTTTGCCCAACAATTTCCCCAGAAAAACAACCTTTATGAAAACCCAAAGGAAGCTGTAAGTATTTTTTGTTTTAAAGAGAACTTCATACAACAGAGCTAGATCCTTCCACCAGACTAGTCAAGTGTGGCAGAATTGGATAAAACACCACCGGTCTCTGCTGTGAGTCCACAGTTCTCCTTCTACTCTCCCGTTTCTCTAAGATGGCTGAAAAGCACACTAACCTTTGCTTCTTACCTGGGCATTTCTGAAGAAGGAAGTCTCACTGGAGCAATTCATGCTAGTAGGATGGGAAGGACAATGGGGAGGTGGGTGGGCGCTCACATTAGCAGACAGGGGCCAAAGGGAGACAAAGCTGCTACTCTCCAAGGAAATGAAGGAGGGATTTGAAATAAAGCTCAAAACTGTCCCCCAAACACTCTTATCTTTCCTGAGGAAGCTACGTCATTGGCAAAGACTCCAAAAACACTCAGAACCAATTTAGAGCCACCGCCCTCTCATTCCCTCTCATTCTTATCACATTTAACATGACCTGTTATTTAACACCTATCATATCTCGTGCCTCTCCTCTGACCATGAATTTCAGGAGATTTAGAAGGGGTGGGGGAGGAGATGTCTCCAAAACACACTTTTTCCCCTGCAAGACTCTGAACGAGTACACCACGGCCGTTCCCCACTCAGGTCCCTCACGTGAATTGGACCATGGCTGGGTTTAAATGG